>NC_092158.1:36180829-36790204 GCF_045791955.1 Oncorhynchus clarkii lewisi
ATAGCATTTTCAGCAGTTAAATGTAACAAAACATTATTTATAGAACGCAATCTATTAAAATGTTGTTGTTTTTTAACACTAATTTGTTTATAAGCATGATTACTGTACTTTTAGTTTCTCAACAAGTTCAAAGCATTTGAACACATCCAACTGGTATTTACAACTGGTAATTACCACCTTCCCACTTGGTTATGTACGCAGCACAAGATCCATTGATAGATGGGCTTCTGCCTTATGAATGTTTAATAGCGGCTGGGGCTGGCAAGCCTTGGCGTTCTCGGAGGCCAACCGAGCATGAAATATACTTCAACAACTTGTGTTGCCAGGCTGTAGAGGCATGGAAGGAGGCACGCACACACACACAATGTACAAAGCTGTCATCAAGGCAACGTATGGCTACTTTGAAGAATCTCAAATATAAAATAGATTTTGATTTGTTTAACACTTTCCTTTGGTTACTACATGATTCCATATGTGTTATTTCATAGTGTTGATGTCTTCACTATTATTCTGCAATGTAGAAAAACCCTTGAATGAGTAGGTGTGTTTTTTATAAAAAAATAAATAAATGTGTACACAAAAACTATATGGGGGTTTGAAAATGATGCAGACAATTACATTGATAGAAGCCACAATCTGCAATATTAAAGCTGATCTACCCCCTAAAAAAACGACCAAATTAATAGAAATAAACCGTGAAGTGAGCGCTACCGGTACTGGAGCAAAATTAGAGCGGGCGAGAAGGCCTACGCTCCAGACTTTTGGAAACTCAATCCGCACTCTCCTCTCACATAGTCTGGTCTGTACTCACAAAGCTAACTTTTTTTGTGCTTGCCAGTTAAGCTAGTAGTTCTAAGATGTTAGCAGCCAATGGCTAGCAGTTTCTTCCTGCCGATAAAAACAGATGATTGCCATAATGTTCTTGAGTCATTACTGAATAATTTCATGTAACAAATCAAACATTAACCCTTGTTAACAATGCATTGTAACCTCGCCAACATTTCATTTAAGACACTGCGTCTATTTGAATCGGGCACTTATTTGCTGAAATGTGTGCCACTGCCCAGCTATTAAAAAGGGACACGAGGCTATTTGAGACTGCGTTTAATTTAAGTTTTAGGGTATATGTGTTCGTATAGTAAGCAAGGTTTGAAGTGACTTTGTTTTAGTCAAATGTTACATCTGTTTGGGCTTCTTGAGGTCAATTTGCAGTCTACAAATTATTTGTAATTATGTTTCGGCCCTCTGACCATCGGCTGAATCTAGTTGATGATCCCTGCATTCGGGGAATACAACATATCTGACCCTACAACAGAAGTTAGGGGTAACTTCATCCAACTCCTATCACTTCAGCATCCAAGGCAGGGTCACTTTGCCTGACCTTTGAACCCTGTGCCCTCCCTGACCACCACACTCCACTTGGCATGTTATGTCTTCTCTAAAAACATATATATTTAATGAGAAAGTGGGATCAAAAGTTCTTGCAGAGTGCATTCTGTGGATTAGTGTGCAGCGCTGCTAATCCCTCCCCCTCTTGACGACCTCTAAAACCACTGTGGTACGGAGCAGGGTGGGCAGTCTACAATAGAGAACCTATAACACACTACAGCCAATGACAGTTACCAAAGCAGCACTCCATAACCTTTTTCTCTCTCCCTACAGCGGGGCCTAACATATGCATTTGTCAACTGAGGGGTGGGTTTTTGGCAAATGTAAAGTGCTATTTAGAGTTTATTAATGTTTGTGGTTACATTTACATTAAGATAATACTTTAGCAGATACTCGAATGCATTCGCCTTAAGATAGCTAGGTGAGACAACATATCATAATCGTAGCAAGTACATTTTCCCCCAACAAAGTGTTTATCAGCAAAATCAGTGCAAGTCGGCCAGGACAAGTGAATGTCTTTTCATTGGCTATATTACCAAAGTATCATCTGACAGCAACAAAGATAATATTCTCTTGTCTCTGCCATGGTATTATTATCCTTTTATATCAGTTTCTCTCTGCATTCCAACAGTGGAGTCACAGCATTACGTCGGTAAAAGGCTACAGAAAGATCTGAGTGAATTCTGGGCCACTTTTTAACATTTTGGTCTCCGTCCTATTCCCAGACCAGGCTTGAGATCTGTCAAGAGACTAGACGGCGAATCAACCTTTCATTTGACGAGAGGAAGGATGAGAGGATGGGTTGAGCTGCACCCTCTCCAAACTTTACCCAGGGTTTCATGTTTTAATGCAGTATTTTGGCCAAGCAGAGGAGTGCCACTGACTTTCGGCAGACTTTACTTAGACTGGCAGTACCACTGAGCTGAATATAAGTGAGTCTACAAGAGCCTTGCTTTTAAAACCACAATTAAATTATTTTGATGAGCTTTCCAAAACACTTTAGCTCCAAAGGGGAAGAGGAGGGCTGGGGATTGGAGACAATGGAGAGACTAGTGCTTTACATGTGAACGAGTCCACATAATAAATGGCTATCCTATGGAATAATTCATAGTGAGGCAGAACTCTAAAGCATAATCTAATATGGTTTCTGAGTATAATGGATGTAGGAGCTCTCGGCAAAGCAGAGCAGATTTGGACCATGAGGTGAAATCTAAATACCAACTTCCACCATTGCCTTAGAGCTCGTTAGTTAATGGGCTTCTGATAAAACTAGGCAGCGGGGGCTGGTCCTGGAGAACTACGGGATGTGCAAGCATTTGTTCCAGCCCAGCACTGACTTACCTGACTCAACTAGGCATCTTACCCATTCGCCATTTAGCAGACACTCTTATCCAGAGCAACTTACAGTAGTGAGTGCATACATTTTTGTACTTGTCCCCGGTGAGACTCAAACCTACAACCCTGGACTTGCAAGGGCATGCTTTACCAACTGAGCCACACGGGACCAACTTATTATTAAGTGTTACAGTTGTACTAGGGTTGGAACAAAA
This sequence comes from Oncorhynchus clarkii lewisi, assembly GCF_045791955.1. Lineage (NCBI taxonomy): Eukaryota > Metazoa > Chordata > Actinopteri > Salmoniformes > Salmonidae > Oncorhynchus > Oncorhynchus clarkii. Next base: position 36,183,769 of record NC_092158.1, read on the forward strand.
GCCTGCACACCCTGTGCATCTCCAGGACAAAAAATACAAGAACACAGCTGTAAGTCAATAAGGTAATCTTTCCAAAAACAACAAAACCGTCTTAATGTCCAGTGTCATTGTGGCGTTTTACCTTGAAAGAGATCTCGTACTGCTCTCCTCCCCAGATCTCCAGTCCTGTGTCATATCCTCCCAACTCCCAGAACCACTTTCTGTCCACGGCGAAGAGTCCACCAGCCATCACAGGAGACCTCAAGGACAAGAGGGTGGGGGGTATACAATGCCAATACCGGTCACACTCATACCCCAACATGATGACACTGTCCTTTAAACCAAATCACTGGTTTCAGACCAGCCAAAAGGACAGGAAGATATACAAATCAAAAGTGTGTAAATCAGTGAGGAAAGGTGGCGGCAATGGCAGGCCCGCGGTTTACAGTCAGTCGTCTTTATAGACGGTGCCAGACGAAGGCTTTATAACGCAACTAGACTCAATTTGAGAGTTATGTGCACCAGGCTTAGCTTTTCCCGGGGTTCTCTGAACAACACAGAAACAATTAAACCATCAACCACGGCTGAATCTGACTGGCATAATATGTGTCATACTCAATGCATAACGGGAAACAATGACACTCCAGCTCCACTGTAGGATCGCTTCCCTCAAGTGGCTTTGAATGAAAATCAGGGCCTGAGTCTTGCTGTGAACCCCAAGGATGTACACAGAGTGTACAAAACAGCCTAAGGCGCAATGGTTTGAGTGTGTCAAGAACTGCAATGTTGCCGAGTTTTTCACGCTCAACAGTTTCCCCATGTGTGTCAAGAATTGTCCACCACCCAAAGGACATCCAGTTAACGGCAGGCCAGTGGTCGAAAATGGGTAATTGATGAGAGGACAAAGGAGGCTGACACGAATTGTGTAGAGCAACAGACAGGCTACAGTCCATGCCCCGACGGATAGAGGCTGTTCTGAGTGCAAAAGGGGGTGCTGCTCAGTATTAGGAAGGTGTTCTTAATGTTTTGTACACTCAGTGTACATAGTCAAGTCAAAATGTGTGTGTGTGTGTGTGTGTGTGTGTCAGAGATACACATTTGGCTAAGTATTAATTATGTGGGGGCGAAAAGGGTAGTCATTTGCACCTCCGTGATATGATGAGCTGTCACTCTCTGGACATTCAAACTCATCTGACGGGTTCTAATAAGTCAGAGTTGCAGACAGGTAATGATGAATGTAGTGTTTATCGACGGCCCGTAAAGGCAGACAGGATTTGAGGGGACACACTGGAGAGGTGTCCCTGAATGGAAGGGCTGTCAGAGGGAGACAATTAAACAGGCAACAAGGTGTCCAAATGAGACACACTACTGTCTCCATCTCACATTACAGGCCCTCCCAACAGAACAGGCCCTGGCAACACACACACTTCCCGCATGGACGCCATGGGCTGTCATGGATACCAGTGGTCCCCTCCTTCTCTAAATTGGAGGCAGAGATGAACCATCACTGGATTGATATTGGAGGGGGGAGAAAAGTTTGACATTTCACTGACTCATGAGAGAGAGCCGGACAGGGAGGAAGACAGACAGGCACACATCTGGGTCCTCCGTTAGGATGATCAATCAAGGAAACAGGGCAGAAAGTGGGAGGCTGGAAGCTCAGAGCATTCCGGGGCTTCCCAAGCATTAGGAAAAATCCTGAAGTAGCTAGAGCGGTAACAGCTAAGTTCAGTATTTTTTTTATCATCCAAGGGCAAATGGTTCTGTTTTGGACTGCCAAGTCTTTGGCAGTCAACAACCGTGAACCTGCAGGCTGCACCGCACAGATAAGGAAGGAAGGTAACCGTGGAGACAGGGATGTTTTATGTAAAGCACTTATCAAAATAGGTCTGCTCGTCCGATGTTACTCCCTCACTGGTGCCATGTCGTTCCTATTCCACCCCTCCCTCCATCCCTCAGATTTTCATCATGCTATCCTGTATCACTAAGAATTAGAATCCCATTTAATCGACCATGAATATTCAGAGTCACAATTTAGTTGATATTCCCAATTTCTGTCTATTGACCTCCAAGGGAGCGCTCACCGAAGCGTGGAGCCCAGGGAAGCCTAGCCTCATCTTGCAATGAAAGAAGGGAGCATATTGTCTAACAGGCCAGTAGCCATGGAGTCCTTCACACTAGCAAGGACTTGACTTTTATCCCCCCCATGTGCTGATTTGCTAGGCCCTGATGTGTTGTCTGGCCCAGTAATACTCACTCGAAGGGTTCGCTAGGGTCCTCTTTTGACAGCTCAGAGGGGATGGGGATGCGTTTGTAGTACATCTCCCAGTCAAATGCTCCTCGCATGGCGTCACCGGCCTGTGTCTCATAACCAAAGTTGTCATGGTCGATCACGTCGATCATCGGACAGACAATGGACTTCCTGTTTGTGGCGATACGGTCTGAGAGAGCAAGAGAGAAAGAGGTACACGGCCAAAGTCAAACAAACAACAGGGTTACCGTGAAATGTCCCCCCTTTGGACAAGGTAATGGGCACATTGTACAGATCAGTAATTATATTCTAGTATATTCATCTACCACAGAATCACCAGAAAGCAACTCCATAGCAAAGCTCAGTGTGTTCTAACAGAATGACTCACCCAGCAGTGGGGGCAGCCAGTTGACGTTGGCTTCACAGTGCGAGTCGAGGAAAGTGATGACCTCTCCCTTGGCGGCTGCCGCCCCCAGCAGACGTGTCCTGATGAGCCCCTCTCTCTTCTTGGTGCGCAAGATCCTCACCTTGGGCATCCGCACCATGTACTCCTCCAGAGACGCCTTAAGGTGCTCTACAGGGAGAGAGACGAGTTACAACACACAGAGAACATGCATGCAGACACACATATTCACACTGCATCGCTTTAGTAAGGACTCCAGGAGCCCTGGACGACACATCCATCCACGCAAAAGGACAAACACACATATGAAAACAGATTTTTTTCAGGTGCTTTGTGGACAAGGAGAGATTAACATGCACCTGGAGAGTGGTTAATGAGGAACGGTGTGCATAAAGACATGGCCAAAGAAGACCTTCGACTGCTGCAGTGAGTGCTTACAAAAGCATGCTTCCCCACATGAATATAAAGAAAAAGTCTATAGGAATAACAGACATGGACAGCTGCATCAACAAACATGTCAAAGGGCTCTGACGCTGATTTTTTTTTACAAGGAGCACATGTGCTCCTAAGTCGAAAAATGTAGGAGCATATACAGAAATGTAGGAGTACAATGAAAAATATTCTAGGTATTAATCCATTACAGTCTAAGCCGGGGGAGGGGGTTCTACAACGGCTCATTTTACTATTTGATTATTGAATTTTAATAACCCTTGAAGTATCAAAATAAAATAAATCATTTTTCTCCTGAAAAAATCTAAAGGAAGTTTGTTCTTAAGTGTGTCCTATATTTGAGTGATAAAAAATATCAGGAAATAGATATGTAGATATCTATAGATCTCTGGAATTACCTGGATTTCTGCATAAATTGGTCATCAAATTTTATCTGATATGTTTCTTGTCTATATTGAATACATCATTTAAAGATTCACAGTGTAGGTTGGAAAAAGTATGTGAACCCCTAGTCTAATGATAGTCTAATGACAAAAGCTAATTGGAGTCAGGAGTCAGCTAACCTGGAGTCTAATCATCAATGAGACGAGATTGGAGATGTTGGTTAGAGCTGCACTCACAAAATTTGAGTTTGCTATTCACAAGAACCATTGCTTGATGTCAACCATGCCTCGAACAAAAGATCTCAGAAGACCTAAGATTGTGAATTGTATATTTGCATAAAGCTGGAAAGGGTTACAAAAGGATCTCTAAAAGCCTTGATGTTCATCAGTCCACGGTAAGATAAATTGTCTATAAATGGAGAAAGTTCAGCTACTCTCCCTAGGAGTGGCCATCCTGCAAAGACGACTGCAAGAACACAGCACAGAATGCTCAATGAGGTTAAGAAGAATCCTAGAGTGTCAGCTAAAGCCTTACAGAAATCTCTGGAACATGCTAACATCTCTGTTGACGAGTCTACAAATCAAATCAAATTGTATTTTGTCACATACACATGGTTAGCAGATGTTAATGCGAGTGTAGCGAAATGCTTGTGCTTCTAGTTCCGACAATGCAGTAATAACCAACAAGTAATCTAGCTAACAATTCCAAAACTACTACCTTATACACACAAGTGTAAGGGGATAAAGAATATGTACATAAAGATATATGAATGAGTGATGGTACAGAGCGGCATAGGCAAGATACAGTAGATGGTATTGGGTGCAGTATATACATATGAGATGAGTATGTAAACAAAGTGGCATAGTTAAAGTGGCTAGTGATACATGTATTACATAAAGATGCAGTAAATGATATAGAGTACAGTATATACATATACATATGAGATGAATCATGTAGGGTATGTAAACATTATATTAGGTAGCATTGTTTAAAGTAGCTAGTGATATATTTTACATCATTTCCCATCAACACTAAACAAGAATGGTGTTCATGGGAGGACACCACGGAAGAAGACACTGCTGTCCAAAAAAAAAACATTGCTGCACTTCTGAAGTTTGCAAAAGTGCACCTGGATATTCCACAGCGTGACTGTCAAAATATTCTGTGGACAGATGAAACTACAGTTGAGTTGTTTGGAAGGAACACACTGTGTGGAGAAAAAAAGGCACAGCACACCAACATCAAAACCTCATCCCAACTGTAAAGTATGGTGGAGGTAGCATCATGGTTTGGGGCTGCTTTGCTGCCTCAGGGCCTGGACAGCTTGCCATCATCGACAGAAAAATGAATTCCCAAGTATATCAATACATTTTGCAAAAGAATGTTAGGCTATCTGCCTGCAAATTGAAGTGCAACAGGACAACGACCCAAAACACAGAAGAAGCCATTCTGTTGTTGATTTACAACAGAAGAAAATATACCTTCTGGAGTGGCCCAGAAAAGAGCCAAGATGGCGTAGCAGTCAGATGTCTTTGTCCTGTCGTGTCCCTTGTATATATCGTTTAACATATTTTTCTTTGCATATCTTTTAAAATATTTTGCTAAACCTCAACATCTAAATACTCTCCTGCAACCCGCCTCACCCAATGTAGCGTGGATCTGCTTTTTTTCCCCTAAAGTATCTATATTTACTTCGGATCTGGAATCCCTCAACTGAAGCTAGCCAGCTAACTACCAGCTATCAGTCAGCAAACCATTGCGAGCGGTCATCAGCTAATCTTCAGCTCGAATAGCTCTTGCCAGTTCGAACAACGTGACTCTAACCAGAGCGTAACGGACCTATTATTTTTATCCCCGGATTCCCACCGCAAACTGAACATTTTCATCTGGATCTTCACAACTAGCTAACCGCAACCCCGGATGACTACTCCTTGCTAGCGTTTCCATCCACTTTGCTTGAAGCTAGTCCGGCCAGAGCTCCTGTGCTACCACCGAAGCATACTCCTGGGCTACAATATCCGGACCCCTTCTACAGCCGGTACGGGGCATGGAACCCCGCATATCCCCTACGACTGTAATACCGTCATAATCTGCCCGAGGACTCTAACAGGCCCCTCAGGCGTGACGCCCGCTGAAGGCCCATTATGCTAACCAGCTAGGCCTGCTAGCTACCTAGAGCTACTTGGAACCCTACTAATTCCACGACCGGTCTATCGACGTCACCGCATTAAGAGGCAAAAACAGACTTAACCCCATCGCGACGTCCCCCAAAGGCTAACTTTCTAGCCCCTGCTATCTGCTTGCTTGCAAACCCGGCCTGCTAACTGCTAGCCTGGCCCGGTCTACTAACTGCTAGCTTGTTTAGCCCCGGTCTGCTAACTGCTAGCTTGTTTAGCCCCGGCCTACTAACTGTTAGCTTGTTAGCACAGGCCTGCTAACTGTCTGAATCGCCATGTCCACAGCCTGCCCAACCACTCACTGGACCCATATTTATTTTCAATCTCTTTTCAATTTTTAATTTGATTATACCTTCCGGTAACCTGCCTCACCCAATGTGATACGGAATCGCTATTATTTTTAATTGTATAATACATTCAAGAACCTCCAGAAGCTAACCAGTTAATTAGCTACAAGCTGTTTAATCATTGTTAGCCACTGCTAGCGGCTTTTACCTTCTGCACAGCCAGCCCTGTTTTTAGCCTGGATAATACTCGCCAGTCTACCAGTTTCTTACTCTCTCCACAACGCCGGATTCCTGCCGAAATCCCTGGACCACTACTTCTGATCATCACAGCTAGCTTGCACCCAGTACCGAAGCTATCCCTGAGGCCCACCTCCCGGCCTACTCAGCTGTTCACCCGAACCACACTCATACAGGGCTAGAGCCCAATACTCCACCGGATCCTTGCTGTAAACTCTGGACCTTGGCTAACGCCACTGCCACGAAGCTAGCACCAGTTAGCCAGGCACATCTCCCTGCTAGCAAACTAAATTCTACAATACCTCTTTCACCATCTGGCTTAGATTCTCTGTCGACCACCACGACTGGTCTGCCGACGAATACTCCATCCGCTGTGCCTTCAACTGGCCTCCGTTTGAGCAGACCCCCCCCCTACCATCCTCGGGCTACTAACTTTAAACGCCGTGTCGCCCGCGTGCTAGCGTAGTGGCGGCTTCCCTGTTCCATCTACTGCTGCCCCCTGAAAACTAGGATCACTTGGCTACAAGCTGATGCCTGCTGGACTGTCCATTAATCACGGTACTCCATTCTGTTTATTTATTTTTTATCTGTCGGCCCCAGCCGCGAACTCAGGCTCTGTGTGTAGTTAATCCGACCCTCTCTGCCTAGTCATCGCCCTTTTACCTGCTGTTGTCGTGTTAGCTGACTAGCTGTTGTTGTCTCACCTGTTGTTTTAACAAGCTCTCCCAATCAAGACCTGCGATTACTTTATGCCTTGCTGTATGTCTCTCTCAAATATGCCTTGTATACTGTTGTTCAGGTTAGTTATCATTGTTTTAGTTTACAATGGAGCCCCTAGTTCCACTCTTCACACCTCTGATACCTCCTTTGTCCCACCTCCCACACATGCGGTGACCCCACCCATTATAACCAGCATGTTCAGACACATAGGCTCTCTTATCATCACCCAGTGCCTGGGCTTACCTCCGCTGTACCCGCACCCCACCATACCCGCCTGCACATTATGCCCTGAATATATTCTACCATGCCCATAAATCTGCTCCTTTTATTCCTTGTCCCCAACGCTCTAGGCGACCAGTTTTGATAGCCTTTAGCTGCACCCTCATCCTACTCCTCCTCTGTTCCTCGGGTGATGTGGAGGTAAACCCAGGCCCTGCATGTCCCCAGGCACCCTCATTTGTTGACCTCTGTGATCGAAAAAGCCTTGGTTTCATGCATGTCAACATCAGAAGCCTCCTCCCTAAGTTTGTTTTACTCACTGCTTTAGCACACTCTGCCAACCCTGATGTCCTTGCCGTGTCTAAATCCTGGCTTAGGAAGGCCACCAAAAATGTGGAGATTTCCATACCCAACTATAACACTTTCTGTCAAGATAGAACTGCCAAAGGGGGAGGAGTTGCAATCTACTGCAGAGATAGCCTGCAAAGTTCTGTCATACTTTCCAGGTCTATGCCCAAACAGTTCGAACTTCTAATTTTAAAAATTAATCTCTCTATAAATAAGTCTCTCACTGTTGCCGCCTGCTACCGACCCCTCTCAGCTCCCAGCTGTGCCCTGGACACCATCTGTGAATTGATCGCCCCCCATCTAGCTTCAGAGTTTGTTCTATTAGGTGACCTAAACTGGGATATGCTTAACACCCCGGCAGTCCTACAATCTAAGCTAGATGCCCTCAATCTCACACAAATACAACCCTAAATCCGTAAACATGGGCACCCTAATTGACATTATCCTGACCAACTTGCCCTCCAAATACACCTCTGCTGTCTTCAATCAGGATCTCAGGGATCACTGCCTCATTGCCTGTATCTGCTACGGGTCTGCGGTCAAACGACCACCCCTCATCACTGTCAAACGCTACCTAAAACACTTCTGCGAGCAGGCCTTTCTAATCGACCTGGCCCGGGTATCCTGGAAGGATATTGACCTCATCCCGTCAGTTGAGGATGCCTGGTCATTCTTTAAAAGTAACTTCCTCACCATCTTAGACAAGTATGCTCCGTTCAAAAAATGCAGAACTAAGAACAGATATAGCCCTTGGTTCACTCCAGACCTGACTGCCCTCGACCAGCATAAAAACATCCTGCGGCGGACTGCAATAGCATCAAATAGTCCCCGCGATATGCAACTGTTCAGGGAAGTCAGGAATCAATACACGCAGTCAGTCAGGAAAGCAAAGGCCAGCTTTTTCAAGCAGAAATTTGCATCCTGTAGCTCTAACTCCAAAAACGTTCTGGGACACTGTAAAGTCCATGGAGAACAAGAGCACCTCCTCCCAGTTGCCCACTGCACTGAGGCTAGGTAACACGGTCACCACCGATGAATCCGTGATAATCGAAAACTTCAACAAGCATTTCTCAACGGCTGGCCATGCCTTCCTCCTGGCTACTCCAACCTCGGCCAACAGCTCCGCCCCCCCGCAGCTACTCGCCCACGCCTCCCCAGCTTCTCCTTGACCCAAATCCAGATAGCAGATGTTCTGAAAGAGCTGCAGAACCTGGACCCATACAAATCAGCTGGGCTTAACAATATGGACCCTCTATTTCTGAAACTGTCCGCCGCCATTGTCGCAACCCCTATTACCAGCCTGTTCAACCTCTCCTTCGTATCATCTGAGATCCCCAAGGATTGGAAAGCTGCCGCGGTAATCCCCCTCTTCAAAGGGGGAGACACCCTGGACCCAAATTGTTACAGACCTATATCCATCCTTCCCTGCCTATCTAAGGTCTTCGAAAGCCAAGTCAACAAACAGATCACTGACCATCTCGAAACCACCGTACCTTCTCCGCTGTGCAATCCAGTTTCCGAGCCGGTCACGCTCAAGGTACTAAACGATATCATAACCGGCATCGATAAAAGACAGTACTGTGCAGCAGTCTTCATCGACCTGGCCAAGGCTTTCGACTGTCAATCACCATATTCTCATCGGCAGACTCAGTAGCCTCGGTTTTTCTAATGACTGCCTTGCCTGGTTCACCAACTACTTTGCAGACAGAGTTCAGTGTGTCAAATCGGAGGGCATGTTGTCCGGTCCTCTGGCAGTCTCTATGGGGGTACCACAGGGTACAATTCTCGGGCCGACTCTTTTCTCTGTATATATCAATGATGTTGCTCTTGCTGCGGGCGATTCCCTGATCCACCTCTACGCAGACGACACCATTGTGTATACTTCTGGCCCTTCCTTGGACACTGTGCTATCTAACCTCTAAACGAGCTTCAATGCCATACAACACTCCTTCCGTGGCCTCCAACTGCTCTTAAACGCTAGTAAAACCAAATAAATGCTTTTCAACCGTTCGCTGCCTGCACCCGCACGCCCGACTAGCATCACCACCCTGGATGGTTCCGACCTAGAATATCAAATCAGATTTTATTTGTCACATACACATGGTTAGCAGATGTTAATGCGAGTGTAGCGAAATGCTTGTGCTTCTAGTTCCGACAATGCAGTAATAACCAACAAGTAATCTAACAATTCCAAAACTACTGTCTTATACACACAAGTGTAAGGGGATAAAGAATATGTACATAAAGATATATGAATGAGTGATGGTACAGAGCGGCATAGGCAAGATACAGTAGATGGTATCGAGTACAGTACATACATATGAGATGAGTATGTAAACAAAGTGGCATAGTTAAAGTGGCTAGTGATATATTTTACATAATTTCCCATCAATTCCCATTATTAAAGTGGCTGGAGTTGAGTCAGTGTGTTGGCAGCAGCCACTCAATGTCAGTCTGATGGCCTTGAGATAGAAGCTGTTTTTCAGTCTCTCGGTCCCAGCTTTGATGCACCTGTACTGACCTCGCCTTCTGGATGATAGCGGGGTGAACAGGCAGTGGCTCGGGTGGTTGTTGTCCTTGATGATCTTTATGGCCTTCCTGTAACATCGGTGGTGTAGGTGTCCTGGAGGGCAGGTAGTTTGCCCCCGGTGATGCGTTGTGCAGACCTCACTACCCTCTGGAGAGCCTTACGGTTGTGGGCGGAGCAGTTGCCGTACCAGGCGGTGATACAGCCCGACAGAATGCTCTCGATTGTGCATCTGTAGAAGTTTGTGAGTGCTTTTGGTGACAAGCCAAATTTCTTCAGCCACCTGAGGTAGAGGCGCTGCTGCGCCTTCTTCACGATGCTGTCTGTGTGGGTGGACCAATTCAGTTTGTCTGTGATGTGTATGCCGAGGAACTTAAAACTTGCTACCCTCTCCACTACTGTTCCATCGATGTGGATAGGGGGGTGTTCCCTCTGCTGTTTCCTGAAGTCCACAATCATCTCCTTAGTTTTGTTGACGTTGAGTGCGAGGTTATTTTCCTGACACCACACTCCGAGGACCCTCACCTCCTCCCTGTAGGCCGTCTCATCGTTGTTGGTAATCAAGCCTACCACTGTTGTGTCGTCCGCAAACTTGATGATTGAGTTGGAGGCGTGCGTGGCCACGCAGTCGTGGGTGAACAGGGAGCACAGGAGAGGGCTCAGAACACACCCTTGTGGGGCCCCAGTGTTGAGGATCAGCGGGGTGGAGATGTTGTTGCCTACCCTCACCACCTGGGGGCGGCCCGTCAGGAAGTCCAGTACCCAGTTTCACAGGGCGGGGTCGAGACCCAGGGTCTCGAGCTTGATGACGAGCTTGGAGGGTACTATGGTGTTAAATGCCGAGCTGTAGTCGATGAACAGCATTCTCACATAGGTATTCCTCTTGTTCAGATGGGTTAGGGCAGTGTGCAGTGTGGTTGAGATTGCATCGTCTGTGGACCTATTTGGGCGGTAAGCAAATTGGAGTGGGTCTAGGGTGGAGGTGATATGGTCTTTGACTAGTCTCTCAAAGCACTTCATGATGATGGAAGTGAGTGCTACGGGGCGGTAGTCGTTTAGCTCAGTTACCTTAGCTTTCTTGGGAACAGGAACAATGGTGGCCCTCTTGAAGCATGTGGGAACAGCAGACTGGGATAGGGATTGATTGAATATGTCCGTAAACACACCAGCCAGCTGGTCTGCGCATGCTCTGAGGGCGCGGCTGGGGATGCCGTCTGGGCCTGCAGCCTTGCGAGGGTTAACACGTTTAAATGTTTTACTCACCTCGGCTGCAGTGAAGGAGAGTCCGCATGTTTTGGTTGCAAGCCGTGTCAGTGGCACTGTATTGTCCTCAAAGCGGGCAATAAAGTTATTTAGTCTGCCTGGGAGCAAGACATCCTGGTCCGTGACGGGGCTGATTTTCTTTTTGTAATCCGTGATTTGACTGTAGACCCTGCCACATACCTCTTGTGTCTGAGCCGTTGAATTGAGATTCTACTTTGTCTCTATACTGACGCTTAGCTTGTTTGATTGCCTTGAGGAGGGAATAGCTACACTGTTTGTATTCGGTCATGTTTCCGGTCACCTTGCCCTGATTAAAAGCAGTGGTTCGCGCTTTCAGTTTCACGCGAATGCTGCCATCAATCCACGGTTTCTGGTTTGGGAATGTTTTAATCGTTGCTATGGGAACGACATCTTCAACGCACGTTCTAATGAACTCGCACACCGAATCAGCGTATTCGTCAATGTTGTTGTCTGACGCAATACGAAACATATCCCAGTCCACGTGATGGAAGCAGTCTTGGAGTGTGGAATCAGATTGGTCGGACCAGCGTTGAACAGACCTCAGCGTGGGAGCTTCTTGTTTTAGTTTCTGTCTGTAGGCAGGGATCAACAAAATGGAGTCGTGGTCAGCTTTTCCGAAAGGAGGGCGGAGCAGGGCCTTATATGCGTCGTGGAAGTTAGAATAGCAGTGATCCAAGGATTTGCCAGCCCTGGTTGCGCAATCGATATGCTGATACAATTTAGGGAGTCTTGTTTTCAGATTAGTCTTGTTAAAATCCCCAGCTACAATGAATGCAGCCTCAGGATGTATGGATTCCAGTTTGCAAAGAGTCAAATAAAGTTTGTTCAGAACCATCGATGTGTCTGCTTGGGGGGGAATATATACGGCTGTGATTATAATCGATGAGAATTCCCTTGGTAGATAATGCGGTCGACATTTGATGGTGAGGAACTCTAAATCAGGTGAACAGAAGGACTTGAGTTCCTGTATGTTGTTGTGGCCACACCACGTCATGTTAACCATAAGGCATACGCCCCCGCCCCTCTTCTTACCAGAAAGATGTTTGTTTCTGTCGGTGCGATGCGTGGAGAAACCAGCTGGCTGCACCGACTCCGATAGCATCTCTCCAGTGAGCCATGTTTCCGTGAAGCAAAGAATGTTACAGTCTCTGATGTCCCTCTGGAATGCTACCCTTGCTCGGATTTCATCAACCTTGTTGTCAAGAGACTGGACATTGGCGAGAAGTATACTGGGGAGTGGTGCACGATGTGCCCGTCTCCGGAGTCTGACCAGAAGACCGCTCCGTTTCCCTATTTTACGAAGTCGTTTTTTTGGGTCGCCGGCTGGGATCCATTCCGTTGTCCTGGGTGAAAGGCAGAACACAGGATCCGCTTCGCGAAAGTCATATTCTTGGTCGTACTGATGGTGAGTTGACGCTGCTTTTATATTCAGTAGTTCTTCTCGACTGTATGTAATGAAACCTAAGATGACCTGGGGTACTAATGTAAGAAATAACACGTAAAAAAACAAACTGCATAGTTTCCTAGGAACGCGAAGCGAGGCGGCCATCTCTGTCGGCGCCGGAAGTAGGACATCTATAAGTACCTAGGTGTCTGGCTAGACTGCAAACTCTCCTTCCAGACTCATATCAAACATCTCCAATCCAAAATCAAATCTAGTCGACTTTTTATTTCGCAACAAAGCCTCCTTCACTCACGCCGCAAAACTTACCCTAGTAAAACTGACTATCCTACCGATCGTCAACTTCGGCGATGTTATCTACAAAATAGCTTCCAATACACTACTCAGCAAACTGGATGCAGTTTATCACAGTGCCATCCGTTTTGTTACTAAAGCATCTTATACCACCCACCACTGCGACCTGTATGCTCTAGTCGGCTGGCCCTTGCTACATGTTTGTCGCCAGACCCACTGGCTCCAGGTCATCTACAAGTCTATGCTAGGTAAAGCTCAGCCTTATCTCAGTTCACTGGTCACAATAGCAACACCCACCCGTAGCACGCGCTCCAGCAGCTGTGCTTGTCCGCCTTTCCTTCCAGTTCTCTGCTTCCTGCGACTGGAACGAATTCCAAAAATCTCTGAAGTTGGAGACTTATCTCCCTCACCAACTTTAAACATCTGCTATCTGTGCAGCTAACTGATCGCTGTAGCTGTACATAGTCCATCGGTATATAGCCCACCCAATTTATCTACCTCATCCCCATACGGTTTTTATTTAATTTAATTTTCTGCTCTTTTGCACACCAGAGTCCTGACCCTCAACCCGATTGAGATGCTGCGACATGACCTCAAGAGAGCATTTCACACCAGACATCCCAAAAATATTGCTGAACTGAAAAAGTTTTGTAAAGAGGAATGGTCTAAAATTCCACCTGACCATTGTGCAGGTCTGATCTGCAACTACAGAAAATGTTTGGTTGAGGTTATTACTGCCAAATGAGGGTCAACCAGTTATTAAATCCAAGGGTTCACATACTTTATCCACCTTGCACTGTGAATGTTTACACAGTGTGTTCAATAAAGACATAAAACATGTATATTTGTTTGTGTGTAGTTTAAGAAAACTGTTTATCTATTGTTGTGACCTAGATGAAGATCAGATCAAATTTTATGAACAATTTATGCAGAAATCCAGGCATTTCCAAAGGGTTCACATTCTTTTTCTTGCCACTGTATATAATATATATACTTTTTACATGCATTTAACCCCTTATTTTTGGCCATAAACAGTCGAAGCTACTAAGCTACAGTGCATTCGGAAGGTATTCAGACCCCTTTTAGAATAAGGCTGTAATGTAACAAAATGTGGATAAAGCGAAAGGGTCTGAATACTTTCTGAATGCACAGTATACCTTCATTCATTTTTCAACTGGTTCCCGGGGACCTTCAGACGAGTCATGAAAATGGCATCCTAGAGCAAAACAACCAACGTGTTTGTGAGAGTCTATTAGTGCGTAGCCCAAACTTTTCGGACCCAACAGAGAAGTTGGCAGATCGACGATACCAACTTCAGACGATTCCCAAGACACTTGTGGGCGTTGTAGAGCAAAATGGAGAATACCATTATGTTCTTGATTGTCTCATCTTTCCATTGAAGAAACACTAGACGATTTTGTAAGAAGACTGATTTTCAGGATGTCTCATGGTCTGACAAACACCACTCTAGCTCTTTCACCGCAGATGCGGAAGTGCGACATCGGCGGATACGGTGCAGAGACGCATCTTTAGTAAGACAATTAACATATTGGCAATGTTATAAGACCAATAGGATGGGTTAAATTGTGACAAAATATATTTAAGCATTCCTTTAGAACTGTAATTCATAGCGTAGATAAATAGCCTCAAGAACTACTCTCGCATAGAAGGTTATTGGTAGTGGTGTTTTTTCAACACGTTTCTCCCAATCTCAAATATATTTTCAGAGCAGTAGCAACACCGCTTAATCAATCCAGGTGAGTTAAATGTAAGCCTACATTCAGTTCACAGAGAACATTCTCTTTTACAATAACCACCTGGTCATTCTGACTAGATAATATAACATGTTGTATATGGAATTGGTTGTTCTCCGTTCGCCTCATGCTTCAAGGTCAGTGTGTAACAGAAAGACAAACACCATCTATGTGCAACCGAATGAACTCGACACTGATTACATCAAATTCACATTAAGGCCCTCATTATGGATTAAGGCGATTGAAGGCAAATTTCCATCAAACCTCTCCTGCCCCCCTCACACTAACCATCACCTTCCTCTTCCAGCCACAGAGGAGAGTACCATATCCGGTCTCTTCAATATACTTGAGCAAGCCAGTAATGAAATCAATCCGATTCTCCCACTCTCCTGTTCCCTCTTCCTCATTCCCTCTCTCGCAGAAGTGCCCAGATGCAGACACATTACTGAGTTATTCCATCCGACACCACAGTAAAAAACTTACAGGGTGAAAATTAAAAGCTGTTTTACATGCGTACATACAGTGGGTATTATAAGTATTCACTCACCTTGGATTTTTACACATTTTGTTGCATTACAAAGTGGGACTGAAATAGATTTAATTGTGATTTGTCGTCATTGGGCTACAGAAAATACTCCAATGTCAAAGTGAAGACCAAATTCTAAAACTTTATAAAAAAATGTATAACTAAAATGTAGTTGTTGCATAACTATTCACCCCTTAAATTAGTTCAGGAGTAAAATATGGGTTAACAAATTACATAAATTAAATGGACTGAAATAATATGGGTTGACGTGATTTAATTCACTACCCCTTCCTCTGACCCCCATACACACAATATCTGTAATATCTGTATCTGTACAATATCAGTCAAGTATTACATTTCAAGCACAGACTCAACTACAAAGACCTGGGAGCTTTTTGAAAGCCACACAGGGCAGGGATTGGTAGATGGGTAACAATAACAGACATTGAAAATCTCTTTAGGCATAGTCAAGTTAATAATTTAGCTGTGGATGAGGTATTAAACCACCCAGACACAAAGACACAGTCGTCCTTCTGGACTGCGCTGCAGGACAGGAAGGAAACTGTCAGGGATGTCACCATGAGGCCATTGGTGATTTTAAAATAGCTTGTGATGGGAGAAAACTGAGGATGGATCAATAACATTGTAGTGACTCCACAATAATGACCTAAATGACAGAGTGAAAGGAATACAAACATACAGAATTTAAAAAAATCCAAAACATGCAACAAGTCACTAAAGTAATACTGCAACAACAAAAACACAACAAAGGAATACACTTTGTCCTAAATGGAAAGCCTTATGTTTCAGGCAAATCCAAACAACACTGATGCTTATTTTCAAGCATGGTGGCGACTGCATAATGGCATGGCTATGCTTGAAATCCTCAAAGACTGGGGAGTTTTTTTTCAGGATAAAATAAACAAGATGGAGCTAAGCACAGGCAAACTCCTAGAGGAAAACCTGCTTCAGTCTACTTTACACTAGACACTGGGAGAAGAAATTCACCTTTCAGCAGGATAATAACTTACAACACAAAGCCAAATCTACATTGGAGTTGCTTACCAAGAAAGTGAATGTTCCTGAGTGGCCAAGTTACAGTTTTGACTTAAACCTGCTTGAAAATATATGGCAAGACTTGAAAATAGCTGTCTAGCAATGACCATCAACACCTTGACAGAGCTTGAAAAATAATATTGAAAATAATAAAGGCTCTTAGAGACTTACCCAAGAAGACTCTTGTTAACAAAATGTGTTTCCAACTAATCTTTAAATAAAAAAGAACCTTCCACATTGACAGAGTATTTTGTGTAGATCGACAAAAAAAAACAAAAAAACATTTTTATCCGACTTTGTCACAAAATGTGAAGAAATCCAAGGGGGGTGAATACTTATGATACTCACAGTACCTAATTTATGACAGTGGCCCTTAAAAGGGTCTTGTCAGTCCCTGCTCAACTTTTTTATATGGCTAATTTTGCGTTAATTACTTTGTTTGCTCAGAATGTTCATGCAATAATTCCCTACGATCAAAAAAACTTCTGGATCATTTATCGGAAACTACACACTTATCTCTCAGTCTCCCAGAACCAGAATACTACTTTCACTCCATTGTTCCCCGCACAGCAGGCTTGCCTGTTGCTCCTGGCCGAGATGATCTAAGGCAAGGGCAACGAAGAGGAAGGAAATGGGGAATCCAAGAGACGGGCTACACAGCCTCCTCTTCTTAGTGTCCTGGTGGCTAATGTCCAATTGCTGGAAAATACACTGAACTCCGAGCAAGGCTTCAATCGCAGAGGGGCAACAGGGGTATGTTTCCTCAAACAATTCCGGTGTACCGAAGGTCAAAACATCGGGAGCTCCTGTTCACTTGACCTGGAGTTTGATGCTAAAATGCCGACCCCACTATATGCAGAGGGAATTCAAGTGTGATATTATCACAGATGTGTACAAACCACCACAAGCAAACGCGTCACTCAGCGAACTGTACAAGATCATTAGACAGCCAGAATCCTCTCACCCGGGAACAGTCCTTAATGTCACACGTGACTTCAACCAAGTCCATCTAAAACATATTTTCCCCAAATATCCCCAACATTTATCCAGCCCCACAAGAGGATCGAGTGTGCTTGACAATGTATACACAACATCTGTGACACGTACGTAGCCATCCCGTCCAATAAGATCACGTCTCTGTTCCTACTGCGACTACAAACAGCAACTCAAGAGGGAGCCACCAGCACAGAGAATAGTGTGGCGCTGGACAGGGGCAGACTCAATGCTGCAGGATTGTTTTGAGAATACCGATTGGAATATGTTCAAAGATTAATCCACCCAGGACTCAATCCATCAACATTGAGGAATATACATAGTCAGTCTTCATTAGGAAATGTTTTGATGTTGTACCCACAATAACAATCCGGACATACCCGTACAATGCTGAGAGCCTGTATTGCAGAATTCAATGTCAGCAAAACGAACCCCGATGACTAGGTGGCGAGTACAAGCCAAACAGGTACGAGCTTTGCAAATCCATTAGGGGCACAAAAAGACAACACAGACTCAAACTTGAATTTATGTTTGACAACTCAGTCTTGTCACATGTGGAAAGGACTACAGGCTCTCACAGACTACAAAGGCAAATTCAGCTGTGCGGTGCAAACCGAAGCCTACCTCGCAGACGAGCAAGACAATAATGAGCAATACAGGAAGACACTCGCTGCTCTCGCATGCTGAGGCGGACGTGAGGAAAGCGCTCAAGAGTGAATACTCACAAAGCAGCCAGGCCAGATGGCATCCCTGGCCACGTCATCAGTGTGTGTGCTGACCAGCTGGCGGGCGTCTTCTCGGACATCTTCAACCTGTCCCTGTCCCAGGCTGTAGTCCCCACCTGCTTTAAGGACACCCCCACCGTCCCAGTGCCCAAGAAAAACAAGCAACCCGTAGCATTCACCTCTATCATCGCGAAGGTCTTCGAGAGGCTGGTCATGGCCCACATAAAGGCCAGCATGCCAGGCACACTGGACCCACTTCAATTTGCCTACTGCTCCAACAGTTATATGGAAGATACCATTTCCACTGCTATTCACACGACCTCAAAACATCTGGTCAAGAGGAACAACTATGTGCGAATGCTGTTCATCGACTACAGTTCAGCATTCAACACTATTGTTCCCTCCAAGCTCGACACCAAGCTCAGAGCCCTGAGTCTGGACACCACCCTCAGCAACTGGATCCTGGACTTCCTGACAGGCAGACCACAGGCTGTGAGGATTGGCAACACCACCTCCTCCACACTGACTCTTAACACAAGGGCCCCACAGGGGTTTGTCCTCAGTCCTCTGCAATACTTCCTGTTCACCCACGACCGCGTGGCATTGCATGTCACCAACATCAAGTTTGATAACCAGCAACATCGAATGAGTCTATAGGGAGGAGATAAGTGAACTGGCATTGTGCTGTCATGACAACAACCTCTCCGTCAACAAACAAGAAAGAGTTGATTGTGGACTTCAGGAAGTAGAGGGGGGAACATGCCCCGATCCACATCAACATGACTGCAGTAGAAAGAGTCACACATTTTAAGTTCCTCAGCGTCCACCAGGACCTGTCATGGACCAACACTACCACCACTCGACAAAAAGGCGCAACAGCATCTCTACTTCCTAAGGCGGCTGAAGGAATTTGGCATGCCGCCCCGGGGCCTCTGCAAATACCGTTGCACCATCGAGAACATCTTGACCGCTTGTATCACGGCCTGGTACTGGAATTGCTTCGTCCATGAACGCATGGCCCCCCTATGCAACTTTTCAGGGAAGTCAGGAACCAATATATCTAAAGTCTTCAAAAGCCAAGTTAACAAACAGCTCACCGACCATTTCGAATCCCACTAACGTCTCCGATATGCAATCCGGCTTCCGAGCTGGTCACGGGTGCACCTCAGCCATGCTAAGGTCCTGAACGGTATCATAACCTCCACCGGTAAAATACAGTACTGTGCAGCCGTCTTCATCGACCTGGCCAAGGCTTTCGACTATGTCAATCACCGTATTCTTATCGGCAGACTCAATAGCCTTGGTTTCTCTAATGACTACCTTGCCTGGTTCACCAACTACTTCTCAGACAGAGTTCAGTGTGTCAAATCGGAGGGCCTGTTGTCCGGACCTCTGGCAGTCTCTATGGGGGTGCACAGGGTTCAATTATCGGGTCGACTCTTTTCTCTGTATATATCAATGTTGCTGCTCTTGCTGCGGGTGATTCTTTGATCCACCACTACACAGACAACATTCCGTATACATCCCTTCTTTGGACACTGTGTTAACAAACCTCCAAACAAGCTTCAATGCCATACAACTCTCCTTCCGTGGCCTCCAACTGATCTTAAATGCTAGTAAAACTAAATGCATGCTCTTCAACCGATCGCTGCCCGCATCTGCCCACCCGACTAGCATCACTACTCTGGACGGTTCTGACTTAGAATATGTGGACAACTATAAATACCTAGGTCTCTGGCTAGACTGTAAAACTGCTAGACTTCCAGACTCCCGTTAAGCATCTCCAATCCAAAATTAAATCTAGAATCGGCTTCCTATTTCACAACAAAGCCTCCTTCATTCATGCTGTCAAACATAACCTCGCAAAACTGACTATCCTGCCGATCCTTGACTTCAGCGATGTCATTTACAAAATAGCCTCCAACACTTTACTCAGCAAATTGGATGCAGCCACCCGTGCGTCACCAAAGCCCCATATACTACGCACCACTGTGACCTGTATGCTTTCGTTGGCTGGTCCTCGCTACATATTCGTCGCCAAACCCACTGGCTCCAGGTAATCAATAAGTCTTTGCTAGGTAAAGCTCCGCCTTATCTCAGCTTACTGGTCACCATAGCAACACCCACCTGTAGCACGCGCTCCAGCAGGTATATCTCACTGGTCATCCCCAAAGCCAACACCTCCTTTGGCCGCCTTTCCTTCCAGTTCCCTGCTGCCAATGACTGGATCGAATTGCAAAAATCACTGAAGTTGGAGACTTATTTCCCTCTCTAACTGTAAGTGTCAGCTGTCAGAGAAGCTTACCGATCGCTGCAGCTGTACACAGCCCATACAACTACCTACCTCATCCCCATATGTTTTTGTTTTTCTGCTCTTTTGCACACCAGTATTTCTACTTACACATCCTCATCTGCACAGTCTATCACTCGTGTTAATTGCTCAATTGTAATTACTTCGCCACTATGGTCTATTCATTGTCTTACCTCCTTACTTCATTTGCACACATTGTATACAGATTGTTCTATTGTTTTATTGACTGTATGTTTGTTTATCCCATGTGTAATTCTGTGTAGTTTTTGTCGCACTGCTTTGCTTGATCTTGGCCAGGTCGCAGTTGTAAATGATAACTTGTTCTCAACTGGCTTACCTGGATAAAAAGGTGAAATAAAAAAATAAAGCAAGATGCATTCAAAACGCAGCGGTAACAGCATTAGGGGGAAAATTATCATGCACGACATTAGGCATTTGTGTCGGCCGTCAGGCTGGAATTCGAAGAATGGCCACCGAATAATTTGTAATAGAAAAGCAATACAATGTAAATAATTGCAGAGGGGAATGCAATGCCCGTGGGACTGTTTCCAATGCCTCGCCGCTGCCTGATAAATGGACCAGTCAAACAGAACAATCTCATATTGGGACCCTGTGGAACAAAACGAGTGTCTCCTCAAAAAAATGACTGATCATTAAAATATAACCTGGGCTGCTGCTCCTCCCAGACACTAGGTAACAGGGGCCATGCGTTACAAATGGGAGTCTGTCACTGGCCTCCCTTCCTTGGCAGCCACAAATTGGATTCTGATGAGCGGGGGAAAGCAATGACCCTTTCAAAACTTTTTCTAAAGCTGTTGCTGGGCTACTAAAAGTGGCTCACAAAATGTGCTTAACTCTCTCGGTCTGATTTCTCAATGGTCGGGGCTCGTCTTTTTGGCTGCCGAATGCTCTGGGAGGCTAGACCTGATCCAAAGTGACAGCTGGGTCAGTAAGAACATTTCCTGAATGGTCCAATGGCTACCAACCTGAGGCCAGTTTCTCAGTCTCTCTCTTTCGTTTCGCTCTTCCCCTCCCTCCCTCAGTCTTTCTCCCTCTACCTCTCTCCCGCCATCTCTCAATCTTTCACTGTCACTCATTCTCGCCCTCTCGCTCGCTTTACCTCCCCCACACTCTCTTTGGCAGGATGTGTCGTGGCTAGTGAAGAGACTGTCCGCTGCCGGCTCTTTAGGGAACATGCACAGACCAAATTAAAAACCATCTCCCTGGATCGCAGTATTAAAAATCTGAAACACAAATAACCTCAAGTTCCCATCTGTTACACAACCCCCACGATGAAATGCCCTGGCTGTGGTAGAAAAACACCACAACGGATAAAAGGTCAGGGAGAAAGAATAACACCATATGGTGGGCACAGCAACATCTTACAGTTAGAGGTCAACACTCAATTCTCCACGACATTTACATTTGGTTTAACTATCTAGTAGGCTGTTAGAATATTCCAGATTGAGCTCTGCTTTGACATTGGAACAAGGGCTATGGGGCTTGCGTCACTCAGGAAGTCAAAGGCAGGTCCCCCATACGCACTGGCAATAAATCACAGGTAATGAATTGACCATTATGAAATTTTGGCTAATTCCGACTGAAGCGCGATGACAGGAACATTACATCATGGTCCCCTGGACTTCCTGTGATTAAACAGCGGAACATTTGCATTGTGGAGTGAATGCGAGGGAAAAGGTTATGGCGTCAAATTATGACTGGTTCATTTCACCTGCATAATTTATCCCGACGACTCATCCGGTTTACTCAAACAGGGAAGGCAATTAATCAGTGGAATGAGCAGCACCCCGCTCCGCAAACACATTAGTCTTTATTAAATGTGGGACAAGGGAGATGATTGGGGCTGTGACATCATCAACGGTAATCATTTTACGGTACAGAAGAGGCGTTTACAACCAGGCGCCTCAAATACATTTCTGCTTGGGGGAACATGTCACATTTTCTAAAACTTTAGACCTAATTGAATGAAAACCAAGAGAGAAGAGAGTCACGCAAGCAGCAGCAACTATGTAAAGTTCCAAACGGCAAAACAGTCACATTGATTAATATATTGCTAATTAAGTTTATTTCTATTGGTTTCTTACAGTATGCTGAATCAAAGGGTCGGTAATGTAATGTCAAGTTTGTAAAAGGACCCCTTGATTCAAGTGCAGCTTCAGCTACAACAGTCACAAACAACCTTGATATGCCTGATGCACTTAAGTTGAGCACTTAAACCGACCTACCCTTTTTAAAATAACTTTTCAATACACAGTAGCAATGTGCATTGTGTGCTGATTACCTTTTATTTGCTATTTGTTATATAAGGAAAACAGTCAAGTGACAAAATCCGTTAACTCTTACCCAGTAACAAAGAAAAAATCCACCCAAAACCAGTGTTAAATAACACTAATGTGAGATTTTTTTTTGTGAACAAGGTTGGTAGCAATGTGAAAATCGTTGTGGAAATCTGTTGCAGCTCAAGTCGACAACTAAACCCATAATTCAATGCTCTCTACATGGGCTGGCTGGCTAGCTTGCTAGGTTGCAAGCTAGCAAACGTACAGCACACAATAACAAAGTTAATATCAGCATGTGAAGTAGCTAGTTAGCTGTAAAAATTGCCTAAACAAACAGCACTATCAATTTAGGAGTCTACAATCTCACCACGTTCAACCGGCAGATTGATGTGCCTCGCAGAGTGGAATCTGACATTCGCAACAGCACCATGCATTGCACTCTGGTCTGAAGAGGCAGACAACTAGGAGAAATGTGGTGGACCCACATTTCTCCAGGTTGGAATATCGCAAAAAATATAATCAATGGTTAATTCGAGAGAAGACAACTTCCCGCGTTATGACAATGGGCAGCATTGAAATCTGACATGTACAGTGCCTTGCGAAAGTATTCAGCCCCCTTGAACTTTGCAACCTTTTGCCACATTTCAGGCTTCAAACATAAAGATATAAAACTATTTTTGTGTGAAGAATCAACAACAACTGGAACACAATCATGAAGTGGAACGACATTTATTGGATATTTCAAACTTTTTTCACAAATCAAAAACTGAAAAATTGGGCGTGCAAAATTATTCAGCCCCCTTAAGTTAATACTTTGTAGCGCCACCTTTTGCTGCGATTACAGCTGTAAGTCGCTTGGGGTATGTCTCTATCAGTTTTGCACATCGAGAGACTGAAATTTTTTCCCATTCCTCCTTGCAAAACAGCTCGAGCTCAGTGAGGTTGGATGGAGAGCATTTGTGAACAGCAGTTTTCAGTTCTTTCCACAGATTCTCGATTGGATTCAGGTCTGGACTTTGACTTGGCCATTCTAACACCTGGATATGTTTATTTTTGAACCATTCCATTGTAGATTTTGCTTTATGTTTTGGATCATTGTCTTGTTGGAAGACAAATCTCCGTCCCAGTCTCAGGTCTTTTGCAGACTCCATCAGGTTTTCTTCCAGAATGGTCCTGTATTTGGCTCCATCCATCTTCCCATCAATTTTAACCATCTTCCCTGTCCCTGCTGAAGAAAAGCAGGCCCAAACCATGATGCTGCCACCACCATGTTTGACAGTGGGGGTGGTGTGTTCAGGGTGATGAGCTGTGTTGCTTTTACGCCAAACATAACGTTTTGCATTGTTGCCAAAAGAGCACCTTCTTCCACATGTTTGGTGTGTCTCCCAGGTGGCTTGTGGCAAACTTTAAACAACACTTTTTATGGATATCTTTAAGAAATGGCTGATTGTTGTCCTATGGACAGTCTCCCACCTCAGCTGTAGATCTCTGCAGTTCATCCAGAGTGATCATGGGCCTCTTGGCTGCATCTCTGATCAGTCTTCTCCTTGTATGAGCTGAAAGTTTAGAGGGACGGCCAGGTCTTGGTAGATTTGCAGTGGTCTGATACTCCTTCCATTTCAATATTATCGCTTGCACAGTGCTCCTTGGGATGTTTAAAGCTTGGGAAATCTTTTTGTATCCAAATCCGGCTTTAAACTTCTTCACAACAGTATCTCGGACCTGCCTGGTGTGTTCCTTGTTCTTCATGATGCTCTCTGCGCTTTTGACAGACCTCTGAGACTATCACAGTGCAGGTGCATTTATACGGAGACTTGATTACACACAGGTGGATTGTATTTATCATCATTAGTCATTTAGGTCAACATTGGATCATTCAGAGATCCTCACTGAACTTCTGGAGAGAGTTTGCTGCACTGAAAGTAAAGGGGCTGAATAATTTTGCACGCCCAATTTTTCAGTTTTTGATTTGTTAAAAAAGTTGGAAATATCCAATAAATGTCGTTCCACTTCATGATTGTGTCCCACTTGTTGTTGATTCTTCACAAAAAAATACAGTTTTATATATCTTTATGTTTGAAGCCTGAAATGTGGCAAAAGGTCGCAAAGTTCAAGGGGGCCGAATACTTTCGCAAGGCACTGTATATTGTGGCTGTAATTCATTACCATGCAGCGTACAATTCTAAGAACAGGCAGAATAAACTAAATCAAATAACAGTAAATCAAGGTTTTGTATACCTGAAAACAATTGTCTTTCAACTCGCCAAATTGAGCCCCATTTCAAATTTTCACTGAGAATAACTCTTCCAGACACGAGATGAGAATCACTTCGCAGTGGTAACTTTTGTTATTTGTAAACATATCCAGCTATATTTTATTCTGTTATATGAGTGTTATTTTACTACAAAATAGGTATCTTGACTGTGATAAGGGCTAGAGAAATAAGCGACTTGTCTGCTAAATTAACAAAGCAAGGCTATGCAATTGGGTTTTACAAGCAAGTACCACTGCCAAGGTTACTGCTTTTTTGAAGATCGTGTTCCATAATATAACCAATTGATACTACGATTTCAATAAATTAATCTTAAATGGCACTTGCTTTTTGATTGTCAGAGCATTCGGAAAGTATTCAGATCCTTTCACTTCGTTACATTACAGCCTTATTCTAAAATGGATTAAATAAAAAAAAGAATATCCTCATTCTACACACAATACCCCATAATGACAAAGTGAAAACAGGTTTTTAGAACGTTTTACAAATTAAAAGTATTCAGAACCTTTGCTATGAGACTCTAAATTGAGCTCAGGTGCATCCTGTTTCCATTGATCATCCCTGAGATGTTTCCACAACTTGGAATCCACCTTTGGTAAATTGTATTTATTGCATTTTTTTTTTTTTTACAGAAACGTTGGTGATTTACCCAATAAATTACTGGGAGTTTCGGCAAATCTGACCGACTCCATCTAGCTCCCTCTTGTCCTATGCGTTTCTGCCTAAACAGGTACCCGTGCTTCGAACTATACAATGCTGGTCTGACCAATCGGGATCCACGCTTCAGGATTGTTTTGATCACGTGGACTGGGATATGTTCCGGGAAGCTTGTGAAAATAATCTAGACGCATACCCGGATACGGTGACGGAGTTTATAAGGAAGTGTAGAGGAGACGTAGTACCCACTGTGACTATTAAAACCTAACCAGAAACCGTGGAATGTAGCATTCGCGTGAAACTGAAAACGCAAACCACCGCATTTAACTATGGCAAGGTGACTGGTAATATGGCAGAATATAAACAGTGTAGTTATTCACTCCGCAAGGCAATCAAACAAGCTAAACATCAGTATAGAGAAAGTGGAGTTGCAATTCAACGACTCAGACATGAGATAGTCGGCAGGGACTACAGACTAGGAAAACCAGCCAAGTCGCGAGACCGACATCTTGCTTCCGGACAGGATTAACACATTCTTTGCAAGCTTTGACGATGACACAGTGCCACAAACACGGCCCGCTACCAAGGACTATGGGCTCTCCTCCTCCATGGCCGACACGAGTAAAACATTTAAATATGTTAACCCTCGCAAGGCTGCCGGCCCAGACAGCATCCCTAGCCGAGTCCACAGAGCATGCGCAGACCAGCTGGCTGATGTGTTTACAGGCATATTCAATCTCTCCCTATCCCAGTCTGCTGTCCCCACATGCTTCAAGATGGCCACCATCGAGCCTGTACCCAAGAAGGCAAAGTAGCTGAACTTAATGACTATTGACCTGTAGCACTCACCTCTGTCATCATGAAGTGCTTTGAGCGAGTAGTCAAGGATTATAAACAGCAAAAAAAATGCCCTCTCACTGTCAACTGCGTTTATTTTCAGCAAATGTAACATTTGTAAATATTTGTATGAACATATGATTCAACAACTAAGACAAACTGAACAAGTTCCACAGACATGTGACTAACATAAATGGAATAACGTGTCCCTGAAAAAAAGGAGGGGGGTCAAAATCAAAAGTAACAGTCAGTTTCTGGTGTGGCCACCAACTGAATTAAGTACTGCGGTGCATCTCCTCCTCATGGACTGCACCAGATTTGCCAGTTCTTGCAGCGAGATGTTACCCCACTCTTCCATCAAGGAACCGGCAAGTTCCCGGACATTTCTGGGGGGGGGAATGGCCCTAGCCCTCACCCTCCGATCCAACAGGTCCCAGGAGTGCTCAATGGGATTGAGATCTGGGTCCTCCTTGGCCATGGCAGAACACTGACATCACTGACACTGACATTAACACAGCAGTATGGCTGGTGGCATTGTCATGTCAGGATGAGCCTGCAGGAAAGGTACCACTTGAGGGAGGAGGATGTCTCCCCTGTAAACGCACAGCATTGAGAACAGGCGCAGTCTGATGATTCTGTGACACACCGCCACAGACCATGACTAACCCTCCACCTCCAAATCGATCCCATTTCAGAGGCCTTGGTGTAACGCTCATTCCTTTGACGATAAACACGAATCCAACCATCACCCATGGTGAGACAAAACCGCGACTCGTTAGTGAAGAGCACTTTTTGCCAGCCATGTCTGGTCCAGCGAACGTGGGTTTGTGCCCATAGGCGACGTTGTTGCCGGTGATGTCTGGTGAGGACCTTCCTTACTACAACAGGCATACTAGCCCTCAGTCCAGCCTCTCTCAGCCTATTGCAGACAGTCTGAGCACTGATGGAGGGATTATGCGTTCCTGGTGTAACTTGGGCAGTTGTTGTTTCCATCCTGTACCTGTCCCGCAGGTGTGATGTTCAGATGTACCGATCCTGTGCAGGTGTTGTTACACATGGTCTGCCACGGAGAGGACGATCAGTTGTCCGTTCTGTCTCCCTCTAGTGCTGTCTTAGGTGTCTCACAGAACGGACATTGCAATGTATTGCCCTGGCCACATCTGCAGTCTTCATACCTCCTTGCAGCATGCCTAAGGCACATTCACGCAGATGAGCAGGGACCCTGGCCATCTTTTTGGCGAGTCAGTAGAAAGGCCTCTCTAGTGTCCTAAGTTTTCATTACTGTGAACTTAATTGCCTACCGTCTGTAAGCTGTTTGTGTCTTAGCGACCATTCCACAGGTGCATGTTCATTAATTGTTTATGGTTCATTGAACAAGCATTGGAAACAGTGTTTAAACCCTTTACAATGAAGATCTGTGAAGTTATTTGGATTTTTACAAATTATCTTTGAAAGACAGGGTCCTGAAAAAAGGACATTTATTATTTTGCTGAGTTTATCACTTCTTCCTTACCTGCCACCCTAGATCCACTTCAATTTGCTTACCGCCTGATGCAAATCGCCATCACTCTGCCCTATCCCATCTGGACAAGAGGAATATCTATGTAAGAATTCTGTTTGACTATAGCTCAGCATTAGTAAAGCATTAAAAACACTCAAGCAACCCAGAAAAGTGCTAAAAATACCCATATTAACATATGTTGCCTAATAAACAAGGTCCATGAAGTCAATAACTTGCATGTAACCGATGACATTCATATTCTGACTATCTCTGAAACTCACTTAGATAATACCTTTTATGATAACATCTACCGAAAATACAGAAATGCCAACGGAGGCGGTGTTGCGGTCTATATTCAGAACCACCTTTTTGTAAAGCTTAGAGACGATCCAATGTTAAATACTGTTTAAGTAATATGGCTACAGGTTCATCTGCCTCACATAAAGCCCATTCTTGTGGGAAGCTGCTATAGACCACCAAGTGCTAACAGTCAATATCTCGATAAAATGTGTGAAACGTTTGATAATGTATGTGATAAACAGAGAAGTATATTTTCTGGGTGATTTAAATATTGACTGGCTCTCATCAAGCTGCCCACTCAGGAAAAAACATCAAACCGTAACCAGTGCCTGCAACCTGCATAATGTTGTCAGTCAACCTACCAGGGTAGATACAAACAGCACAGGAATTAAATCAACATGTATTGATCACATCTTTACTAATGCTGCAGATATTTGCTTTAAAGCAGTATCCAAATCCATAGGCTGTAGTGATCACAATATAATAGCCATTTCTAGGAAAACCAAAGTTCCAAAGGCTGGGCCTAATATAGTGTATGAGAGGTCATGCAATAAGTTTTGTAGTGATTCATATGTTGATGTAAAGAATATTTGCTGGTCTGTGGTGTGTAACGAGGAGCAACCAGACGCTGAACTTAACGCATTTATGAAACTACTTATTCCAGTTACTAATAAGCACGCACCCATTAAGAAAATGACAGTGAAGACTTAACTTGTCTGTTACTTGTCTAACAGAACACACAGGGTGGTCTTTAATGAAAGCCTCTCAAACATAATCCAGTTAGAATCAAGAATTCCCCAGGGTTGCCGTTTAGGTCCGTTGCATTTTTTTAAAACATTTTTTACTTAGGACATGTCACTGACTGAGTAAAGCCAGAGTGCCTATGTATGCGGATGACTCAACACAGACTGAAATGACTGCAACACTCAACAAAGAGCTGCAGTTAGTTTCATAGTGAGCGGGCAAGGAATAAGTTAGCCCTAAATATTTCTAAAACTAAAAGCATTGTATTTGGAACAAAACACTCACTAAACCCTAAACCGCAACTAAATCTTGTAATAAATAATGTGGAAATTGAGCAAGTTGAGATGACTAAACTGCTTGGAGTAACCTTAGATTGTAAACTGTCATGGTCAAAACATATCAATGCAGTAGTAGCTAAGATGGGGAGAAGTCTGTCTATAATAAAGCGATGCTCTGCCTTCTTAACACTATCAACAAGGCAGGTCCTACAAGCCTTAGTTTTGTCACACATTGACTACTGTTCAGTGGTGTGGTGCCACAAAAAAAGGACTTAGGCAAATTGCAATTGGCTCAGAAAAGGGCAGCACGGCTGGCCCTTGGATGTACAGAGAGCTAATATTAATAATATGCATGTCAATCTCTCCTGGCTGAAAGCAGAGGAGAGATGGACTTCATCACTACTTTTATTTATGAGAGGTACTGACATGTTGAATGCTCCGAGCTGTCTGTCTAAACTGCTCGGACACCCATGCACACCCCCACAAGACATGCCACAAGAGGTCTCTTCACAGTCCCCAAGTCCAGAACAGACTATGGGAGGCACACAGTACTGCATAGATCCATGACTACATGGAACTCTATTCCACATCAAGTAACTAACACAAGCAGTAAAATTAGATATAAAAAAAAAACACCTTATGGAACAGCTGGGTCTGTGAAGCATCACAAACATTGCCACAGACGCATGCATACACACACTATACATACACATGGATTTAGTACTGTAGATATGTAGTAGTGGCGGAGTAGGAGCCTGAGGGCACACAGTGTGTTGTGAAATCTGTGAATGTATTGTAATGTTTTTTAAATTGTATAAACTGGCTTAATTTTGCTGGACCCCAGGAAGAGTAGCGGCTGCTTTGGCAGCAGCTAATTGGGATCCATAATAAATACAACACCATAGTACCCTCCAAGCTCATCATTAAACTTGAGGCCCTGGGTCTGAACCTCACCCTGTGCAACTGGGTCCTGGACTTCCTGGCAGGCCGCCCCCAGGTGGTGATGGTAGGAAACATCACCTCCGTTCCGCTGATACCCCACAAGGGTGCGTGCTCAGCCCCCTCCTGTACTCCCTGTTCACCCATGACTGCGTGGCCAAGCACGCCTCCAACTCAATCATTAAGTTTGCAGATGACACAACAGTAGTAGCCTTGGTTACCAACGATGACAAGACAGCCTACAAGGAAGAGGTGAGGGCCGGGAGTGTGGTGCCTGGAAAACAACTTCAGTCAACATCAACAAAACAAAAGATGTTTGTGGACTTCAGGAAACAGCAGAGGATGCACCCCCCTATCTACATCGACAGGACCCGTAGCACTAACGTCCGTAGGCATTAAGTGCTTTGAAAGGCTGGCCATGGCTCACATCAACACCATTATCCCAGAAATCCTAGACCCACTCCAATTTGCATACCGCCCCAACAGATCTACAGATGATGCCATCTCTATTGCACTCCACCATGCCCTTTCCCACCTGGACAAAAGGATCACCAACGTGAGAATGCTATTCATTGACTACGGCTCAGTGTTCAATGCCATAGTGCTCAAAGCTCATCACTAAAGCTAAGGATCCTGGGACTAAACACCTCCCTCTGCAACTGGATCCTGGACTTCCTGACAGGCCACCCCCCAGGTGGTGAAGGTAGGTAGCAACATTTGTCACACTGATCCTCAACACTGGAGCCCCTCAGGGGTGCGTGCTCAGTCCCCTCCTGTACTCCATTCACCCACGACTGCATGGCCAGGCACGACTCCAACACCATCATTAAGTTTGCAGACAACACAACAGTGGTAGGCCTGATCACCGACAATGACGAGACAGCCTATAGGGAAGAAGTCCGAGACCTGGCCGCGTGGTGCCAGAATAACAACCTATCCCTCAATGTAATCAAGATAAAAAGGAGATAATTGTGGACTACAAGAAAAGAAGGACCGAGCACGCGCCCATTCTCATCGACAGGGCTGTAGTGGAGCAGGTTGAGAGCTTCAAGTTCCTTGGTGTCCACATCACCAACAAACTAGAATGGTACAAACACACCAAGACAGTCGTGAAGAGGGCACAACAAAGCCTAAGGAAACTAAAAAGATTTGGCATGGGTCCTCAGATCTTCAAAAAGGTTCTACAGCAACAACAGAGAGCATCCTGGTTGCATCACTGCCTGGTACGGCAACTGCACGGCCTCTGACTGCAAGGCACTACAGAGGGTAGTGCGTACGGCCCAGTACATCACTGGGGCTAAGCTGCCTGCCATCCAGGACCTCTATACCAGGTAGTGTCAGAGGAAGGCCCTAAAAATTGTCAAAGACCCCAGCCACCCCAGCCATAGACTGTTCTCCCTTCTACCACATGGCAAGCGGTACCGGAGCACCAAGTCTAGGACCAAAAGGCTTCTCAACAGCTTTTATCCCCAAATCATAAGACTCCTGAACAGGTAGTAAAACGCCTACCCGGACTATTTGCATTGTGTCCTGCCACTTTTATATCATTCTAAATTAATAATAATCGCTTTGATTAAAAAAATATATATTTTGGAGATGATTTTGTTTTAAATAACGTACAATGAGCGAGAAAAATGCCATTCTTGAACGTGGGGTGAGACATTGTTACTAACTTGTAAATAAAGGCAGTTTGTTATTTAGAATGATTTATTTCTGTTAGTAGATGGAGAGAAACCAAAAACCCTACAGTCATCTCATGGGTCTCTCAGTTGAGGTCGCCACGGGTATTGAACCAGCATCTGTAACAACACAGTGGGCTACAGTAAGAGCAAAACAATCCTACCAAAATAAAATCCTTAAGTGTTTTAGTAAGTAATACTGAAGTCGTGCACAATTATCAGTTTCCATTTAGGTTTATGTCGCCCATTCATTGTCAGTTAGAGACACAGTAGGACCCAAAAGCATAAATCAGTGCTCTAACACCCTCTTGCGCTGGTCTGGCGCAATGAAGTGGTGACGCAGGGTACCATACTAAACCACAAATAATCTCTAAGTCCAGCAGCATAATCACAAAACCTTTAGTGGAGCAACCACTGTACTCATCTCATATGTGTATACCGTTTTCAATACTATTCTACGGTATCTAATTCATTTTATGTTTACATATCTGGCATTACTTATCTCATATGTATATACTGTATTCTATACTAAACCCGTTCCACTCTGACATCACTCATCCATATGTATGTAGTCTTAATTCATTCCCACTTAGATGTGTGTATTGGGTATATATTGTGTAATTTGTTAGATATTAATGCACTATCAGAGCTAGAAGCACAAGCACTTCGCTACACCAACAATAACATCTGCTAATCACTTGTATGTGACCAATAAAATTTGATTTGAGTGTGCAACTATTATTTTTATAGCTTAAAAATGTAATTGATTGAACATGATTTGGAAAGGTACACACACCTGTCTATATAAGTTCCCACAGTTGACAGTGCATGTCAGAGCAAAAACCAAGCCATGAGGTTGAGAGAATTGTCCGTAGAGCTCCGGGAGAGGATTGTGTCGAGGCACAGATCTGGGGAAGAGTACCAAAACAATTCTGCAACATTGAAGGTCCACAAGAACACAGTGGCCTCCATCATTCTTAAATGGAAGAAGTTTGTAACCACCAAGACAAGCTGTCCGCCCGGCCAAACTGAGCAATCGGGGGAGAAGGGCCTTGGAGGTGAACAAAAACCTGATGGTCACTGACAGAGCACCTCTGTAGAGACGGGAGAAGGTTCCAGAAGGACAACCATCTCTGCACTCCACCAAATAGGCCTTCATGGTAGAGCGGCCAGATGGAGGCCGCTCCTCAGTAAAAAAGGCACATGACGGCCCGCTTGGAATTTGCCAAGATTCTCTGGTCTGAGAAACCAAGATTGAACTCCTTGGCCTGAATGCTAAGCATCACGTCAACAGGAAACCAAGCACCACTCATAACCTGACTAATAACATCCCTATGGTGAAGCATGGTGGTGGCAGCATCATGCTGTGGGGATGTTTTTCAGTAGCAGGGACTGGGAGACTAGTCAGGATCGAGGGAAAGATGAACGGAGCAAAGTACAGAGCGATCCTTGATGAACACCCGCTCCAGAGCGCTCAGACTGGTGTGAAGGTTCACCTTCCAAAAGGACAACGACCCTAAGCACACAGCCAAGACAAAGCAGGAGTGGAATCGGGACAAGTCTCTGAATGTCCTTGAGTGTCCCAGCCAGAGCCCGGACTTGAACCCGATCGAACATCTCTGGAGAGACCTGAAAATAGCTGTGCAGCAATGCTCCCCATCCAACCGGACAAAGCTTGAGTGTATCTGCAGAGAAGAAAGGGAGAAACTCCCCAAATAAGACTTGAGGCGGGAATCGCTGCCAAAGGTGTTTCAACAAAGTACTGAGTAAAAGGTCTGAATACTTATGTGAAATGTCTGTTTATTTGTAATACATTATTTAAATTTCATTGAGGTATTGTGTGTAGATTGATGAGGAAAAACTATTTAAATACAATTTAGAATACGGCTGTAACGTAACAAAATGTCGAAAAGGTCAAGGGGTACGAATTATTTTCCGAATGCACTGTATATGGGGCAATTTAGAAATTAGGATTTGATAAATTAAGCATTGTTAGGCACTGTTGGCAGAGGCCTATAGATTAATGCGCACATATTTATTTCCAGTGTGTGCCTTGGGTAAAAAAATTATTGGAGCACTCAAAGAAATCATGAAGTACTCAAACAGCCCAAAAATGTCCAATGCCCATCCCTAGAACTTAATCACACTCTCTTCTCCCTGGGCATGCTGCAATTATTTGAATGATTTTTTGTGTGGCTAACATTAAAAGTTATATAAAGATGATTGGCTTGGGAGACTGAAAAGCTTCCTATTTTCTGTCCAATGGATTTGGATGACCCCTGTACTGCGGGAAATACACCAGGAGTAAACAGGTAGTGGGGCATGATCAGATATTTTACTTATGAGCACTGACTGCACACAGACATACAATACATTTTTGAAAACAGGCTGATCAGTGATGAGCTGCATTTCTAACTGGAATGGAGTTAAATGGCAAATGGTTGCGTAGGAACCAAAACACTTCCTGACCTTAACAGTCGGACACTTTTGAAACATCGATAATATCATTCACACATACATTCCTACATTTTCAGTCTCACGCATGCCTAAAACGTCTGAGGACGGATGGTGAGCTCCACAATTCTGAGCCTCTGAAGCTGCAAAGTAAAGTATTGGAGCTCCGCTAGCGCTCAGAGTTCAAACCAGTTGAGATAATCAAATCCCTGTTTGTTCATTTTCTAAATATAATTTCCTGCTAAGAGAAAAATGTGTCTATGAAATATTCATGAGCCCATACTCTGAGCGGAGTAGTGGGTAAGATATAAATGCACTAGAACGCAGCTATCATTTATTTGTTTAGCAGAGATCTGCCTCCCTTCTTCCAGGGTGACTTATCAGCCTCCTTAGCACTTAAAAAAAACACCCTGTTTCCATCCAAACTCATTACGAAGTGAGAGTTTTTAAATTGGGGCATTTGAGGCAAAGTACTTTGCTGTAGGGGTAGGACAGCTGTTCCCCACCAAAGAGTGAACAGTGAAGCCAATATCCTTCGGGTCACCAGTGGGCTGCTCTAACCACTCGGCTGGTCCTCTCATTGAAGCCTCCCTCTACCCAGAGCTGCTTCCATTAGCAGAACAGCAGGAAATGGGCCTTCTGCTCCCCAGGGTTGGGCTATTAAAATAGAATTTAAAAAAATAAAACTTGCTCTCTCGCTCCCCCTCTCACTCGTTCGCTCTTTATGCAAGATGCATAATGGTTAGTTAGGATGATGATAACAATGCCCCCATTAAGCCAATCTAATGCCAACACTTATTTCTACCATTACAGATCTTAATGAGCCGCGGCGAATGAGCCTTGCCCCAGAATAAACTAAAATGAAAGACAAAAGAATAACTGCTTAGTGAAAACATGCTCACGCCATCGACTACAGATGGCTTGCATAAACACAGCAGCCGAGGCTCCCAGCCCCCTGAAAGAGCTCTTCAAAAATACAAAAAGGGGCTAATGAATAACCCGATGGCAAAAAGTAGAGGTCGACTGATTGATTTTTCAATGACGATACCGATTATTGGAGGACCAAAAAAGCCGATACTCATTAAAATCGGCCGGTTTTTACATATATATTTGTAATATTGACAATTACAACAATACTGAATGAACACTTATTTTAACTTGCTATAATACATGAATAAAATCAATTTAGTCTCAAATAAATAATGAAATACATTCAATTTGGTTTAAATAATGCAAAAACACAGTGTTGGAGAAGTAAAAGTGCAATATCTGCCATGTAAAAATGCTAACGTTTAAGTTCCTTGCTCAGAACATGAGACTTCAATATTCCCAGTTAAAAGGTTTTAGGTTGTAGTTATTATATGAATTATAGGACTATTTATCTATATACCATTTGTATTTCATATACCTTTGGCTATTGGATGTTCTTATAGGCACTATAGTATTGTCAGCCTAATCTCTGGAGTTGATAGGCTTGAAGTCATAAACAGCGCTGTGCATCAAGCATTGCTAAGAGCTGCTGGCAAACGCAATAAAGTGCTGTTTGAATGAATGCTTACAAGCCTGCTGCAGCATACCACCACTCAGTCAGACTGCTCTATCAAATCATATTCTTTATTATATTATAATTAACACACAGAAATATAATCCTTTGGTCATTAATATGGTCAAATCTGGAAACGATCATTTCGAAAAACATTTATTCTTTCAGTGAAATACGGAACCGTTCCGTATTTTATCGAACGGGTGGCAACCCTGAGTCTAAATATTGCTGTTACATTGCACAACATTCAATGTTATGTCATAATTATGTAAAATTCTGGCAAATTAATTACGGTCTTTGTTAGGACTAAATGGTCTTCACACAGTTTGCAACGAGGCAGGCAGCCCAAACTGCTGCATATACCCAGACTCTGCTTGCACTGAACGCATGAGAAGTGACAATTCCCCAAGTTAATATTGCACGCTAACATGAATTTCTATTAACTACATATGTAGGTTTAAAACAATATACTTGTGTATTGATTTCAAGAAAGGCATTGATGTTTATGGTTAGGTACATTTGTGCAATGATTGTGCTTTTTTTGCGAACGCGCTTTTGTTAAATCATCGTTTGGCGAAGTAGGCTGTAATTCGATGATAAATTAACAGGCACTGCATTGATTATATGCAGCGCAGAACAAGCTAGTTAACCTAGTAATATCAACCATGTCTAGTTAACTACTGATTATGTGAAGATTGATTGTTTTTTATAAGACAAGTTTAATGCTAGCTAGCAACTTAACTTTTCTCCTTGCAGCCACAAGGTCCTTTTGATGCTGCACTCGCAAACAGTTGGTCAGCCTACCATGTAGTCCCCTCGTGGACTGCAATGTAATTGGCCATAATTGGCATCCAAAAAGGCAGATTAGCGATTATTATGAAAACTTGAAATTGGCCATGCCGATTAAAAACGGGCGATCTCTAGTAAAAAGCATTCATTCCTTCACACAACTTGAGATTAATGAGATAATGTGGTTAACTGCTTTAAAGACAACTGTCTGTAAAAAGGCAGCAATGAATACGGTTTCACTCCATCTAGCAAACAGGTGTCTATGAACAGGCACCACCACCTCCCTTGTCGTGCCTGGGCCAGACAAACAGTGACCTTGTTTAGGGTAGAAAGAAGGTATAATAGAGGGTATTTGGCAGAATAGAGGGAACGGCAAGGATAGAGGGTATAGGGAAGGATAGAGGGGGAATAGAGAAGGATAAGAGAAGGATAGGTGTAGCTATAGGTAAGGTACAGCTGCTGTGCATGAAGTGTGGGATGTCGATCACATCAACAGTATGTGCTGGGGAAAATTAAATTACAGCCTAATGAAGAGCGAGACAATTGAGCAACTAAGCTTGATAATTAGCCAACGCAAGGAGGCATGAGGCAAGCATCAGACAGACAGGCGAAGGGGTTTTAATAATGCTGGGCAGGAAGAGCTGGGCTGCCCATCTTCAGTGCATCTGCTCACAACATCACCACAGTGTGATTAATGCAGCCTGACCTGACTTTCACTCATCACAAAGCATGGCAGCCCTCTGTTCTCACCATCACCTCTCTGGTCTCTCTCTCGCTCTATACACTGTGTATAAAACATTAAGGACACCTTCCTTAATATTGTGTGCCTCCCCCCACAAGTGACATCAAGAAAGGAACATAGCTTTCACCTGGTCAGTCTGTCATGGAAAGAGCAGGTTGGTGGATTTTGTACACTCAGTCTATATCATCACCATCTATAGACTGCCTATTGTCCTCTCTTTAAGGTCCATCACCTCCCCTTGCAGTTAGTGGGTTTTTTTTCAACTCTCAAATGCAATCCATGTCTCCCTTTAAATTCTCTCCATTGGGTGTGCAGAGTTTCTCACTCCATCTCCAAGTCTCTTCCCTTCTCCCCCCCCCCCCCCTCTATTTGACAGATTTCACAGGGAGTGATAAAACAGTTCAAAGTGCCTCCACCCCTACTGCCAGCTGTCTCTGGTAAAGAGGGCACACAAAGATTATAGAACCTCCCCTTAATTCACTGTTGTAAAAATAGGACCCGCCGGGGTTTAAGTCATCAGACGACACAGCAGCAGTGTTGCATCGGAGGAGAGAAACATGTTGAGAACAACACAGCAGCAGTGTTGCGTCGGGGGAGAGAAACAAGTTCAAAACAACGCCCCTGAGCCTTATGTGGAGTTGGTTATGACTGATGGCGACACATAAGACAACAGGGTGTTGACAGAACAGGGAGGCCACAAAGCAATATGGAGGCCATCTTCCCAGACATGTATGTGTTAGTGCAGGTCGGACAGTGTTTCTACCGACTACCTAAACACACTGTTTGTGAAGCAGGGAGATGGAAGGCAGATAGATGCTATTAGACTGTGTACACTGCTGTGGATTAGACAGGGAGTTTAGATTTAATGTACTATAAGACAACGCAGAAGGGAATGTCCTATACCGTCTTAGCCACAACAACCCTGCTATGACCGCTAGATAAATCTTCTGAATTACTTCTCGGACTGAAGATTGTTTGGAACTAGCCTCCATACTTCCTTCTGCCAAATGAATACTTTTTAAAAATGTGCTTGCTGAAGGTCAGTAAATATTTTGGAAAT
Organism: Oncorhynchus clarkii lewisi; assembly: GCF_045791955.1. NCBI lineage: Eukaryota > Metazoa > Chordata > Actinopteri > Salmoniformes > Salmonidae > Oncorhynchus > Oncorhynchus clarkii. Next base: position 36,222,191 of record NC_092158.1, read on the forward strand.
AACATTATGGGTTGAATTTGTAGTTATCTAAATGTAATGGTGCAGGGAACACTGCAGTTCCAAGACAGAAAGCTACAACTAGGGTATCAGGTGCTCTGGCTCCGCTGACAGAAAGCAATGACAAGTGATTGAGTGCCAGTGGAGGGAAGAAAGGGAGCGAAAGAGGCTCAAAAGAGAGGATGAAAGGAAGAGAGAGGTGCATGTGACAGGACGGGGACGAGTGTAATCGGGTAGGGGGATGGGGGGGGGGGGGGGGTCTGATGCATTGCAGCCGTTCACTCAATTGATCCCATCAGGGGCTCGAGAGTGAGCGAGTAATTGGACGATCAATCTGCCAATGACAGGCCTCCATCACAGAGCGCCGCTCGATGCACGCAGCAGTCCCGCCTAGATGGATGGGGATGTCACAAACCCCCATCAATGATGGAAACACCAGGTGCCGCGTTGTCAAACACTCCACAATAAAATAAAGCCCCATTTAGACGGAGGGCCATTTTAGTGGCATTGCGAGTCCCGGTATGAGCTCACGTTGTGGCACTAAAGCCCCATGTCACAGACTGGTTATGGATCTGGTGTGGCGTTTATAGGGGGGATGGAACAATGGACGGATTAAATCAATTAGGGTGAAATCTCCATGAAAATGGCTAGTGGTAGAGGGCCAGACAGCGGCATCAGTCAAACAGCTGCGTGACAGTGTCCCTCATGGGAGAATAGTGTGGCAGCCTGGTGGCAGGACCAGGTTACCGATTGGGCACGTGCCCTGGGGCCCCTGACCTCCAGGTGGTCCCCTACCACAAAAACAAAAAATAAAAACACTTGGAGGTCGTGGGGCCCCAGATGACATACGAACACGTCATATGCAATGCGAAAACGTATTGAACTGTAGTAAATTAGCTTTAAAAACTGCAACATTTTCTCTCATCCTTGTGAAGAACAGCATGAGATCAGCAATAGAAACAGCACTTTGTTCTCTGCGCCATTGCAAACTGTAGAATTGCAAGAAATTAGCTTTAAAACTGCTAAATTGTCTCTCTGCCTCAACACACAATGTGTAGAATAGCATTATAAAACTACATTTCCCTCTGCTCTAGGGCAAAATGTGTTGAAATGCACCACCCCCCCAAAAATGGTTTCTTAATTATAATATATATATAAAAAATAAAAAAAATGTGTTGGGGGGGGGGGGGGGGGGGGCCCTGGAGTTAGGTTCCCCGGGGCCCCAAATCCAAATGCAGTAGTCTGGCCCTGCCTGGTGGCTATGTCAACCTGGAGAAAAATCTAAGCCCACCTTTCTGACAGGAGCTGCGGGGGATGACGAGAAGTAGAGCAACAGTTTAAAATGTGTGAAATTGTGAGAGAAAGTAAAACCCTGAGCGCTCTGATTCATGACACGTAGATTAAGGGGCTTTGCAAATCTGATCCCTACAAAAGCAGAACATGATGATGCAATATGGGACAGGGGAAAAGATCAGCTGATCGACCTCACACAAAGATTTTGGTCAGCGCCCTTGGCACTGTCTGTCATCCTCTCTGTACAGCCCCAACAACCCACTAGACAACTTACTGCATAGGATCTGACAGGCAGAACAACCTCCTGTGCTGAGCGCTGTCCTGTCTGCACCGTGAAATCACCTGAACTCTGTGACCAACGCTGCTTGACAACAGTGGGCACGGAGCTCAAGCACAGGGCTCAAGCACAGGGCTCAAGCACAGGACAAAAAGTCCCTGGCATTTAACCTCCCCATTCCTGAGGTGACAGTCTGACATTGGCACAGCCGTTCCACCGCAGTAACAGCCCCCTTCCACATCAGGTGTCCACCAACCTGGATGTCCAGGAGGGAGAGTGGAGAGGAATGGCGAGTGAAAAAAAGAGGAAAAGATAGGAAGAGAGAGAAAGTGTCAGTGCTGATTGTGCTGCTTTGACTCCAACCTTCCGCCTCAGCTGCTCAGTGAAAATCAGAGCTGCCCACAAGACAGACCTGGCAACACAATGTACGCGTGGGCGGAAGAGACAGACAGATAGGAGAGGGGAGATGAGCCTGATAGAGGAAGGGAGAAGTGGAATGAGAGGGGACTGTGCAATCGGAATGAAGAGCAGGCTAGGTTGTCATACTAGTGTGAGAAAATAAGTCAATACAGTGTATTCAAAGAAATCAGACCCCTTGACTTTTTCAGCATTTTGTTAACTTACAGCCTTATTCCAAAATGGATTAAATACGATACCCCACAAAGATATCAAAACTATAAAATAACACATATGGAATCATGTAATACCAAAAAAAGTGTTACCCAAATCAAAATGTATTTTAGAATCTTCAAAGTAGCCAAATCAAATCAATTTTATTTATAAAGCCCTTCTTACATCAGCTGATCTCAAAGTGCTGTACAGAAACCCAGCCTAAATCCCCAAACAGCAAGCAATGCTGGTGTAGAAGCCACCCTTTGCCTTGAGGAAAGCTTTGCACACTCTTGGCATTCTCTCAACCAGCTTCACCTGGAATGCTTTTTCAACAGTCTTGAAGGAGTTCCCAAATATGCTGAGCACTTATTGGCTGCTTTTTCTTCACTCTGCGGTCAAACTCATCCTAAACCATCTCAATTGGGTTGAGGTCAGGTGATTGTGGAGGCCAGGTAATCTGATGCACTCCATTACTCTCCTTCTTGGTCAAATAGCCCTTACACAGCCTGGAGGTGTGTTGCATCATTGTTCTGTTGAAAAACAAATTATAGTTCCATTGAGCACAAACCACATTGGATGCCGTATGGCTGCAGAATGCTGTGCTAGCCATGCTGGTTAAGTGTGCCTTGAATTCAAAATAAAATTGTGTCACCAGCAAAGCACCCCCACACCTACTCCGCCGTGCTTCACAGTGGGAACCACACATGCGGCGGTCATCCTTCCACCTACTTCGCGTCTCAAAAGAATATGGCGGTTGGCACCAAAAATCTCAAATTTGGACTCATCAGATCAAAGAACAGATTTCCACTGGTCTAATGTCCATCACGTGTGTTTCTTGGCCCAAACAAGTCTCTTCTTCTTAAAGGTGTCCTTTAGTTGTGGTTTCTTTGCAGCATTTCGACCATGAAGGCCTGATTCCTGCAGTCTCCTCTGAACAGTTGATGTTGAGATGTGTAGGTTACTTGATCTCTGAAGCATTTATTTGGGCTGCAATCTGAGATGCAGTTAACTATAATGCATTTATCCTCTGCAGCAGAGGTAACTCTGGGTTTTCCATCCCTGTGGCGGTCCTCATGAAAGCCAGTTTCATAGCGCTTGATGGTTTTTGTGACTGCTCGAGGAAACTTAAAGTTCTCTAAATTTTCCTGATTGACTGACCTTCATGTCTTAAAGTGATGAAGATAACTAAAATAAATACATAAATACAGTATGAGGATGAGGTAGGTAGATAGATGGGCTGTTTACAGATGGCCTATGTACAGGTGCAGTGATCTGTGAGCTGCTCTGACAGCTGGCGCTTAAAGCTAGTGAGGGAGATATGAGTCTTTGAAATTTTCGTAATTTGTTCCAGTCATTGGCAGCAGAGAACTGGAAGGAAAGATGATCAAAGGAGGAATTGGCTTTGGGGGTGACCAGTGAGATATACCCGCTGGAGCGCGTGCTACGAGTGGGTGCTGCTATGGTGACCAGTGAGCTGAGGCGGGGCTTTACCTAGCAGATACTTATAGATGATTAGGATCCAGTGGGTTTGGCGACGAATATGAAGCGAGGGCCAGCCAATGAGAGCGTACAGGTCGCAATGGTGGGTAGTGTAAGGGGCTTTGGTGACAAAACGGATGGCACTGTGATAGACTGCATCCAGTTTGTTGAGTAGAGTGTTGGAGGCTATTTTATAGATGACGTCACTGAAGTCGATGTAATTTTGGATTGGAGATGCTTAATGTGAGTCTGGAAGGAGAGTTTACAGTCTAACCAGACACCAAGGTATTTGTAGTTGTCCACGTATTCTAAGTCAGAGCTGTCCAGAGTAGTGATGCTGGACGGGTTAGCAGGTGTGGGCAGTGATCGGTTGAATAGCATGCATGAGTTGTATGGCATTGAAGCTCGTCTGGAGGTTAGTTAACACAGTGTCCAAAGAGGGGCCAGAAGTATACCGAATGGTGTCGTCTGCATCAGAGTATCACCAGCAGCAAGAGCGACATCATTGATGTATTCAGAGAAAAGAGTCGGCCCGAGAATTGAACCCTGTGGCACCCCCATAGAGACTGCCAGAGGTCCGGACAACAGGCCCTCCAATTTGACACACTGAACTCTATCAGAGAAGTAGTTGGTGAACCAGGCGAGGCAATCATTTGAGAAACCAAGGCGGTCGAGTCTGCCAATAAGAATGTGGTGATTGACAGAGTCGAAAGCCTTGGCCAGGTCGATGAATACGGCTGCACAGCAATGTGGTCTTATCGATGGCGGTTATGATGTCGTTTAGAACCTTGAGCGTGGCTGAGGTGCACCCATGACCAGCTCTGAAACTAGATTGCATAGTGGAGAAGGTACAGTGGGATTTGAAATGGTCGGTAATCTATTTGTTAACTTGGCTTTCAAAGACCTTAGAAAGACAGGGTAGGATAGATATGGGTCTGAAGCAGTTTGGGTCTAGAGTGTCACCCCCTTCGAAGCGGGGGATGACCGCGGCAGCTTTCCAATCTTTGGGAATCTCAGACGATACGAAAGAGGTTGAACAGGCTAGTAATAGGGGTTGCAACAATTTCGGCAGATAATTTTAGAAAGAGAGGATCCAGATTGTCTAGCCCGGCTGATTTGTAAGGGTCCAGATTTTGCAGCTCTTTCAGAACATCTATCTGGATTTGGGTGGAGAAATGGTGGGGGATCAGATATAGATATATATAATATATATATATATATATATATATATATAGATATATATATATATATATATATAGATATAGATATATATATATATATATATAGATATATATATATATATTATATATATCTATATCTGATCCCCCACCATCGACGGAATTAATCAAACAAAAAGACAATTTGTGATGTTTATGGGACATATTGGAGTGCCAACAAAAGAAGCTTGTCAAAGGTAAGGCGTGAATTATATTTTTATTTCTGCGTTTTGTGTCGAGCCTGCAGGGTTGAAATATGGTTTCTCCCTTTGTTTACGGAGGTTCTATCCTCAGATAACAGCATCGCTTGCTTTCGCCGAAAAGCCTTTTTGAAATCTGACATGTTGGCTGGATTCACAACAAGTGTAGCTTAAATTTGCTATCTTGCATGTGTGATTTAATGAAAGTTTGATTTTTATAGTAATTTATTTGAATTTGGCGCTCTGCATCCCACATATCCCAGAGAGGTTAAGCATGTCCCAGTTTAGGTCACCTAGTAGCACGAGCTCAGAAGATAGATGGGGGGCAATCAATTCACATATGGTATCGAGGGAACAGCTGGGGGCAGAGGGAAGTCTATAGCAAGCGGCAGTGAGAGACTTGTTTCTGGAAAGGTGAATTTGTAGAAGTAGAAGCTCAAATTGTTTGGGTACAGACTTGGATAGTAATACAGAACTCTTTGCAATAGATTGCAACACCGCCCCCTTTTGGCAGTTCTAGCTTCGCGGAAAATGTTATAGTTAGCAATAGAAATTTCAAGGCTTTTGGTGGATTTCCTAAGCCAGGATTCAGACACGGGTAAGACATCCGGGTTGGCAGAGTGTGCTAAAGCAGTGAGTACAACAAACTTAGGGAGTAGGCTTTGAATGTTAACATGCATGAAACCAAAGCTTTTACCGTTACAGAAGTCAACAAATGAGAGCACCTGGGGAGTGGGAGTGGAGCTAGGCACTGCAGGACCTGGATTAACCTCTACATCACCAGAGGAACAGAGGAGAAGTCGGATAAGGGTACGGCTAAATGCTATACGAACTGGCCGTCTAGCACATTCAGAAAAGAGAGTAAAAGGAGCAGGTTTCTGGGCACGATAGCATAGATTCAAGGCATAGTGTACAGATAAAAGGTAAGGTAGGATGTGAGTACATTGGAGGTAAACCTAGGCATTGAGTAATGAGAGAGATAGTCTCTAGAGAAGTTTAAACAGGTCATGTCATCGCATATGTAGGAGGTGGAACAACATGATTGGTTAAGGCATATTGAGCAGGGCTAGAGGCTTTACAGTGAAATAAGACAGTAATCACTAACCAGGACAGTAATGGACGAGGCATATTGATATTAGAGAGGCATGCGTAGCCAAGTGAACATATGGGTCCCGTGAGTGGTTGGGCTGACTGGGGACACGGCGATTCAGACAGTTAGCAGGCCGATGCTAACACGCTAACGGTTAGTAGGCCGGGGCAGGCAAGCTAGCAGTTAGCAGACCGGGGCTAGGAAGTTAGCCTATGGGGGATGTCGCGATGGGGGGTAAATCTGCTTTTGCCTCTTCGTGCGGTGACGTCGATAGACCAGTTGTGGAATTAGTAGGGTTCCAAGTAGCTCTAGGTAGCTTGCAGGCCTAGCAGGTTAGCAGAATGGGCCTTCAGCGGACGTCGCACCTGAGGGGCCTGTTGGAATCCTAGGGCAGATTATGACGGTATTCCAGTCGTAGATCGGCGGGGTTCCGTGCCCCGTACCGGCAGTAGAAGGGATCCAGATAGTGTAGCCCAGTAGTGAGCCGGGAGATGGGTCTAGCCCCAGGCTTGTTGGTGCTAGCTCCGGGACGGAAATGTTAGCCAGGAGTAGTCAACCCGGGTTGCGGTTAGCTAGCTGTCATGATCCAGATGAAAAGGTTCAGAGTTTGTGGTAAGAACTAGGGGATATGGAGAAAAAAAAATAGGTCCAGTATGCTCTGGTTTGAAACGCGTTAAACGAACTGGCGAGAGCTTTCCGAGCTAAAGGTTAGCTGATGACCGCTAGCAGTGGTTAGCTGACTGATAGCTGGTAGTTAGTTAGCTTCAGTTGAGAGATTCCAGTTCGGAGGTAAATAGAAATACTTTAGGAAAAAAAAACAGATCCACACCACATTGGGAGAGGCGGGTTGCAGGAGAGTATTTTGAAGTTGAGGTTTAGGAAAAATATTAAAAAGAACGCAAAGAAAAAGATGTATACACACGGGACGAGACAAGACAAAGAAAAGACGTCTGAGTGCACGCCATCTCGGACAACACCCCCCCAACGGGTGTTGCTGGGCAGCTTCAATGTGGTGCTCTTATTCTTCTCACCTTGCTTGGTGAGGTAGATTGTTGCTATAACTTGATGACCCTTCACATACCTAACCATTTCCTTGGCTGTCTTGTAGAATGTATCCATTGTTTTCAGTGCCGTGACATCCTTGAGGAGCAGATTCAATGCATGAGCAGCACAGCCAATGGGTGTGATGTGAGGGTAGGACTCCACTTTAGACCAAGCAGCCTTCATGTTCGCAGCATTGTCTGTCACCAGTGCAAATACCTTCTGTGGTCCAAGGTCATTAATGACTTCCTTCCACTCCTCTGCAATGTAGTCGTGGCCAAAAGTTTTGAGAATGACACACCTCAGTGTCTTTAGATATGTGTGAGATGTTACTATGGAATACTGAAGTATAATTACAAGCATTTCATAAGTGTCAAAGGATTTTATTGACAATTATATGAAGTTGATGCAAAGAGTCAATATTTGCAGCGTTGACCCTTCTTTTTCAAGACCTCTGCAATTCACCCTGGCATGCTGTCAATTACATTCTGGGCCACATCCTGACTGATGGCAGCCCATTCTTGCATAATCAATGCTTAGAGTTCATCAGAATTTGTGGGTTTTTGTTTGTCCACCTGTCTCTTGAGGATTGACCACAAGTTCTCAATGGGATTAACTTCTTATGGCTGCAGGGGCAGTATTGAGTAGCTTGGATGAACGGTGCACATATCAAAACGGCCTGCTCCTCAGTCATAGTTACTAATATTTGCATATTATTATTATTATTATTATTATTATTGGATAGAAAACACTGAAGTTTCTAAAACTGTTTGAATTATGTCTGAGTATAACAGAACTCATACAGCAGGCAAAAACATGAGAAATTCCACTTCCTGTTTTTTTTCTGGAGGTGGCAGATTTTCAAACAAGGTCTCATTGAAATTACAGCGAGATATGGATGGGTTTTCACTTCCTACGTCTTCCACTAGATGTCAGCAGTCAATAGAACTTTGATGACTAATGTGAAGGGGAGTTGAATGAGACAGGAAAGTCACCAGTGCCACGAGTTGACCATGCTTTCACCAGGCGTGTTCACAGGGGAAGGACTTGCATTCCACCGCTCATCTGAAGTAATTCTAATTCTCCGGTTGGAACGTTATTCAAGATATATGTAAACAACATTCTAAAGGTTGATTCAGTACATCATTTGACATGTTTCTACTGACTGTTACGGAACTTTTGGACATCTCGTCACGTTATAGTGGACACGCTTTGTGACTTTGGAATTGTTTACCAAATGCACTAACCAAAGTAACTAATTGGACATAAATACCAGACATTTTCGAACAAATCAAGCATTTATTGTGGACCTGGGATTTCTAGGACTGCATTCTGATGACCTCTTAAGCTTACCCCCTCCTTTTTCGAACATTCTGTTAAAAATCGCGCAACATTTCAGCGTCCTGCTACTCATGCCAGGAATATAGTATATGCATATGATTAGTATGTGTGGATAGAAAACACTCTGAAATCACGGCTGTGACTATAACAGAGCGTGTGTTTCATCGAAAAGCGCAAGAAAAACTGGTCACTGAAAGCTGAAAATAATATCCATGCGCCACTTGCATGTATTGTTTAATGGACACCAAATTAAATATGGACACGGATGCAATTCCTACAGCTTCCACACAATGTCGCCATTGTCTGAGATGTCTGAGAGTTATTTCTTGGGAAAACAAAGGAGAGGGATTCCATTTCTTCCGGTCTCCGACAGGATGTTTTGGAAGAAAGTTTTCCGACCATGATTTCAAGACGTGGAGCTATTGAATACACATCGCCCCGTGATCATTTTGATAGATTATAAACGTTTACTAATACCTAAAGTTGGATTACAAAAGTATTTCGAAGTGTTTTGTGAAAGTTTATCGTCGACTTTATTAATTTTTAAAAATGACGCAGCGTTTTGAAACAAATGTTTTTTTCTGAATTACACAGTTTCCATAGATGGCTATTTTGGGTATATATGGACCGATTTAATCGAAAAAAAGACCCAATAGTGATGTTTATGGGGCATATAGCAGTGCCAGGAAAGAAGCTCGTCAAAGTTAATGAATGTTTTATATTTTATTTCTGCGTTTTTGTGTAGCGCCGGCTACGCTAATTATTTTGTTTACGTCGCCTTCAGGCATTTTGGGGTGTTGCATGCTATCAGATAATAGCTTCTCATGTTTTCGCCGAAAAGCATTTTAAAAATCTGACTTGTTGGCTAGATTCACAACGAGTGTAGCTTTAATTCAATACCCTGCATGTGTATTTTAATGAACGTTTGAGTTTTAACGAGTACATTTAGCATTTAGCGTAGCGCATTTGAATTTCCAGGTGCCTACTTGAGACGTCTGCGTCTCAAGTAGGATCAAGAGGTTAATCAAAGGTAAGGAAACATTTATCATGTATTTTCTGGTTTCTCTTGTCTCCAGTATGGAGGCTAATTTGGCTACTGTTCTGAGTGCCGTATCAGATTATTGCATGGGTTGCTTTTTCTGTAAACCTTTTTTGAAATCTGACACAGCAGTTCCATTAAGGAGAGGTATATCTATAATTCCATTTGTATTGTCATCTACATTTATGATGAGAAATTCTGTTGAAACGATGTGGCTATGCAAAATCACTTGATGTTTTTGGAACTAGTGACTCTAACACGCCAATGTAAACTCATTTTTTTTATATAAATATGAACTTTATCAAATAAAACATACATGTATTGTGTAACATGAAGTCCTATGAGTGTCATCTGATGAAGATAATTCAAGGTTAGTGATTAATTTGATCTTTATTTATGCTTTTTGTGAATTCTATATTTTGCTGGAAAATGGCTGTGCTTATTGTGGTTTGGTGGAGACCTAACATAATCGTTTGCAGTGCTTTCGCTGAAAAGCCTATTTGAAATCGGACACTTTGGTGGGATTAACAACGAAAATAGCTTTAAAATGAAATAAGACATGTATGTTTTAGGTATTGTAATTATGAGATTTCTGTGGTTTGAATTTGGCACCCTCTATTTTCACTGGTAGTTGTCATTTCGATCCCGGTATTGGGATCGCAGCTATAACAAGGTCTGGGGAGTTTCCTGGCCATGGACCCAAATAGCAATGTTTTGTCCCCCGAGCCTCTTAGTAATCACTTTTGCCTGCTGCCATTCCTGATTAAGCTCTGTACTGGTGGTGCCCCGATCCCGCAGCTGAATCAACTTTAGGAGACGGTCCTGGCGCTTGCTGGACGTTCTTGGGCGCCCTGAAGCCTTCTTCACAACAATTGAACCGCTCTCCTTGAAGTTCTTGATGATCCGATAAATGGTTGAGTTGGGTGCAATCTTACTGGCAGCAATATCCGTGCCTGTGAAGCCCTTTTTGTGCAAAGCAATGATGACGGCATGTGTTTCCATGCAGGTAACCATGATTGACAGAGGAAGAACAATGATTCCAAGCACCACCCTCCTTTTGAAGCTTCCGGTCTGTTATTCGAACTCAATCAGCATGACAGAGTGATCTCCAGCCTTGTCCTCGTCAACACGCACCTGTGTTAACGAGAGAATCACTGACATGTCAACTGGTCCTTTTGTGGCAGGGCAGAAATGCAGTGGAAATGTTTTTGGGAGATTCAGTTCATTTGCATGGCAAAGAGGGACTGTGTAATTAATTGCAATTCATCTGAACATTCTGGAGTATATGCAAATTGCCATCATACAAACTGAGGCAGCAGACTGTGTGAAAATTAATATTTGTGTCTGTTATCCCTCATCTGTGCTCATGTAGAATACTGGTGGAGGGGTGGAGATTATGTAGTAAATTATTCCATACCCACAAACAAACATTCGACCACCAGAGAGAAGATTGCAATACAGTCTGCATTTTCTATGATTTGCTTGACCGTCACTTGAACTCTGTTGAACTCTGCATCCAGCAAATGAGTAGATAAAGCATGTCTGGTTGGAGGGGTGTATGCTGGGCAAAGAAATCAAACATCTCTTTCAATACACCTTGCCTGTGAGTATCAGAGGCGAACCAGTTGCATACGTAGACATTCATCAGCATTTCTCTTACTACGTTCCTCCATTGAGCCAAAACAACTTCTGATTCCAGAAGGACAATGAGCTGTTGCTGTCGATATGGTGGCTGATTCATAATTTTCAACTCAAATAGAAGTAGAGGGACTTTTGTCAGAGTTTGCTTGTTGTGAGCGCTGAGGGAACTTTATGCACTTGGCCAGATGATTCTGCATCTTTGTTGCATTCTTCACATATGATTTGGCACAGTATTTGCAAATGTAAACAGCTTGTCCTTTGTACATTAGCTGCAGTGAAATGTCTCCACACATTAGATCGTGCCCATGGCATTTTCCTGTAAAGAAAAAAAAAGAGTAAAGAAATAAATAAAATACAATTCCATGTACAGATAAATAGTTAAGCAGTTAAATTAAACTCCTTTGTAAGATAAAATGTTTGAAAATTAAACATGGAAACAGTTAGCAGGCTCAAGCAAGCTAAACACCACATGGTAGCAAAAACTAACTAGCAGAAATTGGTAACAAGTTAAAAATGATTTAAACACACTTTGCTGTAGGCTACTATTTACTAGTTAACAAAAATATAAAATATATTTTAAAATATAAAATAAAATATATTCACCCCACCCAGTATTGTAATCAAAACTTACCAGAAAGGATGTAGTCCTTGGCTCAGACAGTGTAGTAGTGTGGGCTCAATAGCATCTCATTAGTGTGCAAGATCTTGAGAATCAGCTGTACATGTGATGGAGTGCACTGCACATGTGATGGAAGAATGCACTGTGCATGCAGAGGGTTGCAATTCCATTGAATTGGGGAGTGCATTCTTATGAATATCATCAAAGTTAAGTGAATATTTAAAATGCTATTTCTGAGTAATGTTGACTACCCAATATGGTGGGTATCTTTTTGGCTGCTTTGTTGTCTAAAGGCTGTACTCATATTACTGCATGGTTTGCTTTCTCCGTAAAGTTAAAAAAAAAATCTGACAGTGGTTGCATTAAGGAGAAGTGTATCTAAAGTTCCATGCATAACACTTGTAATTATCAACATTTATGCATTTCTGTAAATTGATGTGGCTCTCTGCAATATCACCAGATGTTTTAGAACTACTGAACGTAACACGCCAATGTAAACTAAGATTTTTTAGACAGGTTAATTTCAACAAGCTAGACAGGTTCATTTCCCTTGGGTAAGTTTCCAACCCTAGGTGCATCCTGTTTCCATTGATTATCTTTGAGCTGTTTCTAAAACTTGATTGAAGTCCACCTGTGGTAAATTCTATTGATTGGACATGATTTGGAAAGGAACACACCTGATATTTTTAAGGTTCCAAATCTGACGGTGCATGTCAGAGCAAAAGCCAAGCCATGAGGTCGAAGGAATTGTCCGTAGTGCTCCGAGAATGGTACCAAAAAATGTCTGCAGCATTGAAGGTCCCCAAGAACACAGTGGCCTCCATCATGCTAGCGTCCCAAGATGGCATAGCAGTTCAGACGTCTTTTGTCCTCGTCTTGTCCCGTATATATATATATATATACATACATACATACACACACACAACTTTTTTTTTCACATACATTTTTTTAATTTTCCATAAACTCATCTTCAAAACACTCTCCTTCAACACGCCTCACCAATTTATATTTATAAAAAAAAGTATTATTTACCTCAGATCTGTAATCCTCCAAGAGGCTAGCCAGAAACTAGCCAGAAGCTAGCCGGGAGCTAGCCAGAAGCTGGTCCAGAAGCTGGTTCAGAAGCTAGTTCAGAAGCTAGTTCAGAAGCTAGTTCAGAAGCTAGTTAGCTTCTTTAGTGGCAAATCGTTAGTACTCAGCTAACCACGGTTTGTGGTCATCGGCTGTCCTTTGGCTCGATAATCTATCGCCAGTTTTGTACGGCGCGGCGCAGCGCAGCACGGCTCGGAACGGAACATACCGGACCAATTTTTCTCTCCATGTCCCTGGATTTCGGCCGCTGGCTCTGGACATTCATGCCTGGATCTCACAGCTAGCTAGCTGCTATCCGTGTGACTATCGGCTTTCGTCGATTCCGGAGCTAACATCAATTGTTCCGGAGCTAGCCAGCTGAAGAGTTCCATCAATCACTCCTGGGCTGCAGTCACCTATCCGGACCCGTTTTGCTGCCTACGCGGAGCCCCACCGGGCCTTCACAGCTGGACTGCCGACGTTGTCTACCCGAGGGAGTTGTCCGGCTGGCTCCCCCGGCGCGACGTTGCCTGGGCGCCCATCTGCGGCCTGCTAGCCGTTGGCTGTCTTATCGGCTGCTATCTGAATAGACAATCGGACAATTTTTATTTTATTTTTATTTATTTATTTTTCTTCTTGGGCCTCTATAACTATATCTATTGTTTTTATTTTTGTTGTTGTTGTGTGATTTGGATTAATCCCCTCTACCACACGGAACCCCACTAATCTACTGACGGAACGCAAGAGGTGGCTAATAACATCCATCCCATCCTATGCTACCGATTTAGCTGTCTAAATCGCCGTGACCCCCAACCAACCCCTCCACTCACCGGACCCTTTTGATCACTCGACTAAGCATGCCTCTCCTTAATGTCAATATGCCTTGTCCATTGCTGTTCTGGTTAGTGTTTATTGGCTTATTTCACTGTAGAGCCTCTATGCCTGCTCATTATACCTTATCCAACCTATTAGTTCCACCACCCACACATGCAATGACATCTCCTGGTTTCAATGATGTTTCTAGAGACATCACTCAATACCTAGGTTTACCTCCACTGTATTCACATCCTACCATACCTTTGTCTGTACATTATACCTTGATGCTATTTTATCGCCCCCAGAAACCTCCTTTTACTCTCCGTTCCAGACGACCAATTCTTATTGCTTTTAGCCGCACCCTTATTCTACTCCTACTCTGTTCCTCTGGCGATGTAGAGGTGAATCCAGGCCCTGCAGTGCCTAGCTCCACTCCTATTCCCCAGGCGCTCTCTTTTGACGACTTCTGTAACCGTAATAGCCTTGGTTTCGTGCATGTTAACATTAGAAGCCTCCTCCCTAAGTTTGTTCTATTCACTGCTTTAGCACACTCTGCCAACCCGGATGTTCTAGCTGTGTCTGAATCCTGGCTTAGGAAGACCACCAAAAATTCGGACATTTTAATTCCAAACTACAACATTTTCAGACAAGATATAACTGCCAAAGGGGGCGGTGTTGCAATCTACTGCAAAGATATCCTGCAGAGTTCTGTCCTACTATCCAGGTCTGTACCCAAACAATTTGAACTTCTACTTTTAAAAATCCACCTCTCTAAAAACAAGTCTCTCAGCGTTGCCGCCTGCTATAGACCACCCTCTGCCCCCAGCTGTGCTCTGGACACCATATGTGAACTGATTGCCCCCCATCTATCTTCAGAGCTTGTGCTGCTAGGCGACCTAAACTGGAACATGCTTAACACCCCAGCCATCCTACAATCTAAACTTGATGCCCTCAACCTCACACAAATTATCAATGAACCTACCAGGTACCTCCCCAAAGCCTTAAACACAGGCACCCTCATAGTAATCATCCTAACCAACTTGCCCTCTAAATACACCTCTGCTGTTTTCAACCAAGATCTCAGCGATCACTGCCTCATTGCCTGTATCCGTAATGGGTCAGCGGTCAAACAACCTCCACTCATCACTGTAAAACGCTCCCTGAAATACTTCAGCGAGCAGGTCTTTCTAATCGACCTGGCCGGGGTATCCTGGAAGGATATTGATCTCATCCCGTCAGTAGAGGATGCCTGCATATTTTTTTTAAATGCCTTCCTAACCATCTTAAATAAACATGCCCCATTCAAGAAATGTAGAACCAGGAACAGATATAGCCCTTGGTTCTCCCCAGACCTGACTGCCCTTAACCAACACAAAAACATCCTATGGCGTTATGCATGAGCATCGAACAGCCCCCGTGATATGCAGCTGTTCAGGGAAGCTAGAAACCATTATACACAGGCAGTTAGAAAAGCCAAGGCTGGCTTTTCAAGCTTAAATTTGCTTCCTGCAACACTAACTCAAAAAAGTTCTGGGACACTGTAAAGTCCATGGAGAATAAGAACACCTCCTCCCAGCTGCCCACTGCACTGAAGATAGGAAACACTGTCACCACTGATAAATCCACCATAATTGAGAATTTCAATAAGCATTTTTCTACGGCTGGCCATGCTTTCCACCTGGCTACTCCTACCCCGGTCAACAGCACTGCACCCCCCACAGCAACTCGCCCAAGCCTTTCCCATTTCTCCTTCTCCCAAATCCGTTCAGCTGATGTTCTGAATGAGCTGCAAAATCTGGACCCCTACAAATCATCCGGGCTAGACAATCTGGACCCTTTCTTTCTAAAATGATCTGCCGAAATTGTTGCCACCCCTATTACTAGCCTGTTCAACCTCTCGTGTCGTCTGAGATTCCCAAAGATTGGAAAGCAGCTGCGGTCATCCCCCTCTTCAAAGCGGGGGACACTCTTGACCCAAACTGCTACAGACCTATATCTATCCTACCATGCCTTTCTAAGGTCTTCGAAAGCCAAGTCAACAAACAGATTACCGACCATTTCGAATCTCACCATACCTTCTCTGCTATGCAATCTGGTTTCAGAGCTGGTCATGGGTGCACCTCAGCCACGCTCAAGGTCCTAAATGATATCTTAACCGCCACCGATAAGAAACATTACTGTGCAGCCGTATTCATTGATCTGGCCAAGGCTTTCGACTCTGTCAATCACCACATCCTCATCGGCAAACTCGACAGCCTTGGTTTCTCAAATGATTGCCTCGCCTGGTTCACCAACTACTTCTCTGATAGAGTTCAGTGTGTCAAATCGGAGGGTCTGCTGTCCGGACCTCTGGCAGTCTCTATGGGGGTGCCACAGGGTTCAATTCTTGGACCGACTCTCTTCTCTGTATACATCAATGAGGTCGCTCTTGCTGCTGGTGAGTCTCTGATCCACCTCTACACAGACGACACCATTCTGTATACTTCTGGCCCTTCTTTGGACACTGAGTTAACAACCCTCCAGGCAAGCTTCAATGCCATACAACTCTCCTTCCGTGGCCTCCAATTGCTCTTAAATACAAGTAAAACTAAATGCATGCTCTTCAACCGATCGCTGCCTGTCCAACATCACTACTCTGGACGGCTCTGACTTAGAATATGTGGACAACTACAAATACTTAGGTGTCTGGTTAGACTGTAAACTCTCCTTCCAGACCCATATCAAACATCTCCAATCCAAAGTTAAATCTAGAATTGGCTTCCTATTTCGCAACAAAGCATCCTTCACTCATGCTGCCAAACATACCCTTGTAAAACTGACCATCCTACCAATCCTCGACTTTGGCGATGTCATTTACAAAATAGCCTCCAATACCCTACTCAACAAATTGGATGCAGTCTATCACAGTGCAATCCATTTTGTCACCAAAGCCCCATATACTACCCACCATTGCGACCTGTACGCTCTCGTTGGCTGGCCCTCGCTTCATACTCGTCGCCAAACCCACTGGCTCCATGTCATCTACAAGACCCTGCTAGGTAAAGTCCCCCCTTATCTCAGCTCACTGGTCACCATAGCATCTCCCACCTGTAGCACACGCTCCAGCAGGTATATCTCTCTAGTCTCCCCCAAAACCAATTATTTCTTTGGCCGCCTCTCCTTCCAGTTCTCTGCTGCCAATGACTGGAACGAACTACAAAAATCTCTGAAACTGGAAACACTTATCTCCCTCACTAGCTTTAAGCACCAACTGTCAGAGCAGCTCACATATTACTGCACCTGTACATAGCCCACCTATAATTTAGCCCAAACAACTACCCCTTTCCCTACTGTATTTAATTAATTAATTTATTTTGCTCCTTTGCACCCCATTATTTTTATTTCTACTTTGCACATTCTTCCATTGCAAATCTACCATTCCAGTGTTTTACTTGCTATATTGTATTTACTTTGCCACCATGGCCTTTTTTTGCCTTTACCTCCCTTATCTCACCTCATTTGCTCACATCGTACCTGTTTATACTGTATTATTGACTGTATGTTTGTTTTACTCCATTCAGTCCTTCTGGACTGTGTCGTTGTATGTGTCGAACTGCTTTGCTTTATCTTGGCCAGGTCGCAATTGTAAATGAGAACTTGTTCTCAACTTGCCTACCTGGTTAAATAAAGGTGAAATAAATAAATAAATAAATACAATTCTTAAAATGGAATTAGTTTGGAACCACCAAGACTCTTCCTAGAACTTGGTCAGGGAGGTGACCAAGAACCCGATGGTTACTCTGGCAGAGCTCCAAATGAAATCTAATCAAATTGTATTTGTTACATACACATTGTTAGCAGATGTTAATGGGAGTGTAGCGAAATGCTTGTGCTTCTAGTTCCGACAATGCAGTAATAACCAACGAGTAATCTAACCTAACAATTTCACAACAACTACCTTATATACACACACACAAAGTGTAAAGGGATGAAGAATATGTACATAAAAATATATGAATGAGTGATGGTACAGAATGGCATAGGCAAGATGCAGTAGATGGTATCGAGTACAGTATATACATATGAGATGAGTAATGTAGGGTATGTAAACATTATATTAAGCAGCATTGTTTAAAGTGGCTAGTGATACATTTTTTACATGTATGGCAGCAGCCACTCAATGTTAGTGGTGGCTGTTTAACAGTCTGATGGCCTTGAGATAGCTGTTTTTCAGTCTCAGCTTTGATGCACCTGTACTGACCTCGCCTTCTGGATGATAGCGGGGTGAACAGGCAGTGGCTCGGGTGGTTGTTGTCCTTGATGATCTTTATGGCCTTCCTGTGACATCGGGTGGTGTAGGTGTCCTGGAGGGCAGGTAGTGATGTGTTGTGCAGACCTCACTACCCTCTGGAGAGCCTTACAGTTGTGGGCGGAGCAGTTGCCGTACCAGGCGGTGATACAGCCTGACAGGATGCTCTCAATTGTGCATCTGTAGAAGTTTGTGAGTTCTTTTGGTGACAAGCCACATTTCTTCAGCCTCCTGAGGTTGAAGAGGCGCTGCTACGCCGAGGAACTTAAAACTTTCGAGAAGACTCGAGGCTGTGATCGCTGCCAAACGTGCATCAACAAAAGTACTGAGTAAAAGATATGAATACTTACGTGAATGTGATAGTTCCATATTTTACTTTAAATGCACAAATTTCTAAAAACCTTTTTTTGCTTTGTCATTATGGGGTATTGTGTGTAGATTGATGAAGAAAAATAACTATTTAATCAATTTTAGAATAAGGCTATAACGTAACAACATGTGGAAAAAGTCAAGTGTCTGAATATTTTCTGAATGCACTGTAAATGTACCACGAAGGCAACAATTGGCATATGAGTAAAAACAGGCAGCTTAAAAGCATCCAAAGTTGACCTGGCTTTGTCTGACAATGTGCGTCATTTGGCTTTTGACGATAATTGCTTTAGTGCACCACATATTTTAATGCTGGTTTGAGGCCCCATCTGACAGCCTGTCATCTGTTCCTGATTGCACAGTGTCTGAGCGCAGACTTTTATAAAAGAGACAGACTAAAACTGGAGCTGATGAGCCCAGGGTGATTCTCATGTTCTCTGAGACACCGTCTTAAAAGAGACAACACCCCACCTGAAAACCAGCGTAATGGGAGGGAGATTGGAGAGATTAAGTACATGCTGAACGGAATAGGAAAACGAATCTGGCTGTAAAGTACTCTGCATGCGTCTTCTGAGATGATGATGATGATAAACGAAGGGGAAATATCTGTGTTCCTACAGCAGGCACAATGAGTAGATGTACAGGCCTCTTACACAAAAGGAAAAAAAACAGATAAACCATAAATAATGAATAGGTTTGTTGATTATAGCAACTTGCTGATATGTACCTTGGAGGCCCATGGTACAAGTGACGAGGATGTACCAGTGACGAGAACCATTCAACGCTGGTCTGACAAATCGGAAGCCACGCGCCAAGATTGTTTTGATCACGCGGACTGGAATATGTTCCAGTCAGCCTCAGAGAATGACATTGATCTATACACTGACTTGGTGAGTGCATTTATAAATAAGTGCATTGGAGATGTCGTACCCACTGTGACTATTAAAACCTACCCTAACTAGAAACTGTGGATGATGGAGGCATTTGCGAAAAACTGAAAGTGCGATCCACCGCATTTAAGCATGGAAAGAGGTCTGGTGATATGGCTGAATATAAACAGTGTAGTTATTCACTCCACAACGCAATCAAACAAGCAAAATGCCAGTACAGGCAATTCAACAGCTCAGACACGAGACGGATGTGGCAGGGTCCACAGGAAATCACGGACTACAAAAACAGCCACGTCACAGATACCGACATCACGCTTCCAGACAAACACATTCTTTGCCCACTTTGAGGATAATACAGTGTAACCGTCGCAGCTCACTAACGAAGACACAGCCCCCCCCCCCCCCATCCTTCTCAGTGGCTGACGTGAGTAAAACCCTCACAAGGCTGTTGGCCAAGACGGCATCCATAGCCGCGACCTCAGAGCATGCGCAGACCAGCTGGCTAGTGTGTTTACGTGCATACTTAATTGCTCCCTATCCCAGTCTGTTGTCCCCATATGCTTCAAGATGGCTACCATTGTTCCTGTACCCAAGGCGGCAAAGATAACTGAACTAAATGACTACCACCCGTAGTGCTTACTTCTGTCATCATGAAGTGCTTTGAGAGACTAGTCAAGGATCATATCACCGCCTCCTTACCGGCCACCCGAGACCCACGTCAGTTAGCATACCGCCCCAACAGGTCCACAGATGACACAATCGTCATGGCACTGCACACTGCCCTATGCCATCTGGACAAAAATACACCTATTTAAAAATTCTGTTCATTGACTACAGCTCAGCATTCAACACCATAGTAACCTCCAAGCTCATCATCAAGCTGGAGGCCCTGGGTCTCAACCCCTCCCTGTGCAACTGGGTCCTGGAATTTGACGGGCTGCCACCAGGTGGTGAAGGTAGGAAACATCTTCACGTCAATGACCCTCAACACTGGGGCCCCACAACGGTGTGTGCTTAGCCCTCTCCTGTCACCCATGACTGCATGGCCATGCACACCTCCAACTCAATCATCAAGCTTGCAGACGACACAACAGTGGTGGGCTTGATCACCAACAACGACGAGAGAGCCTATAGGGAGGACGTGAGTGCACTCTGAGTGTGGTGTCAGGAAAACAACCTCTCACTCAAAGTCAACAAAACAAAGGAGATGATCCTGTACTTCAGGAAACAGTAAAGGGAGCACCCCCCTATCCACATTGGGGTCAGTAGTGGAGAAGGTGGGAAGTGTTAAGTTCCTGGGCGTACACATCACAGACAAACTGAAATGGTCCCCCCACACAGACAGTGTGGTGAAGGCGGCGTAACAGTGCCTCTTCAACCTCAGGAGGCTGAAGAAATTTGGCTTGTCACCAAAAATCCTGACAAACTTTTTACAGATGCAAAATCGAGAGCATCCTGTTGGGCTGTATCACAGCCTGGTAAGGCAACTGCACCGCCCTCAACCGCAAGGCTCTCCAGAGGGTGGTGCGGTCTGCACAACACATCACCGGGGGCAAACTACCTGCCCTCCATGACACCTACACCACCCGATGTCAGAGGAAGGCCAAAATCATCAAGGACAACAACCAAGTGAGCCACTGCCTGTTCACACCGCTATCATCCAGAACGCGAGGTCAGTACAGGTGCATCAAAGCTGGGACCGAGAGATTGAGAAACAGCTTCTATCTCAAGGCCATTAGACTGCTAAACAGCAATCACTAACTCTGAGGTTGCTGCCCACATTGAGACCCTATCACTAGTCTCTAAATAATTCCACTTTAATAATGTGTACATATCTTACATTACTCATATCACATGTATATACTGTATTTTATACCATCTACTGCACCTTGCCTATGCCGCTCGACCATCGCTCATCCATACATTTATATGTACATATTCTCATCCACCCCTTTAGATGTGTGTATTAGGTAGTTGGGGAATTGTTAGATTACTTATTAGATGTGTGTATTAAGTAGTTGATGGGAATTGTTAGATATTACTGCACTGTTGGAACTAGAAGCACAAGCATTTCACTACACCTGCATTAACATCTGCTAACCATGTGTATGTGACCAATAAAATTAGATGTTGTTCAAAAATCTCTTCATTTGAACCACTCAGACAAATACTGTACTTCAATTCCATATGCACCTACCGCGCACTGACGAATAATTTGGTATTGCAAATGTCATGTGAAAATGCAATGAATCGTCATGATGAATCCTGTGATACTACATTTCCTTAAATCCACTGAAAGACAGATGGTTTATTCGGTCTGGAACATGAACAGCAGAACATATACATTGCATCCCTTATTCATTAGTTTTCTGCACTATGCTCAAAATGAAAATGCTGTGATGGGGCAAGGGAAACCGTTCGATACTGAAAACATACGCTAAATGGAAGTTATACTGAAAAGCCCAACAACAAAAGACTGACTTTGCAGTGACTTAATGAAGTGGTTGAATAAAACAAAAATGAAGATCACAGGTAAGACAAATGATCAAACATTGCTTATGATACAAAAGCCTGAAAACATTTTGCAGATGTCGCAGCAGTTGGTTGTGTACTGATATGTACACTAGGGCATAATTACCATAGCTACCGAGAGGTTAGTTAATGATTACAAACACCTACCATGCGTTTCATCAATAGTACTACATTGTTTTCCATATCTCCTATGACCAGCAAAAGCCAATTGTAACCAAACCATTCATTTTTATTATTTTAACTAGTCAAGTCCGTTAAGAACAAATTCTTATTTACAATGACGGCCAACCCCGGCCAAACCCTTACACGGACGACGCTGGGCCAATTGTGCACCGCCCTATTGGACTCCCAATCACAGCTGGTTCTAATACAGCCTGGAATTGAATCAGGGTCTGTAGTGACGTCTATAGCACTGAGATGCAGTGCCTAAGACTGCTGCGCCACTCGGGAGCCCCAATGTGCATTCATCCAAATAATAAAATCTGCATTACACAGGCTACCTAGCGACCACAGAATATATGAAAGTAGGAAAGGCTAATCACCACCAAATAACAAATTAGGTGGTTTCACTTGGTGGTGGGAGGAGGCGTTTAAAGAATGTTGTGGCCTCACTGCTGCAAATGAGTCACCCAGGGCTGGCACAGGACCTGGATTGATTATAGCCCAAAGTTGTTTTTTTTTCATAAAGAGGACCGAATAGCAATCAGACCCTGGACAGCATTAGCATAATCATTTGTTCATTTTCCCTGAGCAAATATGACTCGTCCACAGCTCTGTGTCAGAAGGAGCTATACAGTACGGTGTGCGTGATTCAGCAGCACTGTAGGCTCTATGCAACCCCACGCTAAAGTCTATAGTATGTGACCTATACCATTTACAGTCTTTGTACATTGCACTGCAGTGTGTAGATCACACGATGGCCTGACATATTCTGCAGCCCTATAACTAAGACATGATTAATATTCACTCTTCTATTTAGCCAGAATGCATTATTACATATTCTGGGAGAAAGTGTGGGCAAGAATTTATACACCTCCGATTCATTATGTAAGAGTTCAGAGTCGTGCATTGACTCCATAGTTCAAACTGATTAAACCGTGTTTGGGAACACAAACAGACTGTAGAATTCTTCTTAAACAGGCCTACTCAAACACTAGTCTTCAATGTCCAGTCAGCAGCACTGCTGGTTTTAATCCTTCCACATCTAACCAGCGGCTGAGTCAGTCCTGACAACAGGTGATTTTCCCCCTCACTGACATTAAAGTCAAGATCTGTATAAGATTTCCAGTAATTTGTGGCCTGTGTGGTCTAGTGGTTAGAGCCGCTAACTGACCCCTGCACACGTTAATATGCCAGAGTCGGCATAGGTTTGAATCCTCCTCCTACCTTTCCAATCTTTTCTCAACTGTCCCTATACCCACGCACACACCCATGTTCAAAAGTTCGGGGTCACTTAGAAATGTTTGTTTTTGAAAGAAAAGCACGTTTTATTGTCCATTAATATAACATCAAATTGATCAGAAACACAGTGTAAACATTGTTAATGTTGTAAATAACTATTGTAACTGGAAACAGCTGATTTATAATGGAATATCTACGTAGGCGTACAGATACTCAACTAGTCTAAAGAAGGACCGTTTATTGCTTCTTTAAATCAGGACAACAGTTTTCAGCTGTGCTAACACAATTCCAAAAGGATTTTCTAATGATCAATTAGCCTTTCAAAATGATAAACTTGGATTAGCTAACACGTGCCATTGGAACACAGGAGTGATGGTTGCTGATAATGGACCTCTGTACTCCTACGTAGATATTCCATTAAAAATCAGCTACAATCCCAGCTACAATAGTCATTTATAACATTAACAATGTCTACACTGTATTTCTGATCAATTTGATGTTATTTTAAAATGGACAAAAAATGTGTTTTTCTTTCGAAAACAAGGACATTTCTAAGTGACCCCAAACTTTTGAATGGTGACACACACACACACACACACACACATGCAGTAAAGGTATGAAGAACATGACTTATACAAACTCAAAGGACCAGTGACTTGTCCAAATTCATGCCATGTCTTTGCACCTAACTTAACGGAACTGAACAATTAATTCTTTAAGAGGTGATGGAAATGGAAAACACATCCATCAATGAGGCTGGGGTGGCGGTGGAGCTAATTAAAGATTAATTAAACACTGCATGGTGAAGGCTGGGCTGAGAGGGGCTGGAAAGGGTAGAGAAGAGCTCAGCTGCTGACAGAGGCTCTAGTGATGCAGTCTTGGTCTAGGCCTTGTTAATAAATGACTGCGGGACAACCCTCAGCAAACATGCTGGTAAACAAATGAGTCACTTATACACTGAGGGACAGTGTATACACTGTGTGTGTGTGTGTGTGTGTGTGTGTGTGTGTGTGTGTGTGTGTGTGTGTGTGTGTGTGGATCCATGCATGTCTCAGTGTACCTTTGTCGCTGAAGTCGTCCACCAGTATGACCTCAGCAATGAGCTCAGGGGGGGACCGGTTGAGCACGCTGTGTACAGTCCTGAGCAGGGATGACCAGCCCTCGTTGTGGAATGGTATGATGATGCTGGTGTTGGGCAACTTCACCGCATACAGCTTCTGTTTACAGCTAAACACACAAACAAGCAACTAAACAAATAAGACAACAAACAGCATTTACCAAAAAGTGAAGAGAGAGACCAGTGTAGAGCTGGTGTTCATAGTTTCTCAAGATTATTATTGCTGATCTAGGATCAAATCAAAGTTTATTTGTTGCGTACACATATGCAGATGTTATCACAGATGCAGCGAAATGCTTGTTTCCCCAGCTCCAAAAGTGCAGTAACACCCAGCAATACATACAATTGATTTATTTACAACCTATATCAGAACGAGCAATGTTATTAAATAAATAAATAAATACTGGTGTATAGACATATAAATAGAAAATGTCTGTACAGCAGTAGTTATTTAGGATGAGTAGGACTAGAATTCAGTATATCAAATCAAAGTTTATTTGTCACATTTATCAAATACAACAGGTGTAGTAGACCTTACAGTGAAATGCTTACTTACAGGCTCTAACCAATAGTGCAAAAAAGGTATTAGGTGAACAATAGGTAAGTAAAAAAATAAAACAGTAAAAAGAGAACAGTAGAGAGAACAGTCTATGACTGGGGTGACTGGCGTCTTTGACAATTTTTAGGGCCTTCCTCTGACACCGCCTGGTGTAGAGGTCCTGGATGGCAGGCAGCTTAGCCCCAGTGATGTACTGGGCCGTACGCACTACCCTCTGTAGTGCCTTGCGGTCCGAGGCCGAGCAATTGCCGTACCAAGCAGTGATGCAACCAGGATGCTCTCGATGTTGCAGCTGTAGAACCTTTTGAGGATCTCAGGACCCACGCCAAATATATTTGGTTTCCTGAGGGGGAATAGGCTTTGTCGTGCCCTCTTTACGACTGTCTTGGTGTGTTTGGACCATTCTAGTTTGTTGTTGATGTGGACACCAAGGAAGTTGAAGCGCTCAACCTGCTCCACTACAGCCCCGTCAGTGAGAATGGGGGCGTGCTCGGTCCTCCCTTTCCTGTAGTCCACAACCATCTCCTTAGTCTTGGTTACGTTGAGGGATAGGTTGTTATTCTGGCGCCACCCGGGCAGGTCTCTGACCTCCTCCCTATAGGCTGTCTCAACGTTGTCGGTTATCAGGCCTACCACTGTTGTGTCGTCTACAAAGTTAATGGTGTTGGAGTGGTGCCTGGCCATGCAGTTGTGGGTGAACAGGGAGTACATGATGGGACTGAGCACGCACCCCTGTGGAGCTCCAGCGTTGAGGATCAGTGTGGCAGATGTGTTGCTACCTACCCTCACCACCTGGGGGCGGCCTGTCAGGAAGTCAAGGATCCAGTTGCAGAGGGAGTTGTTTAGTCCCAGGATCCTTAGCTTTAGTGATGAGCTTTGAGGGTACTATGGTGTTGAACGCTGAGCTGTATTCAATGAATAGCATTCTCACATAAGTGTTCCTTTTGTCCAGGTGGGAATGGCCAGTGTGGAGTGCAATAAAGGTTGCATTATCTGTGGATCTGTTTGGGTGGTATGCAAATTGGAATGGGTCTAGGGTTTCTGGGATAATGGTGTTGATGTGAGCCATTACCAACCTTTCAAAGCACTTCATGGCTACGGATGTGAGTGCTACGGGTCTGTAGTCATTTAGGCAGTTTGCCTTAGTGCTTTTGGGCACAGGGACTATGGTGGTCTGCTTGAAACATGTTGGTATTACAGACTCAATCAGGGACATGTTGAAAATGTCAGTGAAGACACCTGCCAGTTGGTCAGCACATGCCTGGAGCACACGTCTGGCCCCGCAGCCTTGTGTATGTTGACCTGTTTAAAGGTCTTACTCACGTAGGCTACGGAGAGCGTGACCACACAGTCGTCCGGAACAGTTGATGCCCTCATGCATGTCTCAGTGTTGCTTGCCTCAAAGTGAGCATAGAAATGATTTAGCTCGTCTGGTAGGCTCGTGTCACTGGGCAGCTCGCGGCTGTGCTTCCCTTTGTAGTCTGCAATAGTTTGTAAGCCCTGCCACATAAGACGAGCATCGGAGCCGGTGTAGTATGATTCAATCTTAGACCTGTATTGACACTTTGCCTGTTTGATGGTTCGTCGTAGGGCATAGCAGGATTTCTTGTAAGCTCCCGGGTTAGAGTCCCGCACCTTGAAAGCAGCAGCTCTACCCTTTAGCTCAATGCGAATGTTGCCTGTAATCCATGGCTTCTGGTTGGGGTATGTAGGTACAGTCACTGTGGGGACGACGTCCTCAATGCACTTATTGATAAAGCCAGTGACTGATGTGGTGTACTCCTAAACGCCATCGGAAGAATCCCGGCACAATTGGTTGGGCACCCATAAAACTGCTGCCATTTCTTCCGGCACCATTTTATATTTACATAAAGTGTGTAAAACCATTCATGCAACATTATTAAAAAGTGACCGGTGTTCAATGACTATGTACATAAGGCAGCAGAATTTAAGGTGCAGGATCGAGTACCGGGTGGTAGCCTGCTAGTAACAGTGACTAAGGTTCAGGGCATGGTACTGGGGGTACAAGAGTACAAGTGGTGACTGTTTAACATTGATGGCCTGGAGATAAACAGTATCTGTCTTTTGGTCCCAACTTTTGATGCACCTGTACCATCTTTGCCTTCTAGATGGTAGCGGGGTAAACAGGCCATGGCTTGGGTGGCTGAGGTCCTTGATGATCTTCTTGGCCTTCCTGTGACACCGGGTGCTGTAGATATCCTTGAGGACAGGCAGTGTGCCCCCGGTGATGCACTGAGCTGACTGTACCAACCTCTGGAGAGCCCTGTGGTTGTGGACGTTGCAATTGCCGTACCAGGCATTGATACAGCCCGACAGGATGCGCTCAATTGTGCATCTGTAGAAGTCAGAGGGTCTTAGGGGCCTAGCAGAATTTCTTTAGCCTCCTGCAATTGAAGAGGTGTGTTTGGGTCTTCTTCGCCACACTGTTTGTCTGAAGGGACCCTTTCAGGTGTTCAGTGATGTGCACGCCGAGGAACTTTAAGCTTTTGACCCTCTCCACTGCGGCCCAGTCGATGTGGACGTGCGCTCTCCTGAGGTCCACAATTAGCTCCTTCGTTTTTTTGACGTTGAGGGAGAGGTTACTTTTCTGGCACCACTCAGTTAGGGCTCTCACCTCCTCCCTGTAGGCTCATTGTTGTTGGTAATCAGGCCTACCACGACTGTGTCAGAAAACTTGACGATTGAATTGGAGACGTCCTGTATTCCCTGTTCACGCACGAGGCTGAGCATGTGTTTTTGCCTACCTTCACAACTTGGGGTCGGCCCGTCATGAAGTCCAGGACAGGGTTGCACAGGGAGGGGTTCACACCCAGGGCCCCGAGCTCAAAGGGGATGAGCTTGAAGGGCACTATGGTGTTGAAGGCTTATCTGTAGTCAATGAACAGCATTCTGACATAGGTATTTCTCGTCCAGGTGGTATAGGGTAGTGTAATGGCAATTGCATCATTCATGGATCTGTTGGGGCGGTATGCGAATTGAGGGGGTCTAGGGTGTCGAGTAATGTGGATGTGATATGGTCCTTAACCATCCTCTCAAATCACTTCCTGACGACAAAAGTCGGGGGCGAGTCATTTAGTTACCATTGCTATCTTAGGTACAGGAACAATAGTGGAAATCTTGAAGCAAGTGGGGACAACAGACTGGGATATGGAGAGATTGAATATGTAGGTAAACACTCCAGCCAGCTGGTCTGCACATGCTCTGAGGACGCGGCTTGGAATGCTGTCTGGGCCAGAAGCCTTGCTATGGTTAACATGCTTAAATTACATCCCTCACGTCGGCCACGGAGAACGAGAGCACACAGTTCCTGGTGAGCGTCAGGGGCCTATGTCAGCGGCTTGATGTTATTTTCCATGAAGCAGGCGTAAAATATGTTTATACTTTTTTCAGTAGTGAGGCGTCTTGTGTCCACAACATGGCTGGCTTAATAATCTGTGATTGTCTGGAGTCCCTGCCACATGTCTCGTATCTGAGCCGTTGAATTTCGACTCCACTTTGTCCCTGTATTGTTGTTTTGCCTCAGATTGCATTACGGAAGTAAGGCATAGCTGGTCTGTTTGTACACGTCCATGTTCCTAATCGTTCGCACTTCCAGTTTTGCGCGAATGCTGCCATCTATCCACAGCTTTTGGTTTGGATAAGTTCTAAATCATCACTGTGGGACCATCTTCTATGCACTTCCTGATGAACCCAGTCAATGAGTCCGTGTATGTCAATTCTATTCTCAGAGGAGACCAGAACATTTCCCAGTTCAATTGATCAGACCAACGTTGAACCACAGGTGATTCCTGTTTTAAGTTTCTGCCTATAGGTGGGGAGGATCAGAATGGAGGTGTGATCCGGTTTGCCGAAGGGAGGGCGGGGAGTGCCATGTAGCCACCCTGGAAGAGAGTAGCAATGATCCAGGCTGCTGTGATGTGCGTGTAGCACAAGAGATGTGTTAGCAGAATAATCGGTAGATTTGCTTTATTTTTATGTTTGGAAAAATAACGTTCCCAAAGTAAACGGCCTATTTCTCATGACCAGATGCTAGAATATGCATATGATTGACAGTTTAGGAAAGAAAACTCGGAAGTTTCCAAAACTGTAAACATATTGTCTGCGAGTATAACAGAACTGATATTGCAGGCAAAAGCCTGAGGATAATCCAATCAGGAAGGGCCTCTTATTTTGAAACTTCTGTGTTCCTATGCGTGCCTGTCCTTCATTTAAAGGGATATCAACCAGATTCCTTTT
Source organism: Oncorhynchus clarkii lewisi (assembly GCF_045791955.1). Lineage (NCBI taxonomy): Eukaryota > Metazoa > Chordata > Actinopteri > Salmoniformes > Salmonidae > Oncorhynchus > Oncorhynchus clarkii. Next base: position 36,251,337 of record NC_092158.1, read on the forward strand.
TCTGTGGCTTCCATAAGGTGTCAGTCTTTAGACATAAGATGTCGTTCCCATAGCAACGATTAAAACATTCCCAAACCAGAAACCGTGGATTGATGGCAACATTCGCGTGAAACTGAAAGCCCGAACCACTGCTTTTAATCAGGGCAAGGTGACCGGAAACATGACCGAATACAAACAGTGTAACTATTCCCTCCGCAAGGCAATCAAACAAGCTAAGCGTCAGTATAGAGACAAAGTAGAAATTCAACGGCTCAGACACAAGAGGTATGTGGCAGGGTCTACAGTCAATCACGGATTACAAAAAGAAAACCAGCCCCGTCACGGACCTGGATGTCTTGCTCCCAGGCAGACTAAATAACTTTTTTGCCCGCTTTGAGGACAATACAGTGCCACTGACACGGCCCGCAACTAAAACATGCGGACTCTCCTTCACTGCAGCCGACGTGAGGAAAACATTTAAACGTGTCAACCCTCGCAAGGCTGCAGGCCCAGACGGCATCCCCAGCCGCGCCCTCAGAGCATGCGCAGACCAGCTGGCTGGTGTGTTTACGGACATATTCAATCAATCCCTATCCCAGTCTGTTGTTCCCACATGCTTCAAGAGGGCCACCATTGTTCCTGTTCCCAAGAAAGCTAAGGTAACTGAGCTAAACGACTACCGCCCGTAGCACTCACATCCGTCATCATGAAGTGCTTTGAGAGACTAGTCAAGGACCATATCACCTCCACCCTACCTGACACCCTAGACCCACTCCAATTTGCTTACCGCCCAAATAGGTCCACAGACGATGCAATCTCAACCACACTGCACACTGCCCTAACCCATCTGGACAAGAGGAATACCTATGTGAGAATGCTGTTCATCGACTACAGCTCGGCATTTAACACCATAGTGCCCTCCAAGCTCGTCATCAAGCTCGAGACCATGGGTCTCGACCCCGCCCTGTGCAACTGGGTACTGGACTTCCTGACGGGCCGCCCCCAGGTGGTGAGGGTAGGCAACAACATCTCCACCCCGCTGATCCTCAACACTGGGGACCCACAAGGGTGCGTTCTGAACCCTCTCCTGTGCTCCCTGTTCACCCACGACTGTGTGGCCACGCACGCCTCCAACTCAATCATCAAGTTTGCGGACGACACAACAGTGGTAGGCTTGATTACCAACAACGACGAGACGGCCTACAGGGAGGAGGTGAGGGCCCTCGGAGTGTGGTGTCAGGAAAATCTCACACTCAACGTCAACAAAACTAAGGAGATGATTGTGGACTTCAGGAAACAGCAGAGGGAACACCCCCCTATCCACATCGATGGAACAGTAGTGGAGAGGGTAGTAAGTTAAGTTCCTCGGCATACACATCACAGACAAACTGAATTGGTCCACCCACACAGACAGCATCGTGAAGAAGGCGCAGCAGCGCCTCTTCAACCTCAGGAGGCTGAAGAAATTCGGCTTGTCACCAAAAGCACTCACAAACTTCTACAGATGCACAATCGAGAACATCCTGTCGGGCTGTATCACCGCCTGGTACGGCAACTGCTCCGCCAACAACCGTAAGGCTCTCCAGAGGGTAGTGAGGTCTGCACAACGCATCACCGGGGGCTAACTCCCTGCCCTCCAGGACACCTGCACCACCCGACGTCACAGGAAGGCCATAAAGATCATCAAGGACAACAACCACCCGAGCCACTGCCTGTTCACCCAACTATCATCCAGAAGGCGAGGTCAGTACAGGTGCATCAAAGCTGGGACCGAGAGACTGAAAAACAGCTTCTATCTCAAGGCCATCAGACTGTTAAACAGCCACCACTAACATTGAGTGGCTGCTACCAACACACTGACTCAACTCCAGCCACTTTAATAATGGGAATTGATGGGAAATTATGTAAAATATATCACTAGCCACTTTAAACAATGCTACCTAATATAATGTTTACATACCCTACATTGTTCATCTCATATGTATATACTGTACTCTATATCATCTACTGCATCTTTATGTAATACATGTATCACTAGCCACTTTCACTATACCACTTTGTTTACATACTCATCTCATATGTATATACTGCACTCAATACCATCTACTGTATCTTGCCTATGCCGCTCTGTACCATCACTCATTCATATATCTTTATGTACATATTCTTTATCCCCTTTTGGAATTGTTAGCTAGATTACTTGTTGGTTATTACTGCATTGTCGGAACTAGAAGCACAAGCATTTCGCTACACTCGCATTAACATCTGCTAACCATGTGTATGTGACAAATACAATTTGATTTGTTATGGAGAAAGCTATACACTCGGTTGATATATTATCGAATATATACTGTATTTTAAAAACTACCTGAAGAATGATTATAAAAAACGTTTGACATGTTTCTGTGGACATTATGAAGACTATTTGGAATTTCCGTCTGCGTTGTCGTGACCGCTCTTTCCTGTGGATTTCTGAACATAACGCGACAAACAAACATAGGTATTTTGGGTATAAAAATAATCTTTATGGAACATTTGCTGTGTAACTGGGAGTCTCGTGAGTGAAAACATCTGAAGATCTAAGGTAAACGGTTAATTTGATTGCGTTTTCTGATTTTCGTGACCAAGCTTCCTGATGCTAAGTGTACATAATGCTATGCAAGCCTATCGATAAACTTACACAAACGCTTGGATTGCTTTCGCTGTAAAGCATACATTTCAAAATCTGAGACGACAGGGTGATTAACAAAAGGCTAAGCTGGGTTTCAAAATATTGCACTTGTGATTTCATGAATATTACAATTTTCTAGTAACATTATTTGACTGTTGCGCTATGCTATTCAGCATTGCTGATGACAATTATCCCGGATCCGGGATGGGTGGTTCAGAGAGGTTAAAGTCCCCAGCTACAATAAATGCGGCCTCAGGATACACGGTTTAGAGAGTTAGCCCATAGTCCAGTGTAGGTCCTTGAGACCTGTCGGTGTGTCAGTTTAGGGGGGTAATGTACACAGCAGTGATGATGCCTGAAGAAAATGTAATCTCGATAGTTAAGTTGGTCGGCAATTTGATGGTGAGGTATTCCAGATCAGGAGAACAAAAGGACTTGAGTTCCTGTACTTTAACACAAACCCACGATGAGTTGTTAATCATGAAACAAACCCCTTCACCTTTCTTTTCCAGGAGAGGACTTTCTTCCTGTACACGCGATGGACGGAGAACCCATCTGGCCAAACGGACGGGGACAATACATTTCAGCAAAGCCCATGATAGCGTAAAACAGAGTTTTACAGTCCCTGATGTCTCTCTGAAAGGAGATCCTCAACCTAAATGAATCTACTTTATTATCTAGGGACTGAACGTCAGCGAGTAATATTTGGAAATGGTGGATGGTATACACGACGCCTGAGTCTGACTAGGGCTCCACTTCTTCCTCTTCTCCGGCATCTGCGTTTTAGTGCAGATGCTGTAGTGGAAAGTTAAAACAAAAGGATCCAGGTCAAGAAAGTTTAAATTCTGCTCTAATTTCTGGCGAGTGACTGCCAATCTAATATTTAAGTTATTTGCGGATGTAGATAAGTTTCAGTTTTGGTTTTTACGTTTGGTGAGGCTGCCTTCAGGCCTATTTGAGGATCTGAGGGCTCAGAAACTGTAGACATTTTTAAGAAAAAGCTTAACACCATTTTAGCCATGGTTTTACTAAGTGTGACTTTAGTCATACTATCTATTTAATTTGTTCCATTCTACAGTGAACTAAAATATAAAATGCAATAATTTCTAAAGATTTTACTGAGTTACAGTTCATAAGGAAATCAGTCAATTGAAATAAATTCATTAGGCCCTAATCTATGTAGTTTACATGACTGGGAATACAGATAAAAAAAATTTTTAAAAAAAAGTTAAGGTAGGGCCGTGGATAGGGCTGTGGCAGTCACGTGATATGATAATATTGTCACCCTTCAGACTATTGATTTAATCACGTCTTTACATATACTAAATAATATATATGTGTGAAATTAGTTTTGATTTAGAATGGACCATTATCATGCACCAGTCAGAATAGGGCCAGGGGGAAAAGAAATAAGTGTCATCTATGCACTTAAATACCAAATGGAGGACGCATTTCCCGTGGTTCATTTTCATGCCAGCAAGGCAGGCTATACTCCTGTTGTAAAGAACAGAAATGTGCTTAATATTAGGAAAGCTGAGAAATAAATAGTAGGCCTAGCCTACAGAAAGCTGATGGAATCCTCCTTTTTATAATAGATGCCATCACAGTTTTTTCATGCAATTGCATAGACTATAGAAATGTTGCGCAACATGAGCTCTCAAGTGTTTGCAAATGTAATTGAAAATCTAATCAATGATGTCACAGTGATTACAGGGACAATGGAGTGCTGCGTACCAGGCATTTAGCACGTTGTGCAGGCTACTAATGACCATCAGCAGCATCAGAGCTTGGAGAAGTCTAATTAAACGTGACTAAACAGTCATGTGGAATTTGACTGCCATCATGACTCGCTGGTGTGGTGGTAATATAGTCACCGTAACAGCCCTAGGTGTGGATCAGAAAACCAGTCAGTATCTGGTGTGATCACCATTTGACTCATGCAACATCTCCTTCACATAGAGTTGATCAGGCTGTTGATTGTGGCCTGTGGAAGGTTGTCCCACTCCTCTTCAATAGCTGTGCGAAGTTGCTGGTAATAATCCCACACATGCTCAATGGGTTACATTTCTTGTGAGTATTGTTGGATTCCACATTTTGAACATTGATAAAGATACGATAGATCAGACGCATAGTATAGTAAGAGAGACTGGGTCTCTGTAGAAAGACAGATAGCTGTGGAATGTGTTGGGGGACGGGAGCAGAGCACCGTGTTGATACAGGAAAGACAGATGGACATTGTGGAATAGATGAAGGAGGGGATGAGGTCAGGAAGTGAGGACAAGTCACCTGAAGAGAGTAATAAGTGTTTGGCATCTTGTTACTCTTTTCCTGTTAAACCATAAGATGTAAGGATTGGAGAGAAGGAGTAGTGTCTTAAGTGGGAGATATATATATATATATATATAGTGGGGCAAAAAACTATTTAGTCAGCCACCAATTGTGCAAGTTCTCCCACTTAAAAATATTAGAGGCCTGTAATTTCCATCATAGGTACACTTCAACTATGACAGACAAAATGAGGGGGAAAAAATCCAGAGAATCACATTGTAGGATTTTTTATGAATTTATTTGCAAATTATGGTGGAAAATAAGTATTTGGTCACCTACAAACAAGCAAGATTTCTGGCTCTCACAGACCTGTAACAACTTCTTTAAGAGGCTCCTCTGTCCTCCACTCGTTACCTGTATTAATGGCACCTGTTTGAACTTGTTATCAGTATAAAATACACCTGTCCACAACCTCAAACATCACACTCCAAACTCCACTATGGCCAAGACCAAAGAGCTGTCAAAGGACACCAGAAACACAATTGTAGACCTGCACTAGGCTGGGAAGACTGAATCTGCAATAGGTAAGCAGCTTGGTTTGAAGAAATCAACTGTGGGAGCAATTATTAGGAAATGGAAGACATACAAGACCACTGATAATCTCCCTCGATCTGGGGCTCCAAGCAAGATCTCACCCCGTGGGGTCAAAATGACCACAAGAACGGTGAGCAAAAATCCCAGAAGCACACGGGGGGACCTAGTGAATGACCTGCAGAGAGCTGGGACCAAAGTAACAAAGCCTACCATCAGTAACACACTATGCCGCCAGGGACTCAAATCCTGCAGTGCCAGATATGTCCCCTTGTTTAAGCCAGAACATGTCCAGGCCCATCTCAAGTTTGCTAGAGAGCATTTGGATGATCCAGAAGAAGATTGGGAGAATGTCATATGGTCAGATGAAACCAAAATATAACTTTTTGGTAAAAACTAAACTCTTGTTTGGAGGACAAAGAATGCTGAGTTGCATCCAAAGAACACCATACCTACTGTGAAGCATGGGGGTGGAAACATCATGCTTTGGGGCTGTTTTTCTGCAAAGGGACCAGGACGACTGATCCGTGTAAAGGAAAGAATGAATGGGGCCATGTATCGTGAGATTTTGAGTGAAAACCTCCTTCCATCAGCAAGGGCATTGAAGATGGAACGTGGCTGGGTCTTTCAGCATGACAATGATCCCAAACACACCGCCGGGGCAATGAAGGAGTGGCTTCGTAAGAAGCATTTCAAGGTCCTGGAGTGGCCTAGCCAGTCTCCAGATCTCAACCCCATAGAAAATCTTTGGAGGGAGTTGAAAGTCTGTGTTGCCCAGCAACAGCCCCAAAACATCCCTGCTCTAGAGGAGATCTGCATGGAGGAATGGGCCAAAATACCAGCAACAGTGTGTGAAAAGACTTACAGAAAACGTTTGACCTCTCATTGCCAACAAAGGGTATATAACAAAGTATTGAGATAAACTTTTGTTATTGACCAAATACTTATTTTCCACCATAATTTGCAAATAAATTCATTAGAAATCCTACAATGAGATTTTCTGGATTTTTTTTCTCATTTTGTCTGTCATAGTTGAAGTGTACCTATGATGAAAATGACAGGCCTCATCTTTTTAAGTGGGAGAACTTGCACAATTGGTGGCTGACTAAATACTTTTTTGCCCCACTGCGTGTGTGTGTGTGTGTGTGTATATGTGTGTGTGTGTGTGTGTGTATGTGTATATATATATATATATATATATATATATGAGAAGTGTTGGGTTGTCTGAGTTACAGCTGTACAGAACCTTTGGGAATAATTAAACTTGGTTAAAGCAGCTAGTGTCCGTGAGTTATTTACTCTGAAAAATAAGAACCTAACAGAATGCAGGCCATGGAAGAACTGGGACATTGTGTACAGATCCTTGCGACATGGGGCTGTGCATCACGCTGAAACATGAGGTGATGGCAGCGACAATGGCACGACAATGGGCCTCAGGATCTCGTTACGGTATCTCTGTGCATTCAAATTGCCATCAATAAAATGCAATTGTGTTCTTTGTCCATAGCTTATGCCTGTCCATACCATAACCCTACCGCCACCATGGGGCACTGTTCACAACGATGACATCAGCGAACCGCTCACCATCATTAGGCCATACACACCATCTGCCCGGTACAGTTGAAACCGGGATTCATCTGTGAAGAGCCCACTTCTCCAGCGTGCCAGTCACCATCGAAGGTTAACATTTGCCAACTGAAGTCGGTTACGATGCCAAAATGCAGTCAAGACCCTGGTGAGGACGACGAGCTTCACTGAGACAGTTTGACAGTTTGTGCAGAAAATCTTCAGGTGTACAATTTCATCAGCTGTCCGGGTGGCTGGTCTCAGATGATCCTTCAGGTGAAGAAGCCGGATGTGGAGGTCCTGGGCTGGCGTGGTTAAGTATGGTCTGCAGTTGTGGGGCCAGTTGGACATACTGCCAAATTCTCAAAAATGACATTGGCAGCAGCATATGGTAGAGAAATTAACATTCAATTCTCTGGCAACAGCTCTGGTGCATGCCAATTGCAGCATGCCAATTGCACACTCATTCAAAACGTGTGGCATTGTGTTGTGTGACAAAACTGCACATTTTAGAGAGGCCTTTTATTGTTCCCAGCACAAGGTAATGATCATGCTGTTTAAATCAGTTTCTTGATATGCCACACTTGTCAGGTGTATGGATTATCTTGGCAAAGGAGAAATGCTCACTAAGGGATATAAACAAAATTTTGCACAAAATTTGATAGAAATAAGCTTTTGTGAGTATAGAACATTTCTGGGATCTTTTATTTCAGCTCATGGGACCACTTTACACGTTCAGTATATATTTATTTTTGTATTTTTATACAATAGCCTCTCATGTACTATTGTTTTACAATTTTAAGTGGTTTCTTAATTTTATTCTTGTCCATTTATAGCAAAGTGTGCTTTCTCAAATTGTATCATTTTATTTGCTAAGCACTTTGAAATAAAGTTTGATTTGATTTAAGATCACAATGAATAACATATGGACAGATGCTTTATGACAGACTTTAGTATTATCATGTAGGCCTATTATTCATGACCCATAATTGTCACTGGACACCATGATACACAGCAAGTATATTGCGATATTATATAATATGATTACTACTGTATATTGAAGTAATCATTGCAGATAATGAAAGTGCTTTGATGGGGCAGAATAAGCACTGCCAGTCTCTGGTTCATGAGTGGAATGAGTGCTAGAGCAGAACACAAGCCCAAATCTAATTTGTCGTAAAACAGAGACAACTGAGACAGACTTGTGTTGCTCAAACCAATTTCCAACCCACCCACATTTCCTGGCATTGTATTACACCCTGTGGAATTATGTGGCTTCCTTCATTGGAATTCTGTCGCAGCGCAAACATCAACAAATCGTATGTGTCAAGATCAGATATCCGATCCACGCCTCTGGCGGTGACAACATGCCAATCACCAAGCGAGTGTGGGCCTCCAGGGCAGACAGGGCTACCGATTGGGTATTGGCGAGCAGATGTGGCCAGCTGATTGGTCTAACTGACACAGAACGACAGGGACTGTGACAGTTGGGTGTCACTTCAGCCGTTGGAAGGCCAAGCTTCTGCCACAGCCTCATCATCCCTCACTTTTTCACGTAGACAGAAAGAGCTGAGAGAGAGAGAGATTGAGAAAAAGAGAAAACAATTACTCCCTAATCAGACTACACAGGCTCCTTAGCAGGGCTACAAAGGATTGAGAGAGGGAGTAGAAGAGGGGGAAAAATGACAAATATATATTTTTAAAAAAAGTAAAAGTGAGATGCCAGCCACAAAGCACAAAGAGCCCCGAAGAGTGACAGCGAAGGCAGGCCGGCAATAAGCTGCCGCTTCATTACACTTTATTAAACAAATTAGGCAGATCAGAGGGAGTTAAGGGACCCATGTGGCCAACCTGTGATTCCCATAGCTGTAGGAACATCAACGGGCTGCTCCAAGGGAGACTGCTAGAGCACTGAATAGCAACAGCCTGTTCCTCAGAGGCTCTATTCACTGAAAAAAGGCTCGGGAAATGTACCCAGAGGAAACCACAAGGCCCTGGATACTAAGACCCAGACAACACACACCCTGGAACAGCTTAGGGAACATGCTATTCTCTACTGGCAGTGACAATTCATTATACAGTGCATTCGGAAAGTATTCCGACCTCTGGCCTTCCACATTTTGGTACATTACAGCCTTATTCTAAAATGGATTCAATATTTTTTTATCCTCATCCAACAACACACAATACCCCATAATTTCAAACTGAAAAACAGCTTTTTAGAAAATGTATGAAAAACCAAAAAAACAAAAACCTTATTTACAGAAGTATTGAGACCCTTTGCTTTGAGACTCAAAATTGAGCTGAGGCGCATCCTGTTTCCATTGATCATCCTTGAGATGTTTCTACAACTAGGAGTCCACCTGTGTTACATTCCATTGATTGGATATGATTTGGAAAGGCACACACCTGTCTATATAAGGTCCCACAGTTGACAGCGCATGTCAGAGCAAAAACCAAGCCATCAAGTCGAAAGAATTGTCCGTAAAGCTACGAGACAGGATTGTGTCGAGGCATTGAAGGTCCCCAAGAAAACAGTGGCCTCATTCTGAAATGGAAGAAGTTTGAACTCTGGCCTGAATGCCAAGCGTCACGTCTGGAGGAAACATGGTACCATCCCTACAGTGAAGCATGGTGGTGGCAGCACCATGCTATGGGGATGTTTTATAGCTAAGGATATGGACAAAAATCAGGCATTTGATTGCAAATGTGCAGAGGGAGTCGTAAAGAGAACACAGAAGGCCATTGTATAACGGATTACATCTTCAAACTAAGAGTAACCATGGCATCCGTGACAGAGGGAGAAGCGTTTATCCATGTATACCGGTTAGTCTAGCTAGCAACATTTTCAGATATTATACATTTCCAATTTTGTCAGCAAATTGTTTTCATTGCAAGTTTAAGTGTGCTGTTAGCTAGCTAAAGTTGTGTACAATCTGTGTAGTAATTTTATTCGTATCTCAGAGCCATATGCATGGCTTGTTACAGCCTAATGTTAGCTAGCTAACACATTGAATCTAGTTGGTTAGCTACCTGCAGATTCATGCTAGGTAGTAACATCATGAGTTGCGATTATGGGTCATTGCTTAGCTAGCTAGCTAGCTACACGTCTTAAAAGACTCCACTATGCAAGGTACCATTTCACTGTACTATGTACACCTTTATCCTGTGCATGTGACAAATAAACTTTGATTTTATTTTATGTAATGTGTGTTTAACAGAGACAGTAATGTGAATTAAAACATGACCTGCACCAAAGTCAAATTATGTTATAACGTTAGGCCAACAAGAAAGTGTCCAAGTTCTAAAAATCTCCAGTAGAATGCCCTGCTTTTATTTTGTCACACTCAATCGTAAGCTATTTCCTATAATTAGCTTGCCATTGACTTGTAATCTTGATGCATGTTTATTTTCCTGTAATAATGAATACAAATTAGCTCAAGTTAAGACATTGTTACCTATATGTTGTATTCATTATTTGAACTGGCTAGCCAGCTAGCTTAACATTAGCTAGAAATGAACCAAAAATGTTTTAGAAAGTTGCTTTTAGTTGCCTGGGTTGCTAGATTGACATATACTAAAAACATTTTCCAACAGATGGGTTTATTTATGCTATTTTGGACCACCAGGCTTCTGACGTCATGTGTGTGAATCATTACAAAGATAAGTGCAGCTAAGGCTTAAGCGGGTGTGAACATGCTGAATGGACAAAGAAGAGCTCTCCAGTACGTGTACCAAAATATTCAATGCCATTTTCTCAAACATGGGGTTACACGTTTATCAACTCTCAAAGCAGAATTACTTTCCCATTGTTCCTCAACTGTAGTGTATGATATACAATTTTCTAGCTACAAGTCTCTACTTCTATCCCAAGAAAAAACAAAATTTCTAATTTCTAATTTTGCCACATAAAACCGAATCGAGCCGGTCGGTCACAATTGATTCCCCATTGAAAACATAGCTGGGGAATAGAAGGTCAGAGTATTGGTTAGGGTTTTGTAATTGTCCTCATAGACATAGAACAGGGAAAGGAAAGAGCAGGGAACGAGGAATCGAAGATCAGACTCCTGCTGAATTGCTAAGGTAAATGCAATTCAAGGTCCCAATTGACAGCTCCTTTCTTTGTAAAGGACATGAAGAGAAAAGTGACAGAGTTTAGAGAGAAGAGTGAGTAAGTAGGGAAGAGGTGAAGAGTCCGACAAGTATGTCCTCTGGGCAAAACGGTGTTCATATGTCAGAGACAAACAAAATACTGGGAAAACTGGTCTAAGAGGATTCATGGCACTGACCCAACAGCAATTTAAAAGAAAGCTAAATGCATGATTAAAGCTAAAGCATAGTCCCCTTTCACTCATTGGCTTATAAGGAAAGTAGCTACATCTTCAAATAGGAATGAAATACAAATTACACCAAGCCATTAGGAGAAAAACACCTTACACATAATGCTCATAGTTATTTTGCTTATGCATCATCAGGAGAATGTGAAACAACTGACTAAACTATCTATACTCATCTTTAGGGAGGAATGTGTGAGTTCACAAGTGGAGTGATAAAATCGAAAAAGACACTCACTTTGGGTGCCGGATGTCTGCGACAGAGCGATTGAGGGAGATCCTATCGCTAACGTAGATGTTGAACCCATTCTCCCTGTAGGCCTGGTCTACCCGGTCAGCGTCGGTCAGCGGAAAAGGCTTCCCCTGCTCGCCGTTACCTACACACACACACACACACACACACACACACCGAGAGAACAGACAAGAGTGCAATGATGCTGTTTGAGGAAGACTAGGGACAAAATGCCTTGCGCCAACCATCTGCTTTTCTCTGACAGACCGTGAAAGTACCTGGACTTAATGTCAGGTAAAATATCTTCGGTCTGAAGTACAGTACCTGCTGAATGAACTATAAGGAACTTGGAAATGTCTTGCAGTCTGTCGGGCACATCAATTTTAATGGTTTTGAGATACAATCACACTGTTTTCAAAAAAGCTAATGTCCTACACACGTCTCTTGTGAGGAATCATTTGTTATCGTAGTATATTAGTTGTGGGCTTCAAACCTCAAACTAAAAAGTGAATATGGGGGAGGGACTTCCTGAAGTTCTGTCCTACCAGAGCGAGTAGCGTCTCTCCTAATTGCATCGTAGTCGTGCCAGTCTTTCCTCCGCATGCCGTCCCGCCCCAGCTGGGCATTATTCCGGGGCCTGACGTTCAATCCCTGCCAAAACACACAGCAACAGGGCGTCCCACATCAGGACATACACACAGAGGGTAAATTGCACACACACACACACATACCGACACACGGGAACAAAGGGTCGCACATCAAGACATCTAAGAAACCAGTAACCCTTCTGCTAGAGCCCGTCAGGCTTGATGCTAAAGTAGCTAACATTCTCACATTCTGAAAGCATACCAGAAACAACCAGATAATGAAAAACAGTTGTCCATTATCCAACTGCAGAGAACCTGGCAAAAAAAAATCAAAATACATTTAGTCTACTGATTGTCAATATTAGGGCTGGGAATTGACATTCCAAACATGCCCACTACAGTGCATTTGGAAAGTATTCAGACCCCTTCAATTGTTATTATGTCTAAAATTGAATACATTAACACTCAATCTACACACAATACCCCATAATAACAAACCAGAAAAAGGTTGACATTTTTGCAAATGTATTACAAATAAAACATTTAAATAAACAGAAAGTTTATTTACATTAGTAGTCAGACTATTTGCTATGAGACTCAAAATTGAACAGTTGACAGTGCATGTCAGAGCAAAAACCAAGCTATGAGGTCGAAGGAATTGGCCGTAGAGCTCCGAGAAAGGATTGTATCGAGGCACAGATCTGGGGAAGGGTACCATAATATTTCTGCAGCATTAAAGGTCCCCAATAACTCAGTGGCCTCCATCATTCTTAAAATGGAAGAAGTGTGGAACCACCAAGGCTCTTCCTAGAGCTGGCCGCCTAGGCCGAACTAAGCAATTGTGGGAAAGGCCTTGGTCAGGAAGGTTACCAAGAATCCGATGGTCACTCTGACAGAGCCCCAGAGTTCCTCTGTGGAGATGGGAGAACCTTCCAGAAGGACAACCATCTTTGCAGAACTACCAATCAGGTCTTTAGGAGTGGCCAGACGGAAGCCATTCATCAATAAAAGGCACACGACAGACCGCTTGGAGCTTGCCAAAATGCACCTAAGACTCTCAGACAATGAGAAACAAGATTCTCAGGTCTGATGAAACCAAGAATGAACTCTTTGGCCTGAATGCCAAGTGACATGTCTGGAGGCAATCATGCACCTCTCATCACCTGGCTAATACCATCACTACGGTGAAGCATGGGTGGCAGCCTCATGCCGTGCGGATGTTTATCAGCGGCAGGGACTGGGAGACTAGTAAGGATCAACGGAAAGATAGAGAGATCCTTGATGAAAACCTGCTCCAGAGCGCTCAGAAACTCAGACTGGGGTGAAGGTTCACCTTCCAACAGGACAACGACCCTAAGCACTACCAATTCTATAAGACGAGAGAAACTGCAGATACTTTTAAAAACTATTATAAAGATGTGCAAAATCACGCAACACTGCATAGTTGAAAGATCAACGAAGTGTCGGTTCTCAGCTTTTATAGAGAAGCACATCCTTTTTGTATACGTGGCAGTCAGCAGATAGTGTGTAGAAGGCAATTAGTTGGCTGTGCAGATTTAAGAACGCATGAGGTTGATATGTGATTTTCCACAACAGCCAAGACAACACAGGAGTGGCTTCGGGACAAGTCTCTGAATGTCCTTGAGTGGCCCAGCCAGAGCCCGGACTTGAACTCGAGCGGACATTTCTGGAGATAAAAATAGTTGTGCAGTGTGGCAGAGGAATCAGAATTAGTTGGGTAACATAGATAAATAAGATGTTTTATTGATCTAATATGCTTATGTGAGATACTTGTCATTAGAATGTATCCTTTTGGACTATAGTGTTGGCAGTTGCACTTTTTTCTAAGCTGGGGCTCAGTCATTTGTGGCCCAGAGAGGGGATAGGTCAGGCTTGTCTTTTACATGTCTCTGGTGCTATGCAGAATATCAGAAAGGGAAGAGGACAGGATGGAACATTGTCTTCATATGTTAAACCATGTGAAGGGATGGCGTGATTAAGGGGGGAACCAATTAATTGACTCCACAATGTCTGTGCGCAAGTCACTCCCCTCAGTAAGCTTGTCCAGAAGTGGGGAGAAAGGGGGGTTTACTTGAGATGGGAGTATATAGAGTTGACAATTGAGTTATGCCTTAGATTAACCTGTTAAGCCTATAGGGGCGCTATTTCATTATTGGATAAAAAAACATGCCCGTTTTAAGCGCAATATTTTGTCACGAAAAGATGCTCGACTATGCATAGAATTGACAGCTTTGGAAAGAACACAGTCTAACGTTTCCAAAACTGCAAAGATTTTATCTGTGAGTGCCACAGAACTCATTCTACAGGCGAAACCAAGATGAAACGTCTAACAGGAAATGAGCAGAATCTCTGAAGCTCTGTTTTCAAATGTCTCCTTATATGGCTGTGAATGCAGCAGGAACGACCATGTGCTTTCTGTGGTTTCTTCAAGATGTCTGCAGCATTGTGACATATTTGTAGGCATATCATTGGAAGATTGGCCATAAGAGACTACATTTTCCAGGGGTCCGCCTGGTGGCCTTCATCTAAATTCGTGCGTAATCTCCAGTTGCGGTCATTTTGTCCTGGGATTCAGAACGAAACGCACACTTCCACGAAGGATATATCATCGAAGAGTTATGTGAAAAACACCTTGAGGATTGGTTCTAAACAACGTTTGCCATGTTTCAGTCGATATTATGGAGTTAATTTGGAAAAAAGTTTGGGGTAATTGATGACTGGATTTTCGTTTTTTTTTGGTAGCCAAACGTGACGCACCAAACGGAGCGATTTCTCCTAAACAAATAATCTTTCAGGAAAAACTGAACATTTGCTATCTAACAGAGTCTCCTCATTGAAAACATCTGAAGTTCTTCAAAGGTAAATTATTTTTTTTTAATGCTTTTCTGGTTTTTGTGAAAGTGTTGCATGCTAAATGCTAACGATAATGCTAACGCTAAATGCTACGCTAGCTAGCTACTGTTACACAGATGATTGTTTTCCTATGGTTGAGAAGCATATTTTGAAAATCTGAGATGACAGTGTTGTTAACAAAAGGCTAAGCTTGAGAGCTAGCATATTTATTTCATTTCATTTGCGATTTTCATGAATAGTTAACGTTGCGTAATGGTAATGAGCTTGAGTCTGTATTCACGATACCGGATCCGGGATGGGTAGATCAGAGAGGTTAAGTAATGTTTTGGTACTATTAAGTACCAAGAACGAGATTAGAACCTCGTTTTAGAGACCAAACTGATCAATAATTTATAGTGAATGCAATCTGGCTAAGGGATACTCCTTTCTCAAGTAAAAGGCCCTTTTTGAAGAGTTCCAAAGATCTGTGGTTCGTCATGTAAGTTTGCTATAAAAGATCTCAGTTGCCATTATGTTGGGACTCTCAACAATTCATTATATATAGTGAGTTGTTGAACGTCAAAGGGCTATTGTAAAGCTCATACTATTAAAGATGAAGTTTAAGTATAACTCTGACTGGTGTGTGGTTTGTTAACTCTCCTCATTTGGTAATACAGGAAATTGCCATGACAGCAGCAACGCCCTCCATCCAACCTTAGAGCTTGAAAGGATCTGTAGAGAATGGGAGAAACTCCACAAATACAGGTGTGCAAAGCTTATGGCATCATACCCAAGAAGACTCTAAGTTGTAATCGTTGCCAAAGGTGCATCAACAAACTATAGTAAAGGGTCTGATTATATAAATGTGATATTTCAGTTTATTTGTAATACATTTTCCCAAAATTCAAAAAAACTGTTTTTGCGTTGTCATTATGGGGTATTGTGTGTAGATGGATGAGGGCGAAAAACAAATTAATACATTTTAGAATAAGGTTGTAACTAGTGATGGACCGATATGACATTTGTCTGATACCAATATTTTCCTCGCAAAAAAAAAGATACCGATAACAGATATTTAAAATGTTAGCGACCTTTAAAGCGTTATAGTACAGTTAAATAGTTAACACACACATGAACGCTGTGGTCTAAGGCACTGCATCTCAGTGCAAGAGGCGTAACAGTCCCTGGTTCGAATCCAGGCCGTATCACATCTGGCCGTGATTGGGACTCCCATAAGGTGGCGCACAATTGGCCCAGCGTCACTCGGGCCGTCATTGTAAATAATAATTTGTTCTTAACTGGTCACACACACACAGAGCAAAAGGTTATTTTGTTGGCATTTACGCATGTCCCCATTACCAGTAAAATGTATTCAAAACCTATTTATTTCACTTACTTGCTGTGCTGTTTCTTTGTTCACTTGTTCAGTGGAACAAATGGAACGCCGTTTGAGTCTTTGTGTGTCAAAAAACTATACACGTCAAATAACACTATTTGACATGTCAAATAAGCTTGTTGACCAATCAGGACATGAATGACTGCACGTCACATAATTTTTTTAAAGTAGTTATTACACTCACTCATGTCACAATGATTCATCGATACATATGCTATGATGCTGGTAAAGTTGTCTCGCGCGCTTACAGTGCTGGTCATAATTTTTTTTTTTAAAGCTAGCTAGCTCATGGATGCAAACAATGTTCTTCTCCAAAAACATATCCAAACGACAATTTGTTTAAGTAGCTATAGTTAGCTAGCTTATTATATGTGTCATCTAAAATAACCCTAATTTATAAGACAGTT
Source organism: Oncorhynchus clarkii lewisi (assembly GCF_045791955.1). Lineage (NCBI taxonomy): Eukaryota > Metazoa > Chordata > Actinopteri > Salmoniformes > Salmonidae > Oncorhynchus > Oncorhynchus clarkii. The sequence continues at coordinate 36,268,221 of NC_092158.1, forward strand.
CTTATTTGATTAATGGTGGTCGGACCCATCTATGTGAAGCTAGCCACAAAGATTTGGCACAAGTGGACTTTGCGGTTGAACAAATGATGCTTTATTACCAACGCAGTATTGTAAACACATCATTTGTGGCTGGTGTTTGCAGACTTTTTTGTACAGCTTTGACAGTGCTACTGTATCTTTTTTGACACGCAAAGACCCAAACGGCGTTCCATAGTATGTATGTCGTGAAGCTAATAGCAGTGACGCTATTACTGTGCAACTCTGGTATGGCAACATCTGGAAAAAAAACGCACTTGGTAGTGTGTACCGGTGCTCGACCAGTCGGCGAAAGCCAACATCACCCACGACAGAGAACGGTTGATTTTCAAGGGCAATGAACTCCATTAACCTTGGCGTTAATGGATTTTGCCTTTGAGTTGTCTCGCTGAAATGTTCTTACTCTTTCAAATGACTGCTCGACTTGTTGACTGCTTGATCCACACAGCAGACATTGTGTGGGCTAGGTCAGGAATGCTGTGTTGCATGTGTAACATTTTACGTGGCGTCATTATGTTATGTACCTAAATTGTATAAGTAAGCACGGTAGCTTTGACATCGGTTTTTAACATGTGTGTTAAACTAGACAGACATCGGGCCGATACCGATGTTGCCATTCTTAGTTAATATCAGTCGATTCCGATACGTTCACCGATATATCGTGCAGCCCTAGCTGTAACATAACAAAATGTAGAAAAAGTGAAGGGGTCTGAATACTTTCCCAATGCACTGTATGTGTCAGAGAGAGCCATGAAAAAACTAGTGTTAATCAGTCATGGAAATAAGTGCTGAAAACATGTTGGCTCACCATTTAAATACAAGATGGAGAACAAGCTATAGGACAAAAATGTTTTAAGAGCAATTTTCGTAAACACTATTTACCTAGCAACTCGATACTTGGGCGTTTCAGAATCTATATAATATTGTACAAAATAATATTGCAATACTCTACTTTATCCACCGCCCCATCACTAGTCAATGTTTTTTTTTTTTTTAAAGACTCAAACAGATGCCCATGCTTGATTGATTGATTTAAATGAACCCCATTCTCCTTAGTCGATTTGAGCAAAAATGCCATCAGTTATAATTAAAAGCAACGTAAACTCCTTCAAGTGCCCCTAATTTGCTGCTACGCTGGTCACCGTTTCTCAGAGGCTGTTCTTATGACAGCAGAAGTGGAAAAGGGGAAGGAATGAAGACAAGTATTAAGAAATTAATTTATGTTTAACACATTATCCTAGCTGTGTATGGTGCCTGTTCTGTTGACAGGCTGGGATGGTGTAAGGGAGGTCTTGATCACGCACGCGCACAAACGGCTCAGACACTCAATAGCTGCACACACTGGTCTTTCAATGCAATAAAGAGGTTATTCACATGAGGCTGCACAATACCTCATTTCAGTCTCTTTGAGTGTGGGGGACACACATTGGGGGTCAGGTAGGAGGTCTATCGGCGATGAGGTGAGAGCAGTGAGAGGTTTGAGTGCTACAAAGTTTAAACAATGGAAATTCAATGTTTCATTTCACACTTGACACCTCAGAGAATATCAATCCAAAGGCTTGCGCACACACACACTTTTCTAACACTTTGAAAAATGCAAATGCAGTGATTTAGCCATTACCACTTCATCTTTCATGCTCTAAAATCTATCCTTTCAGAGTTCAGATGTCCCAAATTTGGATCACAACACAATAGGGAAATAATTACCTCAATGGGAGGGCGCAATGAGTAGAACATTGTTAATTCGAATGGCAAGTCTAATCGCATGGAATATAATTAATTATTAAAATCAGGCTGCTAAACAATATCACTGAGACGAGAAACAAACAACCAAACTCACAAATACAACTTCCTGGTAGGTGAGGGCAACTGATCCAGAGAGCCCTCCGGGTCACTCAACCTCCAACAGTGTAACAGGCACTTGCAATGTATGTAGGCAATTAGGCTAGCACTTTCTCACAAACAGATGATACATCAAAGGCTTATGTAAAAGTTTAAACAGTTGCGTGTGTGTGTGTATATGTGTGTGAGAGAGAGAGATAGGCTATAGTATAGTGAATAGTAGTTCTGGTCAGGTCCCTGTTTATTACGTACTAATCTATTTGTCAAACAGCTGAGGGGCCTAAGTACACAGTACTGATAACAATGCACACTGGCCAGAGGTCACCAAAACACCACACGGTCCACTTTCCAACAGGTACTGTACGTGGTCTGGAGGCCATTCTCTCTCCAGCTACTCCATGTCCCCCCAGGCTCTAGCCTCAATGCAAGGAAACGTAATTGTTAAGATTCCTTTTCTTCAGTAACCTGGACAGAGAGAGGCATGAGAGGGAGGTTCTGGTTTCAATGCCTACACTCAAACCCATTGAGTGGCCTGTAAACACTCAACCAGAGCTGCTAATAGGTAGAGACACTGAGAAAAGGTAAGCCTTAATTCATGAATACAAAACAAGTTTATTAAAAGGTGGGTGCTTTACATTGGTGGTAGATGGTCGAGTTACGCTCAGACTACAATGTAAAGCACTTTACACTTACACCGAGTGTACAAAACATTAGGAAGACCTCCTCTTTCCATGAGACTGAACAGGTGAAAGCTATGATCCCTTAAATCCACTTCAATCAGTGTAGATGAAGAGGACGAGACAGGTTAAATAAACATTATATCGATACTTTGAGTCCAAGTATTAACTTGTATAATGTATAAAATTATTTATAAAACCTTTTTTTCCCTTCATCTTTTTCAATTGTGAGCTAACATGTTATCAGCACTTTAATTTTCATGACTGATCAAAACTAATTTTCTCATGATCTTTCATCTCTGCAGCATACATAGTGACCAATATGTTGGGGACATCAAATCACAATATCAAATATAAATCGGGAGAATTGCAATACTGTATCGGCAACCTAGGTATCATGATATTATCGTATCATGAGGTTCCAGGCAATTCCCAGCCCTACCGCCTATACCATCTTAAGGTGTCCGCATGCTTCCCAGGCAAAACAATTTGTGCATATATTATGACATTTTGTTTCGGCTATTCGTGCACTAGGGATGAAACGGTTACCGGTTTCACGTTAAACCAAGGTAAAATTCCCGATGGTTAGTATTACCTTTTCAAATTATCATTAAAACCGTGTTTGATTTTTATGGGTTGAAAAACACTGTCCAGCATCAACCAAAGTTAGCAACAGTCTGAAGCAGGGGCAGCATGCAATGTGGGTTATGATTTGTGTGAAAACATGGCGGAAGGCAGTGACAGCGCTCTGGAGATTTTTCAGCCTTCTAAGAGGACCAAATTAATTTGTTGTTTGTTGGTTTTCAATATAGAACTTGGTGAAATGATTTCAGTGTGTGTGTGTGTGTGTCTGTACTTTTTGAAAATGTCCATCACATTTTAACAATACCGCGATAATATTGATAACTGATAATTTGTCACTATAATCGTGATATGAAATGTTCATACCGTTGCATCTCTATCATGCACACATTTTTTCTCAAGGCAAGGTTAAGTTAGCAGCCGAAGTCTACACCCCTTTGTCGGTGATTGGTCAACAGTAGGGATTCTTCAATTAAGTGTGTCACTCAACAAGAGACTAATCATTTACTTTTAAAAATGTACTTGAGAAATACTGCACCAAACAGCTTAGTTAAAGACAGATTTTTAAGCATTGAGACATGGATTATGTGTGTGCCATTCAGAGTGGGAATGGGAAAAACAAAAGACTCAAGTGCCTTTGAACAGGGTATGGTAGTAGGGGCCAGATGCACCGGTTTGAGTGTGTCAAGAACTGCAACGGTGCTGGGTTTTTCACCCTCAACAGTTTCCTGTGTGTATCAAGAATGGTCCACCACTCAAAGACATCCATCCAAAATTGCAACTGTGGGAAGTATTGTAGTCAATGCTTGACACCTTGTAGAGTCCATGCCACAACAAATTCAGGCTGTTCTGACTGCAAAAGGAGGGGAGCAACTCAATATTAGGGAGGTGTTCCAAATGCTGTGGGGGTGATGGAATTTGGTCAGCTGGTGATCGCAGTTATTCCCTTGACCATCTCACGGTAATTGACCCGTTAATTAACATACACATTTAGCATCTCCTGGCTTCCACACTGATGCAAACCTTCGGAACATCTACATTATAAAAGGTCTAATAAATCCATGTAATATACCCTACTCCTTCACAATAAATCAATTTATTTTAGACAGATTTAAAGAAACATGATATGAAGAAAGTATAGTCTATTTCAGAAGAACAGAATAACATAAGTTTTCCTTACCTTTAGGTCCTGATCTAGCTACGCCATATGGCTATGGGCTATACTAGTTAATTTAGTACACAAGATTCACTTAGAATTCTGTGGCATTATTTTATAGTATGAAGAATACAATTGAACAAAGCTGAATAAAATAGAAAGGATATTATCTCCAAATGATTTGATGGAGTTCACACGAGGCTATTCTGTGTTGAGCGGTTAACCTCTCTTGGGTAGGGGGCAGTATTTTCACGTCTGGATGAAAAGCATACCCAAAGTAAACTGCCTGTTACTCAGGCCCAGAAGCTAGGATATGCATATAATAGTAATAGCTGTAGTGTTTCCAAGTGCGCGGAAGAGAGCGCGTTCTTTGGTATTTTTCTCCGGTAAAGACAATAACGATCGAATAGTTTATTTACGTATTAGGGTACCTAAGGTTTGATTAAAATGTTGTTTGACTAGTTTAGAAAAGTTTATTACTAACGTTTGGGATTCATTTTGTATGCATTTTGATGGAGGGAAACTGAGTGGATTATTGACTGAAGCGAGCCAGCTAAACTGAGTTATGGATATAAAGAAGGACATTTGGAGTGCCAACAGAAGAAGATCAAAGGCATTTATTATATCGCTATTTTTGACTTTCGTGGGGCACCTGCCTTGTTGAAATATGATTTTCAAGCTTTTGTATGCAGGGTGCTGTCCTCAGATGATTGCATGGTGTGCTTTCGCCGTAAAGCCTTTCTGAAATCTGACAGCGGCTGGATTAACAATAAATTAAGCTTTTGATGTATTACACTTTTGATTTTATGAAAGTTAAATATTTATAATGCTGTAATTTGAATTTCGCGCTCTGCAATTTCACCGGATGTTGGCCAGGTGGACGCTACCGTCCTATGCTTAATTTAGAGTTATTAATGTAACTTTTAGTTGTTCTACAAACATTGGGGCTATATATGTTCAGATTTTTAATACATTGTAAGGCTGCATGATGCGACTAATGATGATTTGAAAAAAGTCACTTGAAGTCTGCATTGTTTTTTTGCGCGGACTGCACACATTTCAGTCTTGTAACAATTTGACACACTTGATGCCTCGAAATTCCCGGTGGTATCCCCTTAGTGTGGCCATAATGCACTCTAAAAACATCCATGCCTTTTGTGGCCAATGGCCGTTGTGCCCTTGGGCTAAATACACTGCTCAAAAAAATAAAGGGAACACTTAAACACAATGTAACTCCAAGTCAATCACACTTCTGTGAAATCAAACTGTCCACTTAGGAAGCAACACGGATTGACAATAAATTTCACATGCTGTTGTGCAATGGAATAGACAACAGGTGGAAATTATAGGCAATTAGCAAGACACCCCCAATAAAGGAGTGGTTCTGCAGGTGGGGACCACAGACCACTTCTCAGTTCCTATGCTTCCTGGCTGATGTTTTGGTCACTTTTGAATGCTGGCGGTACTTTCACTCTAGTGGTAGCATGAGACGGAGTCTACAACCCACACAAGTGGCTCAGGTAGTGCAGCTCATCCAGGATGGCACATCAATGCGAGCTGTGGCAAGAAGGTTTGCTGTGTCTGTCAGCGTAGTGTCCAGAGCATGGAGGTGCTACCAAGAGACAGGCCAGTACATCAGGAGACGTGGAGGAGGCCGTAGGAGGGCAACAACCCAGCAGCAGGACCGCTACCTCCGCCTTTGTGCAAGGAGGAGCAGGAGGAGCACTGCCAGAGCCCTGCAAAATGACCTCCAGCAGGCCACAAATGTGCATGTGTCTGCGCAAACGGTCAGAAACAGACTCCATGAGGGTGGTATGAGGGCCCGACGTCCACAGGTGGGGGTTGTGCTTACAGCCCAACACCGTGCAGGACGTTTGGCATTTGCCAGAGAACACCAAGATTGGCAAATTCGCCACTGTTGCCCTGTGCTCTTCACAGATGAAAGCAGGTTCACACTGAGCACGTGACAGACGTGACAGTCTGGAAACGCCGTGGAGAACGTTCTGCTGCCTGCAACATCCTCCAGCATGACCGGTTTGACGTTGGGTCAGTCATGGTGTGAGGTGGCATTTCTTTGGGGTGCCGCACAGCCCTCCATGTGCTCGCCAGAGGTAGCCTGACTGTCCTTAGGTACCGAGATGAGATCCTCAGACCCCTTGTGAGACCATATACTGGTGCGGTTGGCCCTGGGTTCCTCCTAATGCAAGACAATGCTAGACCTCATGTGGCTGGAGTGTGTCAGCAGTTCCTGCAAGAGGAAGGCGTTGATGCTATGGACTGGCCCGCCCGTTCCCCAGACCTGAATCCAATTGAGCACATCTGGGACATCATGTCTCGCTCCATCCACCAACACCACGTTGCACCACAGACTGTCCAGGAGTTGGCGGATGCTTTAGTCCAGGTCTGGGAGGAGATCCCTCAGGAGACCATCCGCCACCTCATCAGGAGCATGCCCAGGCGTTGTAGGGAGGTCATACAGGCACGTGGAGGCCACACACACTACTGAGCCTCATTTTGACTTGTTTTAAGGACATTACATCAAAGTTGGATCAGCCTGTGGTGTGGTTTTCCACTTTAATTTTGAGTGAGTCCAAATCCAGACCTCCATGGGTTGACAAATTTGATTTCCATTGATAATTTGTGTGTGATTTTGTTGTCAGCACATTCAACTATGTAAAGAAAAAAGTATTTAATAAGAATATTTCATTCATTCAGATATAGGATGTGTTATTTTAGTGTTCCCTTTATTTTTTTCAGCAGTGTATAATAATTACAATTTCCTTCTCCCTGAGTGCTGTGCTCTGAAGCACCTCTCACATGTCTCTCTATTACGTGATTGGGTCTTTCGCACAAACATATCGGGGGAGGCAACTGCATGTTGAAGATATTGGAATTACAGTCCACTTAACGTCATCAGCCAACAAGATGAGTAGGCCTAACAAACAGCAAAAGCACTAGCCTATGTCAATCTACTATCCCCCATAGTACAAAATTCGACCTATTCTGTGTGAGAAATAAATATTCCAAACCGTCTGGGAGAGTAGTGGGATGCGATAGTTCCCAAATTAATACAACCACTAGCATAAAAAAATGTATTTTTCCCTCGCAATGAGGCTAACGTAACAGATCAGAACATTTAGCTTAAAATGTTTACAAATTAGGCTATTTCTTCACATTATAATAAAAGCATTACATGCATAATTGCATTGCGCACACAGCAGTAGGCTATAAGCGTGAATGTTCCATTAGCGCGAAAACACCATTATGAAAAAGTGACCGCAAACGCGATTAACCATGGAATGCTTTTATTATAAAGGTGTATTATTATGATGAAAATTGTCTTCCCAAACATGAAACTCATGTGCTGCTTATGTGTGCCAGTTAGTCTCCACACCCCTTGTAAAGTGGATTATTGTGCTTAATTTAAGAAGTTATGGTCACTTCAGCTGTAATACAAACCATATCTAAACATATAGGCCTATGCTGGGCATCATTCCCAAGTGATAATATATCATTCACAAGTGATAGGCTAATAGGCTAATAGTTACCCATCAGACTATTCTTGATTTAATCTTGATTTTGCATATACTAAATAAGACGTGATTTTATTTTATTTTTTTAAATTAAAATGGACCATTATCATGCACCTGTGTCGAAACCGGGGCAGGGAACAAAATAAATGTGTTATCTAGGCACTTAAATATCGAATGGTGGACGCATTTCCCGTGGTTCATTTTCATGCCAGCCAGGTAGGCTATACTCCTGTTGTAAAGAGAAGCATTGCGCTTAATATTAGGAAAGTTGAGAAATAAATAGGAGGCCTAGTCTACAGAAAGCTGATGGAATCCTCTTTTTAATAGATGCCATCACTTTTTTCATGCCATTGCATAACCTATAGAAATGTTGCGCAACATGAGCTCTCAAGTGTTTGATTTTCACTTTTCATTTCCATTGGTGTCAGAGTGATTAGAAGGACAATAGAGTCCTGAGTACCAGGCAGTTCACAAGTTTGGTAGGTGACTTATGACCATCAGCAGCATCAGAGCTTGGAAAAATTTGACTGCCTTCAATTTGACTGCCTTGTGACCGTCGGTGTGGCGGTAATACGGTCACCACAAAAGCCCTGGGCGATCCTAAAGTTTTGTATACTCAGCCTAATGTTACAGGGTTAGGTCTACATTACTATATATTGCTTTTATCCCTGTCAGAGACATTGTATATCAGATTGCTTTGCTAAATAAGCAGGTTGAAAACAGTATGCCTACAATACATGCAGAACAGGCACTTGTTAATTGACACAAAAACCAATTAAAATGCTCAGTCAAAGTATTTCACAACAAATCCTCTCTTGAAAAGCTCTGACTTTCTCACTGTGCATCTGATGATCCTTCTGCTGCTGTATGTTGAGATTTACTTTATCCTTACAGACACAAAGCAAGCTGAGAAAATCATCTCTGACAGACAGGTAACCTTATTATTCACCAGCTTAGACTCACTGCCACACTTCCTGTACTGAGCCAGGCGCCGAGATCAAGCCTCAGTTCAAGAGAGCCGCTCTCAAAATGTCACGGTGAGAGTCTTTCCCCTCTGCACTGACGAGGACCGACGAGTCCATCTGTGCAGATCCTGCTAAGAGGAAGCAAGATTGTGCCGCCCCATTTCCTTTTGATTAAAATTTCAACACACGGAGCTATGATATTCCGCTGGGGCTTTGCTGCTCTAACAAGACCTTGGGAAACAAGACAAGGAGCTTCGGAAAACTTTTCGCTGCATGTCGGTGTTTCTAGTGACAGAAGAGAAATGAGAAGAGAGAGCGAGCGGGGGGGGTAGACAGATGAATAGGGCGAGAGAGAGGGGATAGGGAATAACAGAGAGCTGAAAGGAGCAATAAGATTGAAGGAGAGAGAGAGAAAGAGTGTGTGTGGGGGGTAGACAGAAGAATAGGGCAAGAAAGAGAGGGGATAGGGAAAAACAGAAAGCTGAAAAGAGCGATAAGTTTGAAGCCAATATACAGAAAGAGCGAATGGTTAAATATTTTATTAGTGATGTCGGAGAGGAATCGATAGTTGCATATGCAATATTTTTTGATGACATTATTATAGTCGATACTTTGACTCCAAGTATCAACTTGTGAACAATAAAATACAAGTTGGCTGTAGCTGCGCCAAAACTTCAGTATTTTTTCATTCTATAGCTTGTTCAGTCTTTTTAAATAGCGAGCTAACATGTTATCAACACTTATTTCCATGACTGATCAAAACTCATCTCTCTGCAGCAGACCTAGTGAGCAATATGTTGGGAACATCAAATCACAATATTGAAATGCAATACATATTGTATCGGCACCGAAGTATCGTATCATGAGGTCCCTGGCAATTCCCAGCCCTACCTCCTTTTCCATCTTAAGGCATCCGCATGTATAACAGTATAGCTTCCGTCCCTCTCCTCGCCCTAACCTGGACTCGAACCAGGGACCCTCTGTACACAGACAACAATCACCCCCAAAGCATTGTTACCTATCGCTCCACAAAAGCGGCAGCCCTTGCAGAGCAAGGGGAACAACTACTTCAAGGTCTCAGAGCGAGTGACGTCAACAATTGAAACACTTAGCACACACCCTGCTACCTAGCTAGCCATTTCACACTGCTTACACATGCTTCCCTTTTTGTGATTTTTTTTTGTTTCGGCTCTTCATGCACACATTTTTTCCTCAGGCAAAGTTAAGTTAGTAGCCCAAGTCCCCGCCCCTTTGTCGATGATTGGTCAACAGTAGGGATTCTTCAAATAACTGTCATTCAACGAGAGACTAATCATTTTCATTTAACTTGAGAAATACTGCACCAAACATCTTAACCTGTTGCGTCGACCAAACCCGGATCCGGGATTCTATTTACAGACCTAAGCTCATTACCATAACGCAACGTTAACTATTCATGAAAATCGCAAATGAAATGAAATAAATATGCCATCTCTCAAGCTTAGCCTTTTGTAAACAACACTGTCATCTCAGATTTTCAAAATATGCTTCTCAACCATAGGAAAACAATCATTTGTGTAAAAGTGGCTAGCTAGCGTAGCATTTAGCGTTAGCATTAGCGTTAGCATCCAGCACGCAAGATTTCAACAAAAACATAAAAGCCTTCAAATAAAATAATTTACCTTTGAAGAACTTCGGATGTTTTCAATGAGGAGACTCTCAGTTAGATAGCAGATGCTCAGTTTTTCCAAAAAATATTCTGTGTGTATTAGAAATAGCTCCGTTTTGTACATCACATTTGGCTACCAAAAAAAAAACGAAAATTCAGTCCTCAAAACGCGAACTTTTTTCCAAATTAACTCCATAATATCGACTGAAAGCATGGCAAACGTTGTTTAGAATCAATCCTCAAGGTGTTTTTCACATATCTCTTCAATGATATATCGTTCGTGGAAGCATGGTTTCTCCCCTCAATCAAATGGAAAAGTACAAGCAGCTGGCGTTTGCGCACCGAATTCCACGCAGGACACCAGGCGGACACTTGGAAAATGTAGTCTCTTATGGTCAATCTTCCAATGATATGCCTACAAATACGTCACAATGCTGCAAACACCTTGGGGAAACGACAGAAAGTGTAGGCTCATTCCTTGCGCAATGACAGCCATATAAGGAGACAATGGAAAACAGAGCTTCAGAGATTCTGCTCATTTCCTGCTTGACGCATCATCTTGGTTTCGCCTGTAGAATGAGTTCTGGGGCACTTACAGACAATATCTTTGCAGATTCTGAAACTTCAGTGTTTTCTTTCAAAAACTGCATAGTATGCATAGTCGAGCATCTTTTCGTGACAAAATATCGCGCTTAAAACGGGAACGTTTTTTATCCAAAAATGAAATAGCGCCCCTAGAGATCCAACAGGTTAATTATATGCAAAATTGCGTGACTAAGACCTCCTCGGCAAGAAATGTAAAAATGAATGACAGATTTGAGTTACCTTAGATTAATTCTGACTATATCGAGACTGGCTATGGCATCTCAAAATGGACAAAGTGCTATTGCTGCTTTTTTCTTGTTTTTCAAACTAAGGTCTTTTAACTTCTTGAGAATACTTGACACGCAGACGTCCCAAGTATGCCCCTGGAAATGCAAATGCGCTACGCTAAATGCTAAATGTACTCGTTACAACTCAATCTTTGATCAAAATTCACAAGCAGGGTATTGAATTAAAGCTACACTCGTTGTGAACCTAGCCAGCAAGTCAGATTTTTAAAATGCTTTTCGGCGAAAGCATCAGAAGCTATTATCTGATAGCATGCACCCCCCAAAATGCCAGCTCGACACGTAAACAACAGATTTTGCGATAGCCGGCGCTACCCAAAACGCAGAAATAAAATATAAAACATTCATTACCTTAGACGAGCTTCTTTCTTGGCACTCCTATATGCCCCATAAACATCACTATTGGGTCTTTTTTTCGTTTAAATCGGTCCATATATACCCAAAATAGCTTTGTATGGAAGTTGTGTCATTCAGAAAAAATCATCGTTTTTAAACGCTGCGTAATTTTTTTAAATTAAAAAAGTCGACGATAAACTTTCACAAAACACTTCGAAATCCTTTTGTAATCCAACTTTAGGTATTAGTAAACGTTTATAATCTATCAAAATGATTACAGGGCGATGTCTCTTCAATAGGTCTTCACTTCAAAAACAATGCCGTCTCATCTCTCCCTCAACTGCATCCGGGTGAAGACTGGGAAAATGGAGGTCAGACAGAAGGATTTTCCAACAATTAATTCAATTGAAAATTAGGACAATGGCGCCATCGTGCGGAATTTGTATGAATTGCAGGCAGATTCCCATTAAATTCTGTTCTCTTTTAACAACTGGTGGAAGTGACTTATGGAAATTATTTTTTGCTTTCAGAGAGCAGTTTTTCTTGCGTTTTTCAATGAAACACACGATCTGTTATAGTCACAGCCGTGATTTAACCAGTTTTATAAACTTCAGAGTGTTTTCTATCCACACATACTAATCATATGCATATACTATATTCCTGGCATGAGTAGCAGGACGCTGAAAAGTTGCGCGATTTTTAACAGAATTTTCAAAAAAGGAGGGGGTAGAAGTAAGAGGTTAACCTGTTGAGTGTAGGGGGCAGTATTTTGATGTTTGGATGAAAAACGTACCCAAATGAAAACTGTCAAAATATTGTCTGTGAGTATAACAGAACTGATATATTGCAGGCAAAAACCTGAGGAATATCCAACCCAGAAGTGCTGTTTTTCCTGAAAGCTCTCTGTTCCATAGCCTGCCTTCGCTCCATTTAAAGGGATATCAACCAGCTTCCCCATGGTGTGAACAGTCTTTAGACATAGTTTCAGGCTTTTATTTTGAAGAAATTAGCGAGAAAGATCACATCGCGTCATTGGATGGCTGGGTGCCAGTAGGGTTTTGTATGCGCAACAGCTTGGAGCAGACATTTTCTCTCTCTCTCCTATTGAAGAAGCTACAGTACCGGTTGAAATATTATCGATAATATATTCTAAAAACAACCCGAGGATTGATTATAAAAAACATTTGAGTTGTTTCTACGAACTTTACGGATACTATTTGGAATTTTCATTTTATTTTATTTTTTTATTTCACCTTTATTTAACCAGGTAGGCTAGTTGAGAACAAGTTCTCATTTGCAACTGCGACCTGGCCAAGATAAGGCATAGCAGTGTGAACAGACAACACAAAGTTACACATGGAGTAAACAATTAACAAGTCAATAACACAGTAGAAAAAAGGGGAGTCTATATATACATTGTGTGCAAAAGGCATGAGAAGGTAGGCAAATAATTACAATTATGCAGATTAACACTGGAGTGATAAATGATCAGATGGTTATGTACAGGTAGAGATATTGGTGTGCAAAAGAGCAGAAAAATAAATAAATACATGGGGATGAGGTAGGTGAAAATGGGTGGGCTATTTACCAGTAGACTATGTACAGCTGCAGCGATCGGTTAGCTGCTCAGATAGCAGATGTTTGAAGTTGGTGAGGGAGATAAAAGTCTCCAACTTCAGCGATTTTTGCAATTCGTTCCAGTCACAGGCAGCAGAGAACTGGAACGAAAGGCGGCCAAATGAGGTGTTGGCTTTAGGGATGATCAGTGAGATACACCTGCTGGAGCGCGTGCTACGGATGGGTGTTGCCATCGTGACCAGTGAACTGAGATAAGGCGGAGCTTTACCTAGCATGGACTTGTAGATGACCTGGAGCCAGTGGGTCTGGCGACGAATATGTAGCGAGGGCCAGCCGACTAGAGCATACAAGTCGCAGTGGTGGGTGGTATAAGATGCTTTAGTGACAAAACGGATGGCACTGTGATAAACTGCATCCAGTTTGCTGAGTAGAGTGTTGGAAGCAATTTTGTAGATGACATCGCCGAAGTCGAGGATCGGTAGGATAGTCAGTTTTACTAGGGTAAGTTTGGCGGCGTGAGTGAAGGAGGCTTTGTTGCGGAATAGAAAGCCGACTCTTGATTTGATTTTCGATTGGAGATGTTTGATATGGGTCTGGAAGGAGAGTTTAGAGTCTAGCCAGACACCTAGGTACTTATAGATGTCCACATATTCAAGGTCGGAACCATCCAGGGTGGTGATGCTGGTCAGGCGTGCGGGTGCAGGCAGCGAACGGTTGAAAAGCATGCATTTGGTTTTACTAGCGTTTAAGAGTAGTTGGAAGCCACGGAAGGAGTGCTGTATGGCATTGAAGCTCGTTTGGAGGTTAGATAGCACAGTGTCCAAGGACGGGCCGGAAGTATATAGAATGGTGTCGTCTGCGTAGAGGTGGATCAGGGAATTGCCCGCAGCATGAGAAACATCATTGATATATACAGAGAAAAGAGTCGGCCCGAGAATTGAACCCTGTGGCACCCCCATAGAGACTGCCAGATGACCGGACAGCATGCTCTCCGATTTGACACACTGAACTCTGTCTGCAAAGTAATTGGTGAACCAGGCAAGGCAGTCATCCGAAAAACCGAGGCTACTGAGTCTGCCGATAAGAATACGGTGATTGACAGAGTCGAAAGCCTTGGCAAGGTCTATGAAGACGGCTGCACAGTACTGTCCGGTCTTGACCACTCGAGCCTGTGGATTTCTGAACATAACGCGCCAACCAAATGGAGGTATTTTGGATATAAAAATAATCTTTATGGAACAAAAGGAACATTTATTGTGTAACTGGGAGTCTCGTGAGTGCAAACATCCGAATATCAAAGGTAAGTGATTCATTTTATTGCTTTTCTGACTTTCGTGACCAATCTACTTGGCTGCTAGCTGTTTGTAATGTTTTGTCTACTGAAAGAGATGTCCTTACATAAACACCTGAAAAGCTTTTTTGAAATCTGACACGTCAGGTGGATTAACAACAAGCTAAACTGTGTTTTGCTATATTGCACTTGTGATTTCATGAAAATTAAATATTTGTAATCATTTTATTTGGCGCTCTGAAATTCAGCGGATGTTGTTGAAAATGATCCCGTAACGGGGTGGGTGCATCAAGAAGTTTAACAAACTATTAGCAGTTTAAAGGATAAAAAATATAAAAATGAATGAATTCAGGCAATTTATCACCACAACATACATTAATGTCCATATGGCCAAGCTCGATCAAGCACACTCGTTTGGTTCGGCTAGGCGCCAGCCGAATCGAAGCATGATGACGCCTTTACTCAGTGTGAGCTCAACAAAATAGAGATCCACTATGGATCTACAAGAAGAAAACAAACATGCCAGCAATCAGATCATACTACCATCTGTGCTATGGCCCAGACTTATTGTACAAACATCCTTTCCACCGCTGATCAGAGTGATGCCCACTACCTTCATAATCGACACCATCAGATGGCTCCACACTGGCTGAAACTAATTTCACCAGAGGCTCTTTTCCGCTCCATCGGTATTCAGGGCACAACACAAACACACTAATAGTGCAACGCTTAGATGCATCTCTTGTTTTGTCTCGCGGATGCACCCAGTCTTTAAGTGACGACCCACAAAGCATCTGCAATCAAGTACAAATTTGGCAGAGGTGAAAAAATATTCTCCCTTTTTAACCGAATGAGTGATCATTAACTTTAATGTACTCTAAATCAGGTCTGCTGATCTGATGGCTGTACCTAGTAAATTGTCTGTGTGAAAGGGCGGAAAAGTGTATATGAAAGTGTGTGTGTGTGTCGACTGCACCCTGTCATGAATGAGAAAATGGTACGGCAGCAGCAGCAATGGCCTTATAACTTGCAAAAAGCAAATACAGTGCCTTGCGAAAGTATTCGGCCCCCTTGAACTTTGCGACCTTTTGCCACATTTCAGGCTTCAAACATAAAGATATAAAACTGTATTTTTTTGTGAAGAATCAACAACAAGTGGGACACAATCATGAAGTGGAACGACATTTATTGGATATTTCAAACTTTAACAAATCAAAAACTGAAAAATTGGGCGTGCAAAATTATTCAGCCCCTTTACTTTCAGTGCAGCAAACTCTCTCCAGAAGTTCAGTGAGGATCTCTGAATGATCCAATGTTGACCTAAATGACTAATGATGATAAATACAATCCACCTGTGTGTAATCAAGTCTCCGTATAAATGCAAATCTACCAAGACCTGGCCATCCCTCTAAATATTATTGCTTGCACAGTGCTCCTTGGGATATTTAAAGCTTGGGAAATCTTTTTGTATCCAAATCCGGCTTTAAACTTCTTCACAACAGTATCTCGGACCTGCCTGGTGTGTTCCTTGTTCTTCATGATGCTCTCTGCGCTTTTAACGGACCTCTGAGACTATCACAGTGCAGGTGCATTTATACGGAGTCTTGATTACACACAGGTGGATTGTATTTATCATCATTAGTCATTTAGGTCAACATTGGATCATTCAGAGATCCTCATTGAACTTCTGGAGAGAGTTTGCTGCACTGAAAGTAAAGGGGCTGAATAATTTTGCACGCCCAATTTTTCAGTTTTTGATTTGTTAAAAAAGTTTGAAATATCCAATAAATGTCGTTCCACTTCATGATTGTGTCCCACTTGTTGTTGATTCTTCACAAAAAAATACAGTTTTATATCTTTATGTTTGAAGCCTGAAATGTGGCAAAAGGTCACAAAGTTCAAGGGGGCCGAATACTTTCGCAAGGCACTGTAACATTTGAGGGCTGAAATAACTAGCAAAACAAATGGCCGGTCAGTCAGACAGACGGACAGAAAGGCTTCGTGGCATGACATGGTACGGCTGGATGCCAGAGGCTGCTCTCTGGATGAGCGCCAGAAAGCTGGTCCCAGTGACCTCAGCCAGATCTGTAAATGGAGGGATTTGAAGATTATGGAGAGCCCTTTCTGAATCACGATCACTCTCTAAACTCATTTCCATCCAGCTCTGGTCCATCGTTAATCTCACAAACACCAGATTATCTATGGCATTGAGGAGGGCTGGGATTGATGTTACATCCTCCTCTGCTTGAGTTCTCATTATACAACTCAAATATTTCAGAGTTCCAGATTTTGGATGTGCGACACAGTCTAGCCTAATACACACATGCCAACGCAGACGCACACACTTTAGCTCTGTGTCTGCTCTGGGTATCCTGCTTCTTGTGGTTACTCTATCAGATAATGTGATGCATGGCATGGGACTGGCGTTACTGGCTTTCCTTTCGATGTCCAAACAAACGACCCAGAAGGATGAGGACAAAGCCTTGAGCTTAGCTAAAGGGGTATACATCTAAGGAGAGTAGAGAACTGCTGATGAATGCTGTGTTGCACAGAACGCAACATTTTACGTGGTGTCATTACATCATGTTATATACGTTTGAAGGTTTACATACACTTAGGTTGGAGTCTTTAAAAATCATTTTTCAACCACTCCACAAATGTCTTGTTAACAAACTATTTCAAGGCCTACCTTCAAAATCAGTGCCTCTTTGCATGACATCATGGGAAAATCAAAAGAAAATCAGCCAAGACCTCAGACCTCCACAAGTCTGGTACATCCAAGTGAGCAATTTCCAAATGCCTGAATGTACCACATTCATCTATACAAACAATAGTAGCCCTCATACTGCTCAGGAAGGAGACGCGTTCTGTCTCCTAGAGATAAACATACTTTGGTGTAAAAAGTGCAAATCAATCCCAGAACAGCAGCAAAGGACCTTGTGACGATGCTGGAGGAAACAGATACAAAATTATCTATACCCACAGTAAAACGAGTCCTATATCAATATAACCTGAAAGGCCGCTCAGCAAGGAAGAAGCCACTGCTCAAAAACCGCCATAAAAAAGCCAGACTACGGTTTGCAACTGCACATGTGGACAAAGATTGTCTTTTTTGCAGAATTGTCCTCTGGTCTGATGAAACAAAAATAGAACTGTTTGGTCATAATGACCATCGTTATGTTTGGAGGAAAAAGGGGGAGGATTGCAAGCCGAAGAGAAGAACACCATCCCAACTGTGAAGCACAGCGGTGGCAGAATCATGTTGTGTTTGGGGTGCTTTGCTGCAGGAGGGACTGGTGCACTTCACAAAATAGATGGCATCATGAGGTAGGAACAGTCTGAGGATATATTGAAGCAACATCTCCAGACATCAGTCAGCAAGTTAAAGCTTGGTCGCAAATGGGTCATCCAAATGGACAATGACCCCAAGCATACTTCCAAAGTTGTGGCAAAATGGCTTAAGGACAACAAAGCCAAAGTTTTGGAGTAACCATCACAAAGCCCTGACCTCAATCCTTTAGAACATTGGTGGGCAGAACTGAAAAAGCATGTGCGAACAAGGATG
The DNA here is from genome assembly GCF_045791955.1 of Oncorhynchus clarkii lewisi. Lineage (NCBI taxonomy): Eukaryota > Metazoa > Chordata > Actinopteri > Salmoniformes > Salmonidae > Oncorhynchus > Oncorhynchus clarkii. The sequence goes on from NC_092158.1 coordinate 36,286,320, forward strand.
CCTACAAACCTGACTCAGTTACATCAGCTCTGTCAGGAGGACTGGGCCAAAATTCACCCAACGTATTGTGGGAAGCTTGTGGAAGGCTTCCCGAAACATTTGACCCAAATTAAACAATTTAAAGGCAATGCTACCAAATACTAATTGAGTGTATGTAAACTTCTGACCCACTGGGAATGTGATGAAAAATTAAATCTGAAATAAATCAATCCCTCTACTATTATTCTGACATTTCACATTCTTAAAATAAAAGTGGTGATCCTCACTGAACTAAATCAGGGAATTTTTACTAGGATGAAATGTCAGGAATTGTGAAAAACTGAGTTTAAATGTATTTGGCTAAGGTGTATGTAAACTTCCAACTTCAACTGGAGGTATGCACGTCAGCTTTGACATCGGTTTTGCACATCGGCGAGTTAAACTAGACATCGGCCGATACTGACGTTGGCATTTTTAGCTAATATCGTACAATTCCGATATGTTCACCAATATATCGCGCATCCCTATTGCCCAGCCCTAATTAAAACCCTTATTGGGAGGAATGGATTAGTAAATGAATCGAGTTGCTCAGCCAGATCCCTGGGGCTGAGAGGAAAAGTGTTATTGGATTGTTTTTTTTTGGAAGATAACTTATTACCAGAGGCCTGATAAAATAACTGTCCATGCATTCACAATGAGGTAGAGAATCAGAGGACAGTTGTTCAATACTTGTTTTTCCGTTTCCATGACACCTGCTGGGTGAGCCCTGCTTTCAAACATGAAGCCGGATCATACGCAGTCCAGCCATGCCCTACTGAGATACAAATCAGCTGCTTCCCCTCCCCAGGTTCAGGGACAAAGAAACCGACCAGGGAAGTCTGCACTCTGCAGATCACCTCCGTGGTAGTTAACACGATATAAAACCCTGCCAACAAAGTATGCGCACTGCACTCTCTTCCTGAAGTTAACAAGACCTTCAGCTACAGTCCTCAGTGTGTGGCACAGTGAACTTTTGGCCCAAAGTGAGGTCAGTCCAGCTCAGCCCAGAGGACAGTGACTGGAGGGAGAGAGGATGTTCCAAGTCTAGTAGCTTATATTCCATAGGCAGGGGCCTACAGTAAGGCACACAGACCCCCCTGGCAAGGGGGAGGCTCAGGTCCTTTCATCCTAGCAAGGCTCCCAAGTAGGAGTCATTATGCATGCCCTTGCTGGGCTGTGTCTACAGAGTAGCACAGCCAGAATGGGGCAGCTGCCACAGCCAGTCCTTCCACAGGCCCTCTTGGTCTCTTTCTCACTCTGCTCTAGTCTGTTGAAAGTCAGAATAGGGGTTGGAGGAGTTGTGGCTGCCATACTCCTGAAGGCAAGTCACATACTTGAATGCATTATTAAGACACACATACTCGCAGGGAGGTGTTGTGGAGGTGGTCGACTAAGCTCATGAAAAACATCAAGAATGGTTCCAAATGGGTAAAGAGGGTGGAATCAATATATTTCTTAATTATGCTTTAACTTCTTTGGGACTGGGGGGGCAGTATTGAGTAGCTTGGATGAATAAGGTGCCCAGAGTAAACTGCCTGCTACTCAGGCCCAATTGCTAATATATGCATATTATTAGTAGATTTGGATAGAAAGCAGAGGTCGACCGATTAATCAGAATGGCTGATTAATTAGGGCCGATTTAAAGTTTTCATAACAATCGGAATTATTGAGCGCCGATTTGCCGTTTTTTTTTACACCTTTATTTAATCTTAAGAACACATTCTTATTTTCAATGACGGCCTAGAAACGGCGGGTTAACTGCCTCGTTCAGGGGCAGAACGACAGATTTTCACCTCGTCAGCTCGGGGGATCCAATCTTGCAACCTTACAGTTAACTAGTCCAACGCAATAACGACCTGCCTCTCTCTCGTTGCACTCCACAAGGAGACTGCCTGTTACGCGAATGCAGTAAGCCAAGGTAAGTTGCTAGCAAGCATTAAACTTCTCATAAAAAACAATCAATCATAATCACTAGTTAACTAAACATGGTTGATGATATTACTAGATATTATCTAGCATGTCCTGTGTTGCATATAATCTGACTGAGCATACAAGTATCTAAGTATCTGACTGAGCGGTGGTAGGCAGAAGCAGGCGTGTAAACATTCATTCAAACAGCACTTTCGTGCATTTTGCCAGCAGCTCTTCGTGGTGCGTGAAGCATTGCGCTGTTTATGACTTCAAACCTATCAACTCCCGAGATGAGGCTGGTGTGACTGAAGTGAAACGGCTGGCTAGTTAGCGCGCGCTAATAGTGTTTCAAACTTCACTCGCTCTGAGCCTTGGGGTGGTTGTTTCCCTTGCTCTGCATGTGTAACACTGCTTCGATGTGGTGGCTGTTGTCGTTGTGTTCCTGGTTCGAGCCCAGGGAGGAGCGAGGAGAGGGTCAGAAGCTATACTGTTACACTGGCAATACTAAAGTGCCTAGAAGAACATCCAATAGTCAAAGGTTAATGAAATACAAATGGTAGAGGGAAATAGTCCTATAATTCCTATAATAACTACAACCTAAAACTTCTTACCTGGGAATATTGAAGACTCGTGTTAAAAGGAACCACCCGCTTTCATATATTCTCATGTTCTGAGCAAGGAACTGAAACGTTAGCTTTCTTACATGGCATATATTGCACTTTTACTTTCTTCTCCAACACTTCGTTTTTGCATTATTTAAACCAAATTGAACAAGTTTCATTATTTACTTGAGGCTAAATAGATTTTATTGATGTATATATTAAAGTTAAAATAAGTGTTCATTCAGTATTGTTGTTATTGTCATTATTACAAATACATTTTAAATATAAATTATTATTATTTTTGAATCGACTGATTAATCGGTATCGGCTTTTTTGGTCCTCCAATAATCGGTATCGGCGTTAAAATCATAATCGGTCAACCTCTAATAGAAAGCACTCTGAAGTTTCTAGAACTGATTGAATGATGTCTGTGAGTATAACAGAACTCATATGGCAGGCAAAAACCTGAGAAAAAAATCCAACCAGGAGGTGGGAAATCTTAGGTTTGTAGATTTTCAAGTCATTGCCTATCGAATGAATATACAGTGTCTATGGGGTCATATTGACTTCCTACGGATCCACTAGATGTCAACAGTCTTTAGAACATTGTTTGAGGCTTCTACTGTGAAGGAGGGGGGAATGAGAGCTGATTGAGTCAGGGGTCTGGCAGAGTGCCATGGGCTGATCACACGCGCTCACGTGAGAGCGACCTGCATTTCTACAGACAAAGGAATTCTCCAGTTAAAACATTATTGAAGATTTATGATAACCATCCTAAAGATTGATTCTATACTTCGTTTGACTTGTTTCTACAAACTGTAATGTGACTTTTCATCTGAACTTTTCCCTGGACTTGCCCGCGCCTCATGAGTTTGGATTGTGTACTAAATGCGCAAACAAAATGGAGGAATTTGGACATAAATTATCGACTTTATCGAACAAATCAAACATTTATTGTGGAACTGGGATTCTTGGGAGTGCCTTCTGATGTAGATCAAAGGTAAGTGAATATTTATAATGCCATTTCTGACTTCTGTTGACTCCACAACATGGCGGATATCTGTATGGCTTGTTTTGTTGTCTGAGCGCTGTATTCAGATTATTGCATGGTGTGCTTTTTCGGTAAAGCTTTTTTGAAATCTTACACAGCGGTTGCATTAAGGAGAAGTGTATCTAATGCATAACACATGTATTTTCATCAACATTTATGATGAGTATTTCTGTAAATTGATGTGGCTCTCTGCAAAATCACCGGATGTTTTGGAAGCAAAATATTACTGAACGTAACGCGCCAATGTAAACTGAGATTTTTGGATATAAATATGAACTTTATCGAACAAAACATACATGTATTGTGTAACATGAAGTCCTATAAGTGTCATCTGATGAAGATCAAAAGGTTAGTGATTCATTTCTCTCTATTTCTCCTTTTTGTGACTCCTCTCTTTGGCTGGAAAAAAGGCTGTGTTTTTATGTGAATAGATACTGACCTAACAATCGTTTGGTGTGTTTTCCTCGTAAAGCCTTTTTGAAATCGGACACTGGCTGGATTTACAACAAGTTTATCTTTAAAAAGGTGTAAAATACTTGTATGTTTGAGCAATTTTAATTATGAGATTTCTGTTGTTTTGAATTTGGCGCCCTGCAATTTCACTGACTGTTTGCGAGGTGGGACGCTACCGTCCCACATATCCCAGAGAGGTTATTAAGATACAAAATGTCAAATATATGTCAACAAACCTTCCTTCAAAAAGGACCCTTTTATGGATTACATTTTGTGAAAAATCCCCAAAATCATGGTCTGCACAATTGGCCCAGCGTCTTCCGGGTTAGGGGAGGGTTTGGCCAGCCGGGATGTCCTTATTCCATTGCACTCTAGCGACTCCTTGTGGCGGGCCGGGCGCATGCACGCTGACATCAGTCGCCAGTTGTACAGTGTTCACTCCAACATATTGTTGCAGCTGACTTCCAGGTTAAGCAAGCAGTGTGTCAAGAAGCAGTGCAGCTTGGCAGGGTGGTGTTTCAGAGGACGCATGGCTCTCGACCATCGCCTCTCCCGAGTCCGTACGGGGGTGTGCAGCGATGGGACTATAACTACCAATTGAATTTCACAAAATTGGGGAGAAAAAGGGAGAAAAGTACACAAATGTATGTATGGAAGTCAATTTAAAAACAAAGTTCTTTCTATTGTACTTACGCAGGTTCCAATTCCTATTACCTCACATACAGGTTTAACTACATGTTTTTGTATCATTAGAGTAATTATTCAGCTTCACACTGACGGCTACGCCTGCAGTCAGTCAGCATCATCCTGGCCCTGGCCAGATCAGAATGTCTCGCTCCTCTCAACTCTTCTCCCATCTCTGCTGCAATCCACTGCCCAGCCCGGCTGACTCACAGACAGCACAGCAGGACCTGGGCTCTGTGCAAATGGCTGCCTGTTACGATAATTTGACCGCCAGTTTTGTTTCTGTACACGCATGCAGAACAATAAAAACAGATAAGTGAACCTTAAACCCACACAGCTGTCCCCTCATATCATCTCCTCCTAAGGATATCCTGAAATGACATTTTGCAACCAGCCTCTCCACTATCTCTACCATACGAAGGAGGCCACTTCAGAATAGGACAATCTGAGTAGGGTATGGGGAGAGAATGGTCTTCCAGCATTGTCATTCAATAGAAATACTGACCAGCTATAACCTCTGAACTTCGATCCTTTGCTCACCAGAAGTCTCTTCAAAATGTCTTGCTACACAATTAGGCCGGTTTTCCATAACCATAGACTTGGAGAACACTTATTTATTTTTTACACTTCACTTTTTTCTAGGTCTGGTCATTAGGCCAATGACAACTGGAAGGCCTACTCATCCTCTGTCCAGACCACCATGTTGCCAGGTCAGGAAAGAATTACAATGCGAGTGACATGGTGCAGTCAGTGTCTAGGGCACAGCCATAACTTAGATCTCTGCTGGCACTGGCATGATCAGAGTACTCCCTGGCACCACCCCAATCCCATCCCATCGGAGAGAAGTGCTGTTCAAATAAGCGTCTTATCATCATCATGTCTGGAGGAGAGGCAGAAGGTTAATAAAAGTAGAGAAATATGGTAGAACATTAACTGCTGATGCAAGGTAATACCAGCTATAAGTGCAGACAGTATCCCTCTACCCGGTACCCTCTGTGCCCTGTCATTTCACAGCTTCCTTCATGCACATCAGCACAAGGGTCTGGCTAAAAAGCCATTTCAGTCCACTCTCCTCCGGGTAATCAGTGTCTCACTGGGTCGTAATCCTCCTGAAGTCCCATCACAAGTTTGCCACCGCCATGCAGGGAAGGCCAGCCTACAGCAGGTCACTCACTCATAATTGCGCAATCAATGAGCAGTTTGGTTAAGAGGAAACCAATGGTCAGATCACTAGGCAGGGGAGTTATGACTCTGCAGGAAAGCACTTACCGGTGTCTCTGAAACGGCAAAGTGGATAGAAATCATAATACATGAATGAGTTAAAAATTCTGTATGTTGAAGCACTGATTTGTTTGATTAATACTAAAAGTAGTGCTTTCAAAAAAGTTGCCAACTTCGAACTCGTCCAGCAACTGCACAATTTCATACAGACTATTTTCCTCATTAACATGTGCGATATTGTCAGTCAGTCAGTCAGTCAGTTGAGAGAGAGACTACCAGCGACAGAGAGAGACTACCAGCGACAGAGAGAGACTACCAGCGACAGAGAGAGACTACCAGAGAGAGACTACCAGCGACAGAGAGAGACTACCCTCTCCCCGCTGTGCCTTCGTGATAATAAAAAAGATCAAAAGTTACATGATTTAGCAGATTAAAAAAAGAAATTGGCCTCCAGTGACTGAAATATAAATCGGAAAAACAGAAATGTGTGAAATAAGAAATCAAAAACACAGCTTTGCCGCCCGCCGGTAGTTTGCAGAGAAGCCGTGGTCTAATGGAGCAAGAAATGCAGCAATTCTGACAAAGACAGCATCTCAATCTTCAAACAGCTGTTCTGAACTGCTGGTTCAGTGTCTGTGAAAGTGCTTTAAGAATAGGACTGCCTCTTAAATTCTTCCTCTGAAGTGCTAGAATAAGACATTTTCCTCTATGATTTAGAAGTATTTGGGAAAAGTCTAAGGGTAAATCCCAAATCACTCCCTTCTCCTCGGAACTCCATGTGCACTTCTGCCATATGTACAAGTGTCCCAAAGCTGGGGGGGTGAAACTTGAGGCTGTAGGGTAGGCTTGGCCGGTATACCGTATACTGGGGTATTTGGAAATAGCCACGGGATGGTTTTTCAATACCGTCAAAACTATTTCTTTGAATTTTTTCCAATAAATGTTATATGTGTAGTTACTTTTTAAATAAATACTTGCAGTCAACTTGTGCAATGCATTAGGAGATAAAGCACATTCTTCATTCACCCTTCACATTATGAAGCTTATAGTTCCATAGAAAAGTTGAGCCAGTCACGTGTTTGTTTGTAAATAGCACAACGGGTGAAAGCGGGAGCTGGTGAATCCAGCTGTGTATGGATGGGTCGCTTTTGATATTGAAAGTCATTATATTTGCTTCAATAGAGATATCAGCAACGTGCAACTTTGTTTTACTTCACAGAAAATTTAGGCAGACCCCATTTAGTCAACTGGTCGATATGCTGTTGGTCGACCAAGATTTAAGGCGAAAACTAGCTAAAATAAAATTGAAAAATCATGATGTATAAAACACCTTCCTGATTCGTGCCAGTCTGAGTGGACTGATCAATTGTGGAGGCAGCACAGTCCATCAGTTTAAGATGTGCTACTGAAATTGTATGGTTATATTACGTAAGACCAACAAACAAAAAATTATTCTTTAATAACAAATGCGCTTTCTTCCGTGTTGGTCAGTGATCGCTGTCAATGGTTCTGAAACATCAGTGCGCTGTTGAATTGGCACCTTTTCCTAGAACATGTTGCTATGTGCATAATAGCAAAGTTAAACAGCATATTGGTGTTGAGAACAACGCGGCGAAGGCAGCTGTGGAGTTAAGAGAATACAGCCCTTGCCTTAATTGTCTAAGTGAAGAAACCAACTTAATTAGGCTATTAATTTATAGACCTAACTATTAAAATGTGTCTGGCTTTATAAATCATTGTGTGTGTATATATACATACATACATACACGCACACACACTAAAATGTGCAGTTGTCATACAACACCAAGATTAGAGGTCGACCGATTAATCGGAATGACCGATTAATTAGGGTCGATTTCAAGTTTTCATAACAATCGGAAATCGGTATTATTGAGCGCCGATTATTTTATTTTTTTTACATTTAACTAGGCAAGTCAGTTAAGAACACATTCTTATTTTCAATGACGGCCTAGGAACGGTGGGTTAAATGCCTCGTTCAGGGGTGGAACGACAAATTTTCACCACGTCAGCTCGGGGATCCAATCTTGCAACCTTACAGTTAACTAGTCCAACGCAATAACGACCTGTCTCGCTCTCGTTGCACTCCACAAGGAGACTGCCTGTTACACGAATGCAGTAAGCCAAGGTAAGTTGCTAGCTAGCATTAAACTTATCTTATAAAAAACAATCATAACCACTAGTTAACTACACATGGTTGATATTACTAGATATGATCTAGCGTGTCCTGCGTTGCATATAATCTGACTGAGCATACACGCATCTAAGTATCTGACTGAGCGGTGGTAGGCAGTAGCAGGCTCGTAAACATTCCTTCAAACAGCACTTTCGTGCGTTTTGCCAGCAGCTCTTTGTTGTGCGTCAAGCATTGCGCTGTTTATGACTTCAAGCCTATCAACTCTCGAGATGAGGCTGGTGTAACCGAAGTGAAATGGCTAGCTAGTTAGCGCGCGCTAACAGCGTTTCAAACGTCACTCGCTCTGAGCCTTCTAGTAGTTGTTCCCCTTGCTCTGCATGTGTAACGCTGCTTCGAGGGTGGCTGTTGTCGTTGTGTTGCTGGTTCGAGCCCAGGAAGGAGCGAGGAGAGGGACGGAGGCTATACTGTTACATTGGCAATACTAAAGTGCCTATAAGAACATCCAATAGTCAAAGGTTAATGAAATACAAATGGTATAGAGGGAAATAGTCCTATAATAACTACAACCTAAAACTTCTTACCTGGGAATATTGAAGACTCGTGTTAAAAGGAACCACCCGCTTTCATATATTCTCATGTTCTGAGCAAGGAACTGAAACGTTAGCACATATTGCACATATTGCACTATTGCAAGTTTCATTATTTACTCGAGGCTAAATTGATTTTATTGATGCATATATTAAGTTAAAATAAGTGTTAATTCAGTGTTGTTGTAATTGTCATTATTACAAATAAATAAAATATATATATAAAAAAAGTGCAGATTAATCGGTATCGGCTTTTATGGTCCTCCAATAATCGGTATCGGCTTTTATGGTCCTCCAATAATCGGTATCGGCGTTGAAAAATCATAATCGGTCAACCTCTACCACAGATGTCTCAAGTTGAGGGGGCATGCAATTGGTATGTTGACTGCAGGAATGTCCACCAGAGCTGTTACCAGAAAATGTAAATGTTAATTTCTCTACCATTTTACTTTTTTATTTAACTAGTAGACAAGTCAGCCGCCTCCAACGCCATTTTAGAGAATTTGGCACTACGTCCAACCGGCATCACAACCGCAGACCACGTGTAACCATTCCAGCCCAGTCGTAGACCTGGCTCACCAGTGGGTGGGCCCATGCCCTCCCAGGCCCACCCATGGCTGCAACCCTGCCCAGTCATGTGAAACTCATAGATTAGGTCCTAATGAATTTGTTTAAAATTGACCGATTTCCTTAAATGAACTGTAATGCAGTAAAATATTTGAAATAGTTGCATTTGGCATTCATATTTTTTGTTTGGTATACATTTTAGGTAATTTAGAATACGCCCTTATCCATAGCGAATTATGCCTACAGTCAGTGCATTTAACCAAGAAGACAACCACATGTCACATATTGCATAACTGAAATTATTTTCAATGCTTCCTAAACAAACACAATAGCCTACATATTTCTGTGCGCAAAAATGAGTACAGGACCGGACAGGAGTGATTTAAAATCGGGAAGGGACAGGAAAGTTCCAGGGTTGTGGGATCAGCACAGAACAGGATTTTTTTTTTTGTCAGGACAAGACGTGACAGGAATTAATTTTCACTCCTGTGTCAACCTCTAGTGTGAGAGTTGTTTGGTTAGTGATGTTTCTGTATCGCTCATGTGATTGCGGAGTTGGCTAAACAAGATGGCCACTGGTTCGATGCAAATAATCATGATATTCTGCCAGGTAAGCTACTTTGTGGTTAACATTTAATTGAGAAGGTTTTAGGGAAAGCCTGTCCATCTCTACCAAAATAACGTTATCATTAGCATAATTGCTACCGGCAACACAAAGTGTCGACATATGCGTTTGTCTGTGCGGTGTGTGCGTAGGCGGAGGGGAATACCGTTTCATAAAATTACAGAAAAATACAAAATCACTGATAGTTTGTTTAATTTTCTTTTTAAAAATGACTATTGTTGATTTCCGTTTTAATGTCTGAATTCCATCTGCAACCTGCATGGAACTAATTTCTTCATCACGCTCGCTCCCGCTGACTTCTTGTCCCACCTGCTCCCGCAAGGACTGGTCCCGAACCCGACTGCAGTCCCGCAATCTTATTTTATGTGTATGTGACACAGCTCGCTTTGCAGCCCTGATGCCAGCAAATTTTCCACCCTAGTCAGGATCAAAAAAGTCGCTAAAATTGCCTAAGAATTAGGTTAAAATACCAGAGATCCTCAACTGGCCCAACAAACTAAGCAAACTAAGGACCCGGTCTTTCAAAGATAATTTGTAAAAATCCAAATAACTTCACAGATCATTATAAAGGGTTTAAACACTGTTTCCCATGCTTGTTCATTGAACCATAAACAAATAATGAACATGCACCTGTGGAATGGTCATTAACACACTAACAGCTTACAGAGAGTAGGGATTCAAGGTCACAGTTATGAAAACTTAGGACACTGAAGAGGCCTTTCTACTGACTGAAAAACACCAAAAGAAAGATGCCCAGGGTCCCTGCTCATCTGCGTGAATGTGCCTTAGGCATGCTGCAAGGAGGCATGAGAAGTGCAGATGTGGCCAGGGCAATAAATTGCAATGTCCGTACTGTGAGACGCCTAAGACAGCGCTACAGGGAGACAGGACGGACTGCTGATCTTCCTTGCAGTGGCAGACCATGTGTAACACCTGCACAGGATCAGTACATCCGAACATCACACCTGCGGGACAGGTACAGGAAGGCAACAACAACTGCCCGAGTTTTACCAGGAACGCACAATCCCTCCGTCAGTGCTCAGACTGTCCGCAATAGGCTGAGAGAGGCTGGACTGAGGGCCTGTTGTAAGGCAGGTCCTCAACAGACATCAGACATCACCAGCAAGGTTGTCAACGGGCACAAACCCATGGTCGCTGGACCAGACAGGACTGGCAAAAAGTGCTCTTCAATGACGAGTCGCGGTTTTGTCTCATTAGGGGTGATGGTCAGATTTGCGTTTATCGTCGAAGGAATGAGCGTTACACTGAGGCCTGGACTCTGGAGCGGGATCGATTTGGAGGTAGAGGGTCTGTCATGGTCTGGGGTGGTGTGTCACAGCATCCTCGGACTGAGCTTGTTGTCATTGCAGGCAATTTCAACGCTGTGCGTTACAGGGAAGACATCCTCCTCCCTCATGTGGTACCCTTCCTGCAGGCTCATTGACATGACAATGCCACCAGCCATACTACTCGTTCTGTGAGCGATTTCCGACAAGACAGGAATGTCAGTGTTCTGTCACGGCCAGCGAAGAGCCCGGATCGCAATCCCATTGAGCACGGCTAAGATCTGTTGGATCGGAGGGTGAGGGCTAGGGACATTCCCCCCAGAAATGTCCAGGAACTTGCAGGTGCCTTGATGGAAGAGTGGGGTAACATCTCACAGCAAGAACGGGCAAATATGGTGTAGTCCATGAGGAGGAGATGCACTGCAGTACTTAATGCAGCTGGTGGCCACAGCTCCATTTCTGTTAGTCACATGTCTGTTGAACTTGTTCAGTTTGTGTCTCAGTTCTTGAATCTTATGTTCATACAAATATTTACACATGTTAAGTTTGCTGAAAATAAACACAGTTGACAGTGAGAGGACGTTTCTTTTTTTGCTGAGTTTATTAGGCTATCGGTACTATAGGGCTACATCAACCAATAGGGTAGACGTAGTTTAAAAGAGCACAGTTGGGGTGAAATATAGGAGAGTGGACACTTTCTTGATTTAAGCTACATTTTGCACAACTTTTAGGTGCAAGGCAATTTGCAAGCAGAGTAAAATGCATGTGTTATATATAGCCTATTTCTACAGGCTATTTAACAGAGACCACACATACACCCAATTGATCTTGTACGCCCAACAAAAGAGAAAATTAGGCTACTGAACATGAGCACCCTTCCTGTCCTTTGTCTGCTGAAGCGCAAAGGCCCACCTGAAGATGTGCTGTGATTTGTTGATTCAACTCATTACAAGAATCATACATATATATATATATATATATATTTTTAATCATCTTTGTTGTGATTGCAACTATTGAGCAGCAGTGGTCCACCGCTAAATTAATAGGGGAAACACTGACAATCTCAGGCAGCCATTGTGAGTCTACCAGGGTTAAAGGTTCCAAGTCCATTTTACTAATTCTATGTGTGCTGCTGGAGCAGGGAGGGGGGCATTGCCTAGGCAACCAAAGACTTTGCTACAACACCTTGGTTGTTTCAGCAAGGAGAAACAGTTTCATCACGTTAAGAGTACATGTTCCCTCAGAAATGGACTCAACCACGGGTATGCCCAGCCGTCCCGTCTTCAGTCAGCTGTTTGTTCCACACAACAAAAAAATACAATAAAAAATATATATATTTGACAGTTATTTTATTTTAATGACGGTCTTCATCCATACCGTCAGTTACACGATTATACGGTAATTGTGCCAGCCCTAAACTCAAGTTTCACTGTTGAAGAGTGAATCAGAGTAGACCTACTTCAACAAGAACCAAACATCACTGATATCAAATGGTTGAGAAAATATATTTTATCAGCTGAGAAATTCCCTTCGTGCATCCTTACAGATACACATCAAGATGACTAGGGATGCTGGTGATTCCTTGTCTGACAACACATGCAGTATATGCAGTGTAGGAGACAAATGTAATAGCGCAACACCAGACACTGCATAAAAAGTATCTCTACAATAATACAAAAACATCCCCACAATATTCACTGCCTTCATTTCATTACTTAACCAGGCAAGTTGATGGAGTCAACATTTTTCATCATCATAACCCATGGCTGCACATTTCCTGCACCTGCCTCTCATTTGGCCCCTTGTTCTTAGCAGGGCTGAGGAGCTCGCCGAGGCATACAGAGTAGGCAGCAGCAGGCGCACAGCCTCCGCCAGCAGCGGTCAACGCTCGCCTTGTCTGGGAAATGACGGGAGGAAACGCTTTACAACAAAGTGAACAAACATCTCTGCCTTTACTACAAAATTTATTTTCCTCCCCGCCATAATGTGGAATGTATGAGCCTTTAACGAGTGACTCCGCTCTCAATGCATCCAACTTGCTCCCTCCAATCTTCTAATCTTCCAAGGTCTTAACACATTCAAAACAAAATAATATTTCAGATTCTCTTAATGTACTGCCTGAGGTTGCTGTATTAACATTTTACCTCGGCTGACAACAACTTCTAAAGGTTGCAATGGGGGGGTTCGTCCTTACTGAGACCGTGTCTGTGCATAGGATAATGAATCACAACAGTTTAAACCATCTATTTTCCACACCACTCATATAGGCTAGTTTTTCTATCATCTCCCTGGTTCAAATTTGCATTCTCTCAGAAGAAGCACTGCTCTATTAAACAGGGTTGCAAACTGGTGAGGGTCCAAAAAGGTGTTGAAATGTGCATATACTTTTCATATTTTCAGAGATTAACATAATACATATCTGAACAATGTTTATTGTAGGCTGGCATTGTGTAATTCATTGAGTGGGTCGAATTTAATCCAGAAATGTATTGTGCCATACATATCCCAATGTGTCGCTGTACTCATGAGCGGCATGATTTTCCATATCCGAAGCGGACCTATAGGTCTATTTGTTTGGCAAGACATGGCTGCATCTCACTTTAGACTGTGTTTTGGATCGCCATACGGCATTTGCTTCCTATTAATGTAACTAGCCTAAATATAGATTGTGTCCTGCATTTATCGAGTTGATATATTGTTTACTAGGCCTACTTGGTGCCGCTGTTTTGTTCTGTTTGCATTCATTTGTTTGAATTCGCAGAAGTGTCAATATTCTAAGCCAAACTGCTATTCAGTATTTTTGCTGCATGCATGAATAACTAGGCTACTACTTTCAGCATTTAGTTTGCATTATCTTGGTAAGGCAGCTGTAATAGGTAAAATACCCTATCAATCTTGTAGCCTATATTCATTACCAAAACAGCCTTGCTTCAGTAACTTCAAAAGCACTCAATGGTCTCAGAGTCTCTGCATTTTAACTTTATGTTTTTGGTATAGCTTTAAGATAAATTCAATATAATTCCAATGCAAGAAACCCCAACAAATGTGCCACCACACCGATTTCAACTGTGCCCTTAGTCACTTTATCCTAGCGCTGGGATGGAGAGAAGCAGACTAGTAGATTAATGGCTGGTTAGGGGATGTGGTTGGCTGCTCACAGCTGTCACACATGGTATTGGATGAAACACTCATTCTGATATGACATGTCTGACATCATGCTCTGAACTCTGATATTCTATTTGTAGGATGCTTTCTGTGTTTAGTCATTCATTTCAATATGATGCTAACGTAGCTAGCTAACGTTAATTACTTTGTGTGTAATAATTTGTGCTACGAAACATACATGCTACTATTATTTGCTTCTAGTCAACTACAACCACAGCATTATTTCAAACACCGGTTGGTTATCGAGTTACATTCCAAATTTCCCAGTCAGTCTGTTGCGTTGACAGCATGATGACAACCGCCAGAAAAGGTAACGTTAGTGAGCACAGTGGGAGAATCTAAATTGCCTACTCCTCGCATCCTCTACTCAAAACCCATTGGATGAGAAAGCCAGAGGTCCCTCCCCTCTAGGACCTCCTGGGTTTTGAGAAGGAGGCGAGGACAAAAGGAGTATGCAATTGAGAATCTCCCAGGGAGAAAATCTGTTCACGCTGTTCTTTTATAGCTCAACTGGTGACACACCGTCTGCTCACTGTCAGAGCCATCCCATCCCAAACATTTTTGATGAGACACGTGGGAAAATGGCTTAAGGACAACAAAGTCAAGGTATTGGAGTGGCCATCACAAAGCCCTGACCTTAATCCCATTGAACATTTGCCAGCAGAACTGAAAAAGTGTGTGCGAGTAAGGAGGCCTACAAACCTGACTCAGTTACACCAGCTCTGTCAGGAGGAATGGGCCAAAATTCACCCAACTTATTGTGGGAAGCTACCCAAAAGGTTTGACCCAAGTTAAACAATTTAAAGGCAATGCTACCAAATACTCAATTAGTATGTAAACTTCTGATCCACTGGGAATGTGATGAAAGAAATAAAAGCTGAAATAAATAATTACGTAACCCAAGAGTACTGGAGCCTTGAAATAATAGTATAAAACTTTTTCCCTCTCATTCACATTTCAGGAGAGTCAAATGGAGAATATTTAATTGAACCAGAGGCTAAACTCTTACTCAACCTTAATGTAATAAAATGGCACATCAGGACAAAGAGAAAAGGCCACCAGGTCAACTAGACTCACTTTACTAAACCTAACATATGAGAGGAAGGGGGTCACAAAAAGTTCAGATTTGCATCACTTTCATTGTTAGGCAGGCGTGATTTACAAGTACAGCAGAGCAGACGTAGGGCCTATAGCCCGTGTACCAGACTTTCTGCACTAACTGGCTCTCAAACAATATACTGTACCCTCGGATAGGTAGCACTTTGGTGCCGGTCTTGTGATGCGCTCCATGGGCCGTGTTAACTCCTATTGAGCTCTAATACACACAGAAACAAGACAGGGCCTGGTGGCTGAATAACCTCCTGGACAAATTTAAAGGCCCAGGCACACCACTAGCGTTTGCTGGCAGAGAGTCCTTAGCACATCTGAACGTAATTTGCAAAACGACTGTGCACCAATTTTACATGTAGAATTGCATGAATAATGTCAGCTGTTTTACACAAAAACCCAAATAACCCTGCAACAGGGCAAGAAAAACATTACCGTGCACCAAGCAACAGGATATTATTCTGGAAGCACGATCACGGATATTTTTTCACTAAAAATAAGAGTCCCGCTGCAAAGACATGCTAAATTGAAAAATAAAAAAAATGGGGGGGGGGGGGGGTCACTTGATGCATTTTATTTGGTATATTGTATTATTTATACCAGCATTTCTTTTGAAGGTTTAAACAAATGCTGATATGTTGAACGCTATTGCATAGGCTATACTTAAAGAAATACAATTTTAATAAAACATGTTTTTCAAATGACTTAGTCTGCAAAACTCTCTCGTTGCACTCGACAAGGAGACTAACCTTGGCTTACTGCCTGTTACGCGAATGCAGTAAGCCAAGGTATGTTGCTAGCTAGCATTAAACGTATCTTATAAAAAATAAATCAATCATAATCACTAGTTATCATCAACCATGTGTAGTTATTACTAGATATTATCTAGCGTGTCCTCTTCATTGTGCGTCAAGCATTGCGCTGTTTATGACTTCAAGCCTATCAACTCTCGAGATGAGGCTGGTATAACCGAAGTGAAATGGCTTGCTAGTTAGCGCGCGCTAATAGCGTTTCAAAAGTCACTCGCTCTGAGCCTTCTAGTAGTTGTTCCCCTTGCTCTGCATGGGTAACACTGCTTCGGTGGTGGCTATTGTCATTGTGTTCCTGATTCGAGCCCAGGGAGGAGCGAGGAGAGGGACCGAAGCTATACTGTTACACTGGCAATACTAAAGTGCCTATAAGAACATCCAATAGTCAAAGGTTAATGAAATACAAATGGTATAGAGGGATATAGTCCTATAATTCCTATAATAACTACAACCTAAAACGTCTTACTTGGGAATATTGAAGACTCATGTTAAAAGGAACCACCAGCTTTCATATGTTCTCATGTTCTGAGCAAGGAACTGAAATGTTAGCTTTCGTACATGGCATATATTGCACTTTTACTTTCTTCTCCAACACTTCGTTTTTGCATTATTTAAAACAAATTGAACAAGTTTCATTATTTACTTTAGGCTAAATTGATTTTATTTATGTATTATATTAAGTTAAAATAAGTGTTCATTCAGTATTGTTGTAATTGTCATTATTTAAAAAAAAAATTAAACATTGAAAAAAAAGAAAAAAAAAAAGTTGGCCGATTAATCGGTATCGGCTTTTTTGGTCCTCCATTAATCGGTATCGGCTTTTTTGGTCCTCCATTAATCGGTATTGGCATTGAAAAATCATAATCAGCTGACCTCTAATAGTCATGTAGCTAGCTAAACAAGTAGTGACCCTCAACAGGTTCCTGAAACAAATCACATCTGGCACCTCCAATAAGGCAAGACAAGAGTATATGAAAATCCAGTATGGAATTACATTCTATTTCACACTGGAAGCAAACAGGCTAAGCCAACCCCCCCCCCCCCCAAAAAAAAAACGTGTTCAACACAACAGTATATCAATTTATTGTTTTGGAATGAATATAGCATGCAGGACTAAATGCATGTCTATAATACAGTCTCCCTCCAAAACTATACATATTTGGTTAGCAGAAACCCTACTGAGTATTTTACACCGCACTGAAGCGGAAACAGGTAGAAAGTTCTATTCCATGTACAGTATACAGTGGGGCAAAAAAGTATTTAGTCAGCCACCAATTGGAGTTTGGAGTGTGACTGTTTGAGGTTGTGGACAGGTGTCTTTTATACTGATAACAAGTTCAAACAGGTGCCATTAATACAGGTAACAAGTGGAGGACAGAGGAGCCTCTTAAAGAAGAAGTTACAGGTCTGTGAGAGCCAGAAATCTTGCTTGTTTGTAGGTGACCAAATACTTATTTTCCACCATAATTTGCAAATAAATTCATAAAAAATCCTACAATGTGATTTTCTGGGGTTTTTTCTTCTCATTTGTCTGTCATAGTTGAAGTGTACCTATGATAAAAATTACAGGCCTCTCGTCTTTTTAAGTGGGAGAACTTGCACAATTGGTGGCTGCCTAAATACTTTTTTGCCCCACTGTATTTGTGTTTTGCATTGGGGGCTATCGAAGGTGTGGAGAACAAATTTGGTTAGTAGAGACCTAGCCCTTGATCATGATTCTCAAGTCCATTATATTACATAAGAGTCATTGGACAAAGGCTTCTTCTGTACTGGTGTGTTTTGTTAAGAGTCACAACTCTGTCTGAACATTAGCACCCATCGCTTGCTGTACAGTTTTGGAAGCATCTTTCCTATCAGAAAGAAATAATTTTCTAAAACCAAAAGTTTAAATTGATACCCCCCCTTTAGTGTTAGTGTTCCCACACGGCCATTCCTCCATGTTACAGCGAGTGTTTACGTTAAACAGAGGGACCACCTGTGCTAATTAGCTATCTAGTATGCTCCGAACACTAGTGTGTAAAGAAGGCCACCAGAATGTGTCACTGAAAAATACTAAATCGGCAGTAACTGTGATAAAGCTGGTTAAAACAGTGTACAGAAAGTGTATATTTATCCGTTATGAAATTATTTTGATGCGATATGAAAGTAAAGGGATTTATGATTGTGTATCACAATTGACCTTAAGGAGTAATGGTAGGCTCCTTGAAAGTACATGCTGGACTAGTAGAGACCCTACTGAGTATTTCCTACCCAACTTTAACTTCTACGGGACCGGTTGAGCTAACATAGGCTAATGTGATTAGCATGAGGTTGTAAGTAACAAACAAAAAAATTGCCCAGGAAATATACATATGTGATATGGGCAAAAAGCTTAAATTCTTGTTAATCTAACTGCACTGTCCAACTTACACTAGTTTTTACAATGAAAGAATACCATGCTATTGTTTGAGGAGAGTGCACAATTATTCACTTGTAAAGTTATTAAACACCAATTAGGCACATTTGGGCAGTCTTTATACAATATTTTGAACAGATATACAATGGTTCATTGGATCAGTTTAAAATGTTGCACATTCACTGCTGCCATCTAGTGGCCAAAATCTAAATTGTGCCTGAGCTGTAATAATACATCATGGACTTTGTCTTGCATTTCAAAGGCAGTACAACAAAAAAGTGTTTTTCTTTTACCAGCTCTAATGTGTTATATTCTCCTACATTAATTTCACATTTCCACACACTTCAGTGTTTCCTTTCAAATGGTATCAATAATATGCATATCCTTGCATCAGGTCCTGAGCTACAGCCAGTTAGATTTGGGTTACTTATTGCCTATTCTTGAGGGCACAGTAAGTGCCCATTGATTAAAATTAATCATCATCTTCTGAATGACTAATCCACAATAAAGTGTGGGCTTTTATTTTGAAGGTTTCCTCATTACCATACGAACGTGACATCATTTGTGCAGCTAGTAGAATACTAGTAAAAATAGCTTACAGAACCACGCAGAAACATATTATTTCAAAACAGCATCTTTGTGCTGGGTCTCAACAACCAATGTGAACAACTGTCTGCTGCACATCACAACTTCCTTTCGTATAACGAACGTTAGTTGTGTTACAAGTTAAAGCCTATTTCCTGACTGCTACGTGGCCTTCTCACTATCCACCAGCGTAGCTACCTGGCATTATCCTACCACATTCTTCTGAAAAGCTCGACTTTGGCGACAACATGCCCCTTTTCCTAAAGAAGAGATGTATTGGTAAAGTAGCGTAACTAGTTTGCTAGCAAACTAGCTAATGTCATTGAAAAGGGGGTGACAAGCAGTGTCACACGTAGCAAGAACACATTAATTAGTCATGTAGAAACTTGCTAGCCAATTGACAATTTAAGAACCTGCTGCCAAAAAGCCTCACATTGTCAACATGTTAAAAAAGCTAGCTAACGTTACAGTTAATGTTGCAGATATTTTAGATGCGTGCAGCTAACTAGCTACGTCCATTTCCAACGTGATCAGACAGTCAGTGACACCAAGTCAATAAGTGTTTTCACTTGCAGCGCGACTCAGCCAAACCGTGTACTAGACAACCTTACCTGTATTTGAAGGATGCCACCCGGTCCCTCCACTATTTCTGGCGAGTTCTCAAAGACTCGATCTCGATACAATGACCACAGACCAACGTTCGGCAGGAAAAGAAGAGCCGCTATAAGCAACCCTGCGAACTGCAGTAGACGTTTTTCTTTCCGCCTCATTTCTCCAGAATAAATGCGAGAAAAGCTGTCGACAGTGTATTCCCAGGCAGCTCCTTCCCGGTGGAAACAACTTTCACAAATTCACTCTGATCAAACGAACGATGTAGTTTATTGAGCTGCAGGCACTTCCGCTAGGGGGAGTTAATCAATATCCTGGTTGGGGGATCACAAAACGGAAGAAGACTTTTGCATTCTTTGTAGTGAAGAATGATGAGATTCCCTAAAAACACACCACTTCAATACAGCTACGAGTGTAAGTTACTTTTTCGTAGCAGGTTACGATATGAAGTTAAAGACATACTCCGGAACGTTGGCGACTAGTAACAAAGATGGTATATTATATTGACAAGATAGTGAAGTGACCGCTCTAACAATGGAAATACAAATATGGAAGGTAGGCGAGATCAGGTGGGACCATTCTAGCCAATGAGAGGGTAGAAACGCATGACAACAACATACAATAGAGATAGATGTAGAGGACTCCGTGCTACTATAGTCTGTTTGACAGCATGAGCGTTCTTCATTGGCTGATTGCTCCCAACTCATAGGAATCCCCAACCATTTGACTACTTTACAAGGGTGGAAGCCCTCAATGGCAACTTCCATGCTAAAACGGATTATATCCATGATGAGTCCTATCTATCTCTATGAAACAGGCACAACTCAAATATACATTTGCCGAAATGCCACGTGCATCCACTTATGTCAGTGCATTTGTAACAACCTAACCTTTACAAAACGTATGTTTGATCAAGCCTCACATAGCAAATTAGCTACATTTGTTGACCACATTTGACACCTCTACAAAAATGTCTAATTTTGTGGGCTTATTTTGGGGGACATTTTTCAACTGAGTAAAACCTCTGCTTCGCCTCTTCCTCCCTACTAGTAAAGTAGGGAAAGGGTTAGCGAAAATGCTCTCCTAACCTGCTAGGAAAAGTCACTTCTGGTCAAACCTGTATCAAAGTGGTGTGTTTTTAGGGAGTCCCAATAATCAATATTTGAATTCCAACCGAACCATAACTGTGCAACAACACAATGTTTATATTAAATCACCTACAGACTTGCAGAAATAAAAATGACACTTACCCTGGCTCCTTTATGACATTAAAATGGAAGTCTTCACAAAGGGATATTGGCAATGAAGCCCTTGGTCTACTTCCCCAGAGTCAGATAAACTTGGGGAATAATTTTTTGTGTATCTTGTGTCCAATATGAAGGAAGTTAGAGGTAGTTTCGAGATCAATGCTAACTAGCATTAGCGTAAAGACTAATTCTACAGGAATAGACTACAGGAATTGGGAGGGAACCAAAATTATTTTCCAATCGTTTCATTCTGAATATAACCATTTTTTTTCTCCAGTTCCACTGTTCCGACCAGCAAAATAAACTCAACCAGGTTGAACCCCCAAAAAGTAACAGTTTATATAGTTAATTCTTTGAAATCAACACAAATTACTTTACCAATAAGTGCGGAAAGAGCAGCTTGCTTTCAAGTGATTGTTTTAATTCTAACGGTGGTGCAGGACAGACGTTGCTCTAAGATACAGAGTAGCCACGTTTTGCAAGCATGAAGAGGCCAGAGAAGGCCAGGCAAGTAAATTGGAACAGAAGTTGGGTATTGGAGAAAGTCCATCAGTGTGTGTTCTGCAAACAATATACAGCGGATGAAGGTCCGGCATGAGCGTGGTGAACGTATATGTACGTGGTTATGAACAGCGAAGAAGAGCCAAGTGCAGAGGTAAGATGTGTGTTGAGGAGAAATGGTGGTAATACAAACCGTACTGTGCCGTCTCTGATGGTTCAGAAATTTAACCTGACGAGTATGAGGATGAATTACCTGCGGTGAAGACCTCATAGTCCAAGCCTCGCCCTGATGGTCATGCAAATTTTGATTCTGGCCCAGTGGGAGTGACATTTTTGGAGAAAGTAGATAGATCCCTGCCTTTTGGCTGACCCATATGTAGACTCCGTCTGGATAGAACATAATTTGGGTAATGTTAAATCGGTGAATGTAGCTCGAAGTGAATTTGTGATTATTGTCTGTGATTGGGACACATGGGCAGGGTTTGGTAGGTTACTTTATAAATGTGATCCGTTTCGGTTACTAGTTAACTGTCCAAATTTGTAACAGTAACTTTTGGATTACACAAATTTAGTAACGTAATCTGATTACATTCCGCTACTTTTTGATTACTTTCCCCTTAAGAGGCATTAAGAGGAAGACAAACATGTATATTACCAATTGAACAACATCTATTGCAGGATAAATCAATGTTAAAGTTTACATATCTGGCCATATATGGATGTAAAATTTTGCTTTATGGGTTGGTTATGTAGGCTTCTTCTAACCCATTACTTTCTACTACATATAATTAAATTATATATTTACATTAAAAAACAAAGTTTATCAGAATTCCAGTCATTCCAATAAATGTTATACCCCTTGATCTTCAAGAATAGGACTTGGAAATATGGAAGTATAGATTAGCCAAGTTGTTTACCCTGAGCATAACCCCAAAACTAAGAACTTATTAGTCATGAGGACTGATTGGGCTCATTGATTTGAAAAATAAATGCTGCGTTCATGGAATGGCATGCTTTGAGCACTACTGAAAAGTGCTATTTACATGTGAAAAATGAATGTCATATGCTGCATTTTCTATAGGCCTATTATTTACCTTTTTGTTGGTGACACTTTGATATCTTGATAATATGTAGCTGTCTAAAGGGAAAATCCTCAGATGAAACCATAACAAATCGGCCGCACCAGCGTCTGTTTTGGTAAAGAGCTGAGGGATGGGCCTAGAGAAATGTAACCACTCTCAGATTAATAGACAGAGCTATGGATGCAAGGACTGACCAACCATGATATCAAAATGATTGTTTTAACCATGCTCTGAGGATGTACAGTTTTTTTTACATTTAGAATGTTTACAAACATGAGAGAGAAAAATATTATATTTTAGGTTCTCGTAGAGTGTGACAGTTAAACTAAGCTCATGAGTAATTTTTAAGTTATATTCTTCAAGAATCAATGGATGTACATGTAACGGATGTGAAACGCCTAGCTAGTTAGCAGTGGTGCGCGCTAAATAGTGTTTCAATCGGTGACGTCACTTGCTCTGAGACCTTGAAGTAGTGGTTCCCCTTGCTCTGCAAGGGCCGTGGCTTTTGTGGAGCGATGAGTAACAATGCTTCGTGGGTGACTGTTGTTGATGTGTGCAGAGGGTCCCTGGTTCGCGCCCGGGTATGGGCGAGGGGACGGTCTAAAGTTATACTGTTACATACAGTACCAGTTAAAGGTTTGGACACACCCTACTCATTCAAGGGTTTTTCTTTGTTTTTACTATTTTCTACATTGTAGAATAGTATGAAGACATCACAACTATGAAATAACACATATAGAATCATGTAGCAACCAAAAAAGTGTGAAACACATCAAAATATATTTTAGATTTTTGATTCTTCAAAGTAGCCACCCTTTGCCTTGATGATAGCTTTGCACACTCTTGGCGTTCTCTCAACCAGCTTCAGGAGGAATGCTTTTCCAACCGTCTTGAAGGACTTCCCACATATGCTGAGCACTTGCTGGCTGCTTTTCCTTCACTCTGTGGTCCAACTCATCCCAAACCATCTCAATTGGGTTGTGGAGGCCAGGTCATCTGATGCAGCACTCCACCACTCTCCTTCTTGGTCAAATAGCCCTTACACAGCCTGTAGGTGTGTTTTGGGTCATTGTCCTGTTGAAAAACAAATTATAGTCCCACTAAGCGCAAACCAGATGGGATGGCGTATCGCTGCAGAATGCTGTGGTAGCCATGCTAGTTAAGTGTGCCTTGAATTCAAAATAAATCACAGACCGTGTCACCATCAAAGCATCCATTGCTTGTGTTTCTTGGCCCAAGCAAGTCTTTTCTTCTAATTGGTGTCCTTTAGTAGTGGTTTCTTTGCAGTGATTTGACCATGAATGCCCGATTCATGCAGTCTCCTCTGAACAGTTGATGTTGAGATGTGTCTGTAACTTGAACTCTGTGAAGCATTTATTTGGGCTGGAATTTCTGAGGCTGGTAGCTTTAATGAACTTATCCTTATCCTCCTTTCCTGTGGCGGTTCTCATGAGAGACAGTTTCATCATCACGCTTGACGTTTTTTGCGACTGCATTTGAAGAAACATTCAAAGTTATAGAAAATGTCTTAAAGTAATGATGGACAGTAATTTCTGTTTGCTTATTTGAGCTGTTCTTGCCATAATATGGACTTTGTCTTTTACCAAATAGGGCTATCTTCAGTATACCAACCCTACCTTGTCACAACACAACTCATTGGCTCAAACACATTAAGAAGGAAAGAAAATGCGCAAATTAACTTTTTTTTTTTACTTCTTAGGGCTAGGCCCCTTTTTTCTCCACGTCCTGTCAGAATGACTTGCCCAAAGTATACTGGCTGTAGCTCAGGCCCTGAAGCCAGGATATGCATATAATTGAAATAAAACACTTTGAAGTTAAAATAAATGTTTAAATAATGTAGGAAAATATAACACAATAGATATGGTAGGAGAAAATCCAATGAAAGGTCATATTGAAATCTAGCTCCCTGGATGCAGTTCCTATGGCTTCCACAGGATGTCATCAGTCTATGTTCAAGTTTTCAGGCTTGTAACTTAAAAAATGAATAAGAAATATCAGTTTTAGCAGAAGGATACAGTCTTGGAAATTTGTGTTTGCGTGCACCATGAAGACATTACGCACCTGCTAAAATCGGTTTCCTATTGAACATACTTCTATCCATAAGAAATATTATAGTTTGATTACATTTTAGGGTATCTGAGGAGTAAATAGAAATTTATTTTGACTTGTTGAAACAAAGTTTAGGGGTAGATTTTAGGATTCCTTTCTCTACATGTTGAACGAGTGTATTACTCAAATCGATAGGGCCAACTAAACAGACTTTTTGTGATATAAAGAAGGATTTTATCTAACAAAACGACACTACATGTTATAGCTGGGTCTCTTTGGATGACAAATCAGAGAAAGATTTTCAAAATGTAAGTGAATATTTAATCGTTATTTGTGCATGTATGAAACCTGTGCCGGTGGAAAAACATTTTGATGTGTGGCGCCGTCCTCAAACAATCGCATGGCATGTTTTCGCTGTAAAAGCCACTGTAAATCGGACAGTGCAGTTAGATTAACAAGAATTTAAGCTTTCAGCCGATATAAGACACTTACATGTACCTAAATGTTTAAAATCCATAATAACTATTTGAATTTATTTGAATTACGCGCCCTCCAGTTTCACCGGAAGTTGGCCCGCTAGCGGGCGCCAATCCTTAACCCCTGAGCCATAAGACTGCTAAATAGCCAGACCGCTAAAGAGTCAATTTATGGTATCCAAACATTCTGCACTGACTCTATCTTGCACTGACCCTACTCACACTCACTAGATTTTATATATACACCATACAGTATACACACTCACTCACACACACTACATTGTCACTCCAACACAAACCCCACACACATTCACATGCACTACATACGCACACACACACACAACACACATATGCATACTGGCACAACACAAACACACATACACACACATGCACACTCACACAGTGGTGTAAAGTACCTAAGTAAAAATACTTGAAAGTACTACTTAAGCAGATTTTTTGGATATCTGTACTATTTATATTTCTCTCTACTTTTACTTCACTACAGTCCCAAAGAAAATAATGTACTTTTTACTCCATACGTTTTCCCTGACAACCAAAAGTACTTGTTACATTTTTTATGGTTAGCAGGACAGAACAATTGTCTAATTCAAGAGAACATCCCTGGTCATCCCTAATGCCTCTGATCTGGCTGACTCACTAAACACATGCTTAGTTTGTAAATTATGTCTGAGTGTTGGAGCATGACCCTGGCTATCCGTAAATTTAAAAAACAAGACAATGGTGCTGTCTGGTTTGCTTTATATAAGGAATATGAAAATATTTATACTTTTACTTTTGATACTTAAGTAGATTTAAAACGAAATACTTTTAGACTTTTACTCAAGTAATATTTTACTAGGTGACTTTCACTTTTACTTGAGTAAAACTTGACTCAATTATAACAATTAGGTACTTTTTCCACGAATGCACACACACATTAATAGACTCATCATTTGCTGCTGCTACTCTGTTCTTAATATTTTTAATTTTACTCTTAAATATCTATCCTGGTGCCTAGTCACTTTACACTGCCTTCATGTACATACATTATACAGTGAATTCGGAAAGTATGCAGACCCCTTGACTTTTTACACATTTTGTTACGCTACAGCCTTATTCTAAAAAGGATTAAACTGTTTTTTTCCCCACATGAATCTACACACAATACCCCATAATGACAAAGCAAGAATAGTTTTTTTTCTAAAAAAACAAACAACTGAAATATCACATTTACATAAGTATTCAGACCCTTTACTCAGTACTTTGTTAAAGCACCTTTGGCAGCGATTACAGATCCTCTCAAGCTCTGTCAGGGTGGATGGGGAGCGTCACTGCACAGCTATTTTAAGGTTTCTCCGGAGATGTTCGATCAGGTTCAAGTCCAGGATTAGGCTGGGCCACTCAAGGAAATTCAGAGACTGTCTTGGCTGTGTGATTAGGGACATTGTCCTATTGGAAGGTGAACCTTCGCCCCAGTCTGAGGTCCTGAGTGCTCTGGAGCAGGTTTTTATCAAGGGTCTCTCTGTACTTTGCTCCGTTCATCTTTCCCTCGATCCTGATTTGTCTTCCAGTCCCTGTCACTGAAAAACATCCGCACAGCATGATGCTGCCACCAACATGTTTCCCGATAGGGATGGTGCCAGGTTTCCTCCAGACGTGACGCTTGGCATTCAGGCCAAAGAGTTAAATCTTGATTTCATCAGACTAGAGAATCTTGTTTCTCATGGTCTGAGAGTCCTTTATGTGCCTTCTGGCAAACTCCAAGTGGGCTGTCATGTGCCTTTTACTGAGGAGTGGCTTCCGTCTGGCCACTCTACCATAAAGGCCTGATTGGCGGAGCGCTGCAAGATGGTTGTCCTTCTGGAAGGTTCTCCCATCTCCACAGAGGAACTCTGGAGCTCTGTCAGAGTGACCATCATATTCTTGGTCACCTCCCTGACCAAGGCCCTTCTTCCCCGATTGCTCAGTTTGGCCAGGCGGCCAATAGCCTTGGTGGTTCCAAACTTCTTCCATTTAAGAATGATGGAGGCCGCTGTGTTCTTGGGGACGTTCAATGCAGCAGACAATTTTTGGTACCCTTCCCCAGATCGGTGCCACGACACAATCCTGGCTCTGAGCTTTATGGACAATTCTTTCAACCTCATGGCTTGTTTTTTTGTCTGACATGCACTGTCAACGGTGGGATCTTTCCAAATCATGTCCAATTATTTGAATTTACCACAGGTGGACTCAAATCAGTTGCAGAAACATCTCAGGGATGATCAATGGAAACAGGATGCACTTGAGGTCAGGTTCGAGTTTCATAGCAAAGGGTCTGAATACTTATGTAAATAACATATTTCTGTTTTTAATTTTTAATAAAATGATATAAGTAATATTATATAAACTCAGCAACAAAATAAACATTTTCTCACTGTAAACTACGTTTATTTTCAGAAAACTTAACATGTGTAAATATTTGAATGAACATAACAAGAGTATCTGGTGTGGCCACCAGTTGCATTAAGTACTGCAGAGCATTTCCTCCTCATGTACTGCACCAGATTTCCCAGTTCTTTCTGTGAGATGTTACCCCACTCTTCTAAGGCACTTGCAAGTTCACAGGAATTTCTGGGGGGAATGGCCCTAGCCCTCACCCTCCAATCCAACAGGTCCCAGACGTGCTCAATGGGGTTGAGATCCGAGCTCTTCATTGGCAATGGCAGAACACTGCCATGCCTGTCTTGCAGGATATCACGCACAGAACGAGCAGTATGGCTGGTGGCATTGTCATGCTGGAGGGTCATGTCAGGATGAGCCTGCAGGAAGGGTACCACATGAGGGAGGAGGTTGTCTTCACTTTAACGCACAGTGTTGAGATTGCTTGCAATGACATCAAGCTGAGTCTGATGATGCTGTGACACACCGCCCCAGACCATGACTGACCCTCCACCTCCAAATCAATCCCGCTCCGGAGTACAAGCCTCGGTGTAATGCTCATTCCTTTGACGATAAACGCGAATCCGATCATCACCACTCGAGACAAAACCGCGACTTGTCAGGAAGAGCACTTTCTGCCAGTCCTGTCTGGTCCAGTGACGGTGGGTATTTCCCATAGGCGACGTTGTTGCCGGTGATGTCTGGTGAGACCTGCCTTACAACAGGCCTACAAGCCCTAAATCCAGCCTCTCTCAGCTCATTGCGGACAGTCTGAGCACTGATGGAGGGATTGTGCGTTCCTGGTGTAACTCGGGCAGTTTTTGTTGCCATCCTGTACCTGTCCCGCAGGTGTGATGTTCGGATTTTCCGATCCTGTGCAGGTGTTACACGTGGTCTGTCACTGCGAGGATGATCAGCAGTCCGTCCTGTCTCCCTGTAGCGCTGTCTTAGGCGTCTCACAGTACAGACATTGCAATTTATTGCCCTGGCCACATCTGCAGTCCTCATTCCTCCTTGCAGCATGCCTAAGGCACATTAATGCAGATGAGCAGTAAAAAGGCCTCTTTAGTGTCCTAAGTTTTCATTACTGTGACCTTAATTGCCTACCGTCTGTAAGCAGTTAGTGTCTTAACGACCATTCCACAGGTGCATGTTCATTAATTGTTTACAGTTCATTGAACAAGCATTGGAAACAGTGTTTAAACCCTTTACAATGAAGATGTGTGAAGTTATTTGGATTTTTACGAATTATCTTTGAAAGACAGGGTCCTGAAAAAGGGACATTTCTTTTTTTGCTGAGTTTATTTTTTTTACCCCCTTTTCTCCCCAATTTCGCGGTATCCAATTGGTAGTTGCAGTTTTGTCCCATCGCTGCAACTCCAGTACGCCTCTCCCGAGTCCGAAGGTAAAGAGCTGTGCATCCTCCGAAACACAATCCAGCCAAACCGCACTGCTTCTTGACACAATGCCCGCTTAACCCGGAAGCCAGCCGCACCAATGTGTCGGAGGAAACACCGTACACCTGGCGACCATGGCAGCTTGCATTGCGCCCAGCCCACCACAGGAGTCACTAGAGGGACAAGAACATCCCTGCCAGCCAAACCCTCCCCTAACCCGGACAACGCTAGGCTAATTGATCGCCGCCCCATGGGTCTCCCAGTCGTAGCCGGCTGCAACAGTGCCTGGACTCGAACCAGTATCTCTAGTGGCACAGCTAGCACTGCGGTGCAGTGCCTTAGACATCTGCGCCTCTCTTGAGGCCCTATTTTTAATACATTTGCATACATTTCTAAGAAACAGTTTTTGCTTTGTCATTATGGGGTATTGTGTGTAGATTGATGAGAAAAACATGTTTAAACCATTTCAGAATAAGGTAACATAACAAAATGTGGAAAAAGGGAAGAAGTCTGAATACTTTCCGAATGCACTGTATATACAGAAGTATGTGGACAGCGATTCAAATGAGTGGATTCTGCTATTTTAGCCACACCAGTGGGTGACAGGTGTATAAAATCGAGCATACAGCCATGTAATCTCCATAGACAAACATTGGCCGTAGAATGGCCTTTTCTGAAGAGCTCAGTGACTTTTAACGTGGCACTGTCAACTGTAAGTGCTGTTATTGTGAAGTGGAAACGTCTAGGAGCAACAATGGCTCAGCCGTGAAGTGGTAGGCCACACAAGCTCACAGAACCGGACTGCCGAGTGCTAAAGCGCGTAGCGAGTAAAAATCGTTTGTCTTTGGTTGCAACACTCACTACCAAGTTCCAAACTGCATCTGGAAGCAACGTCAGCACAATAACTATTCGTCGAGAGCTTCATGGATTGGGTTTCCATGGTCGAGTAGCCACACACATACCTCAGATCACCATGCACAATGCCAAGTGTCAGCTGGAGTGGTGTAAAGCTCGCTGCTGTTGGACTCTGGAGCAGTGGAAACATTTTCTCTGGAGTAATTAATCATGCTTCACCATCTGGCAGTCCAAAGGACGAATCTGGGTTTAGCGGATGCCAGGAGAACACTACCTGCCCGAATGTAGTGTATCTACCTTAAATACCTCATACCTCTGCACATTGATCTGGTACTTGTACTCCTTGTATATACAGTGGGGCAAAAAAGTATTTAGTCAGCCACCAATTGTGCATGTTCTCCCACTTAAAAAGATGAGAGAGGCCTGTAATTTATCATAGGTACACTTCAACTATGACAGACAAAATGAGAAAAAAGAAATCCAGAAAATCACATTGTAGGATTTTTAATGAATTTATTTGCAAATTATGGTGGAAAATAAATAAGTATTTGGTCAAACTTTTGTTAATCTCAATACTTTGTTATATACCCTTTGTTGGCAATGACAGAGGTCAAACGTTTTCTATAAGTCTTCACAAGGTTTTCACACATTGTTGCTGGTATTTTGGCCCATTCCTCCATGCAGATCTCCTCTAGAGCAGTGATGTTTTGGGGCTGTTGCTGGGCAACACGGACTTTCAACTCCCTCCAAACATTTTCTATGGGGTTGAGATCTGGAGACTGGCTAGGCCACTCCAGGACCTTGAAATGCTTCTTACGAAGCCACTCCTTCGTTGCCCGGGCGGTGTGTTTGGGATCATTGTCATGCTGAAAGACCCAGCCACGTTTAATCTTTAATGCCCTTGCTGATGGAAGGAGGTTTTCACTCAAAATCTCACGATACATGGCCCATTCATTCATTCAGAAAAACAGCCCCAAAGCATGATGTTTCCACCCCCATGCTTCACAGTAGGTATGGTGTTCTTTGGATGCAACTCAACATTCTTTGTCCTCCAAACACGACGAGTTGAGTTTTTACCAAAAAGTTATATTTTGGTTTCATCTGACCATATGACATTCTCCCAATCTTCTTCTGGATCATCCAAATACTCTCTAGCAAACTTCAGACTGGCCTGGACATGTACTGGCTTAAGCAGGGGGACACGTCTGGCACTGCAGGATTTGAGTCGTTGGCGACGTAGTGTGTTACTGATGGTAGGCTTTGTTACTTTGGTCCCAGCTCTCTGCAGGTCATTCACTAGGTCCCCCCGTGTGGTTCTGGGATTTTTGCTCACCGTTCTTGTGATCATTTTGACCTCACGGGGTGAGATTTTGCGTGGAGCCCCAGATCGAGGGAGATTATTAGTGGTCTTGTATATCTTCCATTTCCTAATAATTGCTCCCACAGTTGATTTCTTCAAACCAAGCTGCTTACCTATTGCAGATTCAGTCTTCCCAGCCTGGTGCAGGTCTACAATTTTGTTTCTGGTGTCCTTTGACAGCTCTTTGGTCTTGGCCATAGTGGAGTTTGGAGTGTGACTGTTTGAGGTTGTGGACAGGTGTCTTTTATACTGATAACAAGTTCAAACAGGTGCCATTAATACAGATAACAAGTGGAGGACAGAGGAGCCTCTTAAAAAGAAGCTACGGGTCTGTGAGAGCCAGAAATCTTGCTTTTTTGTAGGTGACTGTAACGGTTTTCCGTATGAGAAGGAGAGTCGGACCAAAATGCAGCGTGTCGATTGCGATCCATGTTTTAATAAACAAACGTAAAACACAAATCAATACAAACACTACAAAATAAAGAACGTAATGAAAACCTAAACAGCCTATCTGGTGAAAACACATAGACAGGAACAATCACCCACAAACACACAGTGAAACCCAGGCTACCTAAATATGGTTCCCAATCAGAGACAATGACGAACACCTGCCTCTGATTGAGAACCATATCAGGCCGAACATAGAACTGGACAAACTAGACATGTAACATAGA
This sequence comes from Oncorhynchus clarkii lewisi, assembly GCF_045791955.1. NCBI lineage: Eukaryota > Metazoa > Chordata > Actinopteri > Salmoniformes > Salmonidae > Oncorhynchus > Oncorhynchus clarkii. Next base: position 36,318,230 of record NC_092158.1, read on the forward strand.
ATGCCCACTCAGATCACACCCTGACCAACCAAAACATAGAAATATACAAAGTAAACTATGGTCAGGGTGTGACAGTACCCCCCCCCCCCCAAGGTGCGGACTCCGGCCGCAAAACCTGAACCTATAGGGGAGGGTCTGGGTGGGCATCTGTCCGCGGTGGCGGCTCTGGCGCTGGACGTGGACCCCACTCCATAATAGTCTTGGTCCACCTCCTTAGCGTCCCTAGATAGGTGACCCTCCTTAATGACAGCTCGGGACAGAGGGTCAGCTCGAGACAGAAGGACAGCTCGGGACAGAGGTAGCTCGGGACTGATGGGTAGCTCAGCACTGAGAGGAAGCTCAGCACTGAGAGGAAGCTCAGGCAGGTAGTTGGATCCGGCAGATCCTGGCTGGCTGGCGGTTCTGGCAGATCCTGGCTGACTGGCGGATCTGGAAGATCCTGGCTGACTGGCGGATCTGGAAGAGTCTGGTCGACTGGCGGATCTGGAAGAGTCTGGTCGACTGGCAGATCCTGGTCGACTGGCAGATCTGGAAGAGTCTGGTAGACTGGCAGATCTGGAAGAGTCTGGTAGACTGGCAGATCTGGAAGAGTCTGGTTGTCTGGCAGATCTGGAAGAGTCTGGTTGACTGGTAGATCTGGAAGAGTCTGGTTGATTGGCAGCTCTGGCTGCTCCATGCTGACTGGCTGCTCCATGCTGACTGGCAGCTCTGGCTGCTCCATGCTGACTGGCTGCTCCATGCTGACTGGCAGCTCTGGCTGCTCCATGCTGACTGGCTGCTCTGGCTGCTCCATGCTGACTGGCTGCTCCATGCTGACTGGCTGCTCCATGCTGACTGGCAGCTCTGGCTGCTCCATGCTGACTGGCTGCTCCATGCTGACTGGCTGCTCCATGCTGACTGGCAGCTCTGGCTGCTCCATGCTGACTGGCTGCTCCATGCTGACTGGCAGCTCTGGCTGCTCCATGCTGACTGGCTGCTCTGGCTGCTCCATGCTGACTGGCGGCCCTGGCTGCTCCATGCTGACTGGCGGCCCTGGCTGCTCCATACTGACTGGCGGCCCTGGCTGCTCCATGCTAACTGGCAGCTCTGGCGGCTCCTTGCAGACTGGCAGCTCTGGCGGCTCCTTGCAGACTGGCAGCTTTGGCGGCATCCTGCAGACAGGCAGCTCTGGCGGCTCCTTGCAGACTGGCAGCTCCTTGCAGACTGGCAGCTCTATGCAGACTGGCAGCTCCTTGCAGACTGGCAGCTCCTTGCAGACTGGCAGCTTCTTGCAGACTGGCAGCTCCTTGCAGACTGGCAGCTCTATGCAGACTGGCAGCTCCTTGCAAACTGGCAGCTCTATGCAGCCTGGCAGCTCTATGCAGACTGGCAGCTCAATGCAGACTGGCAGCTCAATGCAGACTGGCAGCTCCTTGCAGACTGGCAGCTCCTTGCAGACTGGCAGCTCTATGCAGACTGGCAGTTCTGAACAGGCGGGAGACTCCGGCAGCGCTGAAGAGAAGGAAAGCTCTGACAGCGCTAAACAGGCGGGAGACTCCGACAGCGCTGAAGAGGAGGGAGGCTCTGGCAGCGCTGGACAGGCGAGGCGCACTGTAGGCCTGATGCGTGGTGCTGGCACTGGTGGTACTGGGCCGAGGACACGCACAGGAAGCCTGGTGCGGGGAGCTGCTACCGGAGGGCTGGGGTGTGGAGGTGGTACTGGAAAAACCGGACCGTGCAGGCGCACTGGAGCTCTTGAGCACCGAGCCTGCCCAACCTTACCTGGTTGAATGCTCACGGTCGCCCTGCCAGTGCGGCGAGGTGGAATAGCCCGCACTGGGCTATGCAGGCGAACCGGAGACACCGAGCGCAAGGCTGGTGCCATGTAAGCCGGCCCAAGGAGACGCACTGGGGACCAGCTGCGTAGAGCCGGCTTCATGGCATTAGGCTCGACGCTCAATCTAGCCCGGCCGACACGCGGAGCTGGAATATACCGCACCGGGCTATGCACCCGCACTGGAGACACCGTGCGCACCACTGCATAACACGGTGCCTGTCCGGTCTCTCTAGCCCCCCGGTAAGCACAGGGAGTCTGCCCAGGTCTCCTACCTGGCGTAGCCATACTCCCTGTTAGCCCCCCCCCCAATACATTTTTGGGGCTGCCTCTCGGGCTTCCATCCGCGTCGCCGTGCTGCCTTCTCATACCAGCGCCTCTCTGCTTTCACCGCCTCCATTCTACGATAACCTTCCTCGCACTGCTCCAGCGAATCCCAGGCGGGCTCCGGCACTCTCCCTGGGTCGGCCGCCCACCTGTCGATCTCCTCCCAAGTAGTATAGTCCATACTCCTGCTGTCCATAACGTCCTCCCATGTCCATTCCTCTTTACGCTGCTGTTGCTGCCTGTTGACACGCTGCTTGGTCCGTTGGTGGTGGGTGATTCTGTAACGGTTTTCCGTATGAGAAGGAGAGTCGGACCAAAATGCAGCGTGTCGATTGCGATCCATGTTTTAATAAACAAACGTAAAACACGAATCAATACAAACACTACAAAATAAAGAACGTAATGAAAACCTAAACAGCCTATCTGGTGAAAACACATAGACAGGAACAATCACCCACAAACACACAGTGAAACCCAGGCTACCTAAATATGGTTCCCAATCAGAGACAATGACGAACACCTGCCTCTGATTGAGAACCATATCAGGCCGAACATAGAACTGGACAAACTAGACATGTAACATAGAATGCCCACTCAGATCACACCCTGACCAACCAAAACATAGAAATATACAAAGTAAACTATGGTCAGGGTGTGACAGTGACCAAATACTTATTTTCCACCATAATTTGCAAATAAATGTGATTTTCTGGATTTTTTTCTCATTTTGTCTGTCATAGTTGAAGTGTACCTATGATGAAAATTACAGGCCTCTCTCATCTTTTTAAGTGGGAGAACTTGCACAATTGGTGGCTGACTAAATACTTTTTTTGCCCCACTGTAGCTCCGTTCTTGTGTATTTTAACTTTTTCCTCTTCTGTTACTATTTTATCTTCATCATTATTTTTAAACTGCATCGTTGGGAAAGGTTCACAAGCAAGCATTTCATGGTAAAGTCTACACCAGTTGTATTTGACGCATTTGAGTAATACAATTTTAATTTGATTTAATTTGAAACTCAACGCAGAGACATAAAATTGTATCCATGAGTTCATCTGACTCTGGGGAAGTAGTTAAAGGGCTTCATTGACAAAATCCCGAGGCCCGATGCAGCCATTTGTATATCAATATCAAATAATTTCTAGGTAACAATTAAAAAATGCCTCACTGTTCTCCATTAAAATGGCCAAAAAGAAACAAAAATAGCTTTTTAGCTAAAAACATTTCTCAACCAATAATTTTGCTAAGACTGTCTGGGGGTGGTCTGAGTGGGGAGGGGATGGGCACCAAAACAGTGCATTAACCACAGTCTGGATCAATCCACCAGGGCCCGGTTTCCCAAAAGGCTTAGAGCTAAGTTCATCATTAGAACTATATAACTTTTGGGAGACCGGGCCCAGAGTGGGAGGGATACGTAACATGAAAACTAGCTGTCAGAGGTTTGGAACTCTCTTTGGTTTGGAACTCTCTTTGTTATTGGTCAATTAAATCTATGGTGATGTCACCAGGCAGGCCATAACCCAACCCATGCAAAACCTGGTAATTAGAAGGTCCTGTGTAGATTGTATTTTCAACCAGCAACTATCAAGAAATAACACTGACCATGTTTCATCAGCTATTGTACAAATATGACACAAAACACAAGACTGCACTAGGCCTTTAACAGGTTGTCATTGCATTTCTGTAGCCACTTCATTGTCCGGGTTAGGGGAGGGTTTGGCTGATAATGTTACATTGTAATTCAAGCATTTATTTTGGTAATTGTAAATTACGTAAAGAATCATGTGGTTGTTTTTTCCTGGGCAAATGTATCAAAACAAAAGTTAATAAATCCTCTTTGGGCTGAGATCCCGCTAACGGGATCGATATGACAACAGCCAGTGAAAGTGCAGGGCGCCAAATTCAAAACAACAGAAATCCCATAATTAAAATTCCTCAAACATACAAGTATTTTACACCATTTTAAAGATACACTTCTTGTTAATTAATCCCACCACAGTGTCCGATTTCAAAAAGGCTTTACGACGAAAGCAAAACAAACGATTATATTAGGTGAGTAAAACACTTTTCCAGCCAAAGAGAGGAGTCACAAAAAGTAGAAATAGAGATAAATGAATCACTAACCTTTGATCTTCATCAGATGACACTCATAGGACTTCATGTTACACAATACATGTATGTTTTGTTCGATAAAGTTCATATTTATATCCAAAAATCTCAGTATACATTGGCGCATTATGTTCAGTAGTTCCGAAACATCCGATGATTTTGCAGAGAGCCACATCAATTTACAGAAATACTCATAATAAACATTGATAAAAGATACAACTATTATGCATGGAATTATAGATACACTTCTCCTTAATGCAACCGCTGTGTCAGATTTCAAAAAAGCTTTACCGAAAAAGCGCAACATGCAATAATCTGAGTACAGCGCTCAGAGACCCAAACAGATATCCTCCATGTTGTGTAGTCAACAGAAGTCAGAAATGACATTATAAATATTCACTTACCTTTCATGATCTTCATCAGAATGCACTCCCAGGAATCCCAGTTCCACAATAAATGTTTTTTTTTGTTCGATAATGTCCATAATTTATGTCCAAATACCTCCTTTTTGTTTGCGCGTTTAGCCCAGTAATCCAAATTCATGACGCGCGATCACTAGGTCCAGACGATCACTAGGTCCAGAAAGTTCCGTTACAGTCCGTAGAAACATGTCAGATGATGTATAGAATCAATCTTTAGGATGTTTTAACATTAATATTCAATAATGTTCCAACCTGAGAATTCCTTTGTCTTCAGAAATGCAATGGAACTCAAGCTAACTCTCACGTGAACGCGCGTGGCCAGCTCGTGGCTCTCTGGCAGACCTCTGACTCATTCCCCTCTCATTCGCCCCCACTTCACAGTAGATGCATCAAACAAGGTTCTAAAGACTGTTGACATCTAGTGGAAGCCTTAGGAAGGGCAATTTGACCCCATAGACATTGTGTATTCGATAGGGAATGAGTTGAAAAACTACAAACCTCAGATTTCCCACTTCCTGGTTGGATTTTTTCTCAGATTTTTGCCTGCCATATGAGTTCTGTTATACTCTCAGATATCATTCAAACAGTTTTAGAATCTCCAGAGTGTTTTCTATCCAAATCTACTAATAATATGCATATATTACCAACTGGACCTGAGTAGCAGACAGTTTACTCTGGGCACCTTATTCTTCCAAGCTACGCAATACTGCCCCCAGCCGTAACAAGTTATTAAACAACTGTAAATGTTGTCATGAGAAGCCTATCATTATCCTCTCTCATCCGTCTGATCTGCTTCATGAATGGCAGAAGACCTTAAAGACCAACGATTTTGTAACTTTTACTGTTGAAAAGCGATATCCCAAGTATAAATATAGTAAAGTACACACTAAAGGGTACGTTTTGAACAAAATGTTGTTTAGACACAACTGCAAACTTCAAGAAGTAGGACATTCAAAAGTTGGTCTGATGGGAATCCGTGATGTCACCGGCCTACCCCCTTGCTTGAGAAACAATAAACCAGGTTAGAGTCCAAACAATACCAGGCGATAAGCAGGCTTGAGGTCAAGACAGGCAGGGGTTCAGTGAACTGGTCAGAGTCCAAACAGTACGAGGGGATAAGCAGGATCAAACTCAGAACAGGTAAAGTGGTCAGGCAGGCGAATACGGCATCAGGACAGGCAAGGGTCAAAACCAGGAGGGCTAGGAAAAAACAGAGACTGGGAAAAATAGGAGCTAGGAGAAACGCTGGTTGACTTGGCATAACAAGACGAACTGGCACAGAGAGACAGGAAACACAGGGATAAATACACCAGGGGCTAATGGGGAAAACAGGAGACACCTGGAAGTAGGTGGAGACAATCACAAAGACAGATGAAACAGATCAGGGTGTGACACATGTGCTGTTTTAAAGCTTATTTCCTGCAATTCTATGCATTCTTCAATGTCTTATGTGTGTTTATATGATACCAGGGGTTGAAGCCCAACCGGAAAAACAGTTAATAATAACAAAAACGTATTCACCCCGTTCTGGGTCCGGATCTGGTCCGTGGTCCACCAGTCGAGTATGTAGGACCTATGAAGATATGCCTTTGTTATGTAAATCAGGTGTTTAATGTGGTGAAAAGGAGACTGCTACCTTAAAATGACCACAAAATGTCGCCTAATCAAAAGAGGGATGTAAATTCAACTTAGCCATTTTTTTTTACAACATTTGCGCCAACCTGAATTTACTAGACTGGTAGCCTAAGTCAATAGCTAGGTTTTCATCCAATTTGCGATAGATTGTCATGCAAATATGATAAAATCTGCAGAAAAGAATTTGCCCACCAGAGGTTTGTTTCCATCAAACTGACATGTTGGAGATTAAAGGTTGTGTGTGATGACAGTGCACATAAAAAAACACGTGTGCGCTAAAGTTCTCATGTACCGAATAAAAAACAGAAGTTCAATGTGTTTCCATTGCATTTTCCACTCTATTGATGGTTTTGTCACACAAACTGTTGCTATGAATGGCGAACTTGGAGTATGCTCTCTTGACAACAGTTTGCTGATAAAGTGGACAGGTTAGGTTATATGATGAGATGGATAGAGTAAGATCATTTTATTAGTTAATTGGCATCTAAGCACCGATCATCATGTCACTAGTAGCATACAAATTATGACCCTCGATATTTATTGGAAATGACCATCAAGCTCGCCACCCTCCACTTTCACCACCCTGTAAAGTTAATTCTTACTTATTTCCTCTGTAGCATGCTGTGCATGCTTTTTCATGTTTTAGTGTTTTAGTGGGAGGACCACACAATATAGCATCACGTGACTGCAAATTTACCTCGACAATATCATGGTTATTCTATCAACAATTGCCCAAGAAATCGTTTCCACCTCAATTTGTCTCATAATTAATTTGACCGATACACCATGTCGAACAAACAAATTGTCTGTGGACAATTGTACCGACACTTCCTGTTTCTATCACAGCTGTCGTGATTTTTTCATACAATATGACTTCACTCGCATAAAAACTGTGGATGGAAATGTGGTAAGTGAGATATAATGATCTTTTTCTTTGTAAACATCAGAAATCTATTTGCCTACTCTGTGTTTTTCAGATGAAGGGGCAGCAATATCACTAACGTGCCATATTTCTCAAATCCCCAGCACGTGGTGTTGGAGGCTATTATTAATGATTGAAAGGATAATAATGTTTTTATTTTATTTTTATCCACACATTTGGCATCTTGCCATCAACTGAGCAATAACAGATGCAGTTTGCTCTAATGTGCAGTTGTGAAATGATGTTTCGCATGATAAAAGTAGTCTATTTCCAAACCGCGGTCCAAACAACAAGCAATTCACTATATTACAACAACAGTGCAGTGTCTAATATCCAGTCAGGGACTAGGCAGCTGTGCTCAAGTCAATGTTAGGGGCTAAGGATCAGATTGAAAGCAAGGCATCGGGCATCACGCCTACTTTGTAAGCATAGGAGACAAAAGAGAACATCTGCCGCTCTGTGTGTATTTGTGTATATGTATTTCTTTGCAATCATGCAGGGCTATGTCTTTTATGGAATTGGTTCACTGGGTTAGGATAATTTCAGCAGCACCACATTGCTGTGTATTATAAAGATGACAGTTATATATGGGTAGTAATCAGATTCCAGTGTTGGTTCAAGGGGTTTTCAATTGCTGATTCAACTAAATTGCATGTGTTGATTACATGTCTTTACTTCATTGAGGAAGGAACACACATTTGCATTATTGTTTGATTATTTATACATACTTACTCAAACATACAACATGCACAGAAACCATGAAATATCAAGCATGAAGGGAGGAGGAACATATAATTACATCATTGTTGTGTACATCAGCCAGCTATGGAACATGCTTAGTGTAACCTATGTACAGTATCTCCTATATTCATGAGTGCAGCGATTATGATGCATCCTGTCCACACAGAATATGGTCTCTCCAGAAGATGGGATTCAAATATACACTTCAAGATCTGACTGACATATGTAAGTCCTTCACCTTTGATTATTCATGTTTCCTTATCTTACCCATTGCATGAGGATCAGTGATTAGAGGACACATCAAGAACACCCTGTACGCTGCACAGACCAGACTGTCATGTCTCCGTTCAATGTTAGTTTAGCTAACGCTGGTTCAATTTACCTTGACTGCGTTTGAGTCCTAATCAAATGAATATATCTCAAACAAAGCATTGGTTTGTTTACTTGACCCCTGGTCAATTGCAGGACTATCCATTGAGACAGGAATGGTTCTGACTAATTGGTTATTAGAGGGGGCTCAATTCCCGGCCGTCACAGAATTAACACTGGTAATGGATTTTGGTGTACATGAGTCAATCAGATGTAACTGCCACTTGGGGATAATGATGCTAACATTTCCCCTGCTTTGATGTTCAGCAAATTACCTTGATTCCCAGGGCCTTGCTGAAATCGACTGTGAGCTTTTGACATAGGCAGACGAGAGGGGATGCTGCTGTATCCATGTAAATCATTCATATTCTGTGGTTCAAGAGTTCGTCCATGTAATAAGACATTACACAGATTGATTTGTCACAACTCTGACTGTCACGTCAGTGGATGTGAGTGGAATGTATGCCCTGACGGAAATAGAAAAGTGGGGGAAACATCAAACATGCTATGGCTTAGGAGTCCACTCAATTGAGCAGAGTGAATAATCTTTGTTTAACCTGGGCTCACCCCCAAAACATGTCTGCCAGTAGGAGAGTGAACAGAAGTGGGATCACGTGTAAGTGCTATGTATGTGGAGAGGTTCACATTTGACTGATTTTGAATTGATTTCAGGATTATTTCAAAGTGTATTTCCAACGTTATGTGGTAGAGACAGGATAGAGAGCCACAGAAATATCTCCTGACCACATGATCTGACCAGGAAAAACTCCGGTCCTGGACTGGCCCGACACGTGAGTTACAGTATCCCACTTCTGTTCACTCTCTTAGCATCTTATACCACTCAAGGAATGAGCCAGAGAAAGGTTCCTTACTTACAGTAACAACAAATATATCAGACAGTGTTATGAAACCTCCCAAATGTCATACTGGGCACTTGCCTATTATCCCCATAACCAAATAGATATTCATGCATGGAAGAGGCTATATTAGAGTGGAACATCTGGACCAAATGGCCGGGCATGGACACTATCCACACTCATGCAAAATGTCATTAAGCAGGTGATTGAAATTTACTGGAGACATCTGGACAGATCTGTTTCAGATGAAGACAGACTTGGATGGTCTAAAAATGGTTTAAGGATAGACTGGAATTGGACTTTTGTAAGATTGTGGACCCTAGGCAGTCTTGTCAACGGGTGCGAAGCATCAGGAGTAGTGGGACACAGTGTTAACAATTCCTCACACAGCTAAAGTTAAAAGAGATCCCTGGGACAGCATGTCACTAAGCTCGGATGAAGTAACAGCACAACCTCTAACACTGGAATATTCCAAAATGCACCTAACAGGTATTTTATAAATTAACATGAATATCTCACTCTATAATCAATGCTCTTCGATAGTTATAATTTAAAGGGACAAAAATACTAAATGTCAACATATCAGGACATAATATCACATTCATTGAATTATGATAATAGGAAAATACCCCTCAACAAAGACATTCTTAAATCAGTCCACAAACAATCCACGGTGGTGAGTACAGGTTGGCGATACAATGTAACTTTAATGTAAACTCTAAAAACAATGGGCTATTAACATTTCTACTCGCATCTGGTCTTTTGTAAAACAACTGTGGAGTTTGTTTAGCGATAGCAACATGGACAAACATAAGCAAACACTTGCAAACTGTGTCTGGCATTAATGAGAGGATATCATGTGGAATGTCCATATTGACGAGTGCTCTCCATTGCACATGGTCACAGCTTTGTAGGCTACTCCAGGGGCTCGTTCAGCAGGATGTTATGTTTTGGAACATGTAGATAGAAATAGACTATGTAGGAAAAGTATTCATATTGGCTCTATTCATGCCATTTCTATCTGCAACATTACACAACTTTTGGCACCAGAACATGGCCCGGCTCATTGCCTTTTTTGATACTCAGAAATACAGGTAACTGCCAAAATAATGGAAACGCTTGCGCAAATGAGGGATACAAAGTATATTGAAAGCAAGTGCTTCCACACAGTAGTGGTTCCTGAATGAATTAAGCAATTAACATCCCATCATGCTTAGGGTCATGTATTAAAAATGCTGGGCAGGTCATTATTTTGGTTTGATGAGCATGAAAACGATGTAAACCACATGCCATGGCCGTTTCAGTCACTAGATCTCAACCCAATTGAAGACTTATGGAAGATTGTGGAGTGACGCCTGAGACAGCGTTTTGACCATCATCAACAAAACACCAAATTATGTAATTTATTGTGGAAGAATGGTGTCACATCCCTCCAATAGAGTTCCAGCCTGTAGAATCTATGCTAAAGTACAATGAAGCTGTTCTGGCTCATGGTGACCCAGCACCTTATTAAAAGGTCTAAGGGCCCGGGGCTGTGTTTCTACTAAGCTCACATATGGAGTTGTTTTAACATGGCTATACCAAGGCTCATATAGCTATTTTATTTTCAATTTTAGGACTCATGTAAGTATACATTTTTTTTATAACAAAATGATGAAATGAAACATTGACTTTGGCTATTAGCCCATAGAAGCGCATTGAATAACAAATTCATACATACAAAACAGTAAATAAATCAAAAGGATGTAAGTGTCTGTCCTAAATCAGAGAGATATAAGAAATGTCAGGAAAGTATAATATATTTTTTAACTCATATTTAATCATTTTTTTTGGGACACTGAAGTACCTCAATATACTGTATACTTCCATTAATTTCTTTAACGGGTATGAGGCTACTTTCAGACAAGGCTTGTGGGTATCCTAGAGCAAATGTTCATGAGAGTCTGACCTTTCAATGGTGGGTCATATTAGTGTGTAGCCCAAACTGTTCAGATGCTACAGACAGAAGTTTGCAGATCGGCGGTACCAACTTCAGACAAGTCCTGTGACGTTTGTGGGAGCCGTAGGGGTCGAAGAGCAAAACGGAGAACACTATTGTGTTCGTGAGTCTCATCTTTCCGTAGAGGGGATTTTAGAGGGGATTTGTTTGTAGTCCAAACCGTTTGGGCGCTACAGGCATTTCCGTGAGAACAATTTTCGGGATGTATTCTGGTCTGACAAACACTGCTCTTGGCCGACATCGGTGGATGCGGTGAATTGAGATGCAGCCCATGCAAAAACAGCTATCTCAAGCTTAAACAGACATATTTTTATGTGGATGTTTCTATTATGCCAATTGAATTTCTGCGGGGTCGACTCTAAGGGACATGTTGGTGTTTCCTTTCTTTTGTCAATTACCTTTACAATGGAGTGTATTTTGGTTGAACATAAAACAAATTGAGAAAGAGTGGAACTCATTGTTGTGAACAAGGTAGGTTTTTACATAGTTTATGACATTTAATGAGAAATTGCTTTTCTGTATTTTTTTATTTGAGAACCAAACTGTAAGGTAGCCATTAAAAACCAGCCTGACATTTAAACATACAGCATTTTAAACAGCAGCGGGTTGACAGTATGTACAGGCCTCGTCATGAATATTGATGCTCATTGTTTCGTTTTTATGTCTAAATCAATACGGTGCCATGTTCCACTTGAGTGATGCATCCCAGGAGGAGAGGGGACATAATTGCATCCCATTACTTCGCTGCACTTTCTTCTTGGTAGATGGACTAGCACTAGCAGAAGCCTACAATCTCTAAACTCTCTACTGTGATAGTTAAATATCCATACAAGGCCTCAGGCTGTCCTTATACTCTGAAAGTATTGTAATGGAGTCGTGATCAACAGGGAAATGGCTGATGAAATTGCTGGATGAACTTGGCCATGCAGGCTGATGTATTATGTATGCTTCTGTGTGAGAGAGCTTCATTTTATGGCACTACTACTTGGTTATTATTCTCCCACCAGCAGTGCAGGAGAGACTCTAAAAGGCTTTTGTGAGATTTTGAGGAATGGAGTTATCTCCCAAGTACCTTGTGTTGTGAAAAGTAGAGAAACTTTTGGTTATGTATTCTCTTGGTGTTCTTGTGCATAACTAAGAGTTTAAAGCTTTAAACCTTCTCAACTTCTTAACCTTTCTTAACTAAAAGCTGGAACGTATAACTATTTGGGCGACCCCACTATTCTCATTGAAAGCAAGTCTAGGAAGTGGTAGATCTGCTATTTCTATGCCTCCCGTTCTTCAGTTTTGTACACCGCTTCAAACAGCTGAAAACACTATTTTTGTTTATGGAAAATATATTTCACAGTGATTTATATGGTACAAGGATTCTCTACACTATACAGTGCATTCAGAAAGTACATTTTATTACGTTACAGCCTTATACTAAAATTTGAGATTTTCTTTATTTAATCAATCTACACACAATACTCCATTATCACAAAGCAAAAAAAAACAGGTTTTTAGACATGTTTGCCCATCTATTAAAATTAAAAACAGAAAAACCTTATTTACATTAAAAACAGAAAAACCTTATTTACATAAGCTATGAGACTTGAAATTGATCTCAAGTGCATCCTGTTTCCATTGATCGTCCTTGAGATGTTTCTACAACTTGATTGGAGTCCACCTGTGGTAAATTAAATTTATTGGACATGATTTGGAAAGGCACACACTTGTGTATATATAAGGTCCCACAGTTGACCGTGTATGTCAGAGCAAAAACCAAGCCATGAGGTCGAAGGAATTGTCCGTAGACCTCCGAGACAAAATTGTGTTGAGGCACAAATCTGAGGAAGGTTACCAAAAGATTTCTGCAGCATTGAAGGTCACCAAGAACACAGTGGCCTCCATCATCCTTAAATGGAAGAAGTTTGGAACCACTAAGACTCTTCGTAGAGCTGGCACCTGGCCAAACTGCGCAATCGGGGGAGAAGGGCCTTGGTCAGGGAGGTGACCAAGAACACGATGGTCACTCTGACAGGGCTCCAGAGTTCCTCTGTGGAGATGGGAGAACCTTCCATCTCTGCAGCACTCAACCAATCAAGCCTTTATGGTAGACTGGGCAGACGGAAGCCACTCCTCAGTAAAAGGCACATGGCAGCCCGCTTGGAGCTTGCCAAACGGCACCTAAAGGACTCTCAGGCCATGAGAAACAAGATTCTCTGGTCTGATGAAACCAAGATTGAACTCTTTGGCCTGAAAGCCAAGCGTCACATCTGGAGGAAACCTGGCACCATCCCTACGGTGAAGCATGGTAGTGGCAGCATCATGCTGTGGGGATGTTTTTCAGTGGCAGGGACTGGGAGACAAGTCAGGATCGAGAGAAAGATGAACAGAGCAAAGACCAGATATACCCTTTATGAAAACCTGCTCCAGAGCACTCAAGATCTCAGACATGGGCCAAGATTCACCTTCCAACAAGACAACAACAATAAGTACACAGCCAAGACAACGCAAGAGTGGCCCAGCCAGAGCCAGGACTTGAACCCAATCTAACATATCTGGAGAGACCTGAAAATGGCTGTGCAGCAACGCTCCCCATCCGGCCTGACAGAGGAGAGGATCTGAAGAGAAGAATGGAAGAAATTCCTAAAATAGTGTGCCATGCTTGTATTGTCACACCCAAGAAGACTATAGTTGCTTCAGCAAAGTACTGAGTAAAGGGTCTGAACGGTCTAAATGTCTTAACCTGTTTTAGCTTCGTCTTTATGGGGTATTGTGTGTAATGCTGTTGGCACGACTTCCGCCGAAGTCGGTGCCTCTCCTTGTTCGAGCGGCGCTCGGCAGTCGGTGGTCGGCCTAGCCATTGCCGATCCACTTTTCGTTTTCCTTTGGTTTTGTCTTTGTTTTCACACACCTGTTATCCATTTCACAATTATTTGTTCCAGTATTTAAACCCTCTGTTTCCCCCATTGAGTTGTGCGGGATTATTACATGTTCAGTTAGGTTTATTTTGATGACTGTTTTTTTGACGGGTGCTGTGTTCACCCGTGCGTTATCTTTACTGTCTTGTTTTGGTCAAGTGTAATTGCTAACTTGTGCCTTGTTGAGTAAAGTATGTTGCTCACTCATTCTGCTCTCCTGCGCCTGACTTCATGCACCAGCTACACTCACCTTCTGACAGAATCCCGCACCCTGGATATGGAGTCAGCAGGAGCAGACAACCCCGGATTTGGGGTCGATGAGCACGTCCAGCAGCAGTCGGATATGATACAACATCTTGGCATCGCCATGGATCGTGTCATGCAGAATCTGGAACGCTGGGAGAGAAGAGGAGTTCCTCCAGCGCCTCCAACAGTACCACCAAGGACACCTCTACTCACCCCACCTTCACCCGGTCCCAGCGGGATTCGGCTCGTGCACGCCGAGGGAATATGATGGGATGGCTGCCGGATGCCAGGGGTTCCTACTCCAACTGGAGCTCTACCTGGCAACCGTCCACCCAGCTCCTTCGGGGTGTGAGAGCGTGTCCGCCCTCGTCTCCTGCCTCTCAGGCAAAGCCCTGGAGTAGGCCAACGGCGTATGGAGTGAGGGAGACGTGGTGTTGTACCATTATGCAGAGTTCACCCGCCGCTTTCAGGGTGAACGTCTGTTCCATCTGAGGCAGTCGCCTTGGACTTCCGGACCCTGGTCGCCAGCACGAGATGGAACGACAGGGCCCTGTTCAATCACTACAGGTGCAGTCTGCACGAGGACGTCTGTTGAGAGTTGGCCTCTCTAGACACCACCCTTACATTGGACCAGCTGGTGGACCTGTCCATCCGGCTGGACAACCTGCTGACTGCCTGCGGAGGTCCGGATCGGGACCTGTCAGTTCCATCCCCCAGCACCTCCGCTCCGACGCCCATTCAGCTAGAACCGGAGGAGGGGCCATTCCCTGCACCATCTGTGGCCACAGAGGGCACACTGCTGTTCGGTGCTGGGGGGGTTCCTCAGGGAGTCGAGGCAGCAGGCAGGGCACTATTGTGTCACCCCAGATGAGTCGGCACCAGGCTCACCCAGAGCCCCCTGTTGCTCACATGTATGTGTTTATTTCATTTCCTGAGTTTTCCCCGCATCCCCAGCATAAGGCGCTAGTAGATTCAGGCGCAGCTGGGAATTTTATTGACCGTTAATTTGCTCATAGTTTAGGGACTCCCCTTGTTCCTGTGGATATGCCCTTCCCTGTGCACGCCCTAGATAGTCGACCATTAGGGTCAGGGCTGATTAGGGAGGCCACCGCTCCACTTGACATGGTTACGCAGGAGGGTCATGAGGAGAGAATCAATCTCTTCCTTATTGAGTCTCCTGCGTTTCCTGTGGTGCTGGGCTTACCCTGGTTGGCCTGTCATGACCCCAGTATTTCGTGGCAACAGAGGGTTCTCAAGGGGTGGTCATGAGAGTGCTCTGGGATGTGTGTTGGGGTTTCCATCAGTGCGACTATGGAATATATATATATATATATGGAACATATATATTGGGCGATATATGTCCTGGTAGATGCAGCACTTCCCAGGAGTCATGTGTATCCTCTGTCACAAGAGGAGACGGTGGCTATGGAAACATATGTCTCCGAATCCCTGGGGCAGGGATACATTCGGCCCTCCACTTCACCTGCCTCCTCAAGTTTATTTTTTGTGAAGAAGAAGAATGGGGGTCTGCGCCCGTGTATTGACTATCGAGGGATCAATCAGATACTGCCTCTCATCGCTAGTGCGATCGAGTCAATGCATGGGGCGCGCTTCTTCACAAAATTGGATCTCAGGAGCGCTTACAACCTGGTGCGTTTCCGGGAGGGGGACGAGTGGAAGACGGCATTTAGTATTACCTCAGGGCACTATGAGTACCTCGTCATGCCGTACGGGTTGATGAATGCTCCATCAGTCTTCCAGGCCTATGTTGACCAGATTTTCCGGGACCTGCAGGGGCAGGGTGTAGTGGTGTATATCGACGACATTCTGATATACTCCGCTACACGCGATGAGCGTGTCCCTGGTGCGCAGGGTGTTTGGTTGACTGTTGGAGCATGACCTGTACGTCAAGACTGAGAAATGTCTGTTCTTCCAACAGTCCGTCTCCTTCTTAGGGTACCGCATTTCCACGTCAGGGGTGGAGCTGGAGAATGACCTCATTTCAGCCGTGCGTAATTGGCCGACTCCCACCACGGTAAAGGAAGTGCAGCGGTTTCTGGGGTTTGCCAACTACTACCGGAGGTTTATCCGGGGTTTTGGTCAGGTAGCGGCTCCCATTATCTCACTGCTGAAGGGGGGACCGATGCGGCTGCAGTGGTCGGCTGAGGCGGACAAGGCTTTTGGTCACCTGAAGGCTCTGTGTACCTCGACTCCCGTGCTGGCTCATCCAGATCCCTCATTGGTGTTCATAGTGGAGGTGGACGCGTCCCAGGCTGGGATTGGAGCCGTGCTCTCTCAGCGCTCGGGCATGCCACAAAAGCTCCGACCCTGTGCTTTCTTTTCGAAGAAGCTCAGCCCGGCGGAGCGAAACTGATGTGAGGGACCGGGAGCTGTTTGCTGTTGTCAAGGCTCTGAAGGCGTGGAGGTATTGGCTTGAGGGGGCTAAACACCCTTTTCTCATCTGGGCTGACCACCGCAATCTGGAGTACATCCGGGCGGCGAGAAGAATGAACCCTCGCAAGGCAAGGTGGGCCATGTTCCTTACCCATTTTGTTTTCACTCTATCCTACAGACCAGGTTCCCAGAACGCTAAGGCAGACTCACTGTCCCGTATGTATGACACAGTGGAGCGGTCCATGGATCACACTCCCATAGTTCCGGCCTCTTGCATGGTGGCACCGGTGGTGTGGGAGCTGGACGCGGACATCGAGCGGGTGTTATGCACAGAGTCCACTCCCCCCCAGTGTCCAGCTGGGCGCCTGTACGTTTCGTCTGCTGTCCGCGACCGTTTGATCTATTGGGCCCACACGTTACCCTCCTCTGGTCTTCCTGGCATCGGTGGGACAGTGAAGTCTTGGCCAAGGATGTGAGGGTTTATGTTTCCTCCTGCTCAGTGTGTGCCCAGTGCAAGACTCCCAGGCACCTGCCCAAAGGAAAATTACAACCCCTACCCGTTCCGCAACGGCCGTGGTCGCACCTGTCGGTGGACTTCCTGACGGATCTTCCTCCCTCACAGGGCAATACCACGATCCTGGTCGTTGTGGATCGGTTTTCTAAGTCCTGACGTCTCCTCCCTTTGCCCGGTCTCCCTACAGACTGCAGAGGCCCTGTTCACACATGTGTTTCGGCACTACGGGGTGCCTAAGGACATAGTTTCTGATCAGGGTCCCCAATTCACCTCCAGGGTCTGGAGAGCGTTCATGGAACGTCTGGGGGTCTCGGTCAGCCTCACCTCAGGTTTTTACCCCGAGAGTAACGGGCCGGTGCAGAGAGTAAACCAGGATGTGGGTAGGTTTCTGAGGTCATATTTCCAGGACCAGCCAGGGGAGTGGGCGGCGTTCATCCCCTGGGCATAGATGGCCCAAAACTCACTCCGCCACTCCTCCACTAACCTCTCTCCTTTCCAGTGCATACTGGGGTATCAGCCGGTTCTGGCACCTTGGTATCAGAGCCAGATCGAAGCTCCTGCGGTGGACGAATGGTTTAAGCGCTCGGAGGAGACCTGGGACGCCTCAGCGGGGCCCCGGTGTTCCACCAGGGGACCGGGTCTGGCTCTCGACCCAAAACCTGCCCCTCTGCCTGCCCTGCCGGAAGCTGGGCACGTGGTGTGTGGGGCCATTCATAGTCCTGAGGAGAATAAACGAGGTGTGTTACAGGCTAAAGTGTCCCCCCGATTACTGTATTAACCCTTCGTTTCATGTGTCTCTCCTCAGGCCGGTGGTGGCTGGTCCACTACAGGAAGCTGAGGTGTGGGAGGTTCCTCCACCTCCTCCATCGAGGGGGCTCCGACATATGCAGTTTGGCACCGTCTCCATCCGGATCGCCCTGCACCGCTTCCTCCGGGTCGTCCCCAAGGCCGGCGTCGCCCCCCCCCCCCCCCTTGACGCGCGGCTCCCGCCACTTTTCTTTCTCCTTTGGTTTTGTCTTTGTTTTCACACACCTGTTTTCCATTTCACAATTATTTGTTCCTGTATTTAAACCCTCTGTTTCCCCCATGGTGTTCTGCGGGATTATTACATGTTATTATGATGGCTGTTTTTTTGACGGGTGCTGTGTTCACCCGTGCGTTATCTTTACCATCTTGTTTTGGTCAAGTGTAATTGTTACCTTGTGCCTTGTTGAGCGCCTGGCTTCATGCACCAGCTACACTCACCTTCTGACAGCTGTAAAGTAACTAAATGTGTAAAAAGTCAAAGGTTCTGAATACTTTTCGAATGCATTGTACTTGCTTATTTTGTCACAAAACTGAAATTAGGCAAAGTATTCAAATTTTTGCTATCAGGAAATGACGGAGCTATATATGCATAGTGCATCTTTAAAATATATTTTAGTATGCGTCATAGCAGGTGCAAACACAGAGTTAAGAAGTGCTATGCTAATGCTTCAAGAATTTTGGAGGTCTTTCACGGAGCTCAAGCACCTGAAGGTGAGCTGTTGGACTGACAGGCTCTTATCTTTTGTTCGCTAGAGTTGTCATGGTGATCGATTGAACGCAATCCTTGTGGCTGGATTGTCCCTTTTGTGAGTCACACACTAAACTGTTCTCTCCTTTCCCTCGTTCTCTCCTTCCCCTGATCCCCTCTACCCCCAGATCAAATACCGTACAGAATACAATAGTGACATATTTCTCTTTCCATACCTCAGTCTTCACTCTCGTCTCAGGCAGGGCTATGACATTGAATGGGGTGGTGTTTGATCAGTGCTTGGTAAAGAATTAATGGTATGTTTTGGAGAGCCTTCCTACTTTCTTAGCTTCTCAATCTCTTGCCCAAATACTGGGATTGCTGCTTCCTGTCTTATCGAACAGATTTAATTTCATTATCATTGGCTTAAGGTAAGGGAATAGGACACTGGGAGTGGAAGTGTGTATTTTTCAGCCATGTTGCTTTGCTCTCATCTTATTCATCTCATCTTTGATCATTACTGTGTTTCACTATCCCTTGAGGTTCACCTACTTCCAGACCTAGCATCAATACAATTCAGTCTATAGTAAGGGTGTGGCCATTTATTACATATAGATTACTCTGTAGGAGAGAATACAAAAGCCCATCAGTCTGTCTCTTATGCGGAAGCCTGCTTCTTGCCTGGGTGTGATGTGCATTTAATGCTCACACATCTGGGAGCAATCTAAAGACATCAGGAGATATAGCATGTAGGGACAATATAATTTCTCAAGGATGAAAGCCCGTTTTTGCTTGATCCGAAAATGTTGGAGGGTGTGACGTATGGAGTGTGTGACGCAATTGCTGAGCCTCCGGGAGCATGCAGAGGCCAAATTGAGCTTGTACCGCATTGCCGTGTGCCTCCCAAATTTTGTAACAATGCGGAGGGCTCCATATAGCTCTGTACAGCTCTGCATTGACATGAATGAGTGACGGTAGGCGGGGACGGGAGATCCTGTATAAACACAGACTCACTTCCTTGACAACTTCCTTAACAACAGTTCTGCGCTGCTTTTGAAGCGCAAGAACTATGAATGCCTTAACTTCTGCAGATGCCGTGCACCGTAAATGCTGCACGGCCAGTGCAGACTTCGGATTGACCATGCTGCGCCTTTTAGGGTTCGGCTAGGAAACACGTTTCATTGGAAAATATGCTCAATGTATTTCATCATTTGTTTTAATTTTATATTTGAAGTGCATCTTAATGGATCCTTTGCATTGACTTCAACCCAGCTGTTGGGGAGCCAGCCATACAGTATAAATATGCTGCAAGCGATGGTAATGACTTTGGAAGGGATCGTTTTCCTTAGAAACACATGAGCCACGATGACAACCTATGAGAAGCTGAAAGTGATATTGTCAGTGAAATAATATATGTTTTGACAACACTGACAGATTTGTCAACAAACTAAGCTGTTTGCATGCTAGTGTGAGGGTCCAGATTCACATTGTACAGTTTGTTACTTTTCTGTCTCTCTGTCTCCGTCTCTCTCTCTATCTATCTATCTATCTATCGCTGTCTCTCATCAGTAGCAGGAAGAAGGATGAACTGTTCATTACCGCAATGAGTGTCTCTTATAAATAAACTCTGTCGGAATGTCCACCGCCCTGAGCTTTCTAATTTCCTTCCCTTGTCACTCCTTGTTGTGTTTTTTTTAAGGACTTTAATCGTCTCACTGACTGAGTCTTAAAATACACTTTCCCAAAACATGAATCCCAAATCGTTTCCCTGGGCTGGCTTTTAGAAATCCGTTATTTATTCATGGCCGAAATTATATTGCTTTTCAACTCATTAGATGTCATTGACTATTCGGCATGTCACACCAACACATAGGGATACAGAACAAAAATGTAGAGTATAATTATAGTAAAACATTGAGGGGAACATATTTCCCAGTCGATTCAAACGCACAAATGCAAAGGTCAAAAGACCACTTTTTTTGTACTCAATGGACCATCAAGTGTGGTTTCTCTTTGCATTCATTTTCATCTTCAAACGTATTTTCCCCTTTCAGCTGGTTTCAAGACACAGATTTTCTCCTACAGTGATTCTTGCTCTGAAGAGTTTTTATTTTTACCTCAGAGAAAGAGCAGTCTATTACAGTGCTTTCAGAAAGTATTCATACCTCTTGACTTATTTCATATTTTGTGTTACATTTATTTCATATTTTTTCTTCTTCGCCCATCTATACACAATACCCCATAATGACAAAGTGAAAACATGTTTTTAGATATTTTGGCAAATTTATTAAATCAAATACAGAAATATCTAATTTACCTTAGTATTCACACCCCTGGGTCAATCAATACATGTTAGAATCACCTTTGGCTGCAATTATAGCTGTGAGTCTTTCTGGGTAAGTCTCTAAGAGCTTTGCACACATGAATTGTACAATATTAGCACTTAAAACATTTTTTTTAAATCAAATTAATTCAAATAAAATTTTATTTGTCACATTATTACATTATTTGTTACTTCCGGCGCCGACAGAGATGGCCGCCTCGCTTCGCGTTCCTAGGAAACTATGCAGTTTTTTGTTTTTTTACGTGTTATTTCTTACATTAGTACCCCAGGTCATCTTAGGTTTCATTACATACAGTCGAGAAGAACTACTGAATATAAGATCAGCGTCAACTCACCATCGGTACGACCAAGAATATGTTTTTCGCGACGCAGATCCTGTGTTCTGCCTTACAAACAGGACAACGGAGTGGATCCCATGCAGCGACCCAAAAAAACAAATCCGAAAAAGAGGGAAACGAGGCGGTCTTCTGGTCAGACTCCGGAGACGGGCACACCGTGCACCACTCCCTAGCATTCTTCTTGCCAATGTCCAGTCTCTTGACAACAAGGTTGATGAAATCCGAGCAAGGGTAGCATGCCAGAGGGACATCAGAGACTGTAACGTTCTTTGCTTCACGGAAACATGGCTCACTGGAGAGATGCTATCCGAGGCGGTGCAGCCAACGGGTTTCTCCACGCATCGCGCCGACAGAAACAAACATCTTTCTGGTAAGAAGAGGGGCGGGGGCGTATGCCTTATGGCTAACGAGACATGGTGTGATGAAAGAAACATACAGGAACTCAAATCCTTCTGTTCACCTGATTTTAGAATTCCTCACAATCAAATGTAGACCGCATTATCTACCAAGAGAATTATCTTCGATTATAATCACAGCCGTATATACCCCCCCCCCCAAGCAGACACATCGATGGCTCTGAACAAACTTTATTTAACTCTTTGCAAACTGGAAACCATTTATCCGGAGGCTGCATTCATTGTAGCTGGGGATTTTAACAAGGCTAATCTGAAAACAAGACTCCCTAAATTTTATCAGCATATCGATTGCGCAACCAGGGGTGGAAAGACCTTGGACCATTGTTACTCTAACTTCCGCGACGCATATAAGGCCCTACCCCGCCCCCCTTTCGGAAAAGCTGACCACGACTCCATTTTGTTGATCCCTGCCTACAGACAGAAACTAAAACAAGAAGCTCCCACGCTGAGGTCTGTCCAACGCTGGTCCGACCAAGCTGACTCCACACTCCAAGACTGCTTCCATCACGTGGACTGGGATATGTTTCGTATTGCGTCAGATAACAATATTGACGAATATGCTGATTCGGTGTGCGAGTTCATTAGAACGTGCGTTGAAGATGTCGTTCCCATAGCAACGATTAAAACATTCCCTAACCAGAAACCGTGGATTGATGGCAGCATTCGCGTGAAACTGGAAGCGCGAACCACTGCTTTTAATCAGGGCAAGGTGTCTGGTAACATGACCAAATACAAACAGTGCAGCTATTCCCTCCGCAAGGCTATCAAACAAGCTAAGCGTCAGTACAGAGACAAAGTAGAATCTCAATTCAACGGCTCAGACACAAGAGGCATGTGTCAGGGTCTACAGTCAATCACGGACTACAGGAAGAAATCCAGCCCAGTCACGGACCAGGATGTTTTGCTCCCAGGCAGACTAAATCACTTTTTTGCCTGCTTTGAGGACAATACAGTGCCACTGACACGGCCTGCAACGAAAACATGCGGTCTCTCCTTCACTGCAGCCGAGGTGAGTAAGACATTTAAACGTGTTAACCTCGCAAGGCTGCAGGCCCAGACGGTATCCCCGTGCCCTCAGAGCATGCGCAGACCAGCTGGCCGGTGTGTTTACGGACATATTCAATCAATCCCTATACCAGTCTACTGTTCCCACATGCTTCAAGAGGGCCACCATTGTTCCTGTTCCCAAGAACGCTAAGGTAACTGAGCTAAACGACTACCGCCCCGTAGCACTCACTTCCGTCATCATGAAGTGCTTTGAGAGACTAGTCAAGGACCATATCACCTCCACCCTACCTGACACCCTAGACCCACTCCAATTTGCTTACCGCCCAAATAGGTCCACAGACGATGCAATCTCAACCACACTGCACACTGCCCTAACCCATCTGAACAAGAGGAATACTTATGTGAGAATGCTGTTCATCGACTACAGCTCGGCATTCAACACCATAGTACCCTCCAAGCTCGTCATCAAGCTCGAGACCCTGGGTCTCGACCCCGCCCTGTGCAACTGGGTACTGGACTTCCTGACGGGCCGCCCCCAGGTGGTGAGGGTAGGCAACAACATCTCCTCCCCGCTGATCCTCAACACTGGGGCCCCACAAGGGTGCGTTCTGAGCCCTCTCCTGTACTCCCTGTTCACCCACGACTGCGTGGCCACGCACGCCTCCAACTCAATCATCAAGTTTGCGGACGACACAACAGTGGTATGCTTGATTACCAACAACGACGAGACGGCCTACAGGGAGGAGGTGAGGGCCCTCGGAGTGTGGTGTCAGGAAAATAACCTCACACTCAACGTCAACAAAACTAAGGAGATGATTGTGGACTTCAGGAAACAGCAGAGGGAACACCCCCCTATCCACATCGATGGAACAGTAGTGGAGAGGGTAGCAAGTTTTAAGTTCCTCGGCATACACATCACAGACAAACTGAATTGGTCCACCCACACAGACAGCATCGTGAAGAAGGCGCAGCAGCGCCTCTTCAACCTCAGGAGGCTGAAGAAATTCGGCTTGTCACCAAAAGCACTCACAAACTTCTACAGATGCACAATCGAGAGCATCCTGGCGGGCTGTATCATAGCCTGGTACGGCAACTGCTCCGCCCTCAACCGTAAGGCTCTCCAGAGGGTAGTGAGGTCTGCACAACGCATCACCGGGGGCAAACTACCTGCCCTCCAGGACATCTACACCACCCGATGTTACAGGAAGGCCATAAAGATCATCAAGGACATCAACCACCCGAGCCACTGCCTGTTCACCCCGCTATCATCCAGAAGGCGAGGTCAGTACAGGTGCATCAAAGCTGGGACCGAGAGACTAAAAAACAGCTTCTATCTCAAGGCCATCAGACTGTTAAACAGCCACCACTAACATTGAGTGGCTGCTGCCAACACACTGACACTGACACTGACTCAACTCCAGCCACTTTAATAATGGGAATTGATGGGAAATGATGTAAATATATCACTAGCCACTTTAAACAATGCTACCTTATATAATGTTACTTACCCTACATTATTAATCTCATATGCATACGTATATACTGTACTCTATATCATCGACTGCATCCTTATGTAATACATGTATCACTAGCCACTTTAACTATGCCACTTTGTTTACATACTCATCTCATATGTATATACTGTACTCGATACCATCTACTGTCTCTTGCCTATGCTGCTCTGTACCATCACTCATTCATATATCCTTATGTACATATTCTTTATCCCCTTACACTGTGTATAAGTCAGTAGTTTTGGAATTGTTAGTTAGATTACTTGTTGGTTATTACTGCATTGTCGGAACTAGAAGCACAAGCATTTCGCTACACTCGCATTAACATCTGCTAACCATGTGTATGTGACAAATACAATTTGATTTGATTTGATGTGCCGAATACAACAGGTATTTCACCTTACCGTGAAATGCTTACTTACAAGCTCTTAACTAACAATGTAGTTCAAGAAATAGAGTTAAGAAAATATTTACTAAATAAACTCAAGTTAAAAAGAAATATTAAAAAAATTACACAATAAATAACAATAACGAGGCTATTTACAGGGGATACCGGTACTGAGTCAATGTGCAAGGGTAAAGCTTAGTCAAGGTAATTTGTACATGCAGGTAGGGGTAAAGTAACCATGCATAAATAATAAACAGAGAGTAGCAGCTCTGTCATGTTGGTTGTTGATCATTGCTAGACAGCCATTTTCAAGTCTTGCCATAGATTTCAAGCCGATTTAAGTCAAAACTGTAACTAGGACTATCAAGAACATTCAATGTTGTCTTGGTAAGCAACTGAAGTGTATATTTGGCCATGAATTTCAGGTTATTGTCATACTGAAATGTGAATTTGTCTCCCAGTGTCTGTTAAAAAGCAGACAGAGATTTGGCCTGTGCAGAGCTCGATTCCATGTATTTTAAAAATATGAAGAGTGGTACTCAGTGATGTGTTGTGTTGGATTTTCCCCCAACATAACACTTTGTATTGAGGACATAAAGTTAATGTCTTTGACATTTTTTTGCAGTTTTACTTTCGTGCCTTATTGCAAACAGGATGCATGTTTTGGAATATTTTTTATTCTGTACAGGCTTTCTTCTTTTCATTTTGTCATTTAGGTTAGTATTGTGCAGTAACTGTTGTTGATCCATCCTCAGTTTTCTTCTATCACAGCCATTAAACTCTAACTATTTTAAAGTCACCATTGGTCTCATGGTGATATCCCTGAGCGGTTTCCTTCCTCTCCGGCAACTGAGTCAGGAAGGGCACCTGTATCTTTGTAGTGACTGGGTGTACGGATACACCATCCAAAGCATAATTAATAACTTCACCATGCTCAAAGGGATATTCAGTGTCTGCTTTTTTACTTTTACACATCTACCAATACCGTAGGTGCCCTTCTTTGTGAGGCATTGGAAAACCTCCCATGTCTTTGTGGTTGAATTTGTGTTGAAAATTCACTGCTCAACTGAGGTACAGAGATGAGGTAGTCATTCAATCATGTTAAACACTATTCTTGCACACAGAGTGAGTCCATGAACTTATTATGTGACTTGTGAAGCATATTTGTACTCCTGAACTTATCTAGACTTGCCATAACCAAGGGGTTGAATACTTATTGACATTTCAGCTTTTCATTTTTAATTCATTTGTAAAAATAAATGTAAAACACAATTCCACTTTGACATTATGGGGTATTGTGTATAGGTTGGTCAGTGACACAAAATCTAAATGTAATCAATTTTAAATTCAGGCTGTAACACAACAAAATGTGGAAAAAGTCAAGGGGTGTGAATATATTCTGAAGGCACTGTCAATCCCCAACATATTCCATTCCATTTTTTGATCGATCTCATCGTCATTTTAGAGGGGATTGGCTATACAATCGTCCCTCTCTCTCCCTCCCTCTTGCCCTCCCCTCCCTCTTTTTCTCTCCCCATCCCTCCAAATTAAATAAATCCAGGTAAAGAAGGGATTATCAATATTTCCAATAGTTTTCCTGCCAGTGTGTTTGTATTTTGGGTGCAGTTTGACAAGGGCACAACAGGAATGGCAAAACAGAATCCATATAGTGTTGCCAGCTGAATATGACGCCGCAGGCAATCCAAAACTCCCAGTGCAGTCGGTATTGTAATTGGGAACATTTAGAAGCCCTAGACAAGGTGAACATGAATAATCCACCTTATTATACACAAGCTGCCAACTGACCTTTGAAAACAAAAGGCTGCTACACAAGAATGAGTCAAACATTCTGTGCATGAGATCCTAAGCAATAAACAACAACGGCAACCCAGACAATAGAGATGGTGGACCAGTCAGAGTGCTCTGCTGAGTCTGCTCCAGGGTCTTGTTAGCAGAACTTTGGTCAGTGAAGGATTTCAGAAATTTTGTCAGAGAAAGAACAGACAAACACAGATGAATACCAAACAAACAAGCAACTATCCAAAGAGTTAATTTAATTGAAGTTGAAGACAACAGCTAGAATTCAATCATATCTAGATTACAACAACTGTTAACTTGAATGAATGTTAAATGTTTAAGTAAGTAGCTTATATTACTGAGACAATTATTAATTGGGTAAACCAAAAGACATGCTGATTTTGATTGTACAGAAGTCTAGCACTTTAGCCAAATAAACAAAGTTATTTGCCCAGACGCCCGGTTTACCATGTCATAGATTTCTTTGAATTTTTTTTCTTCCCCCACCAAGTCCAGTTCCCACTTGTCATTGCTTAATGTGGCTATTCTGCAATGAATGAAAAAAATATTTTGCAATTGATTCTCTCCTGCCCGGGCATCAGCCCTAAAGCAAAAGGACAGCAACATTAATCATTGCACACTGGTCATTTTCAGGGCTGAGAAAGGACAATAATGCAAGGTGTCAGTGTGTGTGTGTCTGTGTCTAAGAGCAAGAAAACAAAGGCTGGTTAAGTCCATTGAGACAATGCTCTCATTAAAATCACAATGCCCCGAGGAGAGTGAATGGACGGGAATAAATATTTCACTTCAGAACCTGCGTCCAAGTTGTCCCACGTTCATATTGGCCGGCCTGGATGCAGTGCTGCAGTACAGATGCAGGAGCAAAAGGACTTACATTAACCATTCTAACTTTGACTAGTTGTCTGAACTGAGTCACAGTTTGGACACTGTGCTAACAAACCTCCAATCTAGCTTCAACGACATACAGCACTCCTTCCGTGGCCTCCAACTGCTTTTACATGCTAGTAAAACTATGTGCATGCTCTTCAACCAATTGCTGCCCGCACCCTCCCGCCCAACTAGCACCACTACTCTGGACGGTTCTGACCTAGAATATGTGGACAACTACAAATACCTAGGTGTCTGGTTAGACTGTAAACTCTCCTTCCAGATTCACATTAAGCATCTCTAATCCAAAATTAAATCTAGAATCGGCTTCCAAATTCGCAACAAACCTCCGTCACTCATGCCGCCAAACCTACCCTCGTAAAACTGACTATCCTACCGATCCTTGACTTCAGCGATGTCCCTTACAAAATAGCCCCCAACACTCTACTCAGCAAACTGGATGTAGTCTATCACAGTGCCATCCATTTTATCACCAAAGCCCCATATACAGTTAAAGTCGGAAGTCAACATACACTTTAGCCAAATACATTTAAACTCTGTCTTTCACAATTCCTGACATTTAATCCTAGTAAAAATTCCCTGTCTTAGGTCAGTTAGGATCACCACTTTATTGGAAGAATGTGAAATGTCAAAATAATAGTAGAGAAAATTATTTATTCCAGCTTTTATTTTTTTCATCGCATTCCCAGTGAGTCAGAAGTTTACATACACTCAATTAGTATTTGGTAGCATTGCCTTTCAATTGTTTAACTTGGATCAAATGTTTCGGATGGTCTTCCACAAGCTTCCCACAATAAGTTGGGTGAATTTTGGCCCATTCCTCCTGACAGAGCTGGTGTAACTGAGTCAGGTTTGTAGGCCTCCTTGTTCGCACACGCTTTTTCAGTTCTGCCCACAGATTTTCTATAGGATTGAGGTCAGGGCTTTGTGATGGCCACTCCAATACCTTGACTTTGTTGTCCTTAAGCCATTTTGCCACAACTTTGGAAGTATGCTTGGGGTCATTATCCATTTGGAAGACCCATTTGCGACCAAGCTTTAACTTCCTGACTGATGTCTTTAGATGTTGCTTCAATATATCCACATATTTTCCTGCCTCATGATGCCATCTATTTCGTGAAGTTCACCAGTCAATCCTGCAGCAAAGCACCCCCACAACATGATGCTGCCACACCCATTCTTCACGGTTGGGATGGATGGTGTTCTTCGGCTTGCAAGCCTCCCCCTTTTTCCTCCAAACATAACAATGGTCATTATGGCTAAACAGTTATATTTTTGTTTCATCAGACCAGAGGACAATTCTGCAAAAAGTGCAATCTTTGTCCCCATGTGCAGTTGCAAACCGTAGTCTGGCTTTTTTATGGTGGTTTTGGAGCAGTGGCTTCTTCCTTGCTAAGCGGCCTTTCAGGTTATGTTGATATAGGACTCATTTTACTGTGGATATAGATCATTTTTTCCATGTTTCCTCCAGCTTCTTCACAAGGTCCTTTTGTGTTATTCAGGGATTGATTTGCATTTTTTGCACCAAAGTTTGTTTATCTCTAGGAGACAGAACTCGTCTCCTTCCTGAGCGGTATGACAGCTGAGTGGTCTCATGGTGTTTATAGTTGCGTACTACTGTTTGTACTGATGAAAGTGGCACCTTCAGGCGTTTGGAAATTGCTTCCAAGGATGAACCAGAATTGTAGAGGTCTACAATGTTTTTCTGAGGTCTTGGCTGATTTCTTTTGATTTTCCCATGATGTCAAGCAAAGAGGTACTGAGTTTGAAGGTAGGACTAAGGTCAACTTAGTGTATGTAAACTTCTGACCCACTGGAATTGTGATACAGTGAATTATAAGTTAAATAATCTGTCTGTAAACAATTGTTGGAAAAATGTATTTATGTCATGCACAAAGTAGTAGGTGTCCTAACCCTCTTGCCAAAACTGTAGTTTGTTAACAAGAAATGTGTGGAGTGGTTGAAAAATGAGTTATAATGACTCCAACCTGAGTGTATGTAAACTTCCGACTTCAACTGTACTATCCACCACTGCAACCTGTATGCTCTTGTTGGCTGGCCCTCACTACATATCTGTCGCCAAACCCACTGGCTACAGGTCATTTATACGTTTTTACTAGGTAAAGTCCCGCCTTATTTCAGTTCACTGGTCACCATAGCAACACTCACCCGTAGCACGCGCTCCAGCAGGTATATTGCACTGGTCATCCCCAAAGCCAACACTTCCTTTGGCCGCCTTTCTTTCCAGTTCTCTGCTGCCAATGACTGGCAACAATCTCTGAAGCTGGAGTCTTATATCTCCCTCTCTAACTTTAAGCATCAGCTGTCTGAGCAGGTTAATGATCACTGTACCTGTACACAGCCAATCTGTAAATAGCACACCCAACTACCTCATCCCCATATTATTACTTACCCTCTTGCTCTTTTGCACATCTATCACTCCAGTATTAATACTAAATTGTAATTATTTTCACCTCTCGGCCTATTTATTGCCTACCTCCCTATTGTTCTACATTTGCACACACTGTACATAGATTTTTCTATTTTTCTTTTCTTTTGTGTTTTTGAATGTATGTTTGTTTATGTGTAACTTTGTGTTGTTTTTGTCACACTGCTTTGCTTTATCTTGGCACGGTCGCAGTTGTAAATGAGAACTTGTTCTCAACTGGCCTACCTGGTTAAATAAAGGTGAAATAATAACTAAATAAAAGGAAGCAATGGAATTATTTCCATGAAAACTGAAGTGCTCCAGACAGAGTATTTACCATGCACTTAGAGGTAGCAAATGACACCCTCCTTCATTCTTTCCTCCTACAGCTATGCGACGAAAGTACTTGCTTGATTGCATCTTATTATTTACCCTAATTAACTCTTGGCAAATGTCCATGTCTTTCAGATAGAGCTCTGATTCGAGGTTATCACACTGGGTCTGCATTTCTACCTACTGCTGCTGCTGGAGATTTAGTGGGGTGTACAAGACTTTAGGCAACAAAAGTGTGGCCCGCTCTACAGACAACTATAGTGGTCCACTAATACATGACTAGTAAAGGCCCAGCGCACTACTTTTGTAAAAAGAAAATACAATGTTTATGTCACGCCCTGGCCATAGAGAGGCTTTTATTCTCTATTTTGGTTAGGCCAGGGTGTGACTAGGGTGAGCATTCTAGTTTCTTTATTTCTATGTTTTCTGTTTCTATGTTTTGGCCGGGTATGGTTCTCAATCAGGGACGGCTGTATATCGTTGTCTCTGATTGGGAATCATACTTAGGCAGCCTGTTTTTCCACCTTAGTTGTGGGTAGTTGACATTGTTAGTGGCCTGTATAGCCCTAATAAGCTTCACGTTAGTTTTTGTTGTTTCTTGTTTTTGTTGGCGACATTCATAATAAAGAGAAATGTACGCTCACCACGCTGCACCTTGGTCCGGTCATTTCCCTGACGAAGTTCGTGACAGAACTACCCACCACAAACGGACCAAGCGGCATGGCCGGGAGGAGAAGCATTTTCTGGAGGAATGGACATGGGACGACATCCTGAATGGGAAAGGATCCTGAACGTGGGAGGAGATCCTGGCGGGAAAGGATCGCCTGCCGTGGGAGCAGGTGGAAGCAGCGAGGAAGGCAGAGGCAGCGAGAAAAAGGGCCCAGGATTACACAGGGTCACGGTTGGCACGAAAGACTGGGAGGCCATCCAAAAACATTTTTTGGTGGAGGCACACAGGGAGTGTGGCAGAGTCAGTATTCAGACCTGAGCCAACTCCTCGTGCTTACCGTAAGGAGCGTGGTACTGGTCAGGCACCGTGTTATGCGGTGGAGCGCACGGTGTCTCCAGTGCGCGTTCAGAGCCCGGTGCGCTACATTCCAGCTCCCCGCAATGGACGGGCTAGAGTGGGCATCCAGCCAGGACGAATGGTGCCGGCTCAGCGCGCCTGGCTTCCAGTGCGTCTCTTCGGCCCAGGATATCCTGTGCCAACCCCTCGCATTTGCAGGGCGAAGTTAACCATCCAGCCAGGACGGGTTGTGCAGGCTCTATGCTCGAGACCTCCAGTGCGCATCCACAGCCCAGTGTATCCGGTGCCTACTCCAAGAACCAAGCCTCCAGTATGTCTCCCCAGCCTGGTGAGTCCTGTGCCTGCTCCCAGAACCAGGCCTCATGTATGTCTCCCCAGCCTGGTATGCCCTGTAGCAGCTCCACGCACCAGGCTACTTATACGTCTCCTCACTCCAGTGATGATCCATGGCACGAAGCCTCCAGTGACGATCCATGGCACGAAGCCTCCGGAATTGATCCGTGGTCCGGAGCCTCCAGCGACGGTCACCAGTCCGGAGCCTCCAATGACGGCCTCCAGTCCGGAGCCGCCAGAGAGGGTCCCCAGTCTGGGTCCTGCAGTGAGGGTCCCCCGTCCAGAGGCGCCACCAAAGTGGGGGGAGCCAGAGGTGGAGTGGGGTCTGTGTCCTGCACTGGAGCCGCCACCGAAGTAGATGCCCACCCTGGCCATAGAGAGGCTTTTATTCTCTATTTTGGTTAGGCCAGGGTGTGACTAGGGTGGGCAGCTGCGTTCCATTGCATTTCTAAAGACAAAGGAATTCTCCGGTTGAAACATGATTGAAGACTTATGTTAACATCCTAAAGATTGATTCTATACATCGTTTGACATGTTTCTACGAACTGTAATGTAACTTTTTAACTTTTCGTCTGGCCTCCGCATCGTGAATATTGATTTGTGAACTAAACGCGCGAACAAAAAGGAGGTATTTGGATAACTGATGGACTTTATCGAACAAAACAAACATTTATTGTGGAACTGGGATTCCTGGGAGTGCATTCTGATGAAGATCATCAAAGGTAAGTGAATAATGCTATTTCTGACTTCTGTTGACTCCACAACATGGCGGGTAACTGTATGGCTTGTTTTGTGTCTGAGCACCATACTCAGATTATTGCATAGTGTGCTTTTTCCGTAAAGTTTTTTTGAAATCTGACACAGCGGTTGCATTAAGGAGAAGTTTATCTAAAGTTCCATGCACTTGTATCTTTTATCAATGTTTATTATGAGTATTTCTGTAAATTGATGTGGCTCTCTGCAAAACCACTGGATGTTTTGGAAGCAAAACATTAGTGAACGTAACGCGCCAATGAAACTGAGATTTTTGGATCTAAATATGAACTTTATCGAACAAAACATACATGTATTGTGTAACATGAAGTCCTATGAGTGTCATCTGATGAAGATCATCAAAGGTTTGTGATTAATTTTATCTCTATTTCTGTTTTTTGTGACTCCTCTCTTTGGCTGGAAAATGGCTGTGTTTTTCTGTGACTAGGTACTGACCTAACATAATCGTTTGGTGTGCTTTCGTCGTAAAGCCTTTTTGAAATCGGACACTGTGGTGGGATTAACAACAAGTGTATCTTTAAAATGGTGTAAAATACTTGTATGTTTGAGGAATTTTAATTATGGGATTTCTATTGTTTGAATTTGGCGCCCTGCACTTTCACTGGTTGTTGTCATATCGATCCCGTTAGCGGGATCTCAGCCGTAAGAAGTTATGGTAAGGGGGGAAATAGGTATAGCTAGTTATAATTGTAACGGTTTGGCAGATTATAAAAATAGAAGATCAGTCTTTACATGGCTAAGAGGAAAGGAATATAACATCTACTGTTTACAGGAAACTCACTCTACATCCTTAGATGAAGTTGCATGGAAAAAGGAATGGGGTGGTGAAATAATTTTCTGTCATGGACAAAGGAACTCAAAGGGTGTGATGATATTAATTAACAAACATTTTGATCTGAATGTGCAAATAATCAGGAATGATTCGCAAGGAAGGTGGATTCTTGTAAGGGGTGTGTGACTGGCTGCAGGGAAGTCAGGCGTTAAGGGAGCAGAACTGGGTAATAACCGGAGCAGTTAAATATGCAAAATCAACGGAACACAGAACAACAACATATGGGTACAAAATAACCCGTTGCGAACCAGTCAGAGTGCACAAGCACTTTACAACAAACAATTTCACACACAGACATGGGGGTAACAGAGGGTTAAATACACAACTAGTAATGAGGGAATGTAAACCAGGTGTGTAGGAAAACAAGACAAAACAAATGGAAAATGAAAGGTGGATCAGTGATGGCTAGAAGACCGATGACGTCGACCGCCGGACGCCGCCGCGAACAACGAAAGGAACCTACTTCGGCGGAAGTCGTGACAGTATATGAATATGCCGGGGCCCCCTCGATGTCCAGGAATCTCCCGCACCTCAGACTCCTGGAGCGGGCCAGCCACCACCGGCCTGAGGAGAGACACATGGAACGAGGGGTTAATACGGTAATCGGGGGAAGCTGTAACCTGTAAATAACCTCGTTCCGTCTCCTCAGGACTTTAAATGGCTCCACATACCGTGGCCCCAGCTTCCGGCAGGGCAGGCGGAGGGGCGGGTTTCAGGTCGAGAGCCAGACCAGGTCTCCCGGTGCGAACACCGGGGCCTCACTGCGTTGATGGTCTGCGCTGGCTTTCTGCCGCAGCACTGCCCGCTGAAGGTGAACATGAGTGGCGTCCCATGTCTCCTCCACGTGCCTGAACCAGTCGTCCACCGCAGGAGCCTAGTTTCGCTCTGCCGGGCTGAGCTTCTTCGAGCAGAAGGTACAGGGGCGGAGCTTCGGTGGCGTACCTGAGCGCTGAGAGAGCACGGCTCCTATCCCAGCCTCGGACGCGTCCACCTCCACTATGAACGCCAAAGAAGGATCCGGATGGGCCAGCATGGGTGCCGAGGTAAACAGAGAACTCAGGTGACCAAAAGCCCTGTCCGCCTCAGCCGACCACTGCAAACGTACCGGGCCCCCCATCAGCAGTGAGGTAATGGGAGCCGCTACCTGAACAAAAACCCGGATAAACCTCTGGTAGTAATTGGCAAACATTAGAAACCGCTACACCTCTTTTACCACCGTGGTGGGAGTCGGCCAATTACGCACGGCTGAAATGCGGTCACTCTCCATCTGCACCCCTGAGGTGGAAATGCGGTACCCTAGGAAGGAGACGGACTGCTGGAAGAACAGGCATTTCTCAGCCTTGACGTATAGGTCATGCTCCAACAGTCGACCAAGCACCCTGCGCACCAGGGACACATCCTCGGTGCGTGCAGCGGAGTATATCAGAATGTCATCAATATACACCACTACACTCTGCACATGCAGGTCCCTGAAAATCTTCTCTACAAAGGCATGAAAGACTGATGGAGCATTCATCAACCCGTACGTAATGACTCGGCACTCATACTGCCCTGAGGTAGTACTGAACGCCGTCTTCCACCCTTCTCCCTCCCGGATACGCACCAGGTTGTAAGCGCTTCTAGTTTGGTGAAGAAGCGCGCCCGTGCATTGACTCAATCGCTGTGGCTATGAGCAGTAGCGGGTAACTGTACCTCACAGTGATCTGGTTTAGGCCTCGATTGTCAATACACGGGCGCAGACCTCCCTCCTTCACAAAAAAGAAACTCGAGGAGGGGGGTGAAGTAGAGGACCGAATGAACCCCTGACGCAGGGATTCGGAGACATATGTTTCCATAGCCACCGTCTCCGCCTGTGACAGGGGATACACGTGACTCCTGGGAAGTGCGGCGTATACCAGGAGATTTATCGCACAATCCCCCCCCAACGATGAGGTGGTAATTGAGTCGCCCTCTTTTTGGAGAAGGCGAGAGCCAAGTCGGGATATTCGGGGGGAATGCGCACGGTGGGGACCTGGTCTGGACTTTCCACCGTAGTAGCACCAACGGAAACCCCTAAACACCTCCCTGAGCACTCTCGCGACCACCCAGTGAGAGCCCTCTGTTGCCATGAAACAGTGGCATCATGACAAGCTAACCAGGGTAGGCCTAGCACCACGGGAAATGCAGGAGTGTCAATGAGGAAGAGACTGATTCTCTCCTTGTGACCCCCCTGCGTCACCATGCCCAGAGGAGCGGTGGCCTCCCTAATCAACCCTTACCCTAATGGTTGACTGTCTAAGGCGTGAACTGGGAAGGGCATAGCCACTTGAACAATGGGGATCCCTAAACTATGGGCCCTGTCGTTCCGTGCCGGCGGCCAGGGTCCAAAAGTCCATTGCGAAATCCTGGGCGCTCCTCATCCCCTGCCTCAGATGCAAGAGACCTTCACCCGACGCTCTACTCTCGGGTGATATCCTCAAAATGTGCTCTCAGGTGTTTGGGATACCTTTAAATGTACCTTCAGGGGTCATTCAATTCAATATTCGCCCATAATGAAAAAGCAGTTTCTGCCTAAAGAAACAAGACTAACAAGAGAAATCCATTAACTAATAGCACAGGTAAATAGCAATAAAAACGATACTACAGAGATACAAAATAAGTTGGAGGAAAAACAAAAAGAACTTGAGGTACTTATTCAAGACTGATCTAATGTAATATATTACAAAAATAAAGCACACTGGATGGAATATGGAGAAAAATGCACAAAATTCTTCCCGAATCTCCAATACAGGAACACTAACAAAAATAATTTGCTTAAACTCGTTACTGAAGACGGAGTCATCGATGATTCTCCAAATTATATTTTAAAAGAGGAAGCTAATTATTTTAGGCAGATGTTCTCATTTCCGTATCATCCTCTCCCACTGAATGAAGATTATGGTAAGGATTTCTTTCCAAATTGTCACGTTCTGACCTTTATTTCCGTTGTTTTGTATTTATTTAGTATGGTCAGGGCGTGAGTTGGGTGGGCAGTCTATGTTTGTTTTTCTATGTTTTGGGGCATTTCTATGTTTTCGGCCTAGTATGGTTCTCAATCAGAGGCAGGTGTCATTAGTTGTCTCTGATTGAGAATCATACTTAGGTAGCCTGGGTTGCACTGTTTGTTTGTGGGTGGTTGTCTATGTCAGTGGCTTGTGTCAGCACAGGTCTATTTTGTTAGCTTCACGGTCGTCATTTGTTTATTGTTTTGTATGCAGTGTCAGTATTTTCTTTATTAAAGATTTACCATGGACACTTACCACGCCGCATTTTGGTCTTCCGATCCATCTCGCCTCTCCTCTTCAGATGAAGAGGAGGACGACCGTGACAGAATCACCCACCAACCAAGGACCAAGCGACGTGGTAAAAAACAGCAACGAAAGCAGCAGCAGGAGAAGCAACAGAGGCAGCAGCAGCAGCAACAACAACAGCGGCCGGCTTCACTGGACTACACAACTTGGGAGGAGATAGACAGATGGGCGATCGACCCAGGGAGAGTGCCGGAGCCCGCCTGGGATTCGATGGAGCAGTGCAAGGAGGGTTACAGGAGAATGAGGTTGGCGAAGGCAGCACGGCAGTGCGACAGGTACGAGAGGCAGCCCCAAATATTTTTTTTGGGGGGCACACGAGGGGTGGAGCTAAGCCAGGTAGCAGACCTGCGCTCACTCCTCGTGCTTATTATAAGCAGCGCGTTACTGGTCAGGCACCGTGTTATGCGGTTAAGCGCACGGTGTCGCCAGTACGTGTCCATAGCCCGGTGCGCTATAGGACAGCCCCCCGAGAGTGTCATGCGAGCGCGGGCATCGAGCCAGGGCGTATGGTGCCTGCTCAGCGGGTCTGGTCGCCAGTACGCAGTTTTGGTCCAGGGTATCCTGCGCCGGCTCTGCGTGCTGTGTCTCCGGGGCGCTGGGAGGGTGCAGTGCGTCCCCTGCCTGCGCTCCGCTCGTGTCGGGCAAATGTGGGAGTGGAGCCTAAGGGAGAGGTGCGTGTAGTAAGCACTAGATCTCCCGTGCTTACCCACAGCCCGGTTCAACCTGTGCCTGCACTCCGGAGGGTCCGGGCTAGAGTGGTTATCCAGCCTGGGAAAGTGGTGCCAAGGTTGCGCACCAGAGCTCCAGTGCTCCTCCACAGCCCGGTCTTTCAGGTGCCTCCTCTTAACCCCAAGCCTCCTGAAGGTCTCCCCAGCCTGGTGGTTCCTGTGGCAGCCCCACGCACCAGGCTGTCTCTCTGTCTCCTCCCTGCAGGTGTGCCTGTCTGTCCGGCGCCGCTGCCGGAGTCTCCCGCCTGTCCGGCGCCGCTGCCGGAGTCTCCCGCCTGTCCGGCGCCGCTGCCGGAGCCTCCCGCCTGTCCGGCGCCGCTGCCGGAGCCTCCCGCCTGTCCGGCGCCGCTGCCGGAGCCTCCCGCCTGTCCGGCGCCGCTGCCGGAGCCTCCCGCCTGTCCGGCGCCGCTGCCGGAGCCTCCCGCCTGTCCGGCGCTGCTGCCGGAGCCTCCCGCCTGTCCGGCGCCGCTGCCGGAGCCCCCCGCCTGTCCGACGCCGCTGCCGGAGCCCCTCTGCCCAGAGCTGCCCCTCTGCCCAGAGCTGCTGCCGCCCCTCTGTCCCGAGCAGCTGCCCCTCTGTCCCGAGCAGCTGTCCCTCTGTCCCGAGCAGCTACCCCACCTCTGTCCCGAGCTGTCCCTCTGTCCCGAGCAGCTGCCCCACCTCTGTCCCGAGCTGCCCCTCTGTCCCAAACAGCCCCTCTGTCCAGTGGGGTCATTGAGTAGGGTGGCCATGGTGAGAAAGCCACGGAGGCGGACAATAAGGCGGACTAAGACAATGATGAAGTGGAGTCCGCGTCCCGCGCCAGAGCCGCCACCGCGGACAGACGCCCACCCAGACCCTCCCCTATAGGTCAAGGTTTTGCGGCCGGAGTCCGCACCTTTGGGGGGGGGGGGGTACTGTCACGTTCTGACCTTTATTTCCGTTGTTTTGTATTTATTTAGTATGGTCAGGGCGTGAGTTGGGTGGGCAGTCTGTTTGTTTTTCTATGTTTTGGGGCATTTCTATGTTTTCGGCCTAGTATGGTTCTCAATCAGAGGCAGGTGTCATTAGTTGTCTCTGATTGAGAATCATACTTAGGTAGCCTGGGTTGCACTGTTTGTTTGTGGGTGGTTGTCTATGTCAGTGGCTTGTGTCAGCACAGGTCTATTTTGTTAGCTTCACGGTCGTCATTTGTTTATTGTTTTGTATGCAGTGTCAGTATTTTCTTTATTAAAGATTTACCATGGACACTTACCACGCCGCATTTTGGTCTTCCGATCCATCTCGCCTCTCCTCTTCAGATGAAGAGGAGGACGACCGTGACACAAATAATATAAAAAATGGAAAATAAACAAATGTACAGAAAGATCAGTGCGAAGGTCAAATGACAGAGGAAGAACTTTTTGAGGCTATTAAATCCTTTCAGTCTGGAAAAACCCCAGGGCTGGATGGCATACCGGCAGAGGTATATCAAGTATTTTTTGATATACTAAAAGCTCCATTGTTAGACTGTTTTAACTACTCCTATAGAAATGGTAGTCTGTCTGGTACTCAGCAGGAAGGTCTGATTTCTCTATTATTTAAACAAGACCCAGATGGCAAATATAAAGACCCGGTCTAGAAAAAAAACTGGCGGCCCCTTACACTTCAATGTTGTGATGCAAAAATACTAGCAAAATGCATAGCACTCAGAATTAAAAGGGTTTTACCAGGTATTGTTCATCCTGATCAGATAGGTTTTTTACATGGACGATACATTGGAGATAATATATGACAACTACTAGAAATACTAGATCATGAAACATATAAGAAGCCAGGAATGGTATTTATAGCGGATTTTGAAAAGGCATTTGATAAAGTAAGACTGGATTTTATTTAGAAATGCCTGGATTTTTTCAATTTCGGTAATTCTTTTATAAAATGGGTAAAAATAATGTATAGCAACCCCAGGGGTAAAATAGTAAATAACTGCTACTTCTCAGAGAGTTTTTAATTGTCAAGAGGAGTTAAACAAGGGTGTCTGCTGTCACCATATCTATTCGTCATGGCCACCGAAATGCTAGCTATTAAAATCAGATGCAATAACAACATTAGAGGATTAGAAATCCAAGGCTTAAAAACAAAGGTGTCCGTGTATGCCGATGACTCAAGTTTTATGTTAAGTCCGCAAGCTAGATCCCTGCAATGTCTCACTAAAGATCTAGATAGGTTTTAGTCCAGAGAGTACAGAAAAGTTAATTATGATAAGTGTACAATATTACGTATTGGATCCTTAAAAAATTACTTTTACATTATCTTGCAACTTACCTATAAAATGGGCTGATGGTGAAGTAGACATACTTGGTATTCATATCACACAATATATAAATAAGCTCTCCACAATGAATTTCAATAGAAAACTTGTAAAAATAGACAAGATCCTGCAACCATGGAGAGGTAAATACCTGTCTATTTATGGAAAAATTGCCCTGATTAACTCCTTAGTCATATTTCCCAATATAAAGGATCAAAAGTATACCAGTTTCATTTGAGGACCAGGATGTTGACAACTGTGCCATACAGATTGCAAAATAGTTGGGAAGAGATTTTTGATGTACCGATACCACGTTACAGGGTGTATGAGTTGATATATAAAACAATGCAAGATTCAATACTTCGTGTTTTTCAGCTAAAATTATTATATAGAATTCTTGCCACCAACAAAATGTTAAATATTTGGGGCATGAAATCATTGAAGCTCTGCAGATTTGATTGTGAGGATACAGAATCAATAGACCATTTATTTTGGTATTGCACTCAAGTAGCCTGTTTCTGGTCTCAGGTTCAGGAATGGCTGAAAATGCATAGCATTGATCTAAAATTGACCCTAGAAATAGTACTGTTAGGAGATCTGGAGAATCCGGGCAGTCAATTACTGATACTCTTAGTAAAAGTATTTATCTTCAACACACAATCTGTAGATTCTATTCGATTAGATAGATTGAAATTGTACGTTAAACATCATAGCATAGTTGAAAGATATGTGTTGCGTAGAAACACGAAGTGGGTGGCCAGCAGAGATAGATGGGATGGGCTGAGGGAAGCTGAGGGTTGGTATGTGGAATTGGAGACAAGTGGGAGTGGAGTTGCTGTGTGAGAGAGAGAATGATGGTCAAAAGATAAAGGGGGAAAAA
This sequence comes from Oncorhynchus clarkii lewisi, assembly GCF_045791955.1. Lineage (NCBI taxonomy): Eukaryota > Metazoa > Chordata > Actinopteri > Salmoniformes > Salmonidae > Oncorhynchus > Oncorhynchus clarkii. The sequence goes on from NC_092158.1 coordinate 36,358,629, forward strand.
GTCCAATTAAAGCATAATAAAAGTACATTTGAATGACACTAAGTGGCAGTGTTTTTACAACTAATGCCGGTTTGCCTGAGGCTGATGCCTTGCAAGTGTTTGTTCACATGCATATACACACACTCTCATTAGAATAAACACATACAATAACACACACATTCATGTAATAGTGCCAGAAATGCACACAAACATGTAAAGTAGGCATTGCTGTTATGATTTCAGTTGTCCTTGATGTCCTTTGTTTTAAATAGATTTTTTATTTTATTTATTTTTGCATTGTTGTTTGCTGTTTTCTTCAGTCTTTTCCTTTTTTCTCTTTAGTTCATTCTCTTGGTTGTTGGTGCATTGGGGGGTTCTTGGTGGTGGGGAATGGAATTAATTGTATTTTTGATTTTTTTTCTTCCGGGGGGGGACTGTGAAAATAAAATTAATCTTTAATGTCGTGGTTAATATTTATTTCAGGACTTGTTGAGGCCAGGAAACAATCAAACATCAACTTGAATGCTAATGTTAGTGTCACGCCCTGACCGTAGATTGCTTTGTATGTTTCTATTTTTTGTTTGGTCAGGGTGTGATGTGTGTGGGCATTCTATGTTTGTATGTCTAGGTTGTGTATTTCTATGTTTTGGCCGGGTATGGTTCTTATTCCGGGACAGCTGTCTTTCGTTGTCTCTGATTGAGAACCATACTTAGGTAGCCTGTTTTCCCACTGTTAGTTGTGGGTGGTTAATTTCTGTTTAGTGTTATTCACCTTGCAGGACTGTTTCGGTTTTCCTTTTTGTTGTTTTGTTTATTCAGTGTACAGTGCAATTCATTAAAGATGAACACGTACCCTGCTGCATTTTGGTCCGGTGATTCCTCTTCTTCCGATGAAAGCCGTTACAGTTATATTGATGTTCCCCAGAAACACTGTCCATTGGACATTCATCACAGGAAATAGTACAGGGTTGATCCCCATTTGTTAGAAATGTGCCTTGATATGACTGTACGTCATGTTAATACCCACCTTCATACAGTCAAATTTTCTTTATTGATCAAAACAGTCCACTCACCATCATGCTAGAGAATTACTGCATAAGAGTTGGTTTGCACCTGTTCACACATTATAATAAGCTTAGCTACTCCTGCAAGATGATTTCTGAGTAAATGTGTTTTGCAGTAGTGGATTTGGTACTGAGTAACCCACAAAGTCAGGCTGCCATCAAAATATTGCCTGACATTTCTGAATGGGGTGAAATTACAAAAATGTAAAATACATTTCCTCATCCAGTTCTACTCTTTCAAGCTCTTTTTTTTCTGCTGACGCTGAGAGTATGGGTTCTCACCCGATACTCTTCCTTCTGTTCCGGCCATCATCCTCTGTAACATTCAGTCTGCAGGCATGTAATTATGCACTGAGAGAGAACCCAGAGAGAGGGAAAGGGAAAGAAGGGGGGGGGGAGCAAGGGAACAAGAGAAAGAGAGAGAAGAATAGAAGATAAATAACACTCCAGCGCCTTCTTGCACATATCCCCCTCCTACCTGCTTGTCCATTCCACAGAGAAAAGGGATACACTGTAAATATAACATGTTTTAAATTGAACTTCAATCTATTATTCATCAAAGCCAAGTGATGCCGGCCCACCTCCAACTCTACCCAGATCTCCCAGTGCCAAGCTCTGGTGTGTGTGTGTGTGTGTGTGTGTGTGTGTGTGTGTGTGTGTGTGTGTGCATGCGTGCGTGTGCAGCAATTTATGTTGATAGTTTACAAAATGTGGCGTTACAATGCATTTGTTGTGAAGTTATTACCTGTATGCCCAGGTTTTTTGATTGGTTGTTATCAAAGATAATTAATGTATTCAACATCTGGATGAATCTTAGGTGAAAAGATATGTTAATCGAGTAATGAATCATTCAAATTATATCCCTGTGGCTTTTGACTCTTAACTCTGTGACGGTGTCAGCTGCTCTCCTCAGTGCTCAGTCTGTGCTCCACTGTAGTGTTGTGTGTGTGTGTGTGTGTGTGTGTGTGTGTGTGTGTGTGTGCGTGTGTGTGCGTGCGTGCATGTATTTGTGTGTATTGCAGCATATTTTCCCTATTATCACCACTCCCACAAAAACCACTTGGCATGTCGCAGCATCATACAATATAGTTTTGGCTCCAATAAAAGTTGTTACAGTGAAGTTGGAGCTCTCATTGATGTGATTATACCTCACCATGTAATATGCAATGCATTCTATGTGGTTTGCTCCCGAGATTCTAAATAGATGTGTTGGGGCGTACCCAACAGGGACACTGATTAGCTTCATTTAGTGACCTGTGGTTTTCTACTGTGATATTGGCCTCTATCCTCTACATCTGTGCTCTGGCCCAAACCGTCAAATCTAGATAAGGAGAGTTTCATTTTTCCTGTGTCATTCAGAACTAGTCGTTATAGCTCAGCATTACTGTTGTGTTGTATCATCTCTTCCACTGTGGATTGGAGACCATATTTATTAAATATCCCTCCTATTCTTATGAATGGCTCACACTGTGGATATTGTTGCTGTATATGGAAATCCTGAGATTAGCATATACGCAATCACAATGTGGCTCTAATAATGCGGGCCGTACATAAAGACAGGCATTTTTAAAGGCTGATGTGGCAGTTAAGTAAAATAATGCGTGCCAACAGGATTTCTGAGGGAGGCACTCCCATCTTCAATGAACTTCATGATCTTTCTTTATGCTCAACCACCAATCCCCTTTCTGACATGTGTCATCATCAATCCTCACATTGTGTCTCTGGCTAAAGGGGCAGAATAAGATGGTCCTTTGAATGGGTCTTTAACAAAGTGGCTCTGTGCTGGCCAGGATCTACACACAGAGAGCGGTCAAAGGTGTATTGATATTCTAGTTTGTCCCTCAAGGGCACCTGTAACGCCCTCCTGCTGACGTATATTGGAATGCTTGGAATGTTTTGTTCTGTGAAACCCATTAAACAGAACAGCCTCAATTTGTCGGGGCATGAACTCTACAAGGTGTCCAAAGCGTTCCACAGTGATGCTGGCCCATGTTGACTCCATTGCTTCCCACAGGTGTGTCAAGTTGGCTGGATGTCCTTTGGTTGGTGGACCATTCTTGTTACACACGGGAAACTGATGAGCGTGAAAAACCTTGCAGCGTTGCAGTTCTTGACACAAACTGGTGCGCCTGGTACCTACTACCATACCCCATTCAAAGGCACTTCAAACCCTCTGAATGGCACACATACACAATCCATGTCTCAAGACTTAAAAATCTTAAAAAGGATTCAAGCTTGAGGTGGCTTCCTTGATCACGCAGGTCACCAGCCTACGTAAGAAACTGGGGAAAACTCTGAGTGGAATGTTGACCTTTTCTACGCTGGTGGCTGGACGACGTTCACGCTTGTTGGATGCATTTCCGCCTTGTCGTTTGTCATTATCCGACTGGCCGGTGTTGCCCGGAGTTCCCCCAACTGATAGCGGAGTCGAAGGAGCACAGCACAAGGAGCAAGGCAATCAATGGTGGACGCATGTCACGAGCCGTGGAAGCTGAAGACAGCGGCTACCGCAAATCAGTCTACACTCCCATCGAGAGGCCCGGAGCAGATACAAACAACAAATTGCTTTTCTGGAGCCTGATCTTCCTGCACCTTCGTCGCTGGGGTACCTGTGTCTGTGGCTGCAGTGCCTACTCCTACGATTTCAAAGTTGACGTCGGCAACCTTCCGTCCCTGCTCTGGATCGAGCGGGGCTTCTCCTGCACCAGGCGCCGGGAGCAACGGGCTCAAGTCATCCTGCCTCTCGTCCGTCCATAAATGGTTCTCAGAATACTGTGGAGCGGTGGATTGGGCGGATTTCCTCGTCCTTCTGGCCAGCCATGATTTTGGGCAGCTCCATGGTAAGAAATGTGACTGTTCCTGGTGCAAAAACAATGTCCTATCCCGGAGCTCGAGTAAATGACATTACTAAGCTGCTCCCGAATGTACTATGTCAGGACATGGAAAGGGATTCTATCCTAGTCCATGTGGGTTTTAATGACATTATGAAGGGCAGCTCTGAACAGTTGAAACTGAGTTTTAAAGAGCTGATTGACTCTATGCTAGACACTAATAAAAGACCCATCATATCTGGCCCTGTGCCATCTCTGAATCGTGGCAATGAATGCCTTAGCATGATTCTTTTGCTTCAGAACTGGCGATGTGATTATTGCAGCTCAATGGGTGTAACTTTTGTTGACAATTTTGATACCTGTTGGAAACAAACACGTTTTAAAAGGAGGATGGGATCCACCCAAATCATTTGGGTCCCTGGATCCTTTCACAGCAATCTAAGGCTGCGTTGAGACAATCACTTATCAATGACCCAAGCCCAGCTCAGTTAATCTCTACCATTGTGACGCTGAGTTGTCATAATGCTTCAGCAAATGTACATTATAACAGGGGTGTCGGTAGACACTATGTAAGTAACCTAATTTATGTCCCTCTAACTGAATACCTCTGCTGATCCTACAGCTATTGTATGCAGTAATCATGTGCCTATGAACCAGATTCTTACTGATAGCACTGAGGCGGTGTGCCCTAGTAGGAAGCTCACCCTGCACTTAAATAAATAACATGAGCATATATATTTCTGCTAAGCTTCCCAGTAAAGCAATGAAATCAAGTAAGCATTCCAGAAGACAATTGCTCAAAATAGCCGACGTTAACATATATAGCTTAAGAAACCAGGTTCATGAAATCAATAATTTGCTAGTAACAGATGACATTCATATTCTGACTATCTCTGAAACTCACTTTGATAATACCTTTGATGATACAGTGGTAGCAATACAAGGTTATAACATTTACAGAAAAGACGAATGGTGGAGGTGTTGCTGTATTATATATACAGTGGGGCAAAAAAGTATTTAGTCAGCCACCAATATTGCAAGTTCTCCCACTTAAAAAGATGAGAGAGGCCTGTAATTTTCATCATAGGTACACTTCAACTATGACAGACAAAATGACAGAAAATCACATTGTATGATTTTTAATGAATTTATTTGCAAATTATGGTGGGAAATAAGTATTTGGTCACCTACAAACAAGCACAATTTCTGGCTCTCACAGACCTGTAACTTCTTCTTTAAGGGGCTCCTCTGTCCTCCACTCGTTACCTGTATTAATGGCACCTGTTAGAACTTGTTATCAGTATAAAAGACACCTGTCCACAACCTCAAACAGTCACACTCCAAACTCCACTATGGCCAAGACCAAAGAGCTGTCAAAGGACACCAGAAACAAAATTGTAGACCTGCACCAGGCTGGGAAGACTGAATCTGCAATAGGTAAGCAGCTTGGTTTGAAGAAATCAACTGTGGGAGCAATTATTAGGAAATGGAAGACATACAAGACCACTGATAATCTCCCTCGATCTGTGGGTCCACGCAAGATCTCACCCAGTGGGGTCAAAATGATCACAAGAACGGTGAGCAAAAATCCCAGAACCACACAGAGGGGACCTAGTGAATGAGAGCTGGGACCAAAGTAACAAAGCCTACCATCAGTAACACACTACGCCGCCAGGGACTCAAATCCTGCAGTGCCAGACGTGTCCCCCTGCTTAAGCCAGTACATGTCCATGCCCGTCTGAAGTTTACTAGAGAGCATTTGGATGATCCAGAAGAAGATTGGGAGAATGTTATATGGTCAGATCAAACCAAAATATAACTTTTTGGTAAAAACTCAACTCGTCGTGTTTGGAGGACAAAGAATGCTGAGTTGCATCCATAGAACACCATACCTACTGTGAAGCATGGGGGTGGAAACATCATGCTTTGGGGCTGTTTTTCTGCAAAGGGATCAGGACGACTGATCCGTGTAAAGAAAATAATGAATGGGGCCATGTATCGTGAGATTTTGAGTGAAAACCTCCTTCCATCAGCAAGGGCATTGAAGATGAAACGTGGCTGGGTCTTTCATTACGACAATGATCCCAAACACACCGCCCGGGCAACGAAGGAGTGGCTTCGTAAGAAGCCTAGCCAGTCTCCAGATCTCAACCCCATGGAAAATCTTTGGAGGGAGTTGAAAGTCTGTGTTGCCCAGCAACTGCCCCAAAACATCACTGCTTTATAGGAGATCTGCATGGAGTAATGGGCCAAAATACTAGCAACAGTGTGTGAAAATCTTGTGAAGACAGAAAACGTTTGACCTCTGTCATTGCCAACAAAGGGTATATAACAAAGTTTTGAGATAAACTTTTGTTATTGACCAAATACTTATTTTCCACCATAATTTGCAAATAAATTCATTAAAAATCCTACATTGTTTTCTCATTTTGTCTGTCATAGTTGAAGTGTACCTATGATGAAAATTACAGGCCTCTCTAATCTTTTTAAGTGGGAGAACTTGCACAATTGGTGGTTGACTAAATACTTTTTTGCCCAACTGTATTATATATTCAGAACCACATTCCTGTAAAGCTTAGAGAGGATCTCATGATAAATACTGTTGAATTAATATGGCTACAGGTTCCTCACATAAAGCCCATTCTTTAGGCAAGCTGCTATAGACCACCAAATGCCGACAGTCAGTATCTAAATAACATGTGAAATGCTTGACAATGTATGTGATATCAACAGAGAGGTATATTTTCTGGGTGATTTAAATATTGACTGTCTTTCATCAAGCTGCCCATTCAAGAAAAAGCTTCAAACTGTAACCAGTGCATGCAACCTGTGTCACATCCTGACCTTAGTTCCTATTTTATGTTTATATTATATTTCTGGTTTCGCCTGGTATGGTTCCCAATCAGAGGCAGCAGTCAATCTCTGATTGAGAACCATGCTTCGGCAACCTGTTTTCCCACTATGGGCTGTAGGTAGTTGTTTTCTGTCTCTGTGTCTGCACCAGACAGAACTGTTTCGTTTTCGTTCGTTCTCTTGTTATTTTGTTTTTGTGTTCAGTTTAAATAAATATTAACATGGACACGTACCACGCTGCATATTTGTTTGATCTTTCCTACTCCTCATCAAAAGAGGAAGAAAACCGTTACAACCTGGTTCAGTGAACCTACCAGGGTAGTTACAAACATCACAGGAATGAAATCGTCACATCTTTACTAATGCAGCAGAAATTAGCTTGAAAGCAGTATCCATATCTATCGGATGTAGTGATCACAATATAGTAGTGTAGCCATATCTAGGAAAACCAAAGTTCCAAAGGCTGTGCCTAATATAGTATATAGGTTTTGTAGTGATTCCTATGTTGTTGATGTAAATAATATTTGTTGGTCCGTGGTGTGTAATGAGGAGCAAACAGACGCTGCACTTGACACACAAACTTTTTTTTACCCCTTTTTCTACCCAATTTTGTGGAATCCAAATGGTAGTTAAAGTCTTGTCCCATCGCTGCAACTCCTGCACAGACTCGGTAGAGGTGAAGGTCGAGAGCAGTGCGTCCTCCGAAACACAACCCAGCCAAGCCGCAATGCTTCTTGACACAATGCGCAATTAACCCAGAAGGCAGCCACACCAATGTGTCGGAGGAACATCTGGCAGCCATGTCAGCGTGCATTGTGTCCGGCCCGCCACATGAGTCGCTAGTGCGCGATGGGACGAGAACATCCCTGCCGGCCAAACCCTCCCCTAACCCGGACGATGCTGGGCCAATTGTACGCCGCCCCATGGGTCTCAAACCAGGATCTCTAGTGGCACAGCTAGCACTGCGATGTGGTGCATTAGACCACCGCGCCACTCGGGAGTCCACTCTTGACACATTTAGGAAATTGCTTATTCCAGTTACGAATGAGCATGCACCAATTAGGAAAATGACTGTAAAAACTGTTAAATCCTCATTGGTGGATGAGGAATTGAAAAGTGGTATGGTTGAGAGGGATGAGGCAAAAGGAATGGCAAATAAGTCTGGCTGAACAACTGATTGGCAAACATATTGCAATTTGAGAAATCATGTGGCTAAACTGAATTAAAAGAAGAAGAAACTACACTACGAAACAAAGATTCATGAAATAAAGAATGATAGTAAAAAAGCTTAGCAGCACCTTAAATAACATTTTGGGAAAAAAGGCACACCATCATTCATTGAATCAGATGGCTCATTCATCACATAACTGATTGATATTGCCAACTTTACTACTTTAATGATTTATTTATTGGCAAGATTAGCAAATTTAGTCATGACATGCCAGCAACAAATGCTGACACTACACATCCAAGTATATCTGACCAAATTATGAAAGACAAGCATTGTCATTTTGAATTCCTTAAAGTGAGTGTGGAAGAGGTGAAAAAAATATTATTGTCTATCAACAATGACAAGCCACCGGGGTCTGACAACTTGGATGAAAAGTTACTGAGGATAATAGTGGACGATGTTCCCACTCCTATTTTCAATTGAAGCCTACTACAAAGTGTGTTCCCCCAGGCTTGGATGGAAGTCATTCCAACCAATCAGCCTGTTACCTGTTACCAACCCTTAGTAAACTTTTGGAAAAAAATGTGTTTGACCAGATACAATGCTATTTTACAGTAAACAACCATACAACAGACTTTCAGCACGCTTATATGGAAGGACATGCAACAAGCAGAGCACTACTGATTGGCTGAGAGGTATTGATGATAAAAAGATTGGGGGGGCTGTTTTGTTAGACTTCAGGTCAGCTTTTGACATTATCGATCGTAGTGTGCTGCTGGAAAAATGTATGTGTTTTGGCTTTACATCCCCTGCTATTGTGGATAAAGAGTTACCAGTCTAACAAAACACAGAGGGTGTTCTTTAATGGAAGCCGCTCCAACATAATCCAGGTAGATAAGGAATTCCCCCGAATTGAACTCTAAAAGGTCTTTACCTATCACATTTATTAACAGTCAACTTAGTCATCATAACCTCGTATCATATCACCGTTCTGAACAGTCGTAACGTCCTTGCATCTGCAAAAACCCTAGCCTTATGATTCACAACTACACAAATTGGTTTAATTATTTATGTATTAGCTAATTAAATGGGAACACAGGATAAACACACACACTCTGCACCGGTTATTGACTGTAGACTTAATACACTGAAAACAGGTCCTTAGCGGAATGACAACAACATGGATGCTTGTTAAAGAAGAGATGGAGAGGGAGAGAGAGGAGGACAGAGACACTTTCCATTGCCACATTCAGAAACTACTCTTACCTACAATAACCATATACTTGTATGGTACTACTATATGCACATGAACTGCCGCCCGCTTTGAGCAAGAAATCATTAATGTATTTACGTGAAATTACTGGGTTTGCCGGGGATCTCTTGGTGAACAGGGCAGCCTTGGGAAGGGAGTTGGGCCTTTCCGTGGCACACTAGTAAGGCCCTGATTGCCCGAAATGCTTCAAACAACTCTTCTCCTGTTGTCCTTCTTCGTAGTTGTCCGGTATCCGGTGACTTGTCGTGTAGTCCTGAACAGAATTGAGCAGAGTTGATTTTCCTTCCATTCGCTCTTGAAGATGCTTCTTTGAAGATAGGCTAAGCCAGCTGTATCGATGGTTCCCCAGTGGGGTGATGAGAGTAGCATATTATGATGGTTTGAGCAGAGCAACAGGATGGTTCTACTTAAATTCGCTTTCTAAGATACTTTACTTAGGACAGATAATCAACCGTACAAGTGATTGTCCGGATGGTGAGTTTATTGTCTCCACCTGTTGAGATTCAAACCATTTTAAACGCGCAGATGTAGCTTCCCACTTTTCTGGTCTAATGTGTTAATTGCTGAACCCATAATTTATACATTTTGTTCGAAAGGAGAGGTTCCGGCAGGCTGGCACGCTCCCTGACCTCATTTCGGGGTGGTGATTACTCCCTCTGCAAAGTTATGGAAAACAATTATCTCTTATAATTTCTCAAATCACATTCCTCTCTTCGCAAAAACACTTTCGTCATGTTTCATATTACATGCACAACCCATAGTATGGAAACGTCATCTATGTGTACTTTCCAAGTTACAGTATGTAACGTCATCTATGTGTACGTCATCTATGTGTACGTCATCTATGTGTACTCATCTAACGTCATCTATGTGTACTTTCCAAGTTACAGTATTTCCTTTATAACATTATTAATGACATCACAAAATAACAAGCAAAATGACATTAGTGTTCTAGAGATCGCCTCTGACCATTCCCCACATTCTACATTTGAAATATTGTTCCAGTATTTGCTTTTGAACGTGTTAGAGTTTCAGTGTTAAAAAGGTCTGTTGAGACAAAGCACATTTCTTTGGTGAATTTGGAGAGCACAGGCCTGGATCTTCTCTCTTAATTTACAACATGACGTGAGTGTCAATCCCCACTAGTTCTTTCCTCCCTCTCTACGAGTGAAAGGGGTCTGATTTAAGTTATTCATTGTAAACCTGATCTGACCTATTTGGATTCTCGTGGTCAGTCATGACATTGGACTACTGTTTAGTCCTGTGATCAGGTGCCACAAAAGGGACTTTGCAATTTGAAAATTGCAATTGACTCAGAACAGGGTAGCACGGCTGGCCCTTGGATGTACACAGAGAGCTTACGTTAATAATATGCATGTCAATCTCCCCTGGTTCAAAGTGTAGGAGAGATTGACTTCATCAATACTTGTATTTATGAGAGGTATTGACATGTTGAATGCACCCATGCATACCCCACAAGACATGCCACAAGAGGTCTCTTCACAGTCCCCAAGTCCAGAACAGACTATGGGAGGTGCACAGTACTACATAGAGCCTTGACTACATGGAACTCTATTCCACCTCAAGTTACCAATGCAAACAGTAAAACTAGATTTAAAAAACAGATACAAATTCACCTTATGGAACAGCGGGGACTGTGAAGCAACGCAAACATAGGCACAGACACATGCATAGACACACACGATAACATACGCACTATACACACACGTACACATGGATTTTGTATTGTAGATATGTGGTAGCGGTGGAGTAGGGGCCTGAGGGCACACAGTGTGATGTGAAATCTGTGAATATATTGTAATACTTTTAAAATTGTATAACTGACTTCATTTTGCTGGACCCCAGGAAGAGTAGCTGATGCCTTGGCAGCAGCTATTGGGATCCATAATAAATACAAATACAAATCTACACTGATTGAAGTGGATTTATCAGGTGACATCAATAAGGGATCATAACCTTCACCTGGATTCACCTGGTCAGTCTATGTCATGGAAAGAGCAAGTGTTCTTAATGTTTTGTATACTCAGTGTATGGATGTGTGTGTCTGCAGCTATACCTGAATTCTGTACCATCAAAGACATATTATTCTACAGCTCATCAAACTCTCATGCTGGTACATGGTCAGAGGACAGTCCAGCTTGGCCCAGCACAGAGCCTGGTTAACACCTCATTGTCCATTCAGATGTGTGGTTGACTGTGTCACTACTGTGGCACCTGGCGGGGCTCTGGAGGAGGGCGGGATCTGGATGCTGATAAAGGGTCAGCTGCCAAACCAGCGCTAGGCAATATGGAGCCAGCCAAATTGTGGCCTGGATGTGAAGATTATGGAAGCAATTACTGATAACTAGGAGGCAGTAGAAGGTGTTGTGACTGGAGTGCTGAATCAGTGGCCAGGACAGGGAGAGGTAGGAGAGGGAGCGGCTGGGCGACTGGACACACACACACAGATCAAATCAAACTTTATTTGTCACATGAGCTGAATATAACAGGTGTAGGTAGACCTTACCGTGAAATGCTTACTTACAAGCAATGCAGTTGAAGAGAGAGTTAAGAAAATATTTGCCAAATTAACTAAAGTAAAAAAGAATAAAAAGTAACCCAATAAAATAACAATAATGAGGCTATATACAGGGGGTGTGGGTACAGAGTCAATGTGCGGGGGTACAGGTTAGCCGAGGTAATTTGTACATGTAGGTAGGGGTAAAGTGACTATGCATGGATAAACAGCAAGTAGCAGCAGTGTAAAAACAAATGGTGGGGTCAATGTAAATAGTCCGGGTGGCCATTTGATTAACTGTTTAGCAGTCTTATGGCTTGGGGTAGAAGCTGTTAAGGAACCTTTTGGTCCTAGATTTGGTGTTCCGGTACCGCTTGCCATGCAGTAGCAGGGAGAACAGTCTATGACTTGGGTGACTGGAGTCTCTTTTTTAAAAATATATTTGACCCCTTTTTCTCCCCAATTTCGTGGTATCCAATTGTTTTTTAGTAGCTACTATCTTGTCTCATCGCTACAACTCCCGTACAGGCTCGGGAGAGACGAAGGTTGAAAGTCATGCGTCCTCCAATACACAACCCAACCAAGCCGCACTGCTTCTTAACACAGCGCGCATCCAACCCGGAAGCCAGCCGCACCAATGTGTTGGAGGAAACACCGTGCACCTGGCAACCTTGGTTAGCGCGCACTGCGCCCGGCACGCCACAGGAGTCGCTGGTGCGCGATGAGACAAGGACATCCCTACCGGCCAAGCCCTCCCTAACCCGGACGACGCTAGGCCAATTGTGCGTCGCCCCACGGACCTCCCGGTCGCGGCCGGTTACGACAGAGCCTGGGCGCGAATCCAGAGTCTCTGGTGGCACAGCTGGTGCTGCAGTACAGCGCCCTTAACCACTGTGCCACCCGGAAGGCCCGTGACTGGAGTCTTTGACAATTTTTTGGGCTTTCCTCTGATACCACCTAGTATATAGGTCCTGGATGTCAGGAAGCTTGGCCTCAGTGATGTACTGGGCCGTAAGCACTACCCTCTGTAGCGCCTACCGGTCAGGATGCTCTCGATGGTGCAGCTGTATAACTTTTTGAGTGTCTGGGGACCCATGCCAAATCTTTTCAGTCTCCTGAGAGGGAAAAGGTGATGTCGTGCCCTCTTCACGACTGTCTTGATAAGCCACAGTCAGAGAGAGAGAGAGAAGGGGAAAAGAGCGAGATAGAGAGAAAATGGAGTTCAGTCCTCAGGGTTTAGCAGGAGTATCTTATAATATACAGTTGAAGTCGGAAGTTTACATACACTTAGGTTGGAGTCATTAAAACTAGTTTTCAACCACTCCACAAATTTCTTGTTAAGGAACTATAGTTTTGGCAAGTAGGTTAGGACATCTTCTTTGTGCATGACACAATACATTTTTCCAACAATTGTTTACAGACAGAATATTTCACTGATAATTCACTGTATAAAAATTCCAGTGGGTCAGAAGTTTACATACACTAAGTTGACTGTGCCTTTAAACAGCTTGGAAAATTCCAGAAAATTATGTCATGGCTTTAGAAGCTTCTGATAGGCTAATTGATGTAATTTGAGTCAATTGGAGGTGTACCTGTGGATGTATTTCAAGGCCTACCTTCAAACTCAGTGCCTCTTTGCTTGACATCATGGGAAAATCAAAAGAAATCTGCCAAGACCTCAGAAAACAATTGTAGACCTCCACAAGTCTGGTTCATCCTTGGGAGCAATTTCCAAAGCCTGAAGGTACCATGTTCATCTGTACAAACAATAGAAAGCAAGTATAAACACCATGGGACCACGCAGCCGTCATACCACTCAGGAAGGAGATGCGTTTTGTCTCCTAGAGATGAACGTACTTTGGTGCGAATAGTGCACATCAATCCCAGGATAACAGCAAAGGACCTTGTGAAGATGCTGGAGAAAACAGGTACAAAAGTATCTATATCCACAGTAAAAACAAGTCTTATATCGACATAACCTGAAAGGTCGCTTAGCAAGGAAGAAGCCACTGCTCCAAAACCACAATAAAAAAGCCAGACTATGGTTTGCAACTGTAAATATTATTTTGTGTGCAGCTCTATGGCTGTGCCATCACTTCAGATCTTAAAAACCTCTAAACAGTGGCCTTTTCATACAGTATCTGGATCTCAGAGACAAGCACTTACAAGAATGCATGTTGAATCCTAAATAGTTTATCTGAAATGTGTGTCATGAAGTCATGAAATGGCGTTAAATGAAACAGAGTGGCGAATGCAATTGCGTTTTGATGTGTTTTCATCCATCTCTGCAACATGACATAGTGAAGTACCAGCAAAGTTCTTCACTGTAGTGCAGCCTTTTTTACCACATACTTCCCCAACTCGGTCCATGGTGAAAAGGTTGTGTGTGGGCGCGTGCGGCTGGTTGGTGTAGGGCTGTGGAAGTAATGACATTTTTGATTGTCATGCAAATAGCTGCAGGTCTCACGGTAATTGACTGTTAATTAACATAAACACTTTTAGCATCTCCAGGTCCACGCATAGCCTATAAGCCACTGATGCAGACCTTTGGAACATATACCTATTAAAAGTATAATAGCCTCACAATGAATCCATTATTTATTTAAGGCAGGTCTTAATTAAGAAACATTATGGTATGAAGAAAATGAGGCCTATTCAGGAGAATAGAATTCCATTAGCCGAGTCATCCTTATGTTTGGCCCTGATTTGGCTATGCCATAATATTTTATAGTAAGACCAATACAATTGAAAATAGCTGAATAAAATAGAAATAATATTTTTCCCAAACAGTTTCTGAGGGAGTGTGTACATGTGGCTATTCTGTGTTGAGCAGTTAACAACTAAATAGGTCCTCCTATATTCTTAATTTAAAGTTATTTATGCAACTTTAGTTGTGATAGAAACGTTAGGCTATATGTTTTGATTTCTAATAGATTCTAAGGTAGCATGATGCAACTCTAATTATGATTTGAAAAAAGTCAAATTAAAGGCAAGCACTGCTATGTTTCTTGTGCATGCTGCACACACTTCATCAGTCACTCATTCACAATTTGACAATATGCTCACTCATCAGTAAATCTCAATTTGTAAATTATTATAAAAACATTTGTGCGCCCTCTCATGGGTCTCCCGGTCGCGGCTGGCTGCGACACAGCCCGGGATCGAACCCAGGTCTGTAGTGACGCCTTAGACCGCTGCACCACCCGGGAGGCGGCTATTCTCAAGTTAATATGGTCTTTACATATAGCCTACTAATCTACTGTACGTGTGAAACATTTTTATTTATTTGACTGGCCCACAAAAAAAACATCTGCAAAAATTCTAAGAATCTGTTTTCGCTTTGTCATTATGGAATTTTGAGTGTAGATTGATGAGGAAATGTTTTTTTAATCCATTTTATAATAAGGCTGTAACGTAACAACATGTGAAAAAAGTCAAGGGGTCTGATATTTTCTGAATGCACTGTATTCTAAAAAGTGCCTAATTGTCATACTTGAGTAAAAGTAAAGATACCTTAATAGAAATGACTAAAGTAAAAGTGAAAGTCACCCAGTAAAATACTACTTGAGTAAAATTCTAAAAGCATTTGGTTTTAAATATACTGAAGTATCAAAAGTAAAGGTAAAAGTAATTTCACATTCCTTAAATTAAGCAAACCAGACCTCACAAATGTTTTACTTTTTTTTTTACAGATAGCCACAGGCACACTCAAACACAGACATAATTTCCAAACAAAGCATTTGTGTTTAATGAGTCCGCAACATCATGGGCAGTAGGGAGGACCAGGGATGTTCACTTGTGTGAATTGGACAATTTTCCTGTCCTGCTAAACATTCGAAATGTAACAAGTACTTTTGGGTGTCAGGGAATGTGTATGGAGTAAAAAGCACATTATTTTCTTTGGGGATGTTGTGGAGTAAAATAAAAAGTTGTACAGTAATGTACAGACTACTTAAGTAGTACTTTAAAGAGGCTATTTTTACA
This sequence comes from Oncorhynchus clarkii lewisi, assembly GCF_045791955.1. Lineage (NCBI taxonomy): Eukaryota > Metazoa > Chordata > Actinopteri > Salmoniformes > Salmonidae > Oncorhynchus > Oncorhynchus clarkii. The sequence continues at coordinate 36,374,302 of NC_092158.1, forward strand.
GAAGTACTTTACACCACTGCTTATATGAACACTTATTTCATTCCATGCATCAACCAGCTATGAGGAGCTGGTTTTTGCTGCACAACAGGTGATCCTATTCCACTCAAACTCTGAATGCCAGGGCTCAAGCGTTTTATTTGATTTTCAATTGCATTTGCATTTATGTCAGAGTGATTTGAGGGACAATAGAGCACTGAGTACCAGACATTAGTGACTGGTCGTTAGCAAATTTGATTTAAAAAAAAAAAAAAAAAAAAAAAAAAAATCACCTTTATTTAACCAGGTAGGCTAGTTGAGAACAAGTTCTCATTTACAACTGCGACCTGGCCAAGATAAAGCATAGCAGTGTGAACAGACAACACAGAGTTACACATGGAGTAAACAATAAACAAGTCAATAACACAGTAGAAAAAAAAGAAAAAAAAGAGAGTCTATATACATTGTGTGCAAAAGGCATGAGGAGGTAGGCGAATAATTACAATTTAGCAGATTAACACTGGAGTGATAAATGATCAGATGGTCATTTGCAGGTAGAGATACTGGTGTGCAAAAGAGCAGAAAAGTAAATAAATAAAAACAGTATGGGGATGAGGTAGGTAAATTGGGTGGGATATTTACCGATGGACTATGTACAGCTGCAGCGATCGGTTAGCTACTCAGATAGCAGATGTTTAAAGTTGGTGAGGGAGATAAAAGTCTCCAACTTCAGTGATTTTTGCAATTAGTTTCAGTGAGATACACCTGCTGGAGCGCGTGCTACGGGTGGGTGTTGTCATCGTGACCAGTGAACTGAGATAAGTGAACTGATAGGCTACAAATGACCATCAGCTGCATCAGAGGCAGTTTTGGAGAAACCTAGTTACTGTGATTTAATGGTCATGTGGAATTTGACTGCGGTCATGACTTTTGACTGCCAGTGTGGTGGCAATAAGGTCAAGGTGTAATTTAATAGACTTACCTTTCTCTCTGTCAACAGATTGGAGGATTTGAAATCATATATTTTCGCTGACTTTAACTGCTCTGTAAAAATTTGCATTTAGCTGATGGACAGATTGCAGTGAAAGCAATGGCTGCTGACCTTCAATTTCCTGGAAACGCCAACAACTCAAGTTGTTTACTCGCACCTCTCTGAGATTCAGGTGGGAGACTTTATATATGTGAGTCTGTCATGGCCAGATACACTTCAAGGTCACATGGATTTAGTGGTAGATGTTAAGGCAGTCCACATTTTTACAATGACGGCCTACCATAGCACTGCGTATCTTCATATTGTTCCTTATTGAAGTGTTTCAACAATATTTAATGGAACCCTTTTGAAAACATTCAGAGAGAAAATCCTCTAATGATGCATGTACTTCGGGTAACCTGTTTTACAGGGGTCTCCATATTTTCATTGTGACATTCCAGAATGCCACCATATACAGAACAATGTGCCATTTAGAGGATATGCACTCATTGGCTACCCCTATCCCAAAGCTGTGCATGCATCTTTATAGAGTCATACATGGAGTGTGTTAAATATGTATTTGTTTCAGTGTGTCTTGAGGGCTGTGTATGTATGTGTGTAAGCGAGCGCGTCCGTCTGTGCTTCTGTGCGTGTGTATGTGTGTTTGTCTGTGTTGTGCAGTCGTGCGTGGGTGTGTGTCTCGTGTGGTAGCAGGGGCACTGCTACAGGCAGCAGCAGGAGCTGTCATAGCAGCCTCTCACCCAACCCCACGCTTCATTACTACCTTGGAGAAGCACTGGGAGTGCTGCATGGCACTGTTGACCTTGCTCAACTCACAAAACCTCCCTCAAACTGTCGAGTTACCCCAAAGTTGGACTAGTTTTGACTCTCCTCGGTAAACTCTCAGTGGCTTCTCTCCGGTGGGAGAAACTTGAAAGTTGTCTGCAGTGTAAATGCGTCAACTACTCCGCAACCGAGTCACCGTGACAGAGAGTTCAGCACATTTAAAAAAGAAAACGCCAATATTTGACTTCCAGTATTTTTTCAATTTTCAGTAGGCAGTAGTCACACTGAATTGAAAGGCATGCACAGGAAGAGTCTGTGGGACAGATACGGTATGTTTCTCATTAAACTGATGGTCCCGTGAATAGGCCGTAAATGTCCTCTGGATGTACAGTATATGGATGGGGACTTTTATCAAGCTCTAAATCCACTCTCTCATCAGGTATTATGAGAGACAAGACTGTAATCTTATAGGATCCCATGATGCCTATAGCCTGTGTGTAATGAAGGCTATACACTATTGGTTGTCTAATGTCACATCAAGCCTGTGTGCCACAGGATGTTTACTCACTCACTTCTTCTCTCTTCCTACCCCTCTTCAGCCTCTCTATCTTTAATGTCTTTTCAATACTGTCTGCTAGCTTTATGCCGTCATGGAATTGCAAGGGGCAGTAGAGGCTTCCGGGGGAAAAGGTAATAGAACGTCCTTTGTTACACCAGAGTAGATCAACAATAGAGATGAGTCTAACCAAAACAAGGTTCTTAAAAGGAAGGATCCTCTGAAAAAAGAAAGAATCCCAATATAGTTTATTGGAAGCTCTCATACAGTATGTGGTAAACATTGTATAAGGCTCATGTCTTTTTGACTAATGGAATACCAAGAACAAGGAATGCCTTGAGTTACTTCTCAGTGCACTCAATAGACTGACATAATCATACTAGCTATCACAAATAGCTATGAAAAAAATCAATCTACAGTGCATTCGGAAAGTTTTCAGACCCCTTTACTTTTTCCACATTTTGTTATGTTACAGCCTTATTCTAAAATGGATTAAAACATTTTTTCCCTCATCAATCTACACACAATACCCCATAATTACAAAGCAAAAAAAGGTTTTTAGAAATGTTTGCAAATGTATAAAAATAAACTGAACTATCACATTTACCTAAGTATTCAGACCCTTTTACTCAGTACTTTGTTGAAGCACCTTTGGCAGCGATTACAGCCTCAAGTCTTCTTGGGTATGAGGCTATAAGCTTGGCACACCTGTATTTGGGGAGTTTCTGTCACGCCCTGGCCATAGAGAGGCTTTTTATTATCTATTTTGGTTAGGCCAGGGTGTGACTAGGGTGGGCATTCTATGTTATTTTTTTCTATGTCTTGGCCTGGTATGGTTTCTCAATCAGGGACAGCTGTCTATCGTTGTCTCTGATTGAGAACCATACTAAGGTACTCTTTCCCCCACCTGTTTTGTGGGAAGTTAACTTTGTAGTTGTTCAGGGCACATAGCCCAAAGTGTCACAGTTGGTTTTTTGTTCTTCGTTTTGTCTGTGTCATTTTTAAATAAAGTTCAAATGTACGCTTACCATGCTGCACCTTGGTCCAGTCCTTCAGCCAGCCGTGACAGTTTCTTCCATTCTTCTCTGCAAATCCTCTCATGCGCCGTCAGGTTGGATGGGAAGCGTCGCTGCACAGCTATTTTCAGGTCTCTCCAGAGATGTTCGATCGGGTTTGGGCTCTGGCTGGGCCACTCAAGGACATTCAGAGACTTGTCCTGAAGCCACTCCTGTGTTGTCTAGGCTGCGTGTTTAGGGTCGTTGTCCTGTTGGAAGGTGAACCTCCGCCCCAGTCTGAGGTCCTGAGTGCTCTGGAGCAGGTTATCATCAAGGATCTCTCTGTACTTTGCTTCATTCATCTTTCCCTCGATCCTGACTAGTTTCCAAGTCCCATCCTCAGAAAAACATCCCCCCAGCATGATGCTTCCACCACCATGCTTCACCATAGGGATGGTGACAGGTTTCCTCTAGACGTGGTGCTTGGCATTCAGGCCAAAGAGTTCAATCTTGGTCTTATCAGACCAGAGAATCTACAAAAGGCAAACTTTTACAGAGGAGTGGCTTCTGTCTGGTCACTCTACCATAAAGGTCTGATTGGTGGAGTGCTGCAGAGAAAGTTGTGCTTCTGGAAGGTTCTCCCATCTCCACAGAGGAACTCTGGGGCTCTGTCAGAGTGACTATTGGGTCCTTGGTCACCTCCCTGACCAAGGCCCTTCTCCCCCGATTGCCCAGTTTGGTGGTTCCAAACTTCTTTCATTTAAGAATGATGGAGGCCACTGTGTTCTTAAGGAACACTGCAGAAATGTTTTGGTACCCTTCCCCAGATCTGTGACTCAACATAATTCTGTCCCGGAGCTCTACGGCAATTTCTTCGACCTCACCTCTTGCTTTTTGCTCTGACATGCACTGTCAACTGTTGGACCTTGCATAGACAGCTGTGTGCCTTTACATATCATGTCCAATCAATTGAATATAGCACAGGTGGACTCCAATCAAGTTGTAGAAACATCTCAAGGATGATCAATGGAAACAGGATGCACCTGAGCTCAATTTAGAGTCTCATAGCAAAGGGTCTGAATACTTATGTAAATAAGGTATTTCTGTATTTTTGTTATTTTTTTATAAATTTGCTAACATTTCTAAAAACCTGTTTTCGTTTTGTCATTATGGGTTATTGTGTGTAGATATGAGGAAAACATTTGTTTGTGGAACGTGGAATGTGTGGAATGTGGAACAAGTTAAGGTGTCTTTCCAAATGCACTGTATAGTAAGGAGAGGGGGTTAATCGTCAGCATGCTACACTCTTAGAAAAATGGTTCCTAAATGGTTCTTCAGTTGTCCCCATAGAATAAACCTTTTTGGTTCCATTTAGAATCCTTTTTGGTTCCATTTAGAATCCTTTTTGGTTTCAGGTAGAACCCTTTTTGGTTTCATGTAGAACTCTCTGTGGAAAGAGTTCTACATGGAACCCAAAAGGGTTTTACCTGAAACCAAAAAGGATACATGTAATACATTATGACCTAAAATATATTCACTTCTTCGGGTCGAAGGCGTTGAAAGGGCAATCCAATTATTCTCAATTCCATTTGTTCATGGAAAATGCACATTTATGAGGTGGAAAGCACCAATATCGCCAGGCACCCCTATTTGGAATAACCCCACCATACCTCCAGTGTTTAATGACAAGTCCTGGTTCCAAAGTGGCATGATGCAACCGCCAAACCCAGATTCATCCGTCAGACTGCCAGATGGTGAAGCGTGATTCATCACTCCAGAGAACGCGTTTCCACTTCTTCAGAGTCCAATGGCTGTGAGCTTTACACCACTCCAGCCGACGTTTGGCATTACGAATGGTGATCTTAGGTTTGTGTGTGGCTGCTTGGCCATGGAAACCCATTTCATGAAGCTCCCAACGAACAGTTCTTGTGCTGACGTTGCTTCCAGAGGCAGTTTAGAACTTGGTAGTGAGAGTTGCAACCGAGGACAGACAATTTTTACTTGCTTCAGCACTTGGTGGTCCCGTTCTTTGAGCTTGTGTGGCCTACCACTTCACGGCTGAGCCGTTGTTGCTCCTAGACGTTTCCACTTCACAATCTGATCACTTACAGTTGACCGGGGAAGCTCTTGCAGGGAAGAAATGTGATGAACTGACTTGTTGGAAAGGTGGCATCCTGTGACAGTGTCACGTTGAAAGTCACTGAGCTCTTCAGCAAGGCCATTCTACTGTCAATGTTTGTCTATGGAGATTGCATGGTTGTGTACTCAATTTTATACACCTGTCAACAATGAGTGTGGCTGAAATAGCCGAATCAACTAATTTAAGGGGTGTCCACATACGTTTGTATATACAGTATAGTGTAGGTCTAATTGCAGAAAAAAATGTATAGCCATCAATAGGAAAGCCTCATATTAACCCTCAATAATAAAGTGGAGGACTGAACTTTCTAGCTAAATACTGTTGGATTTTTTTAATATTATAAAGTTAAACAAAAACCGGAAGTGTTTGAAGAAATTTGGAAACCATATGTTGGTCACCTTGGGGAACAGGGCTGGCTCTAGACTTTTGGGGGCTATAATCAAGATTTGGTTGGGGGATGGAAGCTAAAACTCATTGAATTCCATCATGACGTGTGGGGGGACACTTTTGCATGACAGGACCCCCACCTCGTAGCAAAACATTTTAGTGGCCCCCCTCTTGTTGGAGGAGAGAAATTAATTTTTTAAATTAATTTCCTGCAATTCTACAATTCAAATTTTGCAGTTCTATAACACATTTCCTGCAGTTCTACCCATTTTGCCATGGGTTGGAGAGACATTTTTGCAGTTTTAAAGCAAATGGCCTACAATTCTACACATTTTGATATCGAACGACAAACACAATCTATGGGGCCCCCCTGGAGGTCAAGTCTCATGGGCATGTATTTGGCCATGATTACTGCAAGTTTAGATAGCTGGCTAGACTACCTTATCATGGCTAATTCTCAGCTAATTGAGAGACTGCTGATGCACAACCAAATTTGGAATTGCACCTGGTGTATTCTTCTATTCTTACTTTCAATAGTAAGTTGAGATCCGACTGAGTAATCCCCCCACCAAATATATTTATTTGCTCCTAAGCGACTGCTTATGTTGCTTATGCCTGGAGCCGGCACTGTTGGGGAATGTTTTCTATAGCAGACATTTTGTTTTTGTGTTGTGATGTTTGTGGGGTGCTGTGGAAAAACAAAACAACTTTATTATTTATTTTTTAATAATCCAGCACAATAGTCATTCCTTCTATAGTATTCAACCATTTCAGGCACCCTCTATGACTAGATACTGTCAGATTACATGCTCAAGAAAAACTCCTGGCCCTACACATCACACATACCCGGACATTCATGAAAGAGGTTAGTGGAGCTCTGAGCTCCAGTCAGTACCCTCAGTTTGGTGGCCTACATATGCCCCAGCCTGGAGAACGCTCTCTCGCCACATCTGGCCTGGTAATAATCTCCCAGTTTACTCCTCGAAGCCACAGACAGCCAGCAGAGGGGAAGACAACAGAGATCCCAGAAACGTGTTCCACTTTCTCTAATTGCAGAGTGAATTTTGTGTCACTTGTCTTGGTGTAGTTAAGGGATCTTCTCTGATCATTGGATGGGATTAGGAGCTGTTTAGGATTCTGTAGGTGTTTCTATTTTAATGGAGGAGAGTCGCTCCCGTGGTTGGGACCCTGAGGCAAGGTTGCCAGTACTGCCTGCCAGTGATCCTGTCAAACGCGTGTCCACCCAGTGGTTGGTAATGAAGGAAGACCCTGGTACATCCGTGCCCTGCAGCTCTGCAGCACTGTGCTGCAGCTAGCTCCTCTCTACATGGATCAGTGTAGGGATGCCATGCCCTCCACTGGGGAGGAGAGAGAGAGAAGAGAGAGAGATGCTCTTACCAGAGGGGAAAAGCATAGATTGTAATTTAGCCAAGTCTTTCAATATAATAAATCCGGTTTCCATGAAACGGTTCATGGCATAGATGATGGTGGAAATTAACGAGCATACAAAATTATTTATCCTTTATCCTTAAATGACCCAGAGAAGGAGAGAGGGAGGGGGAGACAGAGAGGGAGAGAAAGAAGGACGGAGGAGGAGAGCAGTGATGCACATCCTATATGTACCGTATTCACTGTGAAGCACTCTGGGAGAGGGAGGGCTGTGGCCAAATGTGCATACAGGCGTGCAGTTTGAATACTGACAAGAGGCTGCACTGGCTGGCAGCCGAATGGGATAAATAACACCAGAGCAAACAGGCAAAACAAGTAAACATACTGCTGCAGTTTACTGACACAGAATCAATGATAACAAGATAATAGCAATACATGTATTACTAATAATGAATAAATAACTAGTTCATAATCAATGTATGTGATCTTAATGTGATCACAGTACATTTATTGATAGGTTAGATAAATCAATACAGTGACCAATGGCATGAGAGAAAGAACACATTCAAACTGTGTCTCTCTCTCCAGTGAGAGGCAGTCAGGCAGTGTTGTGTTGTTTACTTTAAGACAGACAAGCAATGAGAGGGTAAAGCTGTCAGGAAGCGGAGGCTGTTTGTGGTTGGCCCTGCATCCTGCCTGCTGCTGATTTCCCTCTGGATGCTTATTATGGTGGGCGGTGGACTGGAAAAGCCTGGAACTTCTCCAGACCACGCAAAGCCAAATAATGAGAAATCAATCTATGCAAATGCTAACTCCATCCACTACAGTGCTTACAGCTGAGTCGTTTAAGACCTTGATTTGTCTGGATGAGCTGCTCAATACTGACATCGAGGTAAAACACAAGATGTACGTTTTTTTTGTACCACACAAGATAGATGTGTTCTTGGCATTAACAACTTAACTTTACCTTGCAGGTACAACCAACACCTGCAAGGTAAAGTTAGGTTGAAAAGAAAAGATTTGTTGGGCAAAATAATTTATTGGAGGAAGAATAACCCAATTGCATTTCTGTCCAAGGGTCTTTACGTAAGAGATTAGGCTCTCCAACGGTCGCAACTCAGTCGAGAGAAACATAATTAGAGATTTTGCTCTCGAAAACATGCGAGTCAAAGAGACAAGACATAACTGCACTCTACAAACACTCTCCTCAGACACACTTGAGAAGAACATCCCCACTACAGAGACAAATCATTGCTTGTGTTTGTTAACTTTGATTTACTTGGAAATCTGACGGAAGGAAAATATGATTAAAGAGCTCATCAAACAGCCTACTGTCAACATGAGGAGCAGCACTCAGAGAGAACATGACGCACATCTGAAAGTAGCCTTCCCAGCTTGTCTGGGACAAGGGAAAGTACAGAGGATGATTGTTAGTCATCCAGGTGTGATGAGCTCTGCTTGACCAAATATTCCTGCCCCATCCTTGACCTCCTGACTGTCCCTGCCCTCATTCCAGCTGCGCCCCAACCCCCTTCCCAGTCCTGCTGCTGCCCAGTGGAGAGCAGAGCCAAACAGTCCTTCTGGCTCTCTCTCTGGCCTAAAGATTCACCGGCCAACCAGAGTCCCCCCAACACCACTACATAATTCTGAACCTACTCCTCTTAATCTACTCCCAGGCTCCGGCAAGCTGTCAGTGTTAATCTGATAGGCAGGGAGAAAATTAAAGTGTCTGTGGGAGCAGTGTGACCTACATCACATACTGTAGGAATTATAACCCCTGTCGCTTGGACTGGAGATGGACTGACCAAGGAGGATGAAGACAATTGCCTCTGCTGAGATATTGAGGTTAATGGCAGAAAGAGTGGGAGAGAAAGAGGGGGAAAGAAAGAGCAAGAGATAGCGAGAGAGGGGGGAGAGAAACACATATGCACAGAAAAATTCAAGTGAATACGTTTGGTATGTGAGAGACAACGAGAGATCGAGTAGCGTGAGTACAATAAAACAAGGAAAAGAAGGAAGAAGTGAAAGGTTATTGTGCGCATCGGGTGAAAGAGGAAGAGAAATGTAAGAGAGAGAGAGAGAGAGGGGGAGAGATAAAGAAAGACGGGGAAGGTTTCAGCTGGGGAAAACAGATCTTGACCTTTCCAACAAATCCATCTGAAGAGCAACATGAGGTGTGTCTCAGCTGGTATGCTTTGTGCCACCCTCACCCATATGCATCTTATTTCAATTTTCTCTCCCATCCTAGGGCGACCTCAACCTGTGTTTAATGCTTTCATTTTATTAATTTTGCAGACATTCTTATTCAGTGACGTACATGAGCAATTAGGGTTAAGTGTTTTAGCTTAAGGGCACATCGGCAGATTTTTCACCTAGTCGGCTCGGGGATTCAAACCAGCAACCTTTCGGTTACTGACCCAATGTTCTCAACTGACCCAATGCTCTTAACAGTAATCACTGTGAGTTAGGGATATTATTTTTCACATTGGGGAGGCTGATGTACATTAGACAGACTATAAGTGACGAGCTGAATATTATGTACTTGATAGTAAAAACAACTTGGTTAAAAGTTAAACGTGCATGGTTAAAATACAGTGTTCTCCTATGAAACAGCTATAGAACTTGTCCCTGACTGTCTGTGATAAATCAAACCCACAAGTGTTCTGAGAAGAACATCCTCAGGAATTAGACCCCGGGATGACCCAAATCTCCAGGGTAACGCTGCATCGAATCTTAATTGGTCCTTGCATCTCCAGTGGTCTGAGCAGAATAAAGGTCTCCATCACAACAAAACAGACATGTCAGAGAGTCAGTAGTTCAGAACCCAGAATTCATACTGATGGCTGCATTCTGTTGCACAGTGGGCAGGAAGAGCAGGATGAGAATGAAAAAGATGATGATTGTGATTAGGATGAGAAGAATGGCAGAACCTCGAGTGCAGGAAGGTTATGTTAATTTAAGGTGAGGGGTAAGATTAAGGTTAGGGTGCAATCAGATCTCTTGGAGAGAAATTGGCATAGCTTTGCAGCTTGGCCGCATAATGCCAGAATCTTGAGTTCATAAAGTATTTTACTGTAGTGGAAGGCTGTTATGCTTCCTGTCAGAAGCTAAACTTGTTTCCGTGCAGTAGATTAGCAGTGCTTGGTAAACTTTTGCTTCAAAGCAGGCGAGGCACTTTGACATTTGCATTTTCACATTAGAAAACTCCACGTGAAAATGATCACTTTCAAATGTGGAATTTAAGTTCACATGTGGGGGTGAAATAGTGTTATTCTCTTGACATGTGAATAGGTGGGGTGAACATGTTGCAGTAGCAATGTTTCCACATGTGGAATTGCAAATTCTGTAATGCCATTCTGGAATAAGGTAACTTAGCCTACCTGAGTATAAAAATTGAAATGCGTTTAAAATATGTATTTCTTTTTTCTGAGCCATTCACTCCATTATTATTGTAGTTCTCCATGGTGTTAAATTGATTAATCCCGAGTGACGCAGCGGTCTAAGGCATTGCATCTCAGTGCTAGAGGTGTCACTACAGACCACCTGGTTCGAATTCAGGCTGTATCACAACTGGCCATGATTGGGAGTCCCATAATTGGCCCAGCGTCATCCAGGTTTGATCGGTGTAGGCCGTCATTGTAAATAAGAACTTGTTCTCAACTGACTTGCCTAATTAAATAAAGGTTCATTTTTTTTTTTTTATAAAAAAAAAAAAATATGATATACATGTAGCCACTAAGGGGAAGCATTCAGAGTGTTACTGCTGCAGGCGCGCACCTCTTCTTCGTACATTGGTCCGTGACCATTGGAAGAAGCACAGTGAAAAGAACTGTCTCCAATATTTTGTACGCATGGCTACGTTTTTAATGTAACCAATAGAGATAACATGTTTAACTTATTCGTTTTCTGGTCATTTTGATGTCTAATTTAATTGTTTTGACCAAGTAAAAAAATTGTGAGATTATCCCATTTACATGAGTGTAGCCAAGCTAAGTAGCTAGCAGTAGCTAGCACAAACGTGGGCTCATATTAAATGTATTTATATTTGTACCATTACTTTGGACAAAATCAAGAGGTCAATAATCTTGTAATGCTTTTTATATAAATAACACATCTTAAATTACAGCTCAATTTGATCAAATTCTGAATTTGGCTATTAATCCTGCAGCAAATCCTGCGATTATGTTTGACAGCCCTATTTTAAATTGAACAGTCAATCTGAGATTGAGAAATTGATCATGTCACACTCTGATCTGTTTCACCTGTCTTTGTGCTTGTCTCCACCCCCCACCAGGTGTCTCCCATCACCCCTCATTATCCCCTGTGTATTTATACCTGTTTTCTATCTGTTGCCAATTTGTTTTGTACATCAAGCCCACCAGCGTTTTCCCCCTTGCTCCTGACTTTTCTAAAGTTCCTGTTTTCTAGTTTTCCCGGTTTTAATCATTCTACCTGCCCTGAGCCTGCCTGCTTGCTGTCCTGTACCTTGTCCCACCACACTGGATTATTGACCTCTGCCTGCTCTGACCCTGAGACTGCCTGCCATTCTGTACTTTTTGGACTTGTCGTTTTGCCTGCCCCCTGTTCTAGTAATAAACTTTTGTTACTTCGACACTGTCTGCATCTGGGTCTTCCCTAAAACGTGATATATAAATATATGGTACATTGGAAGAAAAACCCAGTGTTGGTCTAATGGTGAAGACATTGGTTTCTCCTGTGGGAGATTTGGGTTCTATTCCTGGCGGTTACTAAAGCAGACACGTGGAACTTGGAATATCACGTGAAGAGTTGAAAAACCACGTCTGAGTAATGTGAAAAATAAACATGTGAAACTTCACATGTGGGAAAAAAAAGAATTTGCTCATACATGTGTTTTTTCACGTGATTCTTTTATGGTTTTTTTTGTAAGGCTAGCACTCTCCAAGCCTTTTCCTTGCTGGCTCTATGTAGTAGAACCTATTCACAATTCTCAATGGAATCTGTGAGTGACAGTAGGACAGGGAAGCACCACGGTCCGTATGAGGAACACAGGCCCTGCCCAGGAGTCCATGACCCAGAATAATCACTTTAGTCACATGAATGAGTAAAGTTGGATTATTTTGACACAACCCCCAATTAGAATCTTGATCAAACAAAACATGTCAAAGTCAAAGTGCCAAACAAATTCCCATACGCTCCTGTGAGAGGGAAGTGGAAGGAGAGGCACGGATAAGCCCGCAGCTGTGGTTGTGAAACTTGGACTTTGCTGGAATTCATCAGATAAATCTCGCTCTGTTATGTTATTACAAACCACAGTCTGTCCTCCAGGCTTTGGACTGTTGTTGTTTTAATAGTCCTCTGCAAGACAGATCCGATCAATTTGTATGGTTTTAAAACCACAGCTACAAGAGAACATCACTTTCTACTGCTCCTCTGACATAACCGCAAGTTTATGTAATTGCAGCATTATTGTTTTATCTTTCACCAATTGTTTTCATGAAGATGCAATGCTTTTATTATCTCCAATAAGAGAGACTACTGATTGAGTTGAAAGAAGTCATGATATTAGCCTCCATCTGACAAGTTCTTAATAACGTTATTGTTACATACACAGTGCCTTCGGGAAAGTATTCAGACACATTGACTTTTTCCACATTTTGTTATGTTAGTCTTATTCTAAAATTGATCAAATAAAACTATTTCCTCAGCAATCTACACACAATAACCCATAATGACAAAGTGAAAACAAATTTGCGGAAATTTTTGCCAATGTTTTAAAAAGAAAAAACAGAAATACATTATTTACATAAGTATTCAGACCCTATTCTATGAGACTCGAAATTGAGCTCAGGTGCATCCTGTTTTCATTGATCATCCTTGAGATGTTTCTACAAGTTAATTGGAGTCCACCTGTGGTATGTTAAAGTGATTGGACATGATTTGTAAAGGCACACACCTGTCTATATAAGGTCTCACAGTTGACAGTGCATGCCAGAGCAAAAAGCAAGCCATGAGATCGAAGGAATTGCCGTAAAGCTCCGAGACAGGATTGTGTCGAGGCACAGATCTTGGGAAGGGTACCAAAACATGTCTGCAGCATTGCAGGTCCTCAAGAACACAGTGGCCTCCATCATTCTTAAATGGAAGAAGTTTGGAACCACCAAGACTCATCCTACAGCTGGCCGCCTGGCCAAACTGAACAATCGGGTAGAAGAGCCTTGGTCAGGGAGGTGACCAAGAACCCGATGGTCACTCTGACAGAGCTCTAGAGTTCCACTGTGGAGATGGGAGAACCATCTCTGCAGCACTCCACTAAGTAGGCCTTTATGGTAGAGTGACCAGACGGAAACCACTCCTCAGTAAACGGCACATGACAAACCGCTATGAGTTTGCCAAAAAGGCATCTAAAGACTCTCAGACCATGAGAAACACGATTCTCTGGTGTGATGAAACCAAGATTTAACTCTGTCCTGAATGTCAAGCATCCGTTTGCAGGAAACCTTGCACCATCCCTACAGTGAAGCATGGTGGTGGAAGCATCATGCTGGGGGGATGTTTTTCAGCGGCTGGGATGGTGAGATTAATCAGGATCGACGAAAATATGAACTGAGCAAAGTACAGAGAGACCCTTGATGATAACCTGCCCCAGACCATTCGGGACCTCCGACTGGGGCGAAGGTTTACCTTCCAACAGGACAACGACCCTAAGCACACAGCCAAGACAACGCAGGAGCGGCTTCAGGACAGCTTTTTGAATGTCCTTGAGTGGACTCCTTTACTTTTTCCACATTTTGTTATGTTATAGCCTTATTCTAAAATTGATTAAATTGTTGTTTTTCCCTCATCAACATACACACAATACCCCATAATGATAAAGCAAAAATATTTTTTAGAAATGTTGATAATTTATTAAAACTAAAAAACTGAAAATGACATTTGCATTAGTATTCAGACCCTTTACTCAGTACTTTGTTGAAGCACCTTTGGCAGCGACTACAGCCTTGAGTCTTCTTGGGTATGACGCTACAAGCTTGGCACACCTGTATTTGGGGAGTTTCTCCAATTCTTCTCTGCAGATCCTCTCAAGCTTTGTCAGGTTGGATGGGGAGCGTTGCTGCACAGCTATTCCAGGTCTCTCCAGAGATGTTCGATCAGGTTCAAGTCCGAGCTCTGAATGGGCCACTCAAGGACATTGAGAGACTTGTCCCGAAGGATGATTAAATTGATTTTATCAATTTTAGAATACGGCTGTAACGTAACAAAATGTGGAAAAGTCAAGGGGTCTGAATACTTTCCGAAGGCACTGTATATAAATATAGGTTGTTGACACTTTTATACTATTACGTTGTGGATATTTGTTTGGAACATTTCCATTTAGAACATTTCCAAATTCCGTGACCTGGAAGTACTTTTTTTGTGTTGGTGATGAGATGCTGATCATGTTATGAGTTTTGAAATCAAGTAGCCAATTGTGGTGCTACAGGACAGAGAAAAACAAGTAAGATAACTTTTTTTTGTAATTTAAATTACTTTGTAATACTTAAGTGTTGAGTTAAATTACATACTGTAGCTACTTCAGTCGTTAATTCAAATAATTTTGGTGACTTCACAGCAATTGCTAGCTAGCCAAAATGTAGCGGTTTTGCTGGTCGAGGTAGAGCTCCTTTGCAGCTCCTACAATGAGCATATTCCTTCTGTGCTTGGGGAATAACATCATGCAACACTGTGTGATGGATTTCCTTACAGCGATTGCAGGGTTTCCTCAATGTGCAGGTCCCGCCTTATGGCTACAAACACACCTGCAGCATCACTCGCTTGAAGTTATCCAGGCCTTCAATTGAGGTTGAGTGAGCTTTTATATCCTGGGGCATGAGCCAAGGAAGTGCCCCTTACTTTTGCAATAGCGGCAGTAAGGCTGGAATGTGATGTTCTTGCTCTTGAGCGAGGTCTTCTTCCTGGGTTCCTCCCTCCCGTGTTCCTTCTCTGCTTCACTATTTAAGTACATGGTAGTGGGATTTGGCCTTATATGTCCCTCCTTGCGTTCAAACTCCTTCCTTACCCCGGAGGCTGTGGTTGAGATTGTGGCCTGGTGAGCGATGCTCTTCACTCTCGCCTTCACCTGCAACCATGCGGCCAGGTCTTTGAGGGCATAGGTGCCTCTTGAGCCCTTTTTCAGGATGCCCTTGTTCAAACAATGTTCGATGAAACTGTCTCAGAGGTAGTCTGGAAGCTTGCTAAGAAGCCTGTCCACGTGGGAGCCATATTTCAGTTCTTTCCCGACTTCTCCTTCAACAGATTGGAGCATCGAGGTCAGGGATTGGACAGCAAGGGAGAACTCTTGGAGGGCAGCATGGTATCTCATTTGGAGTAATTTAGGCTCATAACTATTCATCATAATCAGGAGAATAATAATACAAATAATTCAATCAGTGAGCGGTTCTTCAATCTATAATCTCCATCAGTTTGATCAGAATTGATCCGTTCAACAAACAATGTGTAACGTTCGTCTGAAGAAGTAGACCAAGGTTCAGAGTGTTCATGATCTTTAATACTCAGAACACCAAACAAAAGGAATAACGAACGTCACGTTCGGCCGGCTTCACAGAGCTAAAAAAAATAAATTATTATTATTTTTTTTTTAATTAAAAAAGATCCCACAACATAGGTGGAAAAACAGGCTACCTAAGTATGATTCCTAATCAGAGACAACGATAGACAGCTGCCTCTGATTGGGAACCACACTCGGCCAAAACCAAAGAAATACAAAACATAGAATGCCCACCCCACAACACACCTCACCAAATAGAGAAATAAAACGTCTCTCTAAGGACAAGGCGTGACACAATGACGTTTCATATTTCACCCTTTCAAGTTTGTCTTCATATGTCCATGTAATTTCATTACATATCAACCATATATCAATGACATATTTGGCCTGTGATGATCTGTAGGGATCATTGTCCATTTACATTACGCAATAGGTTTGAAGCATGCGCTCCAAGCCGCGCACCGCAGTGATAACTATAAACAATAACTGATGGCCGCTCTTCCTATCACAACAGATAGTTCAGATGAAAGGTAGCAGATTCGTTGGATTTATTTGGATTCATGGACGCACAGAATGTCTGGATTAGACAGAGTTAAGGAAGAGAAAGCAGCGAGTTCGGGCGATGGCGATTTCCTCCTTTTAATGATTTGAGATCTGTCGGACATTTCCACCTGATCTAATTAAAGCGTCCCTGGCCCAGCTGAGCAAGTGGCCATGAATTAAAGGATTATTCCACCAACTCCAAGGGCCTTTTCTACACCATCCCATCTGGTTTGCGCTTATTGGGACTATCATTTGTTTTTCAACAGGAAAATGACCCAACACAGCTCCAGGCTGTGTAAGGGCTATTTGACCAAGAAGGAGAGTGATGGAGTGCTGTATCAGATGACCTGGCCTCCACAATCACCAGACCTCAACCAAATTGAGATGGTTTGGGATGAGTTGTACCGCAGAGTGAAGAATAAGCAGCCAGTGCTCAGCAAGTTCATTTGTGGGACCTCCTTCAAGACTGTTGGAAAAGCATTCCAGGTGAAACGGGTTGAAAGAATGCCAAGAGTGTGCAAAGCTCTCATCAAGGCAAAGGGTGGCTACTTTGAAGAATACAAAATATATGTTTGGTTTACTGCATGATTCCATATATGTTATTTTGTAGTTTTGATGTCTCACTATTATTCTACAAAACCCTTGAATGAGTAGGTGTGTCCAAACTTTTGACTGGTACTGTATATCACACTTGGGTGGGGAGATGTCAAGGCCTTTACAATATAAATGAATATTATCTTAGAGAAGCTATGAATCCAACAGTTAAAAACAGAATATTAGCAGGCACCATTTTGTCTAATGTTATACTATTGGCTAATCTAGCTGCAAACCCATTCATCTCTATGGTGAGATCGCTAACAGTTTTCACTCGATCAATTTCCACATTTAAACTTTACAATTTCCACATAAAAGGTAGTTATTTGATAATCATTTCAACTCTAACATTTCCTGTAGATAATGTGATTGTGTACACTACATAAACAGAATAAATAAAAGGAAGACAGAAGGAAACGGTTAAAGTTGTCCACAGGTGTCCTCCTAGAGTTGAGACGCAAACCTCTGCGCTTGCACTCCTATCACGCTCCCTGCTGGCGGCAACAGGCATAAACAATTCCCAATGGAAATTATTGGAAGACTCGCCCAAAATACGAGTGGATTACAACAAAAATATCCAAAATATGTTCTATACATAAAATTTGATACTATAACCTTATGAGCGTCACACTAACAATACAGCTGTACCTCCATTACAGCAGTTCCAGTGAATTGACAGTAATAACAGGGAGACGTCACATCCCCAGTTTAATGCCAGTGTGCGTAACAGAAAGAACACTTTAACAATGAATAGACATTTATAACAGGGATATGAGTGACTGTGTGTGTCATCAGTATAATGAATAGGCCTTCGTAGAGGGAGCACCCGGAGCCCCAGGAGTAACAGGTCTGATTCCTAGATTCTTGATTCCTGGATTAATCAGAACTAAATGTGCCGAGCCATTCCCGGCCGCGATCCCTGATGCTGACCCCCCTCCGAGCCTAACATTAGGTTACTTCTGTTGGCCCGGTGGACACGCCTGGCGGGGGAACACCCCCACGGCATCCTGGGATAGGCTACCTCCGTGCTCTATGCTGCGCCCTTTGACATCTCCATAATAGATGGCTTCCAGACGACAACGGGAAATTAACTAATCCACCAGAGCCCAGGCGGGCAAGCAGCGGGCAACCTTGACTCCCGCACAACACGGGAGAGAGAGGAACGGCGGGCCATCCGCCTGTCTCATTGTCTCCACAGCGCAATTTGGGACCAGAGAATGATTATTAATGTACAATAGGGGTGCCATATTGTGATGAATAGCAGGGAAAGGGTAGACTGATCCCAGGATGCTGTTGTATGCTGGTGGAATTAATGGCAAATTGTCACTCAGGCAGTCTGTGCTGATGTCACTGCTATTGGCTGGCAGACTTCATCAAAATTGTTAAAGCCAGACAAATGTCCTCCTGCCTCAGGGAGTAATGAAGATTAAGATTAGGATGGGTAATTCTTAGACGTAAGATACTTTTGTCCTTCGCTTGTAAACAACATTTCACACAATGATGTTGGCCCTCCATTTGTATGTCAGCTGTAAATTTCAAATAAAATCTGCCCACCGAGACCAAGCAAACGGCAAATTTCGTCATTCACAGTGGCAATACTCAATGTATTCAACTCATACTCAGTGTTACACTGAGAGCAATGATTGACTGTTGTCACATAACATTTTTCAATATATTGTATGTATTTCCCCATTTTACTCGGAAGTGTCTGCCTTGGCCAAGCTAAACCGACGTGCAAGTAGGCTACAGGAGCTGTTCCTTCATGGCCAGATGGTAACACCTTTGGTTTGACCTAAAGTAACACTAAAGTAATTTACTGTAATAAGTGGTCTTTGAGTGTGACCTTGATTTACACCCAAACCTTTTCTGTTTGGCCTAATAGTCCACTGCTAAAACCCAGGTGTTGCTCATTAAATACAGATCCATCTGATTGTGCTTGGCTTTTACAAAATACACATTTTCATTAAGCCACAATTCATCACAAATGCAAAGCTGGGCTGGATGAGATGCCCATATCAATCATTTAAATGGGATCATCAAGGCATATGTTATTTAATGGGTTGTAACGGCAGTGAGGCAAAAATGATCACTCCGGTTCATTCATTCACACAATGTCTTGCTGAGTGATCTCTCATTTATGTGTTCATGCTGTTGTCCCTGCAGTTGTAGTTTTAGATTGCTAGTTAACTCTCTTCAGGTGAAAAAAATAAGGATACATTTGAGGTCTATTTCTTCCAGGGAATTTGCCTATCCCAATATGTTGGTAGAATGCAAAACAGCCAGGTAAAAACATAACTTTACAACATAGCCTGTTGTTGTAATAGATGACTGCTTATGTCATCACAACCCTCTTTTAATTGGAGGGGAAGTGGTTATGGGAAACACATCAAACGTGGTTGTGTGCATGTGCGTGCATGCGTGAGGAGGCAGGTCTATTTAGAGATGCGCTGACCCCAGACAAACACAACAGTGTAAAGGTGGAGAAACTCAGGAGACTCCCCCCTCACACAGGCAGCCTTTAAATATGCTTTTGGAGTATGCTCTGAATAGGTATTACCAATGGGAATGTATATACTGCATGCAGTGCAGGCATGAATGCTCATACTGAAACACTATTGCATTTACACTAGAGAGTGTGATGTGCGTTACATACTGATGTACAGTCAGATATATCCATCCATTACATATATTTTCTGTCGCTATGGCTAGGGTTCACTCTTACAAAAGCGTGAAAATATCATGTTCGGTCTTTGAATGAAGGTTGAAAGTCTCTCCCTCTCTTCTTCCTCTGGTGACAGATACGGACAGACGATGCCAATCTGGAGCAGTACGGATCTCTCGGTTTTTCCATTTTAGCATGGGTAAATCCGCGGGTTAATTAGTAGCAGTGAATCGATTACCCAATAGCAGGTGGTCAAGTGAAACAAGATCTGCACCAGTTGGGGTGCAGGTGAGGTGGTTGAATGTGACATGTTTTATTACCAGTCCATGCATTCTTCTCTGGAGCTCAGGACGAATTAGGAGCTCTGGCCCTCTGGCCCTGGACCCCGTGGGACAGACCATATCTGCATCCCTAACCAGGGGCCTATCCTGGTGCTCCCTGGCCCTCAGGTCCACAGCCTGTTAATGGAGGAGGCCCTGCCCAGGAAGCAAAGCCTCAGGCTCAGCCACATCTGACAGAGAGTGGAGGGGAGAGGAGAAAGAAGCCATGGATTTCTCTAAGTACAAGAGCAAACTGTCTGACTTTTTTGGTGATGATTTAGTGATATGTTCTATGGCAATGACAGAGAATGTCATGATGAAAAAATGAAGAGCAAGCACTGTGAGACTGTGTCACTTGAAGCACTGAAAGGACACAAGATAAATCAGAGTTTTTACAACAACAAAAAAGTATTAATATTCTACACTACCAATAAATAAGTATTTGAAATGGGAGTTTTATTGCTCCAAAACATTTTGGGTGTCTCCCTCATTTAACAGATCTGTGATCTCTTTATAAGGAAAGATTACAAATACCAACCCTGTACAGTATTACTGCCACACCAGCGGTCACAAGTCATGAAGGCAGTCACATTCCACCTGACCATTTAGTTACGTTAATTATGCTTCTCCAAGCTCTGATGCTACTGATGGTCATTAGTAGCCTACCTTACTTGCTAACTGCCTGGTACTCAGAACTCTATTGTCCCTCTACTCACACTGACATCAATGGAAATGTAATCAAAAATCTAATCAAAAACTTCATGAGAGCCCATGAGCTCATGCTCATGTTGCGCAATAGGCTATGCAATTGCGTGAGAAAACAGAGTGATGGCCTCTATTAAAAAGAGGAGGGTCCCATCAGCTTTCTATAAGTTAGGTCTACTATATTTTTTCTCAACTTTCCTAATGTAAGCACATTGCTTCTCTTTACAACAGGAGTATAGCCTATCTGGCTGGCATGAATATGAACCACGGGAAAAGCATCCTCCATTCGCTATTAGATTACATGTATTTTTTCCCCTGCCCCTGTTTTGAGACAGGTGCATGATAACGGTCCATTCTAAATCAAAACAAATTTCACACAAATATTATACAGTGGGGCAAAAAAGTATTTAGTCAGCCACCAATTGTGCAAGTTCTCCCACTTAAAAATATGAGAGATGCCTGTAATTTTCATCATAGGTACACTTCAACTATGAGAGTCAAAATGAGGGGGAAAAAATCCAGAAAATCACATTGTAGGATTTTTAATTCATTTATTTGCAAATTATGGTGGAAAATAAGTATTTGTTCAAGAACAAAAGTTTATCTCAATACTTTGTTATGTACCCTTTGTTGGCAATGACAGAGGTCAAACGTTTTCTGTCTTCACAAGGTTTTCACACACTGTTGCTGGTATTTTGGCCCATTCCTCCATGCAGATCTCCTCTAGAGCAGTGATGTTTTGGGGCTGTTGCTGGGCAACACAGACTTTCAACTCCCTCCAAAGATTTTCTATGGGGTTGAGATCTGGAGACTGGCTAGGCCACTCCAGGACCTTGAAATACTTCTTACGAAGCCACTCCTTCGTTGCCCGGGCATTGTCATGCTGAAAGACCCAGCCACGTTTCATCTTCAATGCCCTTGCTGATGGAAGGAGGTTTTCACGATACATGGCCCCATTCATTCTTTCCTTTACACGGATCAGTCGTCCTGGTCCCTTTGCAGAAAAACAGCCCCAAAGCATGATGTTTCCACCCCCATGCTTCACAGTAGGTATGGTGTTCTTTGGATGCAACTCAGCATTCTTTGTCCTCCAAACGAGGAAAACACAACGAGTTGAGTTTTTACCAAAAAGTTATATTTTGGTTTGATCTGACCATATGACATTCTCCCAATCTTCTTCTGGATCATCCAGATGATCTCTAGCAAACTTCAGACGGGCCTGGACATGTACTGGCTTAAGCAGGGGGACACGTCTGGCACTGCAGGATTTGAGTCCCTGGTGGCGTAGTGTGTTACTGATGGTAGGCTTTGTTACTTTGGTCCCAGCTCTCTGCAGGTCATTCTCTAGGTCCCCCCGTGTGGTTCTGGGATTTTTGCTCACCGTTCTTGTGATCATTTTGACACTACGGGGTGAGACCTTGCGTGGAGCTACAGATCGAGGGAGATTATCAGTGGTCTTGTATGTCTTCCATTTCCTAATAATTTATTTCTTCAAACCAAGCTGCTTACCTATTGCAGATTCAGTCTTCCCAGCCTGGTGCAGGTCTACAATTTTGTTTCTGGTGTCCTTTGACAGCTCTTTGGTCTTGGCCATAGTGGAGTTTGGAGTGTGACTGTTTGAGGTTGTGGACAGGTGTCTTTTATACAGGTAACGAGTGGAGGACAGAGGAGCCTCTTAAAGGCAGGTCTGTGAGAGCCAGAAATCTTGCTTGTTTGTAGGTGATCAAATACTTATTTTCCAACAACATTTGCAAATAAATTCATTAATAATCCTACAATGTGATTTTCAGGATTTTTTTTCTCATTTTGTCTGTCATAATTGAAGTGTACCTATGATGAAAATTACAGGCCTCTCTCATCTTTTTAAGTGGGAGAACTTGCACAATTGGTGGCTGACTAAATACTTTTTTGCCCCACTGTAAGCAGCACCTGAGTTTAGTGTTTATTAATTTGGGATCTATCGCATCCCACAACTGTCCCAGACTATGTTTAGAATATTTATTTCTCTCACAGAATAGAATATGTCAACTTTTGTACTATGGTGAATAGTATATTGACATTGGCTTGTGCTTTGTTGTTCGTTAGGCCTCCTCATCTTGTTGGCTGATGAAAAGTAAATGTTCAATGTTCTTCCAATATCTTCAATATGCACCTTGGAATTGGATAAGAACTTGCGCAGTTGTGTCCCCGATGTGTCTGTCTTTACTTGTAGCCTGTGAGAAAGACCCGACCATATGATGGAGAGCCATGTGAGTGAGAGGTGCTTCGGAGCACACAGCACTCAGGGAGAAGGGAATTATAATTATTATATTTAGTCCAAGGGCACAACCGCCACTGGCCACAAAAGTATTGGATTTTTTTAGGGGGCATTACGTCCACATAAAGGGGATGCTGCCTGTAAATTTGAGGCATTATCAAGTGCTTGTCAAATTGTGAATGAGAGGCTGATGAACAGTGTACATACAGCCTGCGCAAAAAGCAAAGCAGAACTCATGCCTTTCAAGCAACTTTTTTCAGTAGCATCATGCAGCCATAAAATGTATTAAAAATCTAAACTTATAGCCCAACGTTTGTAGAACAACTAATAACTAATAACTCTAAACTAAGCATATAGGAGTACATATTTATTATTAAAATGCTGAACACAGAAGGTGCACACTCACTCAAATTGTTTTTGAAGAAAATATCCTTTCTATTTAATTCAGCTTTGTTCAATTGTATTCTTCATACTATAAAATAATATAAAATAATGCCAGGGAATTCGAAGCAAATCTTGTCTGCTAAATTAATTAGTGTGGCCCACATCCATATGGCATAGCCAAATTAGGATCTAACATAAGGACAACTTATGCTATTCTGTTCTTCTGAAATAGACTGCACTTTCTTCATATCATGTTTCTTTAAAATAAATAATGAATTTATTGTGAAGGTGTAGGCTATATTACATGGATTTATTAGACTTTTTAAAATGTAGATGTTCCAAAAGTATGCATCAGTGGCTTGTGGGCTATGTGTGGAAGCAAGGAGATACTAAATGTGTTTTTGTTAATTAACTGTCAATTATAGTGAGACCGGCAGTTATTTGCTTGACAATCACTGGCTGACAAAATTTTGTGACCACCACAGCCCTACCTGTACCTCTATAATAATACTCTAAACTGGTGAGAGACCATGCTTTAAAAGAACATTACTCAAACATTACTCAGACTAAGTGCTTAGCATTGCACCACCAATCAATTCCTGCGATGTGATGTAAAGAGTACGAAATCGGATAAATTAATTTAAAGTATGCCACCACTTGCATGTCAGTGACAAATACCACAAGCCAGGGCTTCTTTCATTACCCATAATGATGTTGTGCTTTTGCCAGAAGTAAGACACATAAATGATAGAGGAAACAGAGAAACTTCCCTGGAAAGTGCCGTTTGCGCTATCCAACCTTGTGCCTGCTGCATCTGCTCTCCTCTCCTGTGCTCCTATACGGTGCGGAGCTGCAAGGGACATGGCAAACAGTGGCATCTGTTCGGTTTCAGGCAGAAAAAGCACTCTGGGTCCCCTGCCTTGTCCCCTGTGCTGTGTTCCCTGATGTTTAGAGAAGCAAGGTGTGCTGTGTTTGATTAATGAGAAAAACAGTTAAGGTGTTGTGGGCCTATTCTCTTCCCGTAAAATAGCAGGGTCTCCTGTCCAGGCTGCATCTGGAGCAAGGCAAACACAGTGACAGGAACTGAAGCCACAGATGCTTTGTGTTCTATAATCTCTGGAGTCCTTCTCTCACTCTCTCTACATCAGCCTGCCTGCTCTTCTTGCACCATGTGCCTCTCAATCCTCTTTGTTATGCCTTGTTGATTTGAGAGTGTTTATAAAAATCTCCCTGCCTGCAATTCATCCTCGATTGTCAGGTGTGCAAGTGCTACACAGTAGCTGTACTTTAAAGACATATGGCTTTGATGAGAACATACACTGTAAACAACAACAAATAAGCCATATATACATTCATCAGGTGCTGTTGACATATTGGGAGACTTTGGGATGTCAATTCGTTTTTCATGTTTGTCTTTGATCTTGGTTATTTTGGGGGTCTGGGACGTGTGTCCTGCCATTGGCTCCTTCTGATGGGTAATTTGGTTCTGAAGGGAGGTTGGACAGTCCTACACTGTGCTCTGCTCAGACACCTCTTTTAAATTCTCTGCCCTCACTGCCCAGGCATGCATGATTTAACATAACCTTCCTTCTCTGTAGTTACTTGATCTAGCTCTCTTTCTCATGTTTCTATTGGCTTTATGCCCCTTTCAATTTCACTTCCTCTCTCTTTTGTATTTTTCTCCCTTTCTCTCAGCCTCCCTCTCTCCCCTTTATCTGTTACCCCCTTTCCTCTTTACAGAGATAAAATCATGGGCTGCTCTGTGCCAATAAGGCTCCATTGTCATCTCCCCAGCTCTTCCACAGTGACAGACCAAGCTAAATGATAGAGACAGGAATTACAAAACATCCAGGATGAGCTGAAGTGACAATCAGGCCTGGCTCGGGCATGAAGCATGGGGATGATGGGAGAGAGGTGACCACACATGGCCTTCTCTGGATTCATCAAAAAACATTTCTGTACATCTCTGTTCCCTGACTCACTCCTGCTACTACTCTCTTGAGTTTTGTGCCATTCAAATTTTTGAGATTGGAGGAGAATCATGTCCTGTGGGTTATGGGCCATAATTGATGTGGACCTTTATTTCGACTGGCGCGTGCGTATTCAACATGTGTGAGGGGAAATGCATTGAGACAATCATATTGGGCTGTTTGTACAGAACAGTATATGACTGTTTTATTGGGTACACAGTTTTAAAGTGCAGCATGACTGTCACACCCTGATCAGTTTCACCTGTCCTCATTATTGTCTCCACCCCCTCCAGGTGTTGCTTGTTTTCCCCAGTGTATTTATCCCTGTGTTTCCTGTCTCTCTGTGCCAGTTTGTGTTGTATGTTTTCAAGTCAACTATCGTTTTTTCTCGTTCTCGTGCTTTTTACCTTCTCCTTTTTCTAGTCCTTCGGTTTTGACCCTTGCCTGTTTCTGGACTTTATACCCACCTGCCTGACCATTCTACCTGACTTGACCCCGAGCCTGTCTGCCACTCTGTACCTCTTGGACTCTGATCTGGTTTTGACCTTTGCCTGTCCACGACCATTCTCTTGCCAAACCCTTTGGATGAATAAACATTGTAAGACTCCAACCATCCTCCTCCTGTGTCTGCATTTGGGTCTCACCTTGTGTCTTGATAATGACAAACTGAGTGCTATCTTGTCTTGTAAAAAATCCAATGCATTGCATTAAGTGCTTTAAGGTAGGACCAGACCCATTTTACTTGAAACTATGATGAATGTTTGAAGAAAAGGTAGCATTGTTTACCTGCTTCAATGTCACAAAGATATTGAAATGGTTTCAGTCATTCTGGCTACTGCTGGACCAAATGCAATGAGGCTATACGTCAGGTTAACTAGTGCCTTTACCTCCTGAGATGGCACATTTGACACCATTCTATACATCCCTGCAACGTTAGACTAACCAAGCACCTTCTCTGCTGCTTCTCAGCCTTTATAGCGCTTGGGTCAATGCCAACTAAATCCATTGAAAACTGAGAAACTAATTAAATTTACCCAAGTATCTCGTTACCATGGAGCTAAGTTATTTTAAATAACAGGTGCTAATTAATTTCAAATGTCTTTGTTATGCAAATGAGAACAAAAGCTTAAAACACTAATCCTGTATTGGATATTTAATACTGAAAGTGCATTGTGGTTCAGTATCAGCACTGCTCACACTCCTACCTACTCTGTGAAATCATGTGGTCTTCTGGAGCTAGTGTGAGGTAGCTAGTAGATTAGCAACTAAAGACTGCTTTTAATGGGCAGAAATGGCCGCCTCTGTCTTTACAAATCTCCCCACATCCTCCTCGCACTCCATCAGAAGAGTTCAGGCACCGTGACTTTCAATTTGGTCCGCTCTCATTTAATGCGTGAGACTTTCTAAGTCTTTAAGGATGGTACATTAAAATAGACTTGTTGGAATAGCACCGTAGCAAGTCATTGAAAGCTTATCATTCAATCAAGCTTTTGATCTATAGTACTATTTCAAAAACCTTAAAAAGAATACCTTTCATAATTGTAAATAATATTTAAAACATGACTATACTAATGAAAGAATAGTAATATGCTGCATCCAATATTCAAACATTGTATTGCATGAGTATAAATAATCCATAGTCTCCTGGCTGGAGGATACGACAGTCCATCTGTCTGTGTTGTTGAAGCGGTCTGCCAGTCCACCAGGAGACCTTGCCCTGAGCAGTGCTGACCTACCATCACCCTGACTCATCGCTTGGGTTCACTAAACGTCTATGGTCTGTTTTACACACCAGATGGACACTGTTCTGCACACATAGAACAAGAATAATGTACAGTGCTTCAAATTGGCTCATTCAACCCCCTCTCTTCTGCCCTGCAATTCTACCCCAAAACTGGTCTCATAGCATTTCGATTTATTCTTAACATAAATCCGAGACACTCTATTGAGTATATTGAGTATGATATGTTACGAATTTGCAAAACATAGGACATTTTACGAATTCTAACGAGGTTCTAACGTCAGCTAGCTTGCTAATGTTAGCTAGCCTTGTGGTTGGGTTAGGGTTAAGTTTAGGAGTTAGGTTAAAGGTTTAAGGTTAGGGTGAGGGGAAGGGTTAGCTAACATGCTAAGTAGTTGCAAAGTAGCTAAAAAGTAGTAAGTAGTTGAAAAGTTCCTAATTAGCTAAAATGCTCAAGTTGTCTGATGAGATTCGAACTCGCAACCTTTGGGTAAAATATGGGTTAGGTAAATAAGACTTCTACCCGGCCTGTGATACTTTTAGGACCCTTATTGTCAAGTGAATACAGCCTATTATCCTGCAGAAACCTAATTACTGGGTAATTTCTGATTCTGATAGTGCCTCATTCAGATGCCACCATGGTAACCACTAATTTGTCACAAGTTAAATGACAACCTTGTTCCTTCCCATCCCTCTAACTAGCAATAGAGGGAAAACAGGAAGCCAGACTATAAATCATTCTGTTTTGTCAGGAGCATTGATTCTGTGCTATTATGAATCCCAAGTCCAACAGTAATTAATCCACCGAGGCGCCTGAGTATAAAATGAGCTTAGGACTTAATGAATTATGCCAACAATTAAATTATTTCAATTTTGTTTGATGAATATATTTAATTTCCAGCCTTGGTTAAAGACAGTCGATTGCAGGCAGTGAAAGAGTACCCGAGGAGTAATAATTTAGTCTAGGGCTAGGGAACTGTGGACAGCTCCACTCTCAATTTCTCTGTTTCATTTCACCCATCATTTTTCAATTAACCAATCAAAGTTCGCCAAACACAAGGAAAAGATGATCTATTTGCCAACAATGTTTTTGAATGTTACTTAATCTTTATTTAACTAGGCAAGTCAGTTAAGAACAAATTCTTATTTACAAATTCTTATTTACTTTTGCCTTTTTACCAAAAGGCAAAAGGCATCCTGCTGGGACGGGGAATGGGATTTAAAAAAATAAAATAATAATAAATAAATATGGGACAAAACACTCATCACGATTAGAGAGACAACACAACACTACATACAGACAGACCTAACTGGCTGACTACACCGCTCGCGTCTCGAGTGTCTACGTTACCAAGGGCTAAAATAGAAGTAACTTCTATTTGTGACGCAGATCGCGCTGAAAGTCCTGCCTCTCCCAGCTCCTTATTGGTTTATAGAAGCAGGTACCCACGTGCCATCTCCTCATTGGTTATACCCAAGTGGGTGACTGAAAGACGAACGAGGTCAGTGGCGGTAATGCACCTCATTTATGAAAGTTGCCAATCGCAATATAAAGTCAAGAGAAGAAAAGGCCTAGAAGGAGGAGAGATAACTAGAAATTATTCGGTTGACTGTTTTATGTGTGGATTAATTGTTGGAGTAGAGGACCTTGTGCATTTCAGGTAAAATAACAACTCAATGTTTATATCCCAGGACAAATTAGCTAGCAAGTGAAAGCTAGCTAGCTAAATTGCCATAAATTGTTTAATGCTTTTCGACCTGTCCCCAAATTAATGTAATTGGTTCAGAGTTTGTTTTGATATTTGAAGTGTCGTGATCGCGTTTGGTGAGGGGGGACAAAATAAATGTTTGCACTATGGCGCACAATGGCACACGCGCACAGCCGGTTTAAGTTCCGTGTAAGACAACAATATAGCATGGCAGCAACACATGACAACACAGCATGGTAGCAGCACAACATGGTAGCAGCACAAAACATGGTATAAACATTATTGGGCACAGACAACAGCATAAAGGGCAAGAAAGTAGAGACAACAATACATCACGCAACGCAACCACAGCTGTCAGTAAGCGTGTCCATGATTGAGTCTTTGAATGAAGAGATTGAGATAAAACTGTCCAGTTTGAGTGTTTGTTGCAGCTCGTTCCAGTCTCTTGCTGCAGCGAACTGAAAAGACGAGTGACCCAGGGATGTGTGTGCTCTGGGGACCTTTAACAGAATGTGATTGGCAGAACGGGTATTGTATGTGGAGGATGAGGGCTGCAGTAAATATCTCAGATAGGGGAGAGTGAGGCCTAAGAGGGATTTATAAATAAGCATCAACCAGTGGATCTTGCGACGGGTATACAGAGATGACCAGTTTATAGAGGAGTACAGAGTGCAGTGATGTGTCCTATAAGGAGCATTGGTGGTAAATCTGATGACTGAATGATAAAGAACATCTAGCCACTCGAGCACCCTTACCTGCTGATCTATAAATTATGTCTCCATAATCTAGCGTGGGTAGGATGGTCATCTGAATCAGGGTTAGTTTGGCATCTGGGGTGAAAGAGGAGCGATTACGATAGAGGAAACCAAGTCTAGATTTAACTTTAGCCTGCAGCTTTGATATGTGCTGAGAGAAGGACAGTGTACCGTCTAGCCATACTCCCAAGTACTTGTATGAGGTGACTGACTACCTCAAGCTAGATTTAAATGTATCTCACTGAAAATTGATTCTAGAATGTGGGGTAGTTAATCCCACTCCTATTAAATTAAATCAATTGAATTGAGGTAGGTACGTGAAATAGATCAACCACATTGACAACCAGTGGAGGACAGGAGTACCTCATAATGGTTCCAATCATAATTCAAATAAATTACATTATCTTAAGCCCAGCACAACAATTTCCAATAAAATAACAATCTCCAGGTGCACATCAAATTACAACGGCCGAACAAGCAATGACAATATACAGTATGTTGCCATGGCAACATGTTGACGTCTCTCTCTCTTCCAGTCGTTTATAATAACCCGTCTACCTGCCATCCGTCTCTGTATGGAAGATATGCGGCGAGCACACTGCTGTATTCTGATGTTCTGTCACCCTGAATGAGCTCATCTTCCTGCGACGCTCTCCTCTCCACTTAGACACTTGCTCTCGACCGCTGTCACCATGTCTGCCATCTGTGAGCCAATCTGTGCGACCTCTAACGAGGACTGAAAGAGAGATGCTGTGAGAAGTGACCCTGAGTATTATGGGTACATAATCCTCTGTCTCTGCCTTTACCTCTGACTGCCTCTTCCATCTTCCAGGCCTCACAGCCCATGTGGAAACACTATAGAGTGGGATAGGTTGGCCTGGAATAGTCTCTTTATGAACAATAAAAAATAGTCAATATGAGGAATATTTACAGGAAAAGCGGTATACCACGTTACGTTACATATTTCACATGCCATTTGTGAAGGGTTTATGATGTCTATAGACTGTTAATTACTATTTTGATTATAGTTATTTTTTTTTAAAGTAAACAGTGACTCCGTGGTCATATTGTCTACTCTCATTTGAGATTTTCTTCCTACCAAAATCATATCAAATGTAATAATGCTTATTCTATCACTAAATCCAAGTGAATAGGATAGCAATGCATAACCTTAAAAACAAAGAGGCTGGTCATATATTTCTTAACATAAATGATTCATGCTCTTGCACCTGGAAACTCATTTTCAAGTGTAGTGCAACTAACAGGCTGTGTTTACTCCCAGCATGACTGTTTTATTTATGGTGAATAATAATCTGTTTGTTTGTGTGTTCACTGACATTTCACTGCCTTCACTCATACAGGATCCACAAAGTTCCCAATGGTCTTGCAAAAAAAGTTTTATTCTTGACCAATGAAAGGACATTTAGGATGAAGAAGAACATCAACAAGCCTCTCCTTGAGCACAATCATTTACAGTACATACCCAAGAAATCTAACTAGTATTCCCATTCAAATACACTACCGTTCAAAGGTTTGGGGCCACTTAGAAATAACCTTGTTTTTAAAAGAAAAGCAATTACATAAATAACATCAAATTTATCCGAAATACAGTGTACACATTGTTCATGTTGTAAATGACTATTGGTAGCTGGAAACGGCTGATTTTTTAAAATGGAATATCTACATAGGCGTACAGAGGCCCATCATTAGCAACCATCACTCCTGTGTTCCAATGGCACGTTGTGTTAGCTAATCCAAGTTTATCATTTTAAAAGGCTAATTGATCATCATAAAACCATTTTGCAATTATGTTAGCACAGCTGAACACTATTGTTCTGATTAACTTCTTGATTCTACTTGAGACGCATATGTCTCAAGTAGGCACCTGGAAATGCAAATGCGCTACGCTAAATGCTAAATGTACTCGTTAAAACTCAAACCTTGATCAAAATTCACAAGCAGGGTATTGAATTAAAGCTACACTCGTTGTGAACCTAGCCAAAAAGTCAGATTTTTAAAATGCTTTTCGGCGAAAGCATGAGAAGCTATTATCTGATAGCATGCAACACCTCACAATGCCTGAATGCGACGTAAACAAAGACTCTGCTTATCCGACGCAGCACAAAACGCAGAAATAAAATATAAAACATTCATTACCTTTGACGAGCTTCTTTCTTGGCACTCCTATATGCCCCATAAACATCACTATTGGGTCTTTTTTTCGTTTAAATCGGTCCATATATACCCAAAATAGCTTTCTATGGAAGCTGTGTCATTCAGAAAAAAACATCGTTTTTAAACGCTGCGTCATTTTTTTAAATTAAAAAAGTCGACGATAAACTAATCCAACTTTAGGTATTAGTAAACGTTTATAATCTATCAAAATGATTACAGGGCGATGTATATTCAATAGCTCCTCGTCTGCAAATCAATGGCTGCCAATGTCCACATTTACAGCATCCTGGTGGAGACTGGAAGAAACGGAAGCCAGATAGTTGGATTTTCCAACAAAAAATTCAATTGAAAATGACGACAATGGCGACATCGTGTGGAATTTGTATGAATTGCATGCAGGTCGATATTAAATTTTGTCCCCTTTTAACAATCCATGGAAGTGACTTATGGAAATTATTTTTAGCTTTCAGAGAGCAGTTTTTCTTGCGTTTTTCAATGAAACACACGATCTGTTATAGTCACAGCCGTGATTTAACTAGTTTTAGAAACTTCAGAGTGTTTTCTATCCACACATACTAATCATATGCATATACTATATTCCTAGCATGAGTAGCAGGACGCTGAAAAGTTGCGCGATTTTTAACAGAATGTTCGAAAAAGGAGGGGGTAGAAGTAAGAGGTAAAGAAGCAATAAAACGGTCCTTCTTTAGACTAGTTGAGTATCTGGAGCATCAGCATTTGTGGGATCGATTACAGGCTCAAAATGGCCAGAAACAAAGAACGTTCTTCTGAAACTCGTCAGTCTATTCTTGTTCTGAGAAATGAAGGCTATTCCATGCGAGAAATTGGCAAGAAATTAAAGATCTGGTACAACGCTGTGTACTACTCCCTTCACAAAACAGCGCAAACTGGCTGTAATCAGAATACAAAGAGGAGTGGGAGGCCTCGGTGCACAACTGAGCAATAGGACAAGTACATTAGTGTGTAGTTTGAGAAACAGACGCCTCACAAGTCCTCAAATGGCAGCTTCATTAAATAGTACCCGCAAAACACCAGTCTCAAAGTCAACAGCGAAGAGGCGACTCTGGGATGCTGGCCTAGGCAGAGTTCCTCTGTCCAGTGTCTGTGTTCTTTTGCCCATCTTAATATTTTCTTTGTATTGACCAGTCTGAGATATTACTTTTTCTTTGCAACTCTGCCTAGAAGGCCAGCATCCCGTAGTCGCCTCTTCACTATGAAGGTAACCCGAAGTGGACTTTTTGTGTTTCTTCCGCCCAGAGGGAACGGGCACTCCACGCAACGGGGGACAAAACCTGTTATTTGCTTTGCTCTCAGGAACAGGGCGACATTGAAAGGAAATAGATAATGGCGCCGAAGGAGATGGCCAATGTTTAACGATCCCGTAACCAATTGTGCTATGTGTATGTTTTTTAGTGTAATTTGTAACTTATTTTGTACATAATGTTTCCGCCACCGTGTCTTATGCCTGAAAAGAGCTTCTTGATATCTGGGCAGCGATTACTCACCCCGTACTGCAGGAATTATTTTTCTTCAACGAGTCAGACGGGAAGGATTTACTCTAGACACCCTACAAGGCCCTCATCCCCGTAATTTGCAGGAGGAAAAGACAGAGGTATCGTGGACGACGGTCCGGGTGCCTTGAGAGGATTTGTCGCTGAGGCGGTAATCTACCTTTACCATCGGTCCTATTAGCCAACTTACAATCAATTAATAATAAAATAGACAAACTATGAGCACATATACAGTGCCTTGCAAAAGTATTCGGCCCCCTTGAACTTTGCAACCTTTTGCCACATTTCAGGCTTCAAACATAAAGATATAAAACTGTATTTTTTTGTGAAGAATCAACAACAAGTGGGACACAATCATGAAGTGGAACGACATTTATTGGATATTTCAAACTTTTTTTAACAATCAAAAACTGAAAAATTGGGCGTGCAAAATTATTCAGTCCCCTTAAGTTAATACTTTGTAGCGCCACCTTTTGCTGCGATTACAGCTGTAAGTCGCTTGGGGTATGTCTCTATCAGTTTTGCACATCGAAAGACTGAAATGTTTTCCCATTCCTCCTTGCAAAACAGCTCGAGCTCAGTGAGGTTGGATGGAGAGCATTTGTGAACAGCAGTTTTCAGTTCTTTCCACAGATTCTCGATTGGATTCAGGTCTGGACTTTGACTTGGCCATTCTAACACCTGGATATGTTTATTTTTGAACCATTCCATTGTAGATTTTGCTTTATGTTTTGGATCATTGTCTTGTTGGAAGACAAATCTCCGTCCCAGTCTCAGGTCTTTTGCAGACTCCATCAGGTTTTCTTCCAGAATGGTCCTGTATTTGGCTCCATCCATCTTCCCATCAATTTTAACCATCTTCCCTGTCCCTGCTGAAGAAAAGCAGGCCCAAACCATGATGCTGCCACCACCATGTTTGACTGTGGGGATGGTGTGTTCAGGGTGATGAGCTGTGTTGCTTTTACGCCAAACATAACGTTTTGCATTGTTGCCAAAAAGTTCAATTTTGGTTTCATCTGACCAGAGCACCTTCTTCCACATGTTTGGTGTGTCTCCCAGGTGGCTTGTGGCAAACTTTAAACGACACTTTTTATGGATATCTTTAAGAAATGGCTTTCTTCTTGCCACTCTTCCATAAAGGCCAGATTTGTGCAATATACGACTGATTGTAGTCCTATGGACAGAGTCTCCCACCTCAGCTGTAGATCTCTGCAGTTCATCCAGAGTGATCATGGGCCTCTTGGCTGCATCTCTGATCAGTCTTCTCCTTGTATGAGCTGAAAGTTTAGAGGGACGGCCAGGTCTTGGTAGATTTGCAGTGGTCTGATACTCCTTCCATTTCAATATTATCGCTTGCACAGTGCTCCTTGGGATGTTTAAAGCTTGGGAAATCTTTTTGTATCCAAATCCGGCTTTAAACTTCTTCACAACAGTATCTCGGACCTGCCTGGTGTGTTCCTTGTTCTTCATGATGCTCTCTACGCTTTTAACGGGCCTCTGAGACTATCACAGTGCAGGTGCATTTATACGGAGACTTGATTACACACAGGTGGATTGTATTTATCATCATTAGTCATTTAGGTCAACATTGGATCATTCAGAGATCCTCACTGAACTTCTGGAGAGAGTTTGCTGCACTGAAAGTAAAGGGGGCTGAATAATTTTGCACGCCCAATTTTTCAGTTTTTGATTTGTTAAAAAAGTTGGAAATATCCAATAAATGTCGTTCCACTTCATGATTGTGTCCCACTTGTTGTTGATTCTTCACAAAAAATACAGTTTTATATCTTTATGTTTGAAGCCTGAAATGTGGCAAAAGGTCGCAAAGTTCAAGGGGGCCGAATACTTTCGCAAGGCACTGTATATCCTTGTATTGCTACTGCTGTATCATCAAACTAATTATCTAAGTGAGTCTCAGAAATGGCTAATTATATTAATGTTATCTGATGTTAGCAAGTTATTGATTTCATGAACCTTATTTCTGAGGCTACATATAATAATATTGGCTGTTTTCAGCCCTTTCCTGGGTAGCTTATCAGAGATAGACATAATACTGAAAAGAGCAAACAAAGCAAGATAAAATATACATTCAGCAGTGCATTAATCAATTGGTGTGTGTGTGTGTGGCGGGGTTGAAGCTACGAATCCATAGGCTTGGCCCACTCATCCCCTCCAGGCTTCTGGGAGGGAGGGTGGACAATGTACCTGTCATAGCGGATGTCAGCAATGTCCCCACGCGCTCTGGCAGCTTTCATGGCTGGGATCAGTTCTTTCCTCTTCTGGCGCACAGCTTCAGGATAGTCCTTGTTGAGGAAGATATACATTCCTCTCAAGTTCTTGGCTCTTTCCAGAACAGCTACCTTGTCCTTGAACCTCAGGAACTTGAACACTACCTTGTCTGGTGGTGGGTTTTCCAGTCCTGTGGGCGCACTCCACCTCAATCTTCCTGTGGTCCATTTTCAATTTCCCAGAGATAATTTCCCTCACTTTGTCCTCAGACTGCATCCAGGTCTCATGTGGAGATTCTGCAATTCCGTCCACGACCATGTTGTTCTGCCTTGATTGTCCCTCGAGATCCCTATGACTTATTTTTCATTGTTATCATGGATTCACATACAGAATTGATGTCCTCTCTCAATGACTTACAGATTGATGTCATCTTGCCATTCTCCTGTTTCAACTCATTGAGCTGACCCCAGCCATGGTTGCTGTTGCCTAAACATCAGATTGTTACTATGGTTACCCCACGGATATTCAATGTGAAAGAATTCTGGCTAAAAAAAGACGCAAGCCAGAATGTTGAATAAAATGATATGTACACTTACTTTACCGGTTGTCCATGCTGTTGGTCCTTTTGACCATAGGAGGTGGAGATAGGTAAACAACACTCTCCTGTGGATACCCTGACTTTTTTTGCGGTGCCGGTAGGTTTTGTCGCTTGTATTTTCAATCTCCTGACACATTGCATGTAATGCAAAATACAGTGCCTTGCGAAAGTATTCGGCCCCCTTGAACTTTGCGACCTTTTGCCACATTTCAGGCTTCAAACATAAAGATATAAAACTGTATTTTTTTTGTGAAGAATCAACAACAAGTGGGACACAATCATGAAGTGGAACGACATTTATTGGATATTTCAAACTTTTTTAACAAATCAAAAACTGAAAAATTGGGCGTGCAAAATTATTCAGCCCCCTTAAGTTAATACTTTGTAGCGCCACCTTTTGCTGCGATTACAGCTGTAAGTCGCTTGGGGTATGTCTCTATCAGTTTTGCACATCGAGAGACTGAAATGTTTTCCCATTCCTCCTTGCAAAACAGCTCGAGCTCAGTGAGGTTGGATGGAGAGCATTTGTGAACAGCAGTTTTCAGTTCTTTCCACAGATTCTCGATTGGATTCAGGTCTGGACTTTGACTTGGCCATTCTAACACCTGGATATGTTTATTTTTGAACCATTCCATTGTAGATTTTGCTTTATGTTTTGGATCATTGTCTTGTTGGAAGACAAATCTCCGTCCCAGTCTCAGGTCTTTTGCAGACTCCATCAGGTTTTCTTCCAGAATGGTCCTGTATTTGGCTCCATCCATCTTCCCATCAATTTTAACCATCTTCCCTGTCCCTGCTGAAGAAAAGCAGGCCCAAACCATGATGCTGCCACCACCATGTTTGACAGTGGGGATGGTGTGTTCAGCTCTGTTGCTTTTACGCCAAACATAACGTTTTGCATTGTTGCCAAAAAGTTCAATTTTGGTTTCATCTGTTTCATTCTTCCACATGTTTGGTGTGTCTCCCAGGTGGCTTGTGGCAAACTTTAAACAACACTTTTTATGGATATCTTTAAGAAATGGCTTTCTTCTTGCCACTCTTCCATAAAGGCCAGATTTGTGCAATATACGACTGATTGTTGTCCTATGGACAGAGTCTCCCACCTCAGCTGTAGATCTCTGCAGTTCATCCAGAGTGATCATGGGCCTCTTGGCTGCATCTCTGATCAGTCTTCTCCTTGTATGAGCTGAAAGTTTAGAGGGACGGCCAGGTCTTGGTAGATTTGCAGTGGTCTGATACTCCTTCCATTTCAATATTATCGCTTGCACAGTGCTCCTTGGGATGTTTAAAGCTTGGGAAATATTTTTGTATCCAAATCCGGCTTTAAACTTCTTCACAAAAGTATCTCGGACCTGCCTGGTGTGTTCCTTGTTCTTCATGATGCTCTCTACGCGTTTAACGGACCTCTGAGAATATCACAGTGCAGGTGCATTTATACGGAGACTTGATTACACACAGGTGGATTGTATTTATCATCATTAGTCATTTAGGTCAACATTGGATCATTCAGAGATCCTCACTGAACTTCTGGAGAGAGTTTGCTGCACTGAAAGTAAAGGGGCTGAATAATTTTGCACGCCCAATTTTTCAGTTTTTGATTTGTTAAAAAAGTTTGAAATATCCAATAAATGTTGTTCCACTTCATGATTGTGTCCCACTTGTTGTTGATTCTTCACAAAAAAATACAGTTTTATATCTTTATGTTTGAAGCCTGAAATGTGGCAAAAGGTCGAAAAGTTCAAGGGGGCCGAATACTTTCGCAAGGCACTGTATGTTAACAATAGCCAAATTGTTTGTGAAATTTGACAGCTGATTTCATGGGACAA
Organism: Oncorhynchus clarkii lewisi; assembly: GCF_045791955.1. Lineage (NCBI taxonomy): Eukaryota > Metazoa > Chordata > Actinopteri > Salmoniformes > Salmonidae > Oncorhynchus > Oncorhynchus clarkii. The sequence continues at coordinate 36,412,028 of NC_092158.1, forward strand.
CGTTCAGTCTGTGGTTCGGTTAGGCTCGGCCATATTGTACAAGAGTTTGTCAATTGCTTCAGATTGAAAATAGAAAACCGGAAATAAAGACCGATATACAGACCAACATACTGAAGGTCAGGTTGATAACACTTCCCTGTGGATATTTTATCTCAGAATACCTCTGGCATAGGGACAAAATCTGCAGACAACAGGTAAAGTAAGTTGAAATGAAGTTTGTTCAACATTCTGACTTATAATAGGACTGTTCGGGAATGCTGAGCCCACATGTTAGAGATGAGAGTGTACGTTTTTCACTCTCGGATTCTAAAAGAGGCTATGGTTGCTGTAGCTTCATTCACCTCAGCCGATTTACAAACACAGCCTATTAGCTATACAATTAGCGCTCCACATTAACTCACATTAAAATGACTTTATTAACAAAAGGTAAACAAATACATTTGCTTTACAGAACTTTTTCATTATGTTGCAGTTTAAAGCTGAGTGAGTATGATGGGAGACAGTGCTGGTTTCAGGCACAGGGCGCAGCAGGTGTTTATTTGCAAAGGACCACAGGAGGAGGCAGGTAGCTGGGTCCAGGGGCAGGGGCAGGCAGAAGGTCATACACAGGGACTCCAAAAAGGAGAGATCAGGCAAGAGGTTGATGACAGAAAATCTGATAGTCAAAAGTACAGGCAGGGAATAGGCAAAAAGGCCTCATTAGTAAGGATGGTCAAAAACTACGATACACGGAAGGACTAATACAGAAATAAACAGAGCTCCAAATAGAATGTGCATCAAAACAAACAATTCCTCACAATGATGTGGTGCAAAGAACTGAGCTACTGTAAATAATGTGTAAATGACATACAGGTGTGTGAACAGGTGATCAGAATTCAGGTGATTGGGATCTAGAGAGTGAGCTGCGTTCAGGGGATCTATGTGTTTGAGAGTGTGAGTTGGAAGCAGACGTTACAGTGTTAATATGACAGGCAGATCGCTAAAGAGTGATTTCCAAATTGGATGTATATACATGTCTTGAGAACGTCGGATAATGCCTTCAAAACCGGCCACTAGGGGAAACAGTGAACGCTATTACCATCAAGTAGGGTAGGGTTGGGTTGGGTAATCCCATTTCTGTAAATCAGAAGGTTACGGGTTCGATACCAGTGGTGGACATTTGTTTTGTTTTAACCCTATCCCAAACCTTAACCCTTACCTTAACCATTCAGAATGAGTGCCTAGACGTAATGTTATAACCCTATCCAAAACCTTAACCTTCTAAATTTGACGTTTGGTGTGAGACTGTGAGAGCTTTCTGGATATCTGAGTGAGAGTGACTAACAAAATCAATGTGGGCCCCCTTGAGGTCAGGGCCCGATCGGTAATTCAGCCATGATTACTACAAGTTTATATAGCTGGTTAGACTAAATAGACTAATTAACCATCTAAAAAATCATAACTGACATGGGCTAATTGAGTGACTGTCAGTGAGTGACATATAACAAGAGGAAAACTGCTGATGCACAACACTTGGCTCCCGAGTGGCTCAGCGGTCTAAAGCACTGCATCTCAGTGCTAGAGGCGTCACAACAGACCCTCGTTCGATTTCAGGCTGTCTTACAACCGGCCGTGATTGAGAGTCCCATAGGGCGTTGTACAATTGGCCCAGCGTCGTCCGGGTTAGGGTTTGGCCGGGGTAGGCCGTCATTGTAAATAAGAATCTGACTTGCCTAGTTAAATGAATAAATCAACTAGTTTTGAAATTGCACCTTGTGTATTCTACTAATCTAACTCTCAACAGTAAATTGAGACCTGGACCCCAGTGTCCTCATATGTAGCCAGGGCCCTGGACACATCATTGTTCGCACTTTTTGTGTATTTGTTTTTAAAAGCAAACTAAAGCCTGCTTTTTATTGAATACTGGTGGCTTGTTTGCCTACTACCTTTATCTATTGTTTGATGTATGCCCCACATGTTATATGCTACACTAAATAACCACTGACAATTTAGTCTGCTCTTGCTTTGGTCTACCCCACCAGAAGTTATTGCATCCTACTTTTGACATTCATATTGTTATCTTGTTGCTATATTTGCATAGCTTAATCACACATGAATTTTGCTATTGATATGTTTAATAATTGTATATTAATATCGCAATGTATTCATATTATAGAGTTTGATAACATAATTAAGCATTTGTGTATTATCTTGTTTTATTTGCTATTTCTCTGTCTCCCTGCAGAAAAAAATACATATTATGTTATCCACCTGCTGGCCAATTGTAACCAAAGACAATCAACACAAGATTCACAGACTAAATGTCAACTAAACTGTCAATCATATTTTCTAACTCAACTGTATTGTGATTCAAATCAATCTAAACACATTTCCATGCCATGTAGCATCATCTGAACAGAAAGATACATTAACAGCAGTTCCCAAACTAGGGGTTAAAAATATAGATATTGGCTTTGTATCTCAAAATCATTGTAATGTGGTTAACTGACTAAAAGGGAATAAATACCCTAACGTCTTCCTCAGAGCATTAAAACTCATGGTACCCTTCACCAGCTCATATCTGTGTGAAGCTGGATTCAGCAGTGCTGGATCTGACAGCAGCGATGAGGTGTGCACTGTTGACTACGCCACCTGACCATGTGAATCTCCAACACGACCTGCATCAACATGTATCAAGCACATCCATATCATCAGTGCTGGTGAGCTAAGACACTCTGTCAGACAAATTTGCAATTGACTGTCATAGCCCCACATTAAAAAGATGTGTTCGTGAGTTGAGAAGATAATCCGAAATACTGTTAGAATGTTTTGCAATTTCCTGCCATAGCCCCATATAAAAAAGCTCTTCACATGGTTGGGGTTGCGGACGAAAAAAGTTTGGGAACCCCTGCATTAAGACAATGGAAAACTGGTGGATCGCATTGAGCCTGAATTCAGTTTTGTATAACATTAGCAGTTATTGGCAGTATTTCTTTCCCATGAATATGAAATATAATGCTTTATTTTCATGGATTTTAAATAATATTAATATGATAAATACCTTAAAGGTTTTTGGAACTGTCTTTATCAATATAAACATGTGATTGAACTGTTAATGTTCTGTTGTCATTTGATAATTTGCAAAGAAAATTTAAAGCATTTGAAGCTTCAAAATCATGTCTTTGTAATTTTGTACTCATTAATTATTATCCTGGACAAACTTATTAATTTGTATTTTCACAAAACGATATTTTCTCATGTCCTTTGTTTGAGGATAATACTATACATTTGACCTTTTGGAATTACCAGAGGGGAGTTTATAAACACACCATGTAAGAGCAGGGAATATAGAATAAGAGGAGGGACTTCCATTTACAGTATTTGGAAACCCCAGATTATCTAATTCTGCACTAGACAAAATTAGAAACATCATCATAGTGTTTAGATGCTTTAAAGAGGGAACAACACCACAAGAGAAGGGATCCAATTCTGCACTACACATGACTCAAAACACTATAATAGCGTGTTCAACCTTTTCCTGATTAATACTCCCAGTCTCTGGCAAGGTGTTGATTAACTATTGAATAGGTTATGTTACAACACACCATGTCATGTTTCAGAACACTTCAGGATGAATGTTTCAGTACACGTTAAATTTGTCCCAATACTCTCACAACCACGTGTTTCAACGTTTATGTTTTGTCTCCACTAGTTTTAGTGTTACAAAGCACTTCATTGTAACAGTGTACCTGTAGAGGAATCAAGGGGCATTTTATAGAGCAATGCATATTATGGGATGGGCCTCACTGTCAAAATAGCTATTTGTAAAATCATAATACACATCTACATTTTTGCTCACTCTGAATTCTGTTTAGTAGTGTTCCATAACTAGTGAATCTGAATCTCTGGCTATGGGGGAAAGAGCCAGGCGGATAGATCAAAGTAGACCCGACACACTTTGATTCTATCAATGGCAAACCATCACACAGACATGCAGTCTTTTCATCATCAGGGAACAGTGACATCGTTTTGAAAAACATTGTTTGTGGCAGACTTTATTCTGCTCATGCTTGATTCATAAGGAATAGTGACAGGATAGTTGTCAAAGAATTAACACCACCGCATCATTCTAAAACAGCTTTAATATTTCAGGGCTGAACCTGTGTGAACCTGTGTGCCTGTACTGCTCACAGATTTGTAAAGTAAAACATCTACAGTGGGGCAAAAAAGTATTTAGTCAGCCACCAATTGTGCAAGTTCTCCCATTTAAAAAGATGAGAGAGGCCTGTAATTTTCATCATAGGTACACTTCAACTATGACAGACAAAATGAGAAGAAAAAAATCCTGAAAATCACATTGTAGGATTTTTAATGAATTTATTTGCAAATTATGGTGGAAAATAAGTATTTGGTCACCTACAAACAAGCAAGATGTCTGGCTCTCACAGACCTGTAACTTCTTTTTTAAGAGGCTCCTCTGTCCTCCACTCGTTACCTGTATTAATGGCACCTGTTTGAACTTGTTATCAGTATAAAATACACCTGTCCACAACCTCAAACATCACACTCCAAACTCCACTATGGCCAAGACCAAAGAGCTGTCAAAGGACACCAGAAACACAATTGTAGACCTGCACTAGGCTGGGAAGACTGAATCTGCAATAGGTAAACAGCTTGGTTTGAAGAAATCAACTGTGGGAGCAATTATTAGGAAATGGAAGACATACAAGACCACTGATAATCTCCCTCGATTTGGGGCTCCACGCAAGATCTCACCCCGTGGGGTCAAAATGATCACAAGAACAGTGAGCAAAAATCCCAGAACCACACGGGGGGACCGAGTGAATAACCTGCAGAGAGCTCGGACCAAAGTAACAAAGCCTACCATCAGTAACACAATACGCCGCCAGGGACTCAAATCCTGCAGTGCCAGATGTGTCCCCCTGCTTAAGCCAGTACATGTCCAGGCCCGTCTGAAGTTTGCTAGAGAGCATTTGGATGATCCAGAAGAAGATTGGGAGAATGTCATATGGTCAGATCAAACCAAAATATAACTTTTTGGCAAAAACTCAACTCGTCGTGTTTGGAGGACAAAGAATGCTGAGTTGCATCCAAAAAACACCATACCTACTGTGAAGCATGGGGGTGGAAACATCATGCTTTGGGGCTGTTTTTCTGCAAAGGGACCAGGACGACTGATCTGTGTAAAGGAAAGAATGAATGGGGCTATGTATCGTGAGATTTTGAGTGAAAACCTCCTTCCATCAGCAAGGGCATTGAAGATGAAACGTGGCTGGGTCTTTCAGCATGACAATGATCCCAAACACACCGCCCGGGCAACGAAGGAGTGGCTTCGTAAGAAGCATTTCAATGTCCTGGAGTGGCCTAGCCAGTCTCCAGATCTCAACCTCATAGAAAATCTTTGGAGGGAGTTGAAAGTCCGTGTTGCCCAGCAACAGCCCCAAAACATCACTGCTCTAGAGGAGATCTGCATGGAGGAATGGGCCAAAATACCAGCAACAGTGTGTGAAAACCTTGTGAAGACTTACAGAAAACATTTGACCTCTGTCATTGCCAACAAAGGGTACATAACAAAGTATTGAGATAAACTTTTGTTATTGACCAAATACTTATTTTCCACCATAATTTGCAAATAAATTCATTAAAAATCATACAAATGTGATTTTCTGGATTTTTTTTCTCATTTTGTCTGTCATAGTTGACGTGTACCTATGATGAAAATGACAGGCCTCTCTCATCTTTTTAAGTGGGAGAACATGCACAATTGGTGGCTGACTAAATACTTTTTTGCCCCACTGTATTTGCACAAGAAATCATCTGAATGTCACAGACCATTGAAAGCATATCACAGATTTGACATATCCACCCTATCAATTGTGCATGCCTTTTCTTGTGATCATTGCACACAGAATACCTGTAGTTTTTGTCAAAGCAATATTTTTTGCAATACAACGAATTCGATACAACCCAATACGAGTTATTCTCACATTATGTCCTTGCCCTCTTAGGAAATGTACGTTTCAACAACAGATTCTCCTCTCCACAAGCACATATATTTAATTATTGAAGTAGCTGCAACTGAGAAAATTGCCAAATCTTCAGACAAGGCATTCGTTGTAAATGCAGTTATCAACTGATAGGGACTCCATGATTCTTGTCACCTGGCTATGATCTGGTGGTCATTAGGTCCTACCATCTATATCAAGCTGGTGTCAATGGTTAGAGACAAACTGTCAAATTCCATTTTCACCTTTGGCAGTTTGGAGCACTCTGGGTAATAACAAATTAATGTCTGCATCCAATTCCCGGGAGATTAGGATTCATTTGCATTTAACTTAAGTATATCTGGAGGATTGATTTCCATAAATCAGAGGAGCTTAGGGGGTAAGGCTTCAGGCCTTAACTGGGCTTGTAATACCCAAATAAAAAATGTATTTAATGGAAGAGCTAATTTAGGTGAAGAAAATTACTCCGACAAGTTGGATGGTGTTGGCACATTGAATTTAATGGAAGCAGGGCATATAGGAATACTAAGTATGAGAAGTGGTTTGTGTGAACAGCTGAGTGTGAGTGCTGGATAAGGGGAGCTCTAGCCATGCAGTTGTCCATAAGGATTTATCCTGAATTGTAGTTGCATCAGACCGTATCAGACACATCAGCCTTACATCCCAACAATTTCACACTAGAGTAAACCCAATGTGGAAGCATGAGACAAAATAATAATCAAATCATATGATCATACTTTGGGCCCTATACATTCCCACATGTTCCCACAGGCATGGATATCTTGAGTATTTATGTAATTACACTATTTGATATTTTCCTTCTTACTTTTCACTCTGTTGACTTGGTTATCTAAAGCTGAGGCATAAGTATTCCCAAGCCATTCTAAGAAATCAAATAAAATCTTTGTTTGTTCGAAACAAATTACCCAATACTGCCGTTCCGAATTCTCGAACTAGTAAGGATTTTTTTGTTGTTGAATTTTACCCCCTTTTTCTCCCCAATTTCGTGGTATCCAATTGTTAGTAGCTACTATCTTGTCTCATCGCTACAACTCCCGTACGGGCTTGGGAGAGACGAAGGTTGAAAGTCATGCGTCCTCCGATACACAACCCAACCAACCCAACTGCTTCTTAACACAGCGCGCATCCAACCCAGAAGCCAGCCGCACCAATGTGTCGGAGGAAACACTGTGCACCTGGCAATCTTGGTTAGCGTGCACTGCGCCCGGCCCGCCACAGGAGTCGCTGGTGTGTGATGAGACAAGGATATCCCTACCGGCCAAACCCTCCCTAACCCGGACGACGCTATGCCAATTGTGCGTCGCCCCACGGATCTCCCGGTCACGGCCGGTTACGACAGAGCCTGGGCGCGAACCCAGAGTCTCTGGTGGCCCTTAACCACTGCGCCACCCGGGAGGCCCATCAGTAAGGATTTTTACCATTGCAACAAACAAATAATCCATAATCCGAATTGTGGGATGATCCATTGCAGAGTTTATAATGTTTGATGTGGGCATTATACAGAATGTCAGGTATGAAAGTTATGCACTTGATTTCGATGCATAATTACATTTACATTGTTCAATACTTAAAAACACAGACGGACAGCATCCATAAAAGCAGCTTTAACAATGTAACCAGTGAATGCAGCTGCATCACTCTATTTAATTGGCAGGAGAGGAGGCCCCTTTCTCGTATTTGCATCACAAACATTTCTAATCAGACCAGAGAATGGCATGAGTGGCATTACATAAACTACACACGGGATAGTAGGTTCATAATCTCAGCCAGCAAATTCAATTACTTGAAATCATGTTTCTTCCCTGAGGACCCTGACACAAGTGAGAGACAATCAGTTACAAACCCATGGAGAGGGTGGTGGCTGAATTTCCACCTCATCCGATACCCACTGCTTCCTATCCCAGGGATCCCTTATGGGTATAGACTAGAGAGTGCCAACCCTTCCTGCTCCCTTTATCACTTCTACTTCATGTACCACTAAGGACAGCTTGAAGTCACCTGGCATTTCTAAACTATAGAAAATGACTAAAGTCATGAGGAGAGAGTATTCACGAGGAGAGTGCTGGTGGTAGTGGTGATGGTGGATGAAAACAGTGACCTTCAGAGAGAAGGGCAGATCAGAAAGCAATGACATCTGGCACAAACATCATGACAGGATTTTACATCAAAACGGTGCACTACGCAGGTCAACTTTGAAATCTAATCGACTTTGTATAAATGTCAGTCTCTAAAGATGTAAACAGTCTAACATGATGGTAGCAGTGGCACTGCCATAGCTATAATCAGATGAATGTGTTTTGATACACTTACATATTCCTCACAAAACACATCAAACGAAGCCAAAAGCAAATGTTTGTGTGAAATGTATGATTCATACATCTGTAGACGAGAAGCAACGAAGCTGAAGCTCCTCCCTCATGGCTGGTGAATGATATCACAGTGTCTTCAGAAAGTATTCCCACCCCTTGACTTTTTCCACATGTTGCTGTGTTACAGCCTGAATTTAAAACGTATTAAATTTAGATGTTTTGGTCACTGGCCTACACACAATACCTCATAATGTAAAAGTAGAATTGTGTTTTTTTTATATTTGTACAAATTAATTAAAAATATATGAAATGTCTTGAGACAATAAGTATTCAACCTCTTTGTTATGGCAAGCCTAAATAAGTTCAAGAGTAAAAATGTGCTTAACAAGTTACATAATAAGTGATTTTCTAACGACTACCTCATCTCTGTACCCCACAGATACAATTATCTGTATATCTGTAAGGTCCCTCGGTCGAGCAGTGAATGTCAAACACAGATTCAACCACAAAGACCAGGGAGGTTTTCCAATGCCTCGCAAAGAAGGGCACCTATTGGTAAATGGGTATACATTTTTTAAAAAGCAGACATTGAATATCCCTTTGAGCATGGTGAAGTTATTAATTACACTTTGGATTGTGTATCAATGCCCCCAGTCACGACAAAGATACAGGTGTCCTTCCTAACTATGTTGCCTGAGAGGAAAGACACCACTCAAAGATCTCACCGTGAGACCAATGGTGACTTTAAAACGGTCACAGTTTAAATGCTGTGATAGGAGAAAACTGAGGATGGATCAACAACATTGTGTTTCTCCACAATAGGCAAATGTTGGACAATCCAGGTGTGGAAAGCTCTTAGAGACTTACCCAAAAAGTTTGCTAAAATTTCTAAAAGCATGTTTTCACTTTGTCATTATGGGGTATTGAGTGTAGATGGGTGAGAAAAAACATATTTAATCCATTTTGAATTCAGGCTGTAACAAAACAAAAATGTGGAATAAATGGAATAAGTATGAATACTTTCTGAAGGCAATGTAAATACCTTCATCGTCCTGTTTCAATGTCATGTTCAACATTGTACCCAAAAGCACAGTAACACTACTGAAGGATCCGTGAGAGAGCCAGGAAATAGGATGTGACCGACTCACTGATACTATTACACTTTTCCCCTGAGGCTCGGATGGATGGCCAGGACATCCATGCTGATAGGGACCGCATGGGATGAATGAAGTTGCAGCATGAGAATGACTTGGTATTAACTCCATGTCATTAACTCACAGGTCAGTGATTGTCCACAAACATGGTGGGATGGTTGAGGGGTTCTCACATGAGGCAGGGCGCTAGCGTATGGGTGATGTAATGTAGAGCTGATCCAGACATAGGGAAGGAATAGAAGAGTTACAGTGTGTGGCAATGGCAAAAATATATATTACAATTGAAAGATAACAAGTTTAAAGTGTTATTTCCTCTCCCAAAAGCAACAGGTGGTGGTATTTGGCTTGATGCTAACTGAGCAAGTGCAAAATCACACTTATGTTTTGGTAGGTAAACTACCAATTCAAACCTTATGGAAGCTGAAATGTTGAATAATACTCTATTGCTTGAAGCACTTGAAGATCCGTTTTCATCCAACGTTTTCCATTGATCAAATCTCAAATCATGAGTTGACCTAGCTGTTCTCAAATCAAATTGGTTTGCAGCTAACAATACTGTGTTGTTACTGTCTTAACCTGCAGTGAGCAGACATCAGAGTTCCTTGCAGATGAGGGTTAGACAGTTGTTATAGGCGAGGCAAGGGTTGGTAGTGATGGAAGGGGGCCTTTGTTTACACAAGCCGATATTCCCTTGTGGAGATTTTTCTTGGATAAAAGCCTGAGGATGTGCTTTCTGAAAACCCATTGCACAGAGGCGTTCTCAATGAATGTACTGCTGAACTCTCGTGTTTGTCTGCAGCTGAATCCAATTCCAGGACTAAACGATAAAACAAAGCGTTATGGCAGATGAAATGGTGGACTCATCCTTGCCAAGACCCATTTGATTTCCACGATTGATTCTCCACTCACCCTTATTTGGGGGTAATTGGTGCTCTGAGGCAAGAGAATGCTTTTTGTAAAAGGACATCAGCCAACCCTCTCAGTAATCTGCTACAGATGGACTGGTGTTTCTATATGTTGAGTGTAGTTTTGGAGATTTTCCACAAAAATGTAATTATCCTTGTCTTATTTATTGTTTTGACATGAAGCAACAGAGAAAGTGGATCCCACCATACACACTTGACACCAAGAGACATGCAATAAGTCATCACATTAACAGTCAGCTTCATACATACACTACTATTCAAATGTTTGGGGTCACTTAGAAATGTCCTTGTTTTTGAAAGAAAAACCTTTTTATTTGTCCATTAAAATAACATAAAATTGATCAGAAATACAGTGTAGACATTGTTAATGTATTGTAGCTGGAAACAACAGATTTTTTTAATGGAATATCTACATTGGCAGACAGAGGCCCATTATCAGCAACCATCACTCCTGTGTTCCAATGGCACGTTGTGTTAGCTAAAAGGCTAATTAATCATTAGAAAACCCTTTTGTAATTATGTTAGCACAGCTGAAAACTGTTGTCCTGAATTAAGAAGCAATAAAACGGTCCTTCTTTAGACTAGTTGAGTATCTAGAGCATCAGTATTTGTGGGTTTGATTACAGGCTCAAAAGGGCTAGAAACAAGGATCTTTCTTCTGAAACTCATCAGTCTATTCTTGTTCTGAGAAATGAAGGCTATTCCATGCGAGAAATTGGCAAGAAACTGAAGATCTCGTACAACGCTGTGTACTACTCCCTTCACAGCGCAAACTGGCTGTAACCAGAATAGAAAGAGGCGTGGAGTAGTACTCCCGGAGTCGCCTCTTCTCTGTTAACTTTGAGACTGGTGTTTTGCGGGTACTATTTAATGAAGCTGCCAGTTGAGGACTTATGAGGCATCTTTCTCACATGGAATAGCCTTCCGGCACCGACAAAGATGGCCGCATTGCTTCGCGTTCCTAGGAAACTATGCAGTATTTTTTTTTATGTGTTATTTCTTACATTGTTACCCCAGGAAATCTTAAGTTTTATAACATACAGCCGGGAGGAACTATTAGATATAAAAGCAACGTCAACTCACCAACATTACGACCAGGAATACGACTTTCCCGAAGCGGATCCTCTGTTTGGTCCAACACCCAGGACAATGGATTGGATTCCAGCCGGCGACCCAAAACAACGGCGCCGCAGAAGGGGCAGACTGAGCGGTCTTCTGGTCAGGCTCCGTAGACGGGCACAACGCGCACCACTCCCGAGCATACTACTCACCAATGTCCAGTCTCTTGACAACAAGGTAGGCGAAATCCGAGCAAGGGTTGCCTTCCAGAGAGACATCAGAGATTGTAACGTTCTTTGTTTCACAGAAACATTGCTCACTTGGGATACGTTATCAGAGTCGGTACAGCCACCTGGTTTCTTCACGCATCGCGCCGACAGAAACAAACATCTCTCTAGTAAGAAGAAGGGCGGGGGTGTATGCCTTATGATTAACGAGACGTGGTGTGATCATAACAACATACAGGAACTTAAGTCCTTTTGTTCACCTGACCTAGAATTGCTTATAATTAAATGCCGACCACATTATCTACCAAGAGAACTCTCCTCGATCAAAATCACAGTTGTGTATATCACCCCCCCCCCCCAAGCAGACACCTCCACGGCCCTGAAAGAACCTCATTGGACTCTATGTAAACTGGAAACCACATATCCTGAGGCTGCATTTATTGTAGCTGGGGATTTTAACAAGGCTAATCTGAAAACAAGGCTCCCAAATTTTATCAGCATATCGAATGCGCGACCCGGGCTGGCAAAACCCTGGATCATTGTTATTCTAACTTCCGCGCCCTCCTTTCGGAAAATCTGACCACGACTCCATTTTGTTGCTCCCAGCCTATAGACAGAAACTAAAACAGGAAACAGGTATGTTCAACGCTGGTCTGACCAATCGGATTCCACGCTTCAAGATTGCGTCGATCACGTGGACTGGGATTTGTTTCCGCATAGCGTCGGACAATAACATTGATGAATACGCTGATTCAGTGAGCGAGTTTATTAGCAAGTGCATCGGTGATGTTGGACCCACAGCATCTATTAACTTTGTTGGGACTGGGGGGCAGTATTGTGTAGCTTGGATGAATACGGTGCCCAGAGTAAAGTGCCTGCTACTCAGGCCCAGTTGCTAATATATGCATATTATTAGTATATTTGGATAGAAAACACTCTGAAGTTTCCAAAACAGTTTGAATGATGTCTGTGAGTATAACAGAACTCATATGGCAGGCAAAAACCTGAGACAAAATCCAACCAGGAAGTGGGAAATCTGAGGTTTGTAGTTTTTCAACTCATGCCCTATTGAAGATATAGTGGGATATTGGTCATGTTGCACTTCCTATATAGTGGGATATTGGTCATGTTGCACTTCCTTGACATCTAGGCTTCCACTAGATGTCAACAGTCTTTAGAACCTTGTTTGAAGCTTCTACTGTGAAGTGGGGGCTCATAAGGGCTGTTTGAGCCAGGTGTCTGGCAGAGTGCCATGTGCTCGTGACGCTCGTTCACGTGAGTGCGAGCTCTGTTCCATTGCATTTCCGAAGACAAAGGAATTCCCCAGTTGGAACATTATTGAAGATTTATGACAAAAACATCCCAAAGATTGATTCTATACTTCGTTTGACATGTTTCTACGAACTGTAATATAACTTTTCGTCTGAACTTTCTCATGGACTTGCCGGTGCGTCGTGATTTTGGATTGTGTACTAAACGCGCAAACAACAAGGAGGTATTTGGACATAAATGAGGGACTTTATCGAACAAATCAAACATTTATTGTGGAACTGGGATTCCTGGGAGTGCAGGATGATAAAAATCATCAAAGGTAAGTGAATATTTATAATGCTATTTCTGACTTCTGTTGACTGCACAATATGGCGGATATCTGTTTGGCTGTTTTGGTCTCTGAGCGCCGTACTCAGATTATTGCATGGTGTGCTTTTTCTGTAAAACTTTTTTTAAATCTGACACAGCGGTTGCATTAAGGATAAGTTTATCTAAAGTTCCAAGCATAACACTTGTATTTTCATCAACATTTATGATGAGTATTTCTGTAAATTGATGTGGCTCTCTGCAAAATCACCGGATGTTTTGGAACTGCTGAACGTAACGCGCCAATGTAATCTCTGATTTTTTTATATAAATATGAACTTTATCAAACAAAACATACATGTATTGTGTAACATGACGTCCTATAAGCGTCATCTGATGAAGATCATCAAAGGTTAGTGTTTCATTTTATCTCTTTGTGCTTTTTGTGACTCCTCTCTTTGGCTGGAAAAATGGGAGTTTTTTTCTGTGACTTGGCTCTGACCTAACATAATTGTTTTGTTTGCTTTCGTCATAAAGCCTTTATGAAATCGGACACTGTGGCTGGATTAACGAGAAGTGTATCTTTAAAATGGTGTAAAATACTTGTATGCTTGAGGAATTGTAATTATGAGATTTCTGTTGTTTTGAATTTGGCGCCCTGCACTTTCACTGGCTTTTGTTGAAGTGGGACGCTACCATCCCGAATATCCCAGAGAGGTTAAAGCCTTCCCCAACCAGAAACCGTGGATTGATGGCAGCATTCGCGCATAACTGAAAGGCAATCAAACAAGCTAAGCGTCAGTATAGAGACAAAGTAGAGTCGGCTCAGACATGAGAGGTATGTGACAGGGTCTACAGTCAATCACAAACTTCAAAAAGAAAACCAGCACCGTCGCGGACCACGATGTCTTGCTCCTAGACAAACTAAACAACTTCTTTGCTCGCTTTGAGGACAATACAGTGCCACCAACACGGCCCGCTACCAAAACCTGCGGGCTCTCCTTCACTGAAGCCAATGTGAGTAAAACATTTAAACGTGTTAACCCTGGCAAGAATGCAGGCCCAGACGGCATCCCCAGCCGCATCCTCAGAGCATGCGCAGACCAGCTGGCTGGTGTGTTTACAGACATATTCAATCAATCCCTATCCCAGTCTGCTGTTCCCACATGCTTCAAGAGGGCCACCATTGTTCCTGTTCCCAAGAAAGCTAAGGTAACTGAGCTAATTGACTATCGCCCCGTAGCACTCACTTCCATCATCATGAAGTGCTTTGAGAGACTAGTCAAGGACCATATCACCTCCACCCTACCTGACACCCTAGACCCACTCCAATTTGCTTACCGCCCCAATAGGTCCACAAACGACGCAATCGCAATCACACTGCCATAACCCATCTGGACAAGAGGAATAACTATGTAAGAATGCTGTTCATCGACTACAGCTCAGCATTTAACACCATAGTACCCTCCAAACTCGCCATTAAGCTCGAGACTCTGGGTCTCAACCCCACCCTGTGCAGCTGGGTCCTGGACTTCCTGACGGGCCACCCCCAGGTAGTGAGGGTAGGAAACAACATCTCCCCCCCGCTGATCCTCAACACTGGGGTGCGTTCTCAGCACTCTCATGTACTCCCTGTTCACCCATGACTGCGTGGCCATGCACGCCTCCAACTCAGTCATGAGTTTGCAGACGACACTACAGTGGTAGGCTTTTTTTTCTCCCCAATTTTGTGGTATCCAATTGTTCGTAGCTACTATCTTGTCTCATCGCTACAACTCCCGTGCGGGCTCGGGAGAGACGAAGGTTGAAAGTCATGCGTCATCCGATACACAACCCAACCAGCCGCACTGCTTCTTAACACAGTGCGCATCCAACACGGAAGCCAGCCGCACCAATGTTCTGGAGGAAACACCGTGCAACTGGCAACCTTGGTTAGTGCACACTGCGCCCGGTCCGCCACAGGAGTCGCTGGTGCGCGATGAGACAAGGATATCCCAATGGCCAAACCCTCCCTAACCCGGACGACGCTAGGCCAATTTTGTGTCGCTCCACGGGCCTCCCGGTTGTGGCCGGTTACGACAGAGCCTGGGCGCGAACCCAGAGTCTCTGGTGGCACAGCTGGCGCTGCAGCACAGCGCCCTTAACCACTGCGCCACCCGGGAGGCCCTACCAACAACGACGAGACGGCCTACAGGGAGGAGGTGAGGGCCCTCGGAGTGTGGTGTCAGGAAAATAACCTCATACTCAATATCAACAAAACAAAGGAGATGATCGTGGACTTCAGGAAACAGCAGAGGGAACAGCCCCCTATTCACATCGACAGGAGGATAGTGGAGAAGGTGGAAAGTTTTAAGTTCCTCGGTGTACACATCACGGACAAACTAAAATGGTCCACCCACACAGACAGCGTGGTGAAGAAGGTGCAGCAGCGCCTCTTCAACCTCAGGAGGCTGAAGATATTCGGCTTGTCATCAAAAACATTCACAAATTTTTACAGATGCACAATCGAGAGCATCCTGTCGGGCTGTATCACCGCCTGGTACAGCAACTGCTCCGCCCAAAACCTTAAGGCTCTCCAGAGGGTAGTGAGGTCTGCACAATGCATCACCGGGGACAAACTACCTGCCCTCCAGGACACCTACACCACCCGATGTCACAGGAAGGCCAAAAAGATCATCAAGGACAACAACCACCCGAGCCACTGCCTGTTCACCCCGCTATCATCCAAAAGGCGAGGTCAGTACAGTTGCATCAAAGCGGGGACCGAGAGACTGAAAAACAGCTTCTATCTCAAGGCCATCGGACTGTTAAACAGCCATCACTAACATTTATTGGCTGCTGCCAACATACTGCCAAAAAAGGACCAGCTGACATCATGTCAGTGATTCTCTCGTTAACACAGGTGTGAGTGTTGACGAGGACAAGGCTGGAGATCATTCTGTCATGCTGATTGAGTTCGAATAACAGACTGGAAGCTTCAAAAGGAGGGTGGTGCTTGGAATCATTGTTCTTCCTCTGTCAGCCATGGTTACCTGCAAGGAAACATGTCCTGTCATCATTGCTTTGCACAAAAAGGGCTTACAGGCAAGGATATTGCTGCCAGTAAGATTGCACCTAAATCAACCATTTATCGGATCACCAAGAACTTCAAGGAGAGCGGTTCAATTGTTGTGAAGAAGGCTTCAGGGCACACAAGAAAATCCAGCAAGCGCCAGGACCGTCTCCTAAAGTTGATTCAGCTGCAGGATCGAGGCACCACCAGTACAGAGCTTGCTCAGGAATGGCAGCAGGCAGGTGTGAGTGCATCTTTACGCACAGGTGAGGCGAAGACTTTTGGAGGATGACCTGGTGTCAAGAAGGGCAGCAAAGAAGCCACTTCTCTCCAGGAAAAACATCAGGGACAGACTGATATTCTGCAAAAGGTACAGGGATTGGACTGCTGAGGACTGGGGTAGAGTCATTTTCTCTGATGAATCCCCTTTCCGATTGTTTGGGGCATCCGGAAAAAAGCTTGTCCGGAGAAGACATGGTGAGCGCTACCACCAGTCCTGTGTCATGCCAACAGTAAAGCATCCTGAGACCATTCATGTGTGGGGTTGCTTCTCAGCCAAGGGAGTGGGCTCACTCACAATTTTGCCTAAGAACACAGGCATGAATAAAGAATGGTACCAACACATCATCCAACAGCAACTTCTCCCAACCATCCAGGAACAGTTTGGTGACGAGCAATGCCTTTTCCAGCATGATGGAGCACCTTGCCATAAGGCAAAAGTGATAACTAAGAGGCTCGGGGAACAAAACATTGATATTTGGGTCCATGGCCAGGAAACTCCCCAGACCTTAATCCCATTGAGAACTTGTGGTCAATCCTCAAGAGACAGGTGGACAAACAAAAACCAACAAATGCTGACAAACTTCAAGCATTGATTATGCAAGAATGGGCTGCCCAGAAGTTAATGGACAGCATGCCAGGGCGGATTGCAGAGGTCTTGAAAAAGAAGGATCAACACTGCAAATACTGACTCTTTGCATCAACTTCATGTAATTGTCAATAAAAGCCTCTGACACTTATGAAATGCTATCTAAAGACACTGAGGCAGCAGACTTTGTGAAAATTAATATTTGTCATTCTCAAAACTTTTGGCCACGACTGTATATACTGTACTCTCTACCATCTACTGCATCTTACCTACGCCGTTCGGCCATCGCTCATCCATGTATTTTTATGTACAGATTCTTATGAATTCCTTTACACTTGTGTCTATCAGGTAGTTGTTGTGAAATTGTTAGATTACTTGTTAGATATTACTGCATGGTCAGAACTAGAAGCACAAGCATTTTGCTACACTCGCATTAACATCTGCTAACCATGTGTATGTGACAAATAACATTTGATTTCTCAGAACAAGAATAGACTGACGAGTTTCAGAAGAAAGTCTTTGTTTCTGGCCATTTCGAGGCTGTAATCGAACCCACAAATGCTGATGCTCCAGATACTCAACTGTTCTAAAGGACAGTTTATTGCTTCTTTAATCTGCACAACAGTTTTCAGCTGTGCTAACATAATTGCAAAATGGTTTTCTAATGATCAATTAGCCTTTTAAAATGATAAACTTGGATTAGCTAACACAATGTGCCATTGAAACACAGGAGTGATGGTTGCTGATAATGGGCCTCTGTAGATCTTCCATTTAAAAAATCTGCCATTTCCAGCTACAATAGTAATTTACAACATTAACAATGTCTACACTCTATTTCTGATCAATTTGATGTTATTTTAATAGACAAAAAATGTGCTTTTCTTTCAAAAACAAGGACATTTCTAAGTGACCCCAAACTTTTGAACGGTAGTGTAAGTGTGTACCACTCTAGGGACACAGCACACTGCCACACAAGTACACTTAGACATGGACTCTTGAGGAATGAGGAACTCAAATTATGTGCAAAAAGGATTTTGAGGAAGCACACTTTCTTTTTGCTCTCTGGCCTCTTTAATTTTCGAACCCTGTCTTCATGTTCCACTCATCTCCATCTTCTCTGTGTGAGTCCTGTGAAGGCTCACAGTGCTGCCTTGTTGTGGAGTGCTGCCTACTTCTACAGATACTTCAGCTGTGGTGCTGCTGAGTGCATTTCAAGTCACCGATCAGGTGCAACAGTGTTTTTCTCTATTTCACATAATAAACACACTCGTATGTGCATGTATGCACACGTACGTGATTGCATTTTCACACACACAAGCACTCACGTGTGCACATAGTACATGTGCGCACACACACAGAGAGAGAGATCTGCATTTTCCCAGACTGTTGTCTTTTGGCCTTGCTCTGTTTTCCTCTCCGTCTCTCCCGCTCTGTGCAGTCACAAATACTTAAGGTTCGGTGCATAAAGGAATGAGTTGTTGTTGCCTTATTTGTTTTGTACTCTCCCTGTGTATTATGCTGCTGTAGAGAGGAATGGGAAAAGCCTGATGCTCCGTTGCCTAGCAGATGCTTTCAGTTTGCTTACTGAATCTCTATACTGAGCCCTCTCATTCTCCTTGGCATGACATGGGCTATTGACTGCCACTGCAGATGGGATAACAGGGGCCTGTGCTTCCAAATACCGTTAGAGGATGGAAATAACTTCGACATTCCACACACATACTGCGCGTGATGCAACAGAGGGACCACTCCAAGACCCAGTTCAACAGCACCAAAAAAAACAACTCTTGGAAAGCTCACAGAGACAGAGAATGAAAGAAACTTGCAGTTTAGTTACTAGATATATTGGGCTCTTGGCCAAACAGGGTGAATATTTTGCAAGTCATTTGGCATGGCATGGAACAAAAGAATGCAATTACCACGTAACTTTGGGAAACAGACAAGTGGAACTAGTGAACACTGAACTGTAGTGCTAATGTTATAACTGGCTAAGAAATGTGTCACTCTTTGACATAATAGACTTAACATCTTCTACCTGTCTCCGACAACAAGATGGAGGAAGCAACTGTTCAATAAATCTTTCATGAGTTTCATTACTGCATATTTCATAGGGAGCCTGTCACTCTATAAATCAGCAAAGACAGCCCAATTCATCTTTGAAGTTCAGAGCTAAAAAGTGGAGCAGTGCAGTCAGACCAACTCATCTAGCATATTGTCTTATTGCAACTAAGAGAACCCAGTTATTACTATGAGCAAAATCAAAACACCAGTAGAATCTTGTTATCTTATCTATTGTGGTGTGAAATTCACTTTTAAAGCTATTGGAAGACGGAACAACAGGAACAATAGATAACAGCTCAAGAATATCAGTGAATTAAATTGGGTTATGATAAATAGCAGGGAATAGTTACTGAAACACACTTACATAAGGCACTTGCCTTATAACTCCTGTAAATAGTCAGAATGTGATGAAACTGAAATTATACTACAATCAACAAGATTGTAAGCATGTCTTTGATAGTTTGATGAATATGGTTGCTTCATTACTATGCCCTGTTGTTTTCTTGTATACAGTTACTATTGACATCGAGAAAGGACGCCCTATGTTGAATACAGTAAATGTCACTTGCACCACTAAAAATGGTAAATTAACACAGTGACCATACGAGAGGTGCGTTCAACAAGGCTTCCGTTTGCAAACAGTCGTAGCGAACTATTCTTGTTCACAGTTTGTTGATCATTTTATTAACACAAACATTCCAGTTTGTTAGTTTTAGCAACACTTTCTGGTAAAACGAAGGATAGACCATGTCAAATGTTGATTTTAGCTGCAGCTTCTGCAATAATCAGTGACTTTTTAGACCTTGGTACTGATGTCACGGAGTGGCTACCGATTTTAATGTGTGTATCGACAAGAAAAAGTGAGCAGCCGATTGGAAGAGATTCGAGTGTTATGTGGAGGAGGAAGTCATCCCTCGTTACAACGACTTTGCCTTTTTCGCTCATTTTAGGATGAGCTGAGAAACCTTTCAGGTAATTTGCATGTCTAGACGGTCTCGGTGTTTTGATTAAAGTAACCTAAATAAAGATGTCTAAAACATTCCCAATTATGTACCTGGCTAATATTATCTATAAGGAAGCACGAATGCAACCCAACCGCTTAGTTAATTGACCAACCAGACAGCTGGGTGGGTGGGGTGTACAGTCAACCAACCAGACAGCTGGGGTGTGACAGCTGATATAATCAATCAATCAAACGGTTATGTACATTAAGTATATTATTTATAAGGCCCCTTATCTATCAACAGTTGCACAAAGGGCAAATACCCGAATTCAAATGTAAAAATGTTCAAGTACAATGTAAAACAAAAAGGTACAATGTAGCCAACATTGTGAACAGAAAGCCTTTAATGAACAATACACCATTGTATCATTGCTAATTGCCTCTGTCTTACACACAGAACAACGGCAGGACTCTTAAGATGACAAAACTCAAAGTTTGCTTTGTTTTTCAGATATTGTGTGAGGAACTCAACCCTCTGGTTCCATACAGAGGAAAACTACTGGATTACTGGATTGGCTTCCATTCTATTAGTCTTACTCTGACTTACAAGGCCTGGTGTGATAACATGCGTCTTATCTCTTGGCTGGTACATATGACTATAATGCTTCTATTAGGCTGGTTCAGTCGTGTGCTAATACGCTGCTCTTTATCGTGACCTATTTTCGCAAATACAGTATATTCCAGATAAGAGTTAGATAAAAGCCATCGCAGGGGGAAAAAGGGAGTTTTTTTCAATCATGGCAGGATTTAATTAAAATATTTTGGGTTAATTTCAGTTTCAGGCTCATATCTCTTTTTCCCTTTCATGCTGTCTGATGTTCATCTCTCATATAATCCAGAGAATTGGTAGCAATTTGCAGACAGAAACTAGTGTAGGCGAAGTGCATAATGTTTTAGAAATGGCTGTGAGGTCAGTCACCCCACACAAAATCGACTGTTTCAAATGGATTGACAGCTGGAATGGTCCAGACCAAACAGTTTTAAAGATTTTGTTGAAGCTGTTCAAGGCTCAGATGTCAGAGTTCATTGGGAGGAAAGAAATAGCTTCAGGGCTTTTTCTACTCACGTCTCTTTCTCAAAACATCTCTTTCTCAACTTTAAGCAGTTAATATCAACATATGAGATTATCCATTCCATCTGCTGAAGTCAGAGGATTTCCATTCCATTCCTGCCACCCGTACCCAGAAAAATCACTAGATTATATATTATTGCATTGTTCGATGCCTGAATAAATAACACATGGGTAAAGCACTGCTGGGGTTCATTACAATGATGCTGGCAGCCAATCTTTACTCAGAAGTTTCTGTGATTTGCAAAGGAAGTAAAAAATCTGTGTTTTTAGACATATTTATTACTATTTTTAAACACTTCATTTGTGAGCTCTGCAAGTTAGACTTCAAGGTCTACAATTCTAAACATTAAAAAGCAGGTTATAATGAGTTGGCTCCCAATGTTTTCACCCCGATAATAAATCAATTGTTTTGGACTGGGCCAATGAATCACTGTAGGTAAACACGCAAACACACACCCCAAAACACACAAGCACACACCTTTGGACCAACAGCAGTGAGAAATCGAGCTAATCTTCCACTGTTGAAGTGCAATTGTTCAAAGTCCTTCAGTAAGATAAGAGTGCCAGAGAAGCACTACTCATTCAGCCAACTCATACTTTGTTCTATACTTGAGGCTGATCTAGGAATTAAGTCATTAGCATATTACCCATATTTGGTAAAATTCAATGAATCAGCCCTCAAACACACACTGAAGAAAGAAGAGGTAGGAAGAGCATCACACTGTCTGTCCCTGTACTAGTTTGTCCCCATAGTGATCACTGTTTACTTCACTGAAGCCAAGTAAGTTACAGTCTGACTGCCATTTAACCTGAATATATTCTAATTTAATTTTAACAATGTATAGTCATTTCTATAATACAAACCTGTTTTACAGGTAGACAAGTAGAGGTCATGTATGTAGAGCACATGCCATTAGGTGTGACTAACGAGGGATAATGTTTATTATGTTATGTGGGATATGTTTATTCAACCTTATTGGATAACTATAAGGCCAGTTGATACTATAACCTGACAAAGTAGTATTTTTATTGTTCTACCTCAGAGACCAAACAGTTGGCTCTGTAAACGTTGTGCAACACCCCCACCAACTGGAAAGATAGCAGAATTACACCAAGTGGTGGAAAAAGTACCCAATTGTCATACTTGAGTAAATTATACCTTAGAGAGACTCAAGTAAAAGTGAAAGTCACCCAGTCAAATCCTACTTGAATAAAAGTCTAAAAGTATTTGGTTTTAAATATACTTAAGTATCAAAAGGAAATGTTATTGCTAAAATATACTTGAGTATAAAAAGTGAAAGTATGAATCATTTCAAATTCCTTATATTAAATTAACCAGACGGCAACATTTCCTTGTTTTTTTAAAATTTACGGAGAGCTAGGGGCACGCACCAACACTCAGACATAATTTACAAACGAAGCATGTGCTTTGTGAATCCGCCAGATCAGAGACAGTAGGGATGACCGGGTATGCTCTCTTGAGAAGTGTGTGAATTAGACAATTTTCCTGTCCTGCTAAGCATTCAAAACATAACGAGTACTTTTAGGTGTCAGGGAAAACATATGGAGTAAAATGTACATACTTTAACTTCACTACATTCCTAAAGAAAATGTAAAGTTTTTAAAAGTATAAATAGTAAAGTACAGATACCCCAAAAAACTACTTAAGTAGTACTTAAGTCTTTTTTACTTAAGCACTTTATACCACTGATTACACCCATTACCCCAAGTAAAATTGTACTTAATTTGCTAGATTGCCTTGTGCAACCCATATTCCAAGTGATTTTAAAAATAACATGTTATTTGTTAAGATACAAAATTCAAAAAGGCACATCTGAGCCACCTCTGTTGCAGGTGCACGGTTGAATAAGATGAGAAAAGAGGAATCCCGCACACTACTCATTAGTATCACTGCTCTTGATTAAGCTTTACATATCGGCCTCAAGGCCTTCGTCAGAGCTTTTTGAAGGCTGATACGTAAAGCTTAATAAAGAGCAGTGATACTAGCAAGAGCAGTGTGCAGGTTTCTTATTTTTTCTCATTTGTTAAGTTACAAACACACAAGCAAACAACCAAATCAATCCTTCATTTAAACTGAGGCAAGTAGTGAAGTAAATAAAGATGTAAAAACGGAACACAATCCTCTCATCACCTCCCACCATAGCTATCAAATACCACTGCTATCAGGTAGGGAAGTAAACACAAAGCTTATCTCATCTCTGAAACATATTTAGGTTTCATCCAGTGTATTTTCTCTATGAAATAGAGGCAGTAGCATCCTAAACACAAAATACCTCTCAACTCCCACCATCTGAGCAGCCCTTTGCTTTTGACCTCTCAACTAACTGGAAAATATTAATTGTAAAGACCTGACTCGCACAACTAAATACAACTTTCATAAGCCACACTCCCACTGGAGCATGGCCCCAGCATGGGTACAGACACCTCATCCCCTTCAGCCCACCTCTCATCCTCACACTTGGACATAGGGTGTACAGACACCTCAATGTCCAGGCTGTTTTCAATGGTACCATCAACACCATCACCATCCTCTCTGCCATGTGCTGCTGGACCCTGCTGCTCTGCTGACATCTGGACCTCACAGGTTTTACCTCTCCCCTCTGGGTTGGCTGGCTCTATAGCTTTCTGGAGGCTTGTCGCCCCCACCGAGGTGTGCACCGTCTCCACAACCTCCTCCACAAAGGCCCTGCAACTGAGGATGGTCTGGGGAAGTGGCACACTGCGGGCCAGCTCCTCCATGTGGCGGGCAAACTCCATGGTCTTGAGCTGGGTGACCTTGGCCCACTCCATGGTCTTGGCTGAGGTGATGATGGGGATGCGCTTGGCTATCTCGTAGGCCTTCTGGAGCTTCTCAGCTCCCTCGGTGCGGAAGAACTCGTTGATGGCCTTCTCCGTCTTCTTCAAGTGACTGCTGACCATGCAGAGGCGCGTGACATTGAGGATCATGGTGATGGTGAAGGCGATGAGACACACAATGACGTAGTACAGGCCCAGGCCGCTGTGGACGTAGGCCACCCGTAAGGTGATGGTGTAGTTGGAGGTCCCTGCCGAGCTGGAGGCTATGCAGGTGTATCGGCCTCGGTCTTCAAAACTGACCGTTGTGATATTTAAAACGCCCTTGTCCTGAATCAGCCATTTCCCACCTTTCGGAAAGAAATCAAAAGTTAGTTAAACCTGCTTTTAATAATACAATGTAAAACAATTCATCAGATGTTGTAAAGGTTTCAGGTAACTAGAAGTTGATAAGAGTTGGCTGTATGGATTATACCTCCCTCTTCCGCATCCAGAACATGCCCTTTGGAATTGTACCACTGAATGTCATCTGGCTTTCCAGTGACATTGCACTCAATCAGAGTGCTGGCTCCCTCTTTCACTATGATATCCCGGAGAGTAGGTAAACTGGCAAGGTAGTGGATGGATACCAGAGAACGGTTCTGTGTTCCATCTTTTGTCATTTCTTCTGCATGTCCAGAGGCAAAGAGTTGTGTGATGATCATGCACACACACTTTGTAATCAGTGTGTAGCTGTGTGCTTGTCTATGTGACATGTTGGGGAGCAGTACAATCTTCAGTTCACATCAAGGGAAAGTTCTCTAAAACCTGTAGAACAGGAGTGTGGGAGGGGGGAGGGGGGGGTGAACAGGTGTCGAGGTAAAAGCTATTGCAACCAGTCAACATTTCAATCACAACCAACCAAAAATATATAAATACACTGAGTATACAAAACATTAGGAACACCTGCTCTTTCCATGATAGACTGAAAGCTATGATCACTTATCGATGTCACTTGTTAAATCCAATTCAATCAGTGTAGATGGTAGGGAGGAGACAGATTAAATAAGGATTTTTAAGCCTTGAGACAATTAAGAAATGGATTGTGTCTGTGTGCCATTCAGAGGGTGAATGGGCAAGACAAAATATTTAAGTGCCTTTGTTTGCTATACTTAGTGTAGTTGATCTAAAATCATAGCCAATTATGGATCATAAATGTTTAAAAACAGTGGAAGAAAATAAAACGAGAAAATATGCATAAAGTAATCAACAACTATGATACCTGTAGTAAGGTACGTCAGCAGGTAGCTAACTAGCTAGCAAATGTCAGCTACACCTGTTGTTCAGTTAGCAAGCAAAAATGCCCTGATGGAGAATAATAACAGAACACTAGATGCAACAAAACATCTTAGATAAAATAATAACATTCCTAACTACAGCAGCCAACAAAAATAAAACGAACAATAGCCATAGATTTGTTCTTTATCTACCTTCATGCACACAAACAGCAGCAACTGGTGACTTCCGCATTCAGCAGTGGGCGTGGTCAAAATCTGAAGAAACCAACCTTGCGCCAAAGATGTTCTCGTCTATCCGTCGTTGCGCTCTCATCTTCTTCGATGAGGTTAAACGGCAGTTGGCAGCGATTAAATGTTGCATTACTGCCATCTATTAGACTGGAGTACAATTCCCTTATACTTTGCTTGAACAAAATAAATAAACAAATACCCTACCATCTTACACTACACTCAAAAAAATAAAACCCTATAATAATAAAAAGTAACGCCACCCGCTATTTAAATCTATTTAGATCTACCTCAGGCCAACAACCTGAACCTGGGACACCACCACAACCTGGGACACCACCACTTATTTTTTTATTTTTAACACACCCTGTAACTCTTGATGTCAAGTCTCGCACACCCAAATACTTCTCTGCAGCTGCCACCTCAACAATTTTCTATGACTTACATTCCATCCATGCAGTACAGTTAATAAACATTGCTATAAATGCTAAAAATCCAATCTGAATGAAACATATCACTTGTTGGCCTATCCCTGTTTACTGGTACAGATCTACTACTCACACCACTCCTCTTAGATAAAAGGGAAGGATCTCAGGATCCTTCCCCCTTGACCCATCTTCCTCTACTTTCTTCACTGCCTCAGCATATGACAACTTCTGGAAACCTCAACCTGCCTCTCTTGCACCGGACATTTCTGATCCCCAGCCCCGTGGGCACCCTCACAATTAACACCTACCACTACTTTCCCCAATACTACACATTCCTTTGTCTCATGCCCTTCTGCACACCTAGGAACATCCCTCCTACACACTCCTGCCACAAGCCTATAAGCTTGACACCTGTAACAATGTAATGTATTCGGCAAAAAAGCTCGTACAGGATAACTTATATATCCTAACATCACTTTGTCGGGCAAAGACTCAACATTAAAACTCAAAAGAACAAACAATGACTGTTTCACCACTCACGCCACCCTGTCTGCGTTGCACTAAACGACGAGCATCACAAACACCAGGAAACTTCCCCTTCAGTTGGTCAACTTTTACTACTACCCAGTAATCACTCCTTTCAATGGCACCCTTTTCTTGAGAGTAAAACAATTCACAAACAAACAACTCTTGTCCCCATTCATTTAACATGGAGCGCCTGCTCCCTCTGACCAGCAGAAACACAAACAATTATTACAAGACCACTTCTGGTTACCCTCACCAACTCAACAGCACCCAACTATGTTTTCACCCACCCCAAAACCACAAATAGATCAGCCAAAAGGCAAGGGTCCACTTTTTTCCAAAAACTTCACTACTACTACTACTGCCACAGACTCATCTTTTTCCTGACCCACAGTGCAAAGCTCAGGCTCAAAGAACTTCACCACACCTACCATCTCAGATACTTTGCCCTCATTCACTTACATTTCCCCTCCTGTCTTTAGCTCACTCTGCTTACACTTTCTACCATTCTTCTTTAACAAACCATCTCCTTTTTCCCCGCCATTTTTAACCGACTCAAGCTCACCCTCTCTCTCTCGCTCTCTTTGACCTCATCTGCCTCTCTTTTCCCCTCCATTCCTCCTCCATATTCCAAGTATACATCTCCTTATGATAATACTGCATACATCTTGTTCTTACCTTCTCAAGGGATGCCATTTAACCGGCTGTCACAATCTCCATACAATCAGCACTGTATCTCTCTCCAGCAATAATCTTATTCTTCTTTAAGTTTTATTGGCGAATCACAACCAACCGACAGGTGCATACACCGCCACCTACTGTACTGGAGTGTGAGGCCAGTCATGACCTGTCTACAGTGTATTCTCTTAACTAACCCTAAATTAATAATTACCTACAAACCTCAGAACTCCCATCACCCCCACCCACTCCCATTCCGTCCAACCTCTCTGACTCTGTCAAACAACCTGTCCCTTTCTACGTCATACATTTCACAAAATAATAATACATGTTCAACCATTACACATTCCAGTACCATGTTTCCCTATCAATCTCAAAGATAAATTAAATTTGGTAAACCCTAACCTCAATCCTACACAACATAACCTCCTCCCTTCTGTTCCCATTATATGACACTATCTCCCGTACAGATTTTCTTACACTATAAAAATGTCTGCACTTACTTCTTTCATCCCATTGTCTCCGCTAGCAATCTAACCAATTTTCCAAATCAATGTTTCAATTTCCTCTCTACCCAACCACAACTGTATATCCACAATATCATTTTTCACTACTCTTTTTGCTATTATATCTACTGTATCATTTCCATAAACACCTGTATGAGCCAGAATACAACATAACTGAATTTCAATACCATTTCTTTGTAACCCCAACAACAGCATTATTTCTAACCATAAATCCTCACTTTCTGACTTTCCAGATCTTAAACTACACAAGATGAATGCAGAGTCCGAACATATTACTACTCTTCTTGGTTGCACCTCCTCTATCCAACAATTATCGCAACCATTTCTGTTGAATATACAGATAAATCATTTGTTAGTCTCTTGCATAGATTCTTCACATCACTGTTTATTTTCTTCTATCAGGCTAAGATCAACATGTGGTCTTGTATAAAACCACAGTGGCACATTTCCTATTGTCACAAATGGCCCTATAACAATATCTCTGAGTCCATATTCATCAACCCTTTTTCCAATCTCTGGGCCAAAACCACTCTTTTGATATTGTTCATATTCCCAGCAGTCTTCCAATACTGTCAGTGTAGGATGATCTACCTTACTACCCGACAGTCTTGCCCAGTATGCCAGGGCTAGCTTAACTATTCTAAGGGTAGCGGCCTTTCCCCAGTATCTACTTGCACATCATGAGTGCCTTCACTTGCATCCTATCAAGGCGCAACAGTGATGTCCCCGGCTTCATCAAAAAGTGCATCGATTACGTTGTCCCCACAGTGGCCATAAGTACATACCCCAACCAGAAGCCATGGATTATAGGCAACATCCACACTGAGCTAAAGGGTAGAGCTTCTGCTTTCAAGGAGTGGGACTCTAACTCTTATAAGATATACTGCTATGCCCTTTAGACGAACCATCAAACAGGCAAATCGACAATACAGGACTAAGATGGAATCCTACTACACCGGCTCCGACGCTCGTTAGATGTGGCAAGGCTTGCAAACTATTACGGACTACAAAGGGAAGCCCAGCCGTGAGGAGCCCAGTGACACAAGCCTCACAGACGAGCTAAACGACTTCTATGCACGCTTTGAGGCAAGCAACATTGAAGCATGCATGTGAGCACCAGCTGTTCCGGACAAATGTGTGATCACGCTCGCTGTAGCCGTAGAGCTAAATGACTTCTATGCGCGATTCGAGGCAAGCAACACTGAAGCATGCATGGAACCAGCTGTTCCAGACAACTGTGTGAATCCGCTCGCTGTAGCCGATGTGAGTAAGACCTTTAAACAGGTCAACATTTACAAGGTCGCAGGGCCAGACAGATTACGAGGATGTGTACTCCGAGCATGCGCTGACCAACTGGCGAGTGTCTTCACTGAAATTTCCAACCTGTACCTGGCCGAGTCTGTAATATCTACAGTACATGTTTCAAGCAGACCACCATAGTCCCTGTGCCCAAGAACACCAAGGTAACCTGCCTAAATGACTACCGACTTGAAGTACTCACTTCTGTAGCCATGAAGTGCTTTGAAAGGCTGATCATGGCTTACATCAACACCATCATCCCAGAAACCCTAGACCCACTCCAATTTGCATACCACCCCAACAGATCCACAGATGATGCAATCCCACCTGAACAAAAGAAACACCTATGTGAGAATGCTGTTCATTGACTACAGCTCAGCATTCTAAACCATAGTGCCCTAAAAGCTCATCACTAAGCTTAGGACCCTGGGACTAAACACCTCCCTCTGCAACTGAATCCTTGACTTCCTGACGGGCCACCCGCAGGTGGTAAGGGGAGGCAACAACACATCTGCCACGTTGATCCTAAACATGGGGGCCCCTCAGTGGTGCGTGCTCAGTCCCCTGCTGTACTCTCTGTTCACCCATGACTGCGTGGCCAACTCCAACACCATCATTAAGTTTACTGACGACACAACAGTGGTAGGCCTGATCACTGCCAACGATGAGACAGCCTATAGGGAGGAGGTCAGAGACCTGGCAGTGTGGTGCCAGGACAACAACCTCTCCTTCAACGTGATCAAGACAAAGGAAATGATCGTGGACTACAGGAAAAGGAGGGCCGAGCACGCC
Source organism: Oncorhynchus clarkii lewisi (assembly GCF_045791955.1). NCBI lineage: Eukaryota > Metazoa > Chordata > Actinopteri > Salmoniformes > Salmonidae > Oncorhynchus > Oncorhynchus clarkii. Next base: position 36,441,931 of record NC_092158.1, read on the forward strand.
CCCGAGCACGCATTCTCATCGACGGGGCTGAAGTGGAGTAGATTGAGAGCTTCAAGTTCCTTGGTGTCCACATAACCAACAAACTATCATGGTCCAAACACACCAGGATAGTCATGAAGAGGGCACAACAACACCTATTCCCCCTCAGGAGACTGAAAAAGTTATACAGCTGCACCATTGAGAGGTATGGCAACTGCTCGGCCTCCTTGCAGTCGCAAGGCGCTACAGAGGGTAGTGTGTACGGCCCAGTACTTCAACGGGGCCAAACTTCCTGCCATCCAGGACCTCTATGCCAGGCGGTGTCAGAGGAAGACCCTAAAAATTGCCAAAGACTCCAGCCACCCTAGTCAGAGACTGTTCTCTCTGCTACTGCATGGCAAGCGGTACCAGAGTGCCAACTCTAGGTCCAAAAGGCTTCTTAACAGCTTCAACCCCGAGTCATAAGTCTATTTGCATTGACCCCCTGCATGTGACAAAAATGATTTGATTTGATGTAAAAGCCACAGAAACATATAAAAGCACCCATAATCTATGGACAATCTCTTCAAAGTACGATAAATAGTCAGTAAAGACTGCCTATCTGCTACAACAGCACCTTGCATTTTCTCTATTACATAAGGAATATTCCTTCCCCTTTTCCAAATGGCACCATCATCTGCATATAACACACCCCGTATAACCTTTCCGATATCCCCAAAGATATCATCAATCATCATAGTGAATAAGATAGCACTAACTTGTGGAGTTCCATTTTCCGCCTCATGTTCTCTTGATAACTCCAATCCCACCCTGACCTGGAAGATTCGGTCAAACAAGAAATCCATAATCCAGTTATACATTCTCCCACTATTACCCATTAAATTTAATCAGTAGACCTTCCCGCCACATTGTATGCTTTTCCAATATCAAAATATACTAATGAAATCACTTCCTTCATTGACAAAGCTTTGGTCACCTCAGTACTGATTTTAACTAATGCATCAAGGGTAGGTCTTCCTTTTCTGAATCCACTCTGGTTTGGACTTAATAGACCCCTATGTTCCAGATAATACGTAAATCTTCCTACAATCAACTTCTATATTAATTTATAAAGATTTGATGTAAGTGCAATAGGTCTATGATTAGCAGTGTCATGACTGACCACGAGAATTCCAAATAGGTCAGATCCAGTTTGCAATTAATAACTTAAATCAGCCCCCCTTTCACCAGTTGAGGGGGGAGGAAAGAACTAGTAGGGATTGATACTTACGTCCTGTTGTAAATCAAGGGAGAAGATCCAAGCCTGTGCTCTGAATTCACCAAAGGAATGTGTTTTATCTCAACAGACTTTATCCCGCTGAAACTCTAACACATTCAAAAGCAAATACTGGAACAGTATTTCGAATGTAGAACATGCGGAATGATCAGAGGCGATCTATAGAACACTAATGTCATTTTGTGATGTCATAAAAAAAATTGTGTCACGACTTCCACCGAAGGTGGCTCCTCTCCCTGTTCGGCGGTGCTTGGCTTTTGTCGTTGCTGGCCTACTAGCTGCTACCGCAAATGTTCCGAATTATATGATACGAGGTTATGATTAATAAGTTGACTGTTTATAGATGTGATAGGTAAAAACCTTTTAGAGTTTAATTCGGGAGATGGTAACTCTTTAAAGAACCGCTCTCGTGATGCCCCAGATCCTAATGGGTTCATTTTTATATGATTAATTTAATTGAAAACCTGTTGTTTTGCAATCATGTTGTACCTTGCAATCATGACACAATATGCGCCTACACGTGCAGACCATACTTGCTATAAAGTTACAGAAAGCTAAACCGACAACTACACAAACTGAAATTGGATACATTGTAAACAGAGGTCTAGCTAGCAATGGTTTGTTTTTGCAGAGATATATTTTTGGAGCATCAGATGATGATGACCTGTCACGCTCTTCCTCCCCCTGGCGCCAGGATCCCCAGCATTACATACTCAAGCCACCATCAGTACGCACATCTGCCTTCCCCCCAATCATGCGCATCAGCGATCATTGAACTCATGTGGACTCAGTTACTTGTGTCATTCATTACCTTCCCTATATCTGTCTGTTCCCAAACCTTATTCCCTGCTTCGGGATTAATTGTCTCGTGTCCGTGTTACCCGTGTAACTGTCTTGTTTCCTTGTCTGTTCCCGAATAAATGTCTGACTCCCTGTACCTGCTTCTCCTGTCCGGAGTCGGTCTTTACACTATCGTGGTGATTGATGAACATTCATTTCTCTAGGCCCTACTGTTGCATTAAAGACGCGGGTGGCGCTATGCTGTCAAATCCTCCCACGTTTCTAGTTTGTCCAGATGTTTTCAGCAACGGGTATTTTTTTTTTCTTTGGTTGTCATATTGGCAAGTTTGCTAGCAACAAATTATTTAGCTAGCTTCTAGACTAGTGTTTGATATGCAATGTACTATCCTTGTAATGCTCCGGGTGTCGTGGGTGTGGAGTCAAATGCAGGAGACAGAGAGTTCAATGCTGCGCGTCTTTTAATCGCACCAATGCACCACAGGGTGCTCACAAAAACGTTACGTTCCCAAAACACAGGGAATCAAAATGTACAATGGGAAACAATCCCGACCGGACACTAACACGTGCCTATACCACAGAGCCGAAGGTTTACATAGAAATAATCCCGCACAACAACCAGGCGGGCCGGCTGTCTAATAAAGACAAACTAATTAAAAATTCACAGGTGCTACCACTCAACATACAAGGAGGGGAAGGAAAAACAACCAGTGGCAGCTAATAGGCCGGTGACGACGACCGCCGAGCGCCACCTGCCCGGGAAAGGGAAACACCCTCGGTCGGACTCGTGACAGTACCCCCCCCCTGACGCGTGGCTCCCGCAGCGCGCCGACACCGGCCTCGAGGTCGCCCCGGAGGACGAGGCGCAGGGCGATCCGGATGGAGGCGATGGAAATCCCTCAACATGGAGGGATCCAAGATGTCCCCCACCGGTACCCAGCACCTCTCCTCCGGACCGTACCCCTCCCAGTCCACGAGGTACTGCAGGCCCCTCACCCGGCGTCTTGAGTCCAGAATGGCCCGGATCGTGTACGCCGGGGACCCCTCGATGTCCAGCGGGGGGGAGGGACCTCCGGTACCTCACTGTCCTGCAGGGGACCAGCTACCACCGGCCTGAGGAGAGACACATGAAACGAGGGGTTAATACGATAATAGGAAGGGAGTTGTAATCGATAACACACCTCGTTTATCCTCCTCAGGACTTTAAAGGGCCCTACACACTGCGGACCCAGCTTCCGGCAGGGCAAGCGGAGAGGTAGGTTTCGGGTCGAGAGCCAGACCCTGTCCCCCGGTACAAACACGGGGGCCTCACTGCGGTGGCGGTCAGCACTCCTCTTCTGCCGTCCACTCGCTTGTCGTAGAGATTCCTGGACGGCCCTCCAGGTCTCCTTGGAGCGCTGTACCCATTCCTCCACCGCAGGAGCCTCGGTCTGGCTCGGATGCCATGGTGCCAGGACCGGCTGGTACCCCAACACACACTGAAAAGGGGACACGTTAGTAGAGGAGTGGCGTAGTGAGTTCTGAGCCATTTCAGCCCAGGGAATGTATCGTGCCCACTCCCCTGGCCGATCCTGGCAATACGACCGCAGAAACCTACCCACCTCCTGGTTCACTCTCTCCACCTGCCCATTACTCTCGGGGTGATAACCGGAGGTCAGGCTGACAGAGACCCCCAAACGTTCCATGAACGCTCTCCATACCCGGGACGTGAATTGGGGACCCCGATCAGAAACGATGTCCTCCGGCACCCCGTAGTGCCGGAAGACATGGGTGAATAACGCCTCCGCAGTCTGTAGGGCTGTAGGGATACCGGGCAACGGGAGGAGACGGCAGGACTTAGAGAACCGATCCACAATCACCAGAACCGTGGTGTTCCCCTGAGACGGCGGGAGATCGGTTAGGAAATCTATGGACAGATGTGACCATGGCCGCTGTGGAACAGGGAGGGGTTGTAGCTTCCCTCTAGGAAGGTGCCTAGGAGCCTTACTCTGAGCGCACACTGAACAGGAGGAGACATAACCCTTAACGTCCTTAGCCAACGTAGGCCACCAATACCTCCCCTGAAGGCTCCCCACTGTCCTCGTCACCCCAGGGTGACCCGAGGAGGGTAGGACGTGAGCCCACCGAATCAGTTTGTCCCGAACACCAAGCGGCACGTACCTTCGCCCCGCTGGACACTGAGGAGGCGCGGGTTCAGCCCGTAACGCCCGCTCGATGTCCGAGTCCACCTCCCATACCACTGGGGCTACCAGCTTCGAGGCGGGAAGGATGGGAGTAGGTTCGGTGGACCCATCCTCCGTGTCATAAAGGCGGGACAGTGGGTCAGCCTTCACGTTCTGGGAGCCCGGTCTATAAGACAAAGTAAATCGGAACCGGGTGAAGAACATGGCCCACCTTGCCTGACGTGGGTTAAGTCTCCTAGCTGCCCGAATATACTCCAGATTCTGGTGGTCGGTCCAGATGAGAAAGGGGTGTTTAGCCCCCTCAAGCCAGTGTCTCCACACCTTCAGAGCTCTAACCACCGCTAGCAACTCCCGGTCCCCCACATCATAGTTACGCTCCGCTGGGCTGAGCTTCCTTGAGAAGAAAGCGCAGGGTCGGAGTTTTGGTGGCGTACCCGAGCGCTGTGATAGCACGGCACCCACCCCAGCCTCGGACGCGTCCACCTCCACTATGAATGCTAGAGAGGGGTCCGGATGCGCCAACACGGGCGCATCAGTAAACAGCGCCTTCAACTTGTTGAATGCTCCGTCCGCCTCTGCTGACCACTGCAAACGCACCGGGCCCCCCTTCAGCAGTGAGGTGATGGGAGCCGCTACCTGGCCAAAACCCCGGATAAACCTCCGGTAGTAGTTGGCAAAACCCAGACACCGCTGCACCTCCTTTACCGTGGTCGGAGTCGGCCAATTACGCACGGCCCTAATGCGGTCACCCTCCATCACTACCCCCGAGGTGGAAATGCGATATCCCAGAAAAGAGACGGCTCGTTTAGAGAACACGCATTTCTCAGCCTTGACGTATAGGTCATGCTCCAGCAGTCTACCAGGCACCTTGCGCACCAGAGACACATGCGCGGTGTGAGTGGCCGAGTAGATCAGAATGTCATCGATATAAGCCACCACTCCCTGCCCGCACAGGTCCCTGAGAATCTCGTCTACAAAGGATTGGAAAACGGCTGGAGCATTCTTTAACCCATACGGCATGACGAGGTACTCATAGTGGCCTGATGTAGTACTACATGCGGTTTTCCACTCGTCTCCCTTCCGAATACGCACCAAACTATACGCGCTCCTGAGATCCAGTTTTGTGAAGAACTGCGCTCCGTGGAACGATTCCACCGCCGTAGCGATGAGAGGTAGAGGGTAACTATACCCCACTGTGATGGCGTTTAGACCTCTATAATCGATACACGGACGCAAGCCTCCCTCCTTTTTCCTCACAAAAAAGAAACTTGAGGAGACGGGTGAAATGGAGGACCGAATGCACCCCTGTCCCAGCGCCTCCGTGACATATGTCTCCATTGCCAACGTCTCCTCCTGGGACAGCGGGTACACGTGACTCTTGGGAAGCGCAGCGTCTACCTGGAGATCTATCGTACAATCCCTTCCCGGTCGATAAGGTGGTAATTTAGTCGCTTTCACTTTACTGAAAGCGATTGCCAAATCGGCATACTCGGGGGGAATGCACACCGTGGAACCCTGGTCTGGACTCTCCACCGACGTGGCACCGATGGAAACTCCCAAACACCTTCCAGAACACTCCTCTGACCACCCCTGGAGAACCCCCTGTTTCCACAAAATTGTAGGATTGTGCCGGGCCAGCCAGGGAGTCCCCAGCACCACTGGAAACGCAGGCGAGTCAATAATAAAGAAACTGATACGCTCCCTATGATTCCCCTGCGTCACCATGTCCAGTGGGACCGTGGTCTCCCTGACCATCCCTGACCCTAATGGCCGGCTATCTAGGGAGTGCACGGGGAAAGGAGAATCTATCGGCACCAGCGGAACCCCTAACTTAAGGGCGAGTCCGCGATCCATAAAGTTCCCAGCTGCGCCTGAATCGACGAGCGCCCTATGCTGGGAAGAGGGAAAAAAGCGAAGGAAAAAAGTTAAGACAAACATGTGGCTAACAGGGGGTTCTGGGTGAGTTTGATGCTGACTCACCTGGGGTGACCGAGAAGCGTTCCGCCTGCCATCTCTACTCCCAGACGGACCCCCCCAGCACCGATCAGACGTGTGTCCTCTCCGACCACAGTTGGTGCAGGGAAGGCCTCCTCCTCCGGTACCCCTCGGCGCAGCCCCTCCCAACTCCATCGGAATGGGAGCGGAGGGGCTGGGTGGTGGAACGCACAGGACCCTCTCTGAACGCCCGCGGGCAGCCAGCAGATTATCCAGTCGAATGGACATGTCAATCAGCTGTTCCAGTGACAGAGTGGTGTCCCGACACGCTAACTCCCGGCGGACATCCTCTCGGAGACTACACCTGTAGTGGTCCATGAGGGCCCTGTCGTTCCACCCAGATCCGGCTGCCAAGGTCCGGAACTCCAGCGCGTAATCCTGGGCGCTCCTCCTCTCCTGCCTGAGGTGAAATAGTCGTTCTCCCGCCGCTCGGCCGTCTAGAGGGTGATCAAACACGGCGCGGAAGCGACGGGAAAACTCTGGGTAGTGCTCCCGCGCTGAGTCTGGACCATTCCAGACCGCGTTCGCCCATTCCAGGACACGACCCGTGAGGCAGGAGATGAGGACACTCACCCTCTCTTCTCCTGAGGGAGTGGGTCTGATGGTGGCCAGGTATAGCTCCAGCTGGAGCAGAAACCCCTGGCAACCCGCCGCCGCTCCATCATAAGCCCTCGGTAGCGTCAGATGGAGGGTGCTGGAGTCGGGAGATGGGGAGTCCGGAACCGTGGGTGCCGAAGGTGGAGAGAGGAGCCCACTCCTCTCCCATCTGTCCATTCTCTCCATCACTTGATCCATCGCGGATCCGATCTGATGAAGGACGGTGGTGTGGTGGAGAACCCGTTCCTCCATCGATGGGAGAGGGTTGGCTGCTGCTCCTGCTGACTCCATTCAATTTGGTAGGTTGCGGGATTCTGTAATGCTCCGGGTGTCGTGGGTGTGGAGTCAAATGCAGGAGACAGAGAGTTCAATGCTGCGCGTCTTTTAATCGCACCAATGCACCACAGGGTGCTCACAAAAACGTTACGTTCCCAAAACACAGGGAATCAAAATGTACAATGGGAAACAATCCCGACCGGACACTAACACGTGCCTATACCACAGAGCCAAAGGTTTACATAGAAATAATCCCGCACAACAACCAGGCGGGCCGGCTGTCTAATAAAGACAAACTAATTAAACATTCACAGGTGCTACCACTCAACATACAAGGAGGGGAAGGAAAAACAATCAGTGGCAGCTAATAGGCCGGTGACGACGACCGCCGAGCGCCACCTGCCCGGGAAAGGGAAACACCCTCGGTCGGACTCGTGACAATCCTTGTAATTAACAGTCAGTGTTGACGAGTGTACTGACGAGAAGGCAAACTTTTCTAGTTGTGCCAGGCAAAACCAGGCATTATCAGCTCATTGTTATGGATTTATCCAAATGAATGTCAATAGAAAATTGCTACTTTGCTGTTATTCTGGCTGCAGAGGTTGTGACTGTGTTAGCCGTAGCTAGCTGGCAAGGGATAGGAACGTTGCCAGCGAGCACAGATATTGAACTAAATCGAACGAACGACTGGGTCGCGTTGATAGCAACCAAATGAAAACGTATGAATTTGCTAATATAAATGGAAATATCAACGAAAAAAAAAAATTCTACCGATAAATCCACAAAGCTTCTTAACAGCTACTACCATAAGACATCTGAACAGCTAACCAAATATCTCCCCGGACTATTTGCATTGACCACCCCACCCCACCCCACCCCACCCCCATTTTTATGCTGCTGCTACTCTCTTATTATCTATGCATATTCACTTTACCTCTACCTACATGTACATATTACCTTAATTACCTCGACTAACCTTATTTTTATTTATTTTTTCTTCAGTTTATTTGAGTAAATACTTGACACTTATTTTTCTTAAAACTGCATTGTTGGTTAAGGGATTGTAAGTAAGCATTTCACTGTAAGCATTTCACTATTCACTACCTGTTGTATTCTGCGCATGTGACAAATAACATTTGATTTAAATGTATGCTTTCATATTGTTTTCTTTGGCAACTGTGGTATAAGCGGGATAAACAGTTACTTAAGAATTTATCTGCACTGTATAGCTAGCCAGACAGTTTTAGAGGAATGATTGCATTATTTTTTTCAAATTAACTGCCAATGTGCTACACTCCATTTTAACTATGCAGTCAATCCGAAGCCATACACTGGTTGAAATCAGTTGATAATAGGATTTAGGCAAGTTGTAAATGCAACAAGTACTGATATTGTATCATATAATAGCACTCACAGCTTTCAGAGAAAACAAAAATGTAGACATTTATGGTCTGTTAACATATATTTTAGAAGCTATTTATACAGAAAATTGGTACTAACCCTGTATAAACTGTATTCATTATTATTTTATTATTATTTTAGGTTGACAATAATTCCATTAATATATTTTAATAATGTTACATGCCTTATTTTGTATTTTCCTGCATAAATAAAATCACGAGTATGCCTCTACTGCTGGTTTGGATTTCACCCTGAACAATATGCTTGCCCATTTCTTCCTATTCTGGAACTTTGAGGGTTTATGACAGCCCTTCTAGTAATCGAATAGGATCTCTATGCGTCAAACAACCTTGTGAACAATGATATCTGAAATGCAGAGTAAAGTGGTGCGGGAGGAGCGAAATGAGGACGGGCTCATTGTAATGGCTGGAATCGAATAAATGAAATGGTATCAAACATATATAAACCACATGTTTGACTCAGTTCCATTAATTATATTCCAACATTTACAATGAGCCCTTCCTCCTATAGTTCCTCCCACCAGCCTCCTCTGCTGAAATGTCATAGATACACTACAAAACTAAGAAACATGCCTGCAAGAACAGGTCACTCTGGAGTCAGATGTTAACAGATTTAGTGATGCGTTGTTCGCGAACAGCTCATTTCGAACAGATCTTTTTGGTGAACATCGGGAACCGAATCACATCTGAGAAAGAGCCATTCATTTAGGGTCATTCCATGAAAAGAGTGCATGCCTTTTGAGTAGAAATTGTGCACCAATATTGCATTTTAAAAGCCTTCTATATTAAATGTAGTGCCCTTTAATATAGGCCATAATGGGAATTCAATAAATATTTTTTTTATATGAAAAAAGACTTGCTAAAGTGCCAAAATTCAGCATTTTGACATGTCCCTCAGTGCACCCTCTGTGAATTATAGGAAGATTTTAACCCACCCCGACATTTCTTCAGGTTTTCACCATCATTGTAAAGCCCTAGTTATGTTGTTGCTTTGACAAAGTCATTTCTGAAGATCATTATTTATTTCATGTGATTAGTGATTAATTTACATCTGTCCCTTATTTTAAGGCAAACCCTGTTACATTAACTGAACTCTTGTTTTAATATGAATTCACTATTAATTTTGAAAAATACATTTGCAAAAGAAACAATGAACATCTAATAGTCAAATCATAGTGTAAACGCAGGTGAGTTGGTTCTACTCTTTTTGACATTTGTTTGGTGTTATGTGGTGGAAAACTGAGCGGTTCGAGCATAACACATCACATACACATGTTTAGCAGATGTTATTGCGGGTGTAGCAAAACTCTGTTACCCATAGACAGGCAAGAAATGTTTTAACAATTGACAATTTTTTGTTAAGCTTGCATTCTATTGCAATTTCCTGTTGGACACAAAAAGCTTCCGTTCCCCGCGTCACAAGGGGATTTATGGCTGATTTAAAATGAAATTATCAACCCTGTCATGGTCAACCCTGCTACTTTATTTGCCACTTAATAGGCACTTACTATAGTAATTTTGTTTTTTACCTCTTGAGATGGGAAACATGTTTGAACATTGCTCTTTATGACAGTATGTTAGAATTAGGTGAAATCAAACGTTTTATTTGACCAAGTTTCACTTGAATTATTCAATTATTTTCATTTTTTTTGTAGGATATCTAATAATTCAGTCAAGTACATTTTAGTCATTTAGGAGACACTCTTATCCAGAGCAACTTGACTTAGAGGCAATGTTCCCTCTAATTATTTTCTACACTGAGAAAATTTCAGGTCTGCTGAGCGCAAACTTGAACCAAATTGAGCATTTACTGTGAACACTGAGGCTGTGCCCTCTTTAAGTTACAGTTCCAGACAGTGGTCAAGTAAGCTACTGCAGCTAATGTAGGCCTAACATTGAAAGTTAATATATTTAAAAAAAAATTGAAAGTCAATATACATTGAAAGTCAATATAAAAAAAACATTGAAAGTCAATATATTTTTAAAAAACTATGGAGAAAATGCATTCAATAACATTTTAGCATGGAAATACTGTAGTAGTTTTATCATTCAGTCGACAGTAGCAGCCAATGTGTGGTGAAACATTGAAAGTCAATATAAAAAAACAATTGGAGAAAATACATTCCATAACATTTTAGCATGGAAATAGTGTAGCAGTTCTATCATTCAGCCTACAGTAGCAGCCAATGTGTGGTGTTCAATGTAGGCCTACATTCCATGGGACTTTTGAAAAAAAACATGCAGGGCTTGACATTAAGTAACCTCCGCTTCCACGTAGGTACTGTTAAGGTGTACTACTCCAGTGGTCATGACACCACCCTGGAATTTCTCTCACAACTCTTATCTTTTCCAGGGACCATCCCTACCTCCCCCATCAACACCACTGACATAACAAATTACAGGTATTCTTTATTTTCTGTCTGCAATTAACATTATTGCATGTCTAATCAAACATTTAAATTCAATAATTCAATAACTGTATTTTTACATACCTGATCAACCTGTAACCTGTGTGTTTGCTTGTTTAAATCTGTTTCCTACCCTGTTCCCTTTACTCTGCTCCTGTTCTCCAGGACCTAGGGGTTCTGCCTAACACTCAGACATGGATCCACCTGATGTACTCCATTACCAACCACCCTCCAATTTTTCATGACATTATCTGCAACTACTGTTATTGTCATGTTGTCATTATCTGCTAAGAAAGAGCAAGAAAACTATCATAATGTCACGCCCTGACCTTAGTATTCTTTGTTTTCTTTATTGTTTTGGTTAGGTCAGGGTGTGACATGGGTGATGTATGTGTTTTTGTACTGTCTAGGAGTTTTGTAGGTTTATGGGGTCGTTTACTATCTAGATGTTTATGTATGTCTATGGTTGCCTAGATTGGTTCTCAATTAGAGGCAGCTGTTTATCGTTGTCTCTAATTGGGAACCATATTTAGGCAGCCATCTTCTTTGGGTATGTCGTGGGTTATTGTCTATGTCTAGTTGCCTGTGTTTGTACTGGTGTAGCATAGCGGCACGTTTGTTTCGTGTCTATCTTTATTAAAAGTATCATGTATTCACATTACGCTGTGCCTTGGTCTCCTCCGTACAACTAATGGGCACATAATGTGAGATACGCAGATTAGCTAAAAACACTAGCACTGCAAACACTCAGAACAAAGAGAGCAGCAGTGCATGGACTTTGCAGTCACCCTCTTCGAGTCCCCTTTCCCGAGACTGACTGCCTGTTGAGAACAAGTGACAGGCAGAACCTCCCATCCACACTGCACGCACCTCCTCTCTACTCCACACGCTAGAATTCAGTATTTGTCTATGATTACCATGTGAGTGTACAAAAAAATCTATGAAAGTAAATTGACACACATGTACCAAAAAAAGATCAAAGTTTATACATTCAAAACTTAAATATTACTGTAAATTGTAACGTATCCCTTGATGGTATTTGTTAGTTAAACATTATTCATTGTTGTATCCTCTGACCTACGATAGATATATATTCAACCACAAGGGTGTACTAATGAGCTATGATAATTGTTTTTATCATAATAGAGAGCTACTGAGGAATGGCCAGTTTAAAATGAAAACATGCCAGCCAGACAAGCCAGTGTATGAATGAAATGTATTTGCATGTGAATGGAGTGGAAATTAGCTGACTTTGTGATCTGTAAGGTAAGTAATATTAGAGAGAGAGTGTGTGTGTGTGTGTGTGTGTGTGTGTGTGTGTGTGTGTGTGTGTGTGTGTGTGTGTGTGTGTGTGTGTGTGTGTGTGTCGAAATTATTATTTTATATTTTACACCGATGCCTGTTTATTCATTAAAAGCAGAAGATGTTAAATAACATTAATCGCAATGGTTAGCCTATGCAAATGAGTAGGAAAACATTAAAACATTGTTAATAGGACAACATTTAGCCTAACTGGCAACAAATATAACGTGGGGAAAAGTCAGGATCCTAGTCTGTCATGCCCTGACCTTAGAGATCCCTATTACTTTCTATGTTTGGTTAGGTCAGGGTGTGACTCGGGTGGGAAAGTCATTGTTTTCTATTTCTTTGTTTTTGGCCGTGTGTGGTTCCCAATCAGAGGCAGCTGTCTATCGTTGTCTCTGATTGGGGATCACATATAAATTGTCATTTTCCTTTTGGGTTTTGTGGGATCTTGTTTTCTGTTTAGTGTCTGTACCTGACAGAACTGTGCGCTTTCGTTTTCACTTTGTTTTTTTTTGTTTGAGTGTTTAAAAAAAAAAAAAAATAAATCATGAACACTATCCACGCTGCACGTTGGTCCATTCCTTTCGGCGAGAGCCGCTACATAGTCAGGCTATTGTTTGTCAAATCCAGAATAAATATAGGTCTTCATGTGTATCAAATCTGTAGGCGATTGTGGGTTAAATCAATGACAAACAGCTGAAATGTTCAGGCTTCATGATCTGTGATCAAAACAGGCTGGGGTGTTTTCGGTTCTGTTTAGGCTAAGGTTATGCGTAAGAACGCAACTGCACTGAAATGAATAGCCTGTCTCAATGCGATTATCCTGAATAAAAAAGTGTTCGGTTTATGGATAGACCAATACCGATTCTATCTTTTTGGTATTTTGTGGTAGGCTTAGCCTTCCACAAATATTCTAAATTGCGGAGCATTTAATAAAGCAAACACATTTCCCTGTGATGTTGAGGCTGAGCAAGCGTTTCGATAGGCTAGTAGACTATACAGATATAATCGTGGAGTTAATAATTGGTATAGCCTAGAGTATACCGTTATTTTTTCTAAGGCTAAGCAAACAGGGGTGGCATATGCTTTTTGCCAATCTCTATATCAAGGGTTAGGCCTATATCCTCACATACCCCCTCAATTCAAGCCCTGATAAGACATCTCCATGGAAATGTATAGCATAAGGATTGCATGGTGACAGTGAATGTGTCTGTTAAACCGGCAAACTTGTGGTAAACTGGGAACTCTGGCGAAAAACCGAGGACGAATCAAACACAGAGGAAGACTGAAGTCGGAAGTCAGAGATTGCAGAGTTCCGAGTTGTTTTGAATGTGCCACTAGAGACCTAGGCTACCTCTTATTACTGAATAGGGCTACCTCCAACAAATAATTTTCATTGATTTGAGAAAGAGGCATATATACACAGTAATGGTGGATGGCTGCAAATTAACAAGCCTAATAATTTTTGTTTGAGGTGATATGACTGTTTTAGCTAAATCGACAAATGATTATTTTGGCAATTACATGTATTTTTTTTACAAAATCATTTACATGTAGACGTTTGTAAGGCATTCATGGTGAAATCTTTAATAATAAACTAAAGAAACACTTAAACTAACATGTGAAAGTGTAAGGAGAGGGAGCTGAAGACAGGAGGAGAAATTTAAGTGAATGAGGGTGAAGTATCTGAGGTGGTAGATATGGTGAAGTTTTCGGAGACTGAGGTATGCACTGTGAGAATCAGAAAGAATATGAGTTTGTGACAGTAGGAGTGAAGTTTATGGAAAAAGTGGACTCTTGCCTTTTGTCTGATCCATTTGTGGTTTCACGTGGGTGTAAAAAGAGTTGGGTAATGTGGAATCGGTGAGGGTAACCAGAAGTGGTCTAGTGATAATTGTTTGTGTTTCTGTTGGTCAGAGGCAGAATGCGCTAGGGGAAGTAAAACGAATGGGGGTCGCACTCAAGAAAAGGCCACCAATGAAAGGAGTGATTACTGGGGTAGCAGTAAATATAAAAGTTGACCAGCTGAGGTGAAAGATTTGCGGTGTATGTGATGGTCGTCGTTTGATGCGACACAGACAGGGTGGCGAGAGTGGGGAGTTTTGATGTTGAGTCTGCCAGACAAAGTGAAGTTAGAATATATAAATTGGGCCTCCCAGGTGGCGCAGTGGTCTAAGGCACTGCATTGCTGTGCCACCAGAGACTCTGGGTTCACGCCCAGGCTCTGTCGCAGCCAGCCGCGACTGGGAGGTCCATGGGGCGACGCACAATTGGCCTAGCGTCGTCCGGGTTAGGCAGGGTTTGGCCGGTAGGGATGTCCTTGTCTTATCGCGCACCAGTGACTCCTGTGGCGGGCTAACCCAGGTCGCCAGGTGCACGGTGTTTCCTCCGACACATTGAGTTCCGGGTTGGATGAGCGCTGTGTTAAGAAGCAGTGCGGCTTGGTTGGGTTGTGTTTCGGAGGACGCATGACTTTCGATCTTCGTCTCTCCGAGCCCGTACGGGAGATGTAGCGATGAGACAAAACTACTAATAATTGGGGAGAAAAAGGGGGGTCAAAATTCAAAAAAATATATAAATAAATAAATAAATAAAAAATAATATATAAGTTATCCTGTACGAGCTTATGTGCCGAATACGCCAGCTTATGGGCGTGTGGCAGCAGGAGGAAGGGTCCAAGGTGTGAGAAATGTGCAGAAGGGCAAAAGAAAAAGGAATGTGTAGTATTGGGGAAAGTAGTGGAATGTGTTAATTGTAGGGGTGCCAATGGAGCTGGGGATCAGAAATGCCCCGTGAGAGAGAGGCAGGTTGAAATTTCCAGGGTTAGAATAGTGCAGAAGTTGTCAAAAGTTGAGGCAGTGAAGAAAGTAGAGGAAGATGGGTTGAGGGGGAGGAGTAGTGAGAGTACTAGAGACTTTTTTTGAAACAGCACCTAGCAACAAATTTAGCTTCTTTTAAACATGTATTTGGAACTTTTAGCAACTTTTGAAAAGTGACTCAAACGCAAAAATGCATTTTCCCTCTATATGACACAAACCGATTTTCTCTGCCACACACTCAGTCACAACACAGGTGTCTGGCTGCAAAAGTGCATTGTGAGTGAAGTCAGCAGCAGGCGCTCAGCTCGTGCACAGGCAGCAGCAGGCCAGCAGCAATTTCAGCAAATTGCAAGTCATTGTTGGTTGACTGCAGCAGCAGTAGTATGTGTTTGAGGAGACAAACAAATGTTTGATCTTGAACAGAACTTACAACATCAATCAACATGTCTCAATCAAAATTGTAAAGCCAGAAGTACAGAAAAGAGTGTGAGTCTGTACCTGGATTTAAAGGGTGGCTGAAGCCAGTAATTGGGGATGATTGTCGTGCATACTGTGTGTACTGCAAATCAGATATGCTTGCAAAAATGTATGACATCTGTTAAGGGTTGCGTCAATTGAATCTGGTATCAGGATAAGTATGACACTGAGTCAACGATTGTATACTATGTACTTTTTATTAGCTAAGCAATAAGTGGTAAATGCGGATTTCGTATATACGGGCTCTCTGTCACACCTCGCAGGGCAAACAGAGAACTGACTTGTTCCTGACAAAGTTATTATAATATACTCTGACAGAAGTATTTCCTGCTTCCGAGCCGGCCTTTCAGAGTAGGGACTGGGCGTGGTTTAAACTCACTCTGCCTATCATTGATTGTTGGCGCCCGAGCTGGTCCCAGCCCCCTAGGTGCTTCAGCGGTCAGTCGTTGTAGTTATGTAGAATATAGTTATCACACACCTGGCTCCTGTTATCTAACAAAAGACCGTTTGTTCCCTACCCTACGTTCTGTATGTGCCCCTAACAATTCGTGATAGCTGCCTACACCCAAGGCCAAACATTGTGCTACAGCAAAGCATATAAATAAATAAAAACCGTACTACCCCACAACGCAGTCTACATTACCACAGTTGGTTAAGAAAGTTGATAACTGCAAAAGCGCAGAAGCTACTGTGGCAATGGCCATTGCAGAGCATTGTTCGCTGCTAGCATGCAACCATTTAGGTATGGCTTGCAAAGCTGCCTTTTCAGATTCTGTCGCAGCAACTCACTTCCAAGTCTGACTTACAAGTTGCAGTGAAGTCATTTGAGGGAGAGCAAACAGATCCTGTCAAGCTTTTGGACAATCTGGTACACCTCTTAATATCAATTTTCAGCAGAGTAGTCAACCCTATGGCAAAAATTGATGTCCTGAAGGATGCCATTGATGGACATCTCAGTCCATCACCATACCTTGTGTACCTTTTCGAGAGCAAGGTGTACCAACTCAGTCTTGCGCCAGAGGACAAAAAGGTCATTTGGAGATGGTGCATCAACTACATTGTTGCTTAAAGCAAGGCTCCCAGACAACCTTGAAGCCTTGCGAAACATGGCCTTGTTCAGTGTTAAGGAAACGCTAAAGAACAATAAAGGCACCAGTGAAATTATTAAAGTAGCTGAGCTACTGGTATACCAACCTCAAACAATTGATAAAATTGTTTCCCAATGGAGAAACATCCATCTGTTTTGGCTGGGACTCAACTGAAAAAACAGTTGAGTTTTGGAGTGAAGTCAATAACTACACGGACTCTTCCGGGTCAAATTCATTTGAAGAACTGTGCAAAGCTGCACTCGCTGCCCTCTCCTTGTACACTCAAATACGGAGGTTGAACGGCTGTTCAGCCAAATCAGTGTGGTCATGTCAAAGTTAAGAGATAGAATGTCACTGCACACTCTCAGCTGGCTGGTGATACCTGTTACCAGCATAAACTACCAAGTGAAGTTCTGCAGCTGTTTGGCACCACAGCAGCATACAGCTTTAAGGCCACTCCATCCTCTACTGCTGGTTCCAGCTCCGTGACAAAGCAGTTGGACAGTGAAGATGAAGAGGATTTCCTTGCCAATCTATGATTCATCATATTTACAGTACGTATACAAGGAGTGAACTTTCTGGAACTGGTGGAGACACAGCTGATGGTGGCAGTGTGCACTGCAGTGTGTGCGAGAACAGTGGCAATATCTGGAGGAAACCATTGAGCAGCTAACCAGCCAAGCAGCACAACAATCTGGAGAGAGATGGAAAGAGATGCCTAGTGCACACATCATTATTTGAGTTAAGTTGCTTGTTCAATAAGATAGCATATATACCTTGTTATTAGCTTGTACCTATAATTGTTGATCAGTTAGGTAGCATGTTAACTACCAATACACTGCTTAAAACTATAATTGTTCAGAATGTGTAGGTTTACTAGTTAAAAATAAAATAAATAAAATGTAATTGTTCAATAATGTGTAATTGTTTAATAATTCAATGTGTTGTGTTTAAAAATAAAAATATCTGATTATATAAAATGTGTAGGGTTAATATTACTTTTACAAATAAAAATATATGATAATAAATGAACAAATCTAAACTAACCATTGTCAAATCATATTTTTCGCAGAGATGGCCAGTCAATTTGAGTAACGTTATTGTGTATTCTACGTAACGATGCAGTTTTACGTTATTACGTAATGACGCCATCACGCAATGACGGCACAACGTCATTTAGCAACAAATCGACCTGCCTCTAGCAAACTTCATGTGCTTTATGTATTGATTTGTTGTTAATAAAAATAAAAAATAAAATAAAAAGACCTGCCTCTAGCAACTTCCCCAGAAAATTCGTTGGAAAAACTGCGCCTTCCCGCTTACGTTCTATATGGAACACGATCTACTAACGATATCCCTGTCAGGCCGACTTCGGCGAGATGAACGGTATGAGTGAGTAGTAGAACTACTCCCCAACAATGGTTTTGAAAAGCAACTGGGAGCTAATGCTTGTGTAATGTTCCCTCCAGGCCAGCAGTTGGCGTTGTGTACTGTTTTGAACACTATAAGTACGTGTTTATGCAGTAGAGGAAGAGATCCCTCACCATAACAAATTATCGTGTGACGTGGCTAATAGGGGGTTTTGTAGCTAGACCTTGCAAGATAACGAAGAAAATCAAGACGATCACACGAAATCTGGGATAAAATGTGTTAGTAACGTACATAGATGGCATTCTTGATCAAAACCATGTGGCTTCTTTCTTAGACATTTGTCTATCACCTAGAAGACTTGGGAGCAATGACTTTAGCATAGAAAGCTAACAGCTAGTTAAGGGAAAGTACAACAATGTCTAGCCATTGATGTGCTGTCACTGATGTTTTTTTGGACACAGTTACGTTTGGCTCAAACGTAACTGTTATCTTAGCTAAACAATAACTATAAAAGTCTGAGTATCAGTCTCTATTCTCTGTAATTTAGTTTATCTATGTAGCTAGATTTAATCTGCAAGAATAGCCTGTCACTGGACTTCTCTTGCCCCAGGTTGTGACTGGACTCAATTTGAGTAACGCCTGGGGCAATGTGAACTTCTACTGTACATCCCACTTGTTTTGACTTATTGATTGGATATAAATTATTTTAAAAACTATGGTTTCAATGAAACATTACACAAATTCTTATTGTCTTTTCATCCAATAACAACAGGTATGTGTTAAGTTAAGATGTCAGACAGCGAAGCCCCTGGTGACCCTGTTGGGTGTTCAGAGGTCGCAGAGACAGAGGCCCCACCACTGCAGACCTCCACTGTGACGCCACCAGACAGTGCTCCACAGACACTACCTGGAGAGAGCACCACACATGACTCCACAGATGTTCCCCCAACCAGGAACGGAAGGAAAACCAGGAAGAGACCAGATCCAAAACCTCCAGTTGAAGTCCACAAGACTCAGGAGGAGAAACCTAAAGTAGATGGAGAGCCAGCCAAGGTAAGACATGCATGGATACAGCAGAATGAAAGATTCAACAAGGTTAGCTTCTAACCTTGGGGCCTGGATATGGTTTAGTTTTTTTTTTTTTATAGCTGTATAGGGTACAAACGATAGCCAGGTACAAATGTTTTCTCCCTCCATCTCTCTCTCTCCTCCAGACATCCAGTGAGTCAACAGTAGTCCAGGGAGGATGGGGCTACTGGGGGAGCTGGGGAAAGTCCATCATGTCAACGGCCTCGGCCACTGTGGCCACTGTAGGTGAGGAGAACCAAAAATGGTGTTTTCTGCTTGTGGCCATTTTGTGTTCTCATTATGATGTTAAACAATATGTTTGCCCTTTCAGTGAGCATATGTAAACTTAACAATTTCTAAAAATACATTTTATTATGTTTGTTTCATTCTAAGGTCAAGGAATCACCCAGGCTATTGAGAAGGCAGAGACTTCTCTGGGAATCCCCAGCCCCACAGAGCTGTCTGCACAGATTGGAGAGGAGGACAAACAAGAGGGTAATGATGGCATACACTGGTCATCAACATGATCAACACATGAGTCATCACTCTAGATTTAACATCAGCCGTGATAAGCCTTAGTATATTTAGGATGCGTTTGTTGTGGAGATGTAAAGTGCTTCACTGTTCTAGCTATGCACGTTAGGTTGATGTCTGAGATCTACAGTGCGGTCTGAAATTATTGACACCCTTGATTTAAGATAAGCAAATATTACTATAAAATATTTTATAGCTATTATGTATGCTACATTTTTTTTGTAAATATAGATTTGTATACTAATACAATTTCTCAAAGAGATTTTGACCTCTAACAAAGTTAGAGCCTTTTTTTTTTTATGTTTCATGAATTGTAGAACGCATTGGGGGATCTTTGACCATTCCTCCATATAGAATCCTTTTAGACCCTTGATATCCTTTGACTGCGCTTAAGCTCTGCCCTCTTCAATTCAATCCACAGGGTTTCAAGTCTGGAGACTGAGATGGCCATTGCAAAATGTAGATTTTTGTGGCCAATTAACAATGTCTTTGTGGATTTTGGTATGCTTAGGGTTATTGTCTTGCTGGAAGATCCACTTGCGACCCAAGTTTCAGCCTCATTGCAGAGGCAACCAGGACATTTTAGCCAAGACAATAACCCCAAGCACACATCAAAATCCAAAAATAAATGATTATTTGGCCAGAAAATCAACATTTGCACTGTCCGTCTCTGTCTCTGGACTTGAAACCCATTGAGAACCTGTGGTTTGAACTGAAGAATGTAGTCCATAAGCACAGACAAAAGATATCAGGGATCTGGAAGGATTCTGTATGTAGGAATGATCTAAGATCCCTTCCAATGTGTTCTCCAACTCATTTTAGAAAAAGGCTCAGTGCCGTTACTCTCGAAAGATGAGGTATTGAAAACAGGAGTGTCAATAATTTTGACCCATAACTTTTTGAGAAGAAAAAAAGCATTACTTCTTAAACATAATCTCTTCCTCTGAGCAATTGTATTAGTAAATAAATATAATAATAATAAATCAAATAATATAATAATAAATAAATCAAATAATATAATTTAAGCAACAAAAAAATTGCAAAGAGTATAGCTGAGTATTTTAATTATTTACTTTATACAGATTTTTTGCTCATCTTTATTAAGGTTGTCAATTATTTTGGACCTACTGTATTTTACTTCTAGGTGAACCCAGTAATGAGACTGATAAAGGGGAAGGAGATGGCGCATTGGCTATGGGAAGTGCCATTGGAATGTTCTCATCCCTCAGCAGTGTTGTTCAAAGCACTGTAAGAAACAATGCTTCTTTGCTTTTTTTGGCGATTATCACCATATGTTGTTTATGGGCAAAAGTGACTTGGTTACTGACTAAATGTATATCTATATTTCAGGGGAAAACGGTCCTAACAGGGGGTTTAGATGCCTTGGAGTTCATAGGCAAGAAGACCATGGATGTCATAGCAGAGGGAGATCCAGGGTACAAGAAAACAAAGGGTCTGATGAACAGGACTAACACTCTTTCTCGGGTGAATATTGATGAATGGATGTCAGAGAAGCCACCCCCAGTGTTGGGCTTACACCTTATTGGTGTTGGAAAAATTTAATTCAAGGTTTTTGTTTTGGCTGAAGGTCTTACGGGAGGCCAAGGAGAGAGAGGAGCAGGAAACAGCCAAGGAGATGTCCTCCGACACAGAAAATAAGGCCCATTACGGAATGCTGTTTGATGAATTCCAGGGCCTATCCCACCTGGAAGCTCTGGAGATTCTCTCCAGGGAGAGTGAGTCAAAGGTGATAATGAGCAAGTTCCACATTTTACTTTGTACAAAGAAACAAGTAAACAGCCTCTCAAAATATGATTGATTGTACACTGTGCACAGCCTACCATTGAAATCAGTACAACCTTTTGCTAGCAATACTTTGCACACTTGTAAAGAGAGCACCTACAACCATTGCAACCTCTTGAGATATAAAAATGGATCCATGCAACTTTAAAATCCTCCTGGCTCCTTTTAGTAGATGTTATCTATGACTGAATCAGTTGTCTGTTGTGTGGTGTAGGTAAAGTCTGTTCTAACCACTCTGTCTGGAGAGGAGCTGGACCAACTTAAAGAGGACCTGGAGCTCATAAAGGAACCCTTCTCTCTGGTGGAGTTTGAGGAGGAGGAGGTGAACGAAAAGAAAGGTAGCCTATCGTCACAGAACTGCCACACAGTCTACTATCACAATGTTACATTTACATTATTTTAGTACTACTAATAAACAAAATACTTTTGGTGTATGCTTTTCTTCTGTGGGTGATAAGCCAACTTAAAAACATCCAATGTGTTATCTTGTTTCTGTGATAATACAATGAACAAAATCAATACATTTTGTTTATTCATATTTATTTTCAGATGAAGATGGCGCTGAGTTTCTGAGGGAATTAACAGGGGCCCTGGATGGACTACACATATCCACAACATCTGACAAACTTCGCAAGGTTGGCACAATACATTTCTCTCTTGATTTCATTTAAAGCCAGATATTTTTCCATCTTATGCTAGTGGTCCAATATTGTAGCAGTGTTTGTTGCTATCTTCTGAAGAGTTTTGGTAGAACTGAGTTTTAAATGGACTGAGTTCACTACTCGTCTTTGCGTATTTGTGCCTGCAGCAATTTTTAGATTCTATATGTTTCTGGATTCTCCATTCATTGCATTTCAGGCAGCACCTCTTCTCCAGTTGATAGATCACTGATCTCTAACCTATTTTCTCTCTGCATACCCCTTATCAGGTGAGTAAGAATGCATGTGACCAGATTGCCCAAATGACCAAACTCATAAAGGAAGAAGGGAATGAAGAGGAAGTGGCAAAAACCTATACTGTTGAGGTATGAAAAAAAAAAAGATCAAAGTCATTATCTGACTGTGACTATTGAAATGGAGCTTTACTCCTTTCTGTTGTAACTACTGATGTGAGAGTTGTTGATTCCTCTCAGGATGTCCACTCGTTGGCCATCAGAAACCTGGCTGAGCTCACAGCCAGATCCATAGAGCAGTTCCACAAAGTGGCCGAGACGATTCTGTTCTGTACCAGCCAGGAGCTCACCACTCTGGAGCAGGCCAAAATCCTCTCGCAGTAAGTTCCTACACACCATCAGCCATCTACAGTGTTATATTACGAGTCATAGATACAGCCTTCAAAGTATTCACACGCCTAGACTTTTTCAGACTGAATTTAAAATGGATTAAATTGAGATGTTGTCACTGGCCTACACACAGTATCCCATAATGTGAAATTATGTTTTTAGAAATGTTTACAAATTAATTAAACATTATCATCTGAAATGTCTTGTGTCAATAAGGATTCAACCATTTTTTTTATGGAAAGCCTAAATAAGTTAAAATTGTGCTTAACCAGTCACATAATAAGTTGCATGGACTCACTCGGTGTACAATAATAGTGTTTAACATGATTTTTAAATGACTACCTTATCTCTTTACCCCACACATACAATTATCTGTCAGGTCACTCAGTTGAGCAGTGAATTTCAAACAGATTCAACCACAAAGACAGAGCGGTTTCCATTGCCTCGCAAAGAAGGGAACCTATTGGTAGATGGGTAAAAATAAAACAAAGCAGACATTGAATATCCCTTTGAGTATCAATTACATTTTGGATGGTGTGTCAATACACCCAGTCACTACAAAGATAAAGTCATCCTTCCTAACTCAGTTGCCGGAGAGGAAGGAAACCGCTCAGGGATTTCACCATGAGGCCAATGGTAACTTTAAAACAGTTAAGGAAATAATTGCTATGATGGGAGAAAGTTACTCCACAATACTGACCTAAATGACCGAGTGAAAAGAAGGAAGCCTGTACAGAATAAAAATATTACAATAAAAGCATCTCGTTTGCAATGAGGCACTAAAGTAATACTGGGAAACAAACGTGGCAAAGAAAGTAACTTTGTCCTGAATACACCGCCTTATGTTTGGGGCAAATCCAACGCATCACTGAGAACCACTCTAAATATATTCAAACATGGTGGTGGCTGCATCATGTTATGGGTATGCTTGTCATTGGCAAGGACTAGGGAGTTTATTTATTTTTGAATGAAAGAATAGAACTCAACACAGGCAAAATCCTAATGGAAAACCTTGTTCAGTCTGCTTTCCAATAGACACTGGAAGACAAATTCACCCTTCAACAGGACAATGGCCAAAAATACACTTTAGTTGCTTATCAAGATGACATTGAATGTTCCAGTTGCCTAGTTTTGACTTAAATCTGCTTAAATCTATGGCAAGACTTGCTGTCTAGCAATGTTCAACAACCAACTTGACAGAAATGAATAATATAATACAGTGGGGCAAAAAAGTATTTCGTCAGCCACCAATTGTGCAAGTTCTCCCACTTAAAAAGATGAGGCCTGTAATTTTCATCATAGGTACACTTCAACTATGACAGACAAAATGAGAAAAAAAATCCAGAAAATCACATTGTAGGATTTTTAATGAATTTATTTGCAAATTATGGTGGAAAATAAGTATTTGGTCACCTACAATTGGTGGCTGACTAAGTACTTTTTTGCCCCACTGTGTGTGTGTGTGTGTGTGTGTGTGTGTGTGTGTGTGTGTGTGTGTGTGTGTGTGTGTGTGTGTGTGTGTGTGTGTGTGTGTGTGTGTGTGTGTGTGTGTGTGTGTGTGTGTGTGTGTGTGTGTGTGTGTGTGTGTGTGTGTGTGTGTGTGTGTGTATGTGTATATATATATATATATATATATATATATATATATATATTTTTTTAAGAATAATGTGCAAATGTTGTACAATCCATGTGTGCAAGGCTCTTAGTCTTACCCAGAAAGATTTACAGCTGTAATCACTGCCAAAGGGGATTCTAACATGATTCTAACATAGATTTCTGTATTTCATTTTCAATACATTTTTCAAAATTTTCTAAAAACATGTTTTCACTTTGTCATTATGAGGTATTGTAAGGAGATGGGTGAGGGAAAAAAAAACTAGTATCCCGGAGTCGCCTCTTCACCGTTGACGTTGAGACTGGTGTTTTGCGGGTACTATTTACTGAAGCTTCCAGTTGAGGACTTCTGAGGCATCTGTTTCTCAAACTAGACACTCTAATGTACTTGTCCTCTTGTTTAGTTGTGCATCGGGGCCTCCCACTTCTCTTTCTATTCTGGTTACAGCCCGTTTGCGCTGTTCTGTGAAGGGAGTTGTACACAGCGTTGTACGAGATCTTGAATTTCTTGGCAATTTCTCGCATGGAATAGCCTTCATTTCTCAGAACAAGAATGGACTGACGAGTTTCAGAAGACAGTACTTTGTTTTCTAATGATCAATTAGCCTTTTTAAAATGATAAACTTGGATTAGCTAACACAACGTGCCATTGAAACACATGAGTGATGATTGCTGATAATGGGCCTATGTAGATATTCCATAAATAATCAGCCGTTTCCAGCTACGATAGTCATTTACAGGATTAACAATGTCTACACTGTATTTCTGATCAATTTTGTTATTTTAATGGAAATCATTTTGCTTTTCTTTCAAACACAAGGACATTTCTAAGTGACCCCAAACTTTTGAAAGGTTGTGTGTGTGTGTGTGTTATATAACACAGTTGAAGTCGGAAGTTTACATACACTAAGGTTGGAGTCATTAAAACAACTCGTTTTTCAACCACTCCACAAATGTTTTGTTAACAAACTATAGTTTTGGCAAGTCTGTTAGGACATCTACTTTGCATGACACAAGTCATTTTTCCAACAATTGTTTACAGACAGATTATTTCACTTATAATTCACTGTATCACAATTCCAGTGGGTCAGAAGTTTACATGCACTAAGTTGACTGTGCCTTTTAAACAGCTTGGAAAATTCCAGAAAATTATGTCATGGCTTTAGAAGCTTCTGATAGGCTAATTGACTTCATTTGGGTCAATTGGAGGTGTGGCCGTATTTCAAGGCTTACCTTCAAACTCAGTTCCTCAAAAGAAATCAGCCAAGACCTCAGAAAATAATTGTAGACCTCCACAATCTCGTTCATCCTTGGGAGCAATTTCCAAACGCTTGCAGGTACCATGTTCATCTATACAAACAATAGTATGCAAGTATAAACACCATGGTACCACGCACCCTGCCGTTATACCGCTCAGGAAGGAGACGCGTTCTGTCTTCTAGAGATGAACGTACTTTGGTGCGAAAAGTGCAAATCAATCCCAGAACAACAGCAAAATGACCTTGTGAAGATGCTGGAGGAAATGGGTACAAAAGTATCTATATCCACAGTAAAACAAGTCCTATCTCGACATAACTTGAAAGGTCGCTCAGCAAGGAAGAAGCCACTGCTCCAAAACCGCCATAAAAAAGCCAGACTACGGTTTGCAACTGCACACGGGGACAAAGATCATACTTTTTGGAGAAATGTCCTCTGGTCTGATGAATCAAAAATATAACTGTTTGGCCATAATGACCATCGTTATGTTTGGAGGAGAAAAGGGGAAGCTTGCAAGCCGAAGAAAACCATCCCAACCGTGAAGCACGGGGTTGGCAGCATGTTGTGGGGGTGCTTTGCTGCAGGAGGGACTGGTGCACTTCACAAAATAGATGGCGTCACGAGGAAGGAAAATTATGTGGACATATTGAAGCAACATCTAAAGACATCAGTCAGGAAGTTAAAGCTTGGTCGCAAATGGGTCTTCCAAATGGACAATGCCCCAAGCATACTTCCAAAGTTGTGGCAAAATGGCTTAAGGACAACAAAGTTAAGGTATTGGAGTGGCCATCACAAAGCCCTGACCTCCAATCCTATGGAAAATTTGTGGGCAGAACTGAAAGTGTGTGTGAGCAAGGAGGCCTAGAAACCTGACTCAGTTACACCAGCTCTATCAGGAGGAATGGGCCAAAATTCACCCAACTTATTGTGGGAAGCTTGTGGAAGGCTACCTGAAACGTTTGACCCAAGTTAAACCATTTAAAGGCAATGCTACCAAATACTAATTGAGTGTAAACTTCTGGCCCACTGGGAGTGTGTTGAAAGAAATAAAAGCTGAAATAAATAATTATCTCTCTTATTCTGACATTTCACATTCTTAAAATAAAGTGGTTATCCTAACTAACCTAAGACTGGGAATCTTTACTAGGATTTAATGTCAGGAATTGTGGAAAAACTGAGTTCAAATGTATTTGGTTAAGGTGTATGTAAACAATATATATATATATATATGTGTGTATATATGTTGTTTTATCCCAAGCTCCCGTCCCCGCAGGAGGCCTTTTGGTAGGCTGTTATTGTAAATAAGAATTTGTTCTTAACTGACTTGCCTAGTTAAATAAAGATTTTCAAAATATAAATATCATAGTATGTGATTGTTCTCTAACTCAACATTTTGTTCTCCCCTTACAGAATAACAATTGTTTTGTGTAAAGAGATATCATTACTTTCCAAGAAGTTCACCTCCTGTTTAACTACAATAGGGGTAAGATGGTAATTCTTTACGAACCTATATCACAAAGTATATTTAGCCTAGCTTACACTCTTCGAAGCTACATTCACAGAACTCTGCTTCAGATGTTTATATTCAAGGTCTTGCACAGCAACTTTTCATCATGGAACTTGTGTACTTCATCACTATGACAACTAATAAATGGTATTTTGTGTTTCACAAAGTAATCATCCTTACTTTAAAGCAGTGGTATTCAAAGTCGTGGTCATGACCCCTATTGCGTCGCGGGGGAATTGGAGTGTGGTCCCCAAAACAAAAATAAATTAAGAGAAAAGATTTGTATCGGACAATATACAAATGTGTTTGGGAAAGAAGTTGATTAATGAGATAAATGTAATTATTTAAAGGTTGCTGGTTGATTAAAAAATATATATAACTGTTTTTAAGGTTGTCCTCGGATTTGGGGAGGGGTGTATGTGTCTTTCGGAGGGGTTGGGTAAAACGTGGAAATTTCAGCTGAACCTTGTGAGCAATTGGCCAATAGAGTGATCTTAAACAAATAATATGGTGGTGGATCTTGATTTTATGGGGCTATTTTGCTTCCACTGGTCTTGGGGCCCTTAAGGTCAATGGCATCATGAACTTGACCCAGTACCAGGACATTTTATCCAAGACAATAACGCCAAGCACACATCAAAATCCACAAAGAAATGGTTAATTGCCAACAAAAATCAACATTTTGCAATGGCCATCTCATTCTCTGGATTTGAAACTCATTGAAAACTTGTTGGTTAAATTGAAGAGGGCAGAGCATAAGCACAGACTAAGGATATCAAGGATCTGGAAGAATTATGTATGGAGAAATGGTCTAAGATCCCTCCCAATGTGTTCTCCAAATCATAAAACATTTTAGAAAAAGGCTCAGTGCTGTTATCCTCGCAAGGTGCGGTATTGAAAACGAGTGTCAATTTTGACCATTACCTTTTTTTTTTCTTCACTGTGCCTGTGGAAATGTTTATCTGACTTCCGACAGCAGCAAGTAAGACAACTTGTAAAACAAAATCTCTTTCTCGGAGCAATTGTATTAGTATAAAATAATGTAAAGTAAGAGTACAGATTGTTGTACTTTTTTGAGAAAGATAAGTTAAGAGATGAGAATTTGATTAATTGAAGGTTAATTGAAGGTCAAGTAAAATATACCGATTTTTAAGGTTGTAATCAGATTTGGGTAGGGGTGAGGTCCCTGAAATTATGGCATAAGAAATTGGGTCCCTGCTGAAAAAGTTTAAAAACCACTGCTTTAAAGAGCTTCAATTCATTAAAAAAAAATGTTGCAGGGTGGTCGGTAACAAGTTGATGCAATCTTTCCATGCTGTAATGCTGACATTAATAATTCTAATGGAGATTACTTTAGTTAATTAGACCCATATAGTAGTGTAAATCAGTATGAATATGTGTATAAGATTCCTGCTTCACTGAGTCCAGAGACTAACGAGAGCAAAACATTTTGTTTTGCAGTCAAATAAAAAGGGAGATGTCCTCAATCCACTCATAACAGGAGTATTTTTGGAGGTTTGTATTATTGTGCATCACTGCATATCACATAATTCTGTCTGAAACCTGAATATTGTGTGTGATTTACAAATGTGGTGCATGAAGTATCTACAGTATGTATGTATCTCCTCTTCTTTAGGCTTCCAACAGTGCATCGTACATCCAGGATGCCTTCCAGCTCCTCATGCCTGTATTGGAGGTGTCCCACATTCAAAGGAGTGCTGACTCTACCCAACAGTGACCGTATCACTCTCTCTGCTGTGCTAGCAAGGGACTGACAAACAAAAGCATTGACATGTCATTGCGGTTTTAAAAACATTTACTTCCTCAGCTGTCATTCATATTTAGTTTGAAGCCTAAACTAAATTGTCATGCCTCATAACAAATGCACCGTTTGATAGTGTTTACTCGTTGTGGGGAATTGTAATGCTTTTGCTGTTGTGTAGCACAGTAGATAGACCAATGCACACTATTTGAGGAGTCGAGCTGATGTGTTTGAATGACACTGACGTCTGCATTTCTCACGTCTCCATGTCTCTATTTAACAATTACTATGATTCAATTCATTATTCATAACACCAGGATTCAGGATAACCTCAAGTTCTTAACCAAGTATACAGGTATTACGGATGAGTGTGATATCGCTTTGCCATACCTCCCTATTTATCTGCAAATGTAATGTATGAACAGAATATTAGTAATTGAATGAATGAACAACTATTTTAATTGTTTTAATGTGAAAAGTGGTAACTTGTGTCTTGGAACTATATCAGGTTTTCATTAGACAGTTGGAGCTACATAACCGTCAGGTATTTTATGCTTTCCAAATCAAAGTAATTTCTTAAACAAAATCCTATTACAGCTTTGTATTGATTATTGTGGAATACCAAAGCCCAAATGAAGATTTGCGTAAATGTGATACTTTGTAAAGCATTTCGTTTGTAAAAACCTTTGCAAGCCAATGATCTCCTGGATAATTGGGTCTTTATTGTGCTGAAAACTTACTGTACATGGGGGGTCATGACAACAAACCACATTGGCAACTATAAAGTTCAAAACTATAGATATGTAGCTTGCTATAATATTATACGGCTGTATATGCTCCGTGCTCTTCAGCAACTACAATCAGACTATTTGGGTCAGAGCTTCGAGAGAGTGAAGGTGCGCTTTTTTTTTTTTCTTCACTGCGCCTGCGTAAATGTTTATCTGACTTCCGACAGCAGCAAGTAAGCCAACGTTAACCAGTAACGTTAGCTATCAAGTACTAGCCCCAGCAGAAGTACAAGATCATACGACGGATCAGGTAAACATTGTTATTTGTGGTTTATACGGTTCATAGTAGCTAGCCAATACCATAATATGTGAGTCCAGCAAATTACCTAAGTGAGTTGGCTAGCTATCATGCCGTTTTCCAGCTAACGTTAGCTCTTCATACTAACCAAACGAACCAACGCTAGCAAACTGAGAACGTTAGTTAGCCATTTCGCTAGCTAGTCTAAACTGATTCGGCCAGCGACTGATGAATGTTATGGAAGATTGCAGTGATGTGACAAGTTCGTAATTTGAATATCACCAAATTGGGAGAAGGGGGGGGGGGGGGGTTAAATACCAAAAATAAAAACAATGTGTTACGGAAGATTGACGAGGTAGTTAACATTTATGTTCGCTAGCCACACTGGAGGTTAATGTTATCTACCGTGAACATACTATGTTTCCCCCTGTAACCGAGTTAGCTATTATCATTGTGTTAGCTACATAGCTTGTTCGTCATTCCATTGTTGCTAGCTAGTTAACTAAGTGTTTGTACAAGAAACGTTCATAATTTGCAGAAAACAAAGTGGAGTCGTTTATCCAGCCAAGCTCGCTTGCTATTGAACTACCAGCTAACGTTAGTTAGCATCCCTCATACCGCAGTGATGATATCCAGGCCAGTCAGGTTTTGATTTAAGCGCCCAGCCATGTAGTTAGCTACATGTGTTTGATGTTGAATCCAGCTACTGCACACAGTTTTTAACTAGCTATCATTTTGCATTTAAAATGTAATGGTTGATTAGCTTAATGGCCTATATGAATTTAAACCTCTTGTTCCCAGAAAGTTTTTTTTCTTCTTCGCCACACTGCTCCCTGAAGGTGCTGCAGAATTATCGGTGTTTTCAGTCCTTTCCTCAACCTGCAAAAATGCCAGCCGCACTTGCAGATACCAGTCAGATTATCTGTGAGGTCTGGGCAAGCAATGTGGAGGAGGAAATGAGGAAAATCCGACAGATAATTCAAAGCTACAACTCCATTGCCATGGTAATCTATCGTGTCAAATATGCATATATTTATGCTTAGTGGGTCTGGGAAGGTTTTGATATTGCATTAAAACATTTTTTATTTGTCAATTAATGATGTCCTCCTTGTTCCACCAGGACACAGAATTCCCTGGAGTAGTAGTTCGACCAATTGGCGAGTTTCGCAGCACAGTAGATTACCAGTACCAGCTCTTGAGGTGCAACGTGGACCTTCTGAAAATCATCCAATTGGGACTGTCGTTTATGAACGAGGACGGAGACTATCCTCCTGGAACAACAACATGGCAGTTCAATTTCAAATTTAATTTAACGTGGGTGTTATTCCTTACATCCTTTTTACAATACAGCATAGCCAGTGATGGAATTAAAACTAGCATGCTTATTTGGGTAGGATTTGTTGCCTCATTAGAATACTTGAGTAATAGTTTGTTTTGTTCCTTTCTGGAAAAAAAGACTGATGTTCTTTTGTAAACAGAGAGGATATGTACTCCCAGGACTCAATAGACCTACTCCAGAACTCCGGCCTCCAATTCAAAAAGCACGAGGAAGAGGGGATTGACACACTTTACTTTGCTGAGCTCCTGATGACATCTGGTTTAGTGCTGTGTGAAAATGTCAAGTGGCTCTCCTTTCACAGGTAGGGATGTGTGGAGAAATGTCAGTGGGCCTAGGCCCTAGTTTTTCCTGGTGACCAGGTTCAGCTCTGGGCCCAAGTCATTAACTCACAACAGTGCCTCAATTGTCATTTGAGAAATGTTATAATGATCTACCTGCTGTTCTCATTTGCAGCGGGTATGATTTTGGCTACCTGGTGAAGCTCTTAACGGACACTCGCCTACCTGAGGAGGAACATGAGTTCTTCCAGATCCTCAATCTCTTCTTCCCTGCAATCTATGATGTGAAATATCTGATGAAAAGCTGTAAGAACTTAAAGGTAAAGACACATTCCTTGTAACCTGCTTATTCATTTATGTTATGGTATTAGCAAAGCCAATGAAAGCACTGTTGGCTGTAAAGCATGTCTGACAGTTTGAATCTGAGTCTCATGCATGCCTCAACTTTGTTGGCATGCTTAGCTTGATTAGCTAATGCAAGTCTTCAGGTCTCAGACAAGGTTACTCATCACACAAGGCTCATTGAACTGCCCCAGCTACACAAGCAATGGTGGTCTATTGGTAAAGAAATGTGACTGACAAGAAATGTGACTGACATGAAATGTCCTTTGACTTCCCCAAAGGCTGAGGTAGAGCATATGGCTGCAGTTGGCTGACTGTTACCTGTGTGTTTGTTCAGGGAGGACTCCAGGAGGTGGCTGACCAGCTGGAACTGAAAAGGATTGGGAGACAGCACCAGGCCGGTTCCGATTCACTGCTCACAGGGATGGCGTTCTTTAGGATGAAAGAGGTACCTACTATTCTATTCCTCATGTCTCCTATCTTCCATGACATTTTCAACATTGTGCTTACACCTGTCATGTCCTTTCAAATCAGTGGTCAGGAAGGAAAATAACCTTTAAGGTTGACAGTCCCAGTTTAAGATGTAGAAACTAGCCTTGATGATGGGGACGTGCATCTTGGGAGAAACTGAGTCTGACAATGTTTCTGTTACTTGAAACGTCTGAAGTAATTTGTCTTTTGCAGCTTTTCTTTGAAGACAACATTGATGATGCAAAGTATTGTGGGCGATTGTATGGATTGGGCTCTGGGTCCACTCAAAATCAGAACGGCATCTCAAGCTCTTCCCAAGAGGAAACTAACAACAAGCACTGACTGACCACGAGGCCATCAAGTGGAAGACTCACTTGTTTTATCCCATCCGGTAGATGTTTCTCTTCTCCTCTCACTCCCAGAAGAAAACATGAGATTCATTTCTGTATTGAACTTCACCAGCTGCAAAAAGGGCATTGGTTACCACAGACTCTCCCCTTGAAACCATTTTGTTCTGTCATAGTTGATTTTACTGCATATTGCCACCATTCAAATTCCCTATTGTACCACCATTGAGCCTTTATAGCACCCATCTCACAGGTCCAGTATTCGAAAACCTTTTATCTGTGTGTTACAGCATTGCAGTAACTACCATTCTTTTAAAAGCATGGGACCAGCTCGTGTATTGTACTGCAAATGATAAGTGTAGCATTTAAGTGCTCGACAGCAATTCCCTGCACTCCTGCTTTTCATAACAAACTTTATTTAGACCCAACTGTAACTCAAGCATCAGTAGGTATCGTTCCCAAATCATTTCCGTGTTGGATACATGCTTGTAGGGATTGTACACTTTAAAAAAAAACAAAAAAAGAATTATGCTGGACAGGTATGTAAACTATAATGTACATTTTCACTGCAGCCAACCTGTTTTAGCATTTTTCCTTTCAGGAAGGAGATTTTTAGGTGGGTACCAGGTTGGTCTGAGTATGAACTTGTTTACAGGGGCACCCTGCAGTTCTGTGTAACATTTGCTTTTAATTTGTTCACCGCTCAGTTTAAACAGATGTTTTTGGTTGCTATTGTTTTTACAACATACATTGTTTGAAACAGTTGTATATTAAAACATTTTCTATTTTCAATGTGACATTTTTAGTATTTTGTCATGTCTTGTTTTAAGGCATGCCCAAAAATGTATTTCCTATATTTAGGCATGCCTTACTGAACCAATTGTGTCGCTGTTTTAAGGTTGAATTGGGTTACGTAGTTGGGCTGCATTCTGTCACGTAACATAGCTACTTGACTTTTCATCCATATTGTATCCTCTTCATTATTGTGCCTAGGCTAGCATACATGTATCCTTCCCAGACCAAGCTTGAGCTGTTAACTGACAGAGCAAGACCTGCATCTGATTTAAAAAGGGTAAAGGTTCTAAGTATTCTTGGACAGGTTCATTTCCACCCTGAGGTAGTTGGATCCTCTGCATAATTAAGGCTTTTCCACGTATTCCTCCTTAACATGAGGGATACTTGGAGTGAGGTAATGTACACAGAATTGGGTGCCATTGTTTTGTAAATATAGGGTTCTAGTCCATTGCACATAAGTGCAATAAGTATCAAACCGCATTACTTCAATAATTTCATTCCAGACTAAAATGCTACACCTGATGAATCAGTACATCAATTTATTTCATATTTTTAGGCTGGTGTTCATATACCCAAATCTCATGTAAGTCAGATGTATTTTAGTGAAAAGGTTTACTGATATACAGTGCCTTCGGAAAGTATTCGGACCCCTTCACTTTTTCAACATTTCGTTAAGTTACAACCCTTACTCTAATTTTTTTTTTTTTTAATCCTCAGCAATCAACACACACTAACCAATAATGTCAAAGTGAAAACAGAATTTTAGAAATGTTAGCCAATTTAGAAAAAAATAAGTATTCAGACCTTTTGCTGTGAGACTTGCAATTGAGCACCGTTGCACCCTGTTTCCATTGATCATCCTTGATGTTTCTACAACTTGATTGGATTTCACCTGTGGTAAATTCAATTGATTGGACATGATTTGGAAAGGCACACACCTGTCTATATAAGGTCCCATAGTTGACAGTGCATGTCAGAGCAAAAACCAAACCATGAGCTTGATGGAACTGTCCAACCACAGATCTGGGGAAGGTTACCAAAACATTTCTGCACCATAGATGGTCCCAAGACCACAGTGGCCTCCATCAATCTTAAATAGAAGACGTTTGGAACCACCAAAACTTCCTAGAGCTGGCCACCCAGCCAAACTGAGCAATTGGGAGAAGGGCCTTGGTCACTAGTCAGGATCGAGGCAAAGATGAACAGAGCAAAGTACAACGAAAACCTGCTCAGGACCACAGACTAAGGCGAAGGTTCACCTTCCAACAGGACAATGACCCTAAGCACACAGCCAAGACAATGCAGGAGTGGCTTTGGGAAAAGTCTGAACTCCTTGAGCCTGGACTTGAACCCGATCGAACATCTTTGGAGAGACCTAAAAATAGCTGAGCAGCAACCCTCCCCATTCAACCTGACAGAGTTTGAGAGGATCTGCAGACAAGAATGGGAGACACTCCCCAAATCATCCAGAAGGCGAGGTCAGTACAGGTGCTTTAAAGCAGGGACCGAGAGACTGAAAAACAGCTTCTATCTCAAGGCCATCAGACTGTTAAACAGCCACCACTAACATTGAGTGGCTGCTGCCAACACACTGACTCCAGCCACTTTAATAATGGGAATTGATGGAAATTGATGTAAAATATATCACTAGCCACTTTAAACAATGCTACTTAATATAATGTTTACATACCCTACATTACTCATCTCATATGTATTTGTATATACTGTACTCTATATAATCTACTGCATCTTTATGTAATACATGTATCACTAGCCACTTTAAACTATGCCACTTTTGTTTACATACCCTACATTACTCATCTCATATGTATATCTACTGATATCTACTGCATCTTGCCTATGCCGTTCTGTACCATCACTCATTCATATATCTTTATGTACACATTCTTTATCCCTTTACACTTGGGTGTATAAGGTAGTAGTTTTGGGATTGTTAGGTTAGATTACTCGTTGGTTATTACTGCATTGTCGGAACTAGAAGCACAAGCATTTCGCTACACTCACATTAACATCTGCTAACCATGTGTATGTGACAAATACATTTGATTTGATTTGAAATGCAGGTGTGCCAAGCTTATACTGTAGCATCATACCCAAGAAGACTCAAGGCTGTAATCGCTGCCAAAGGTGCTTCCATAAAGTACAGAGTAACGGGTCTGAATACTTATGTAGATTTGACAATCAATGTTTTTATTTTGAATAAATTAGTGAAAGTGTAAACCTATTTTTGCTTTGTCATTATGGAGTATTGTGTGTAGATAGGACAATTATTTTTAAATCAATTTTAGAATAAGGCTTTTCGTGGTAATTATTCTAATCAAAGGAGAGACTTGAGAACCTGAGTAGAACGAAGCCACAGCATTTTATAGCAAAGTCCATCCTCCTGGATGTTCATGACAAACAGATGTGTGGAATGGGTCAAAAGATTAGGATTTGTATGAAATAAATTAATAATTCACAGTATCTGCTGTGTTGACTGTTCTCATTGTAAGGAAACCAGGGCTTGGCCCCCAAGATGAGGGTCCTCTCATTATCCATACCCGAGCCATCTCCTCCCTGGTACCTCATAGTACACAAACACCAACTATTCTATGGAATATTGTCTTATCACCAAGCCATCGTAAATCAACTGTCAGCATTACGCCTCAGAGGCTTTTCTCAGTTTACACAGACACATGAGCGTTCTAAGAACCCTACTGTTGCCTCTCAGAAAAACAGTGTGAATGTACTAATACAGGAATACATTCTAATATGAAAGTATTGTGACTAACATGTAATTCTACCACATTCCCCCATTTTGAGACTCAGTCTCAACTTTAAAGATTACAACTTAAAAAAAAAATAATAATAAAAATAAAACATCAAAGAACTGACGCAAACATATAGGATATTTTTTGGCTCCCTTGCACTAGTATATTACCATCCGTTGGGTCACTGAGCTTATAACCTTAACCTAGTGCATAAATTCTTCATAGAACAAGAAACATTAAAGCAATAATGAATTGCATGGGTCCCTGCATGTGACCGGCTGCTATAGCACGGGCTCAGCTTCCTCTGAAGAAACTGAGCACTGTCTCCCAACTTCACCTCCAACATATTCTGAGCGTTCTACCAATTTGTTTGGTGAGGTCATGATACACAGTCACCTGCAAGAACCCATGAAGAAAAACAAAAGATACATACAGTTTATATAATTCAAGGCTATATCTTCATAGACGGTGAAAAGAAAATATTTAATCCATAATGCAGTGCATGCAACAATGGAGTTTAATAAAAATATGCTTTAGTTATCTAGCACACTCCAATGGATCAGCATGGTGGAAACAATTTGTTGTTGACAACAATGTTGTTGACAAGCATATAGTCAATTCGTATTAATATTAAATTTAATGAATGAAATTACGACCCTATTTTCAGTAGTTTCCACCAGCAAACCATTGGGCAACACAAAAAATGATTAACTCGACTGAGAAAATCCATCGGTTAGGGTAAGTTAACCAAAAGTGGACATACGCCAATCAGTTTCTGAGACTATTGCCCAGACTTTGTAGACAGTCATAATGCTTAAACCTTAGGAAAAAAATAAAAAATTCACCCCTCATATGTCTACTTTTGTACACACATGCAATTTGTCATATATTCACAGAATCCATATATAAAATCTTAGGTACTCATTAATTAACTCCATTTGCATTTCCAACGACTCCATCACCCAACTCCCAGCAGAACCCAAAAAACTTTGGTTTCCGGGACACTGCCCGGTGGGTCATGGGAATGATGCTCCACACGTGTTCTCAATGGTCCTCTAACCTCCCAGAAACCACAGACGTGCCGCTACTGTCTAAAATAACATCCCACACTTAATAATACAAAATTATATTTACTATGATAGGCAGTAGTGGACTGAATCCAAAGATAACGTTATATATCAAAACTTATTATCCAAATCTAAATCAGATTATTATACACACTATTCAATACCTTATTATCCAAACCACAGATTAAGACTTATTTCCACATTCACACAACTCTCATATCACATTCACACAATGCTATTCCCAAACACACTTAATATGTGTATAACCTGCAGGAATATTTTATAACAGGGCCCAAATGTCAAATCTTTTGCATTTTACCATAACCAATAATGTGATTAACATAGTGTTGTAATTTTACCAGTCTGTACCTAACAAAATGTGGAAAAAGTCAAGGGGTCTGAATACTTTCCGAATGCATTTTTACATTAACAAAGTCATAGACTGAATAAAATAAACATCTACATCTAAACCATTAAGATTGGAATTGCTGCGAGGCTTTGCGGAGAGAGGCTGTAGTTCCATAACTGCGGAAGAAAGCCACTGCTTCTTGCTGGAGGAAATCAGGAACTGTAGCAGAATTGGAAATACAGAAGAACTAAGCAGTACTCCAGAACATTTGGGTATGGATATTTCTGAAATGGGAGAGCAAGAATATTAACAAAAAATACGCATTCAGTGAACAGTTTTTAAAGATGCACTATTGTCACGTGAATTTTCTATCCCAATGATAATAACTGACAATCAATAGCACTGACCAATCCCTGAGGTTTGTAAGACCATGGGTATAATAATAATTTGTCAAAGACTCAGCTTATGCAAAAGGTTAGTACAGTTTATTCAGAGAACATTCTAAAGTCAAGAATACAAAGACATCCATTTTGTAGCTGTGCACATACTTCCACACAAACAGTAGATATCCTACGCACATACATACACACAAACAGAAGATATCCTATGCACATACTGTCTCACTACCCAGCCGACAGAGATCAGGGAGACCTTGACCTTGAGACGTACTCCCTGTTCTCTCCCAAATCTCTAGTCAGGTCGGCGCCAAATTTTGATCAGACTGTCTGTGTTTAAAATACCATAAAGACCCTAATTCTGACTAGAACTACACATTTATTGATTATAATTTTATACATTCTAATCAATTCCATACAATTTTATGGTTTCAGGGTGGAATATTCTAATTGTTCAATTAACAGATAAATCCCATGAACAACTATGCAGAAATCGCTCCGCCATTTCCTGGTTGCAAAAATTCTATTAGTTTGCCTATTTTCAGTTTGTGACAAAACAAGCCAGTGTAGTGCAGTGAATCACTGTACCATCTAAACCACTGTGAAATATCTTTTGCATAACCAGTTGGCAATTCTCCAACCGGGATTTTGGGAAAACCAGGGAATTTATTGAATGTTCCCGGAATTTTGCAACCCTAGTTTTAAGTATGAGACTGTATTACTTTGACATAGTCTGGAATTTCAGCCAGCTCTTTGTGTTGCCCAGAAACCATGGCGATTAAGGGATTAAGGACTCAGTGTCAGGTCTGAAAAACAAAATCGTACATGAACTCAAGCTTTCACTTACACCAACTACAGTGAGCTACAAAAGTATTTGGACAGTGGCACATGTTTTGTTGTTTTGCCTCTACTCCAGCACTTCGGATTTGAAATGATACTTGAATAATGAAGAGTGAAAAAGTTACACGCACAAATACAGTGCCTTGCGAAAGTATTCGGCCCCCTTGAACTTTGCGACCTTTTGCCACATTTCAGGCTTCAAACATAAAGATATAACAAGTGGGACACAATCATGAAGTATAACGACATTTATTGGATATTTCAAACTTTTTTAACAAATCAAAAACTGAAAAATTGCATACAGTTTTATATCTTTATGTTTGAAGCCTGAAATGTGCCAAAAGGTCGCAAAGTTCAAGGGGGCCGAATACTTTCGCAAGGCACTGTATCATACCCCCCCAAAATGCTAACCTCCACTTTAATTGTAATGGTCTTGGGGGTATGATATTTGTGTGTCTAACTTTCTCACTCAGTCCTAAATTAATTGTAATAGTATATGCAATCATGGTAGGGTCCAGATTCATGTAGATGTGTTTAAAAACATATTATATTCTTATTTACAACAAAAGTGACTCCAAAATGACACAATACATTATTTACCATTCATTTCTATTGGGCACAAAATTATCTGAAAAAATCGCAACCAAAACAAACCGCAAATGCATCCAACAAGTTTGTAGTCACAAGCCTGATGTAATCATTGTGTGCTAGAAATATGGGACCAAATACTGAACTTTTGACTACTTTAATACACATAAGTGAATTTGTACCAATACTTTTAGTCCCCAGAAAGGGGGGGGGGGGGGGGGGGGGGGGGGGGAAGACGATGTACAAAAGTGCTGTAATTTCTAAAAGGTTCACCCCAATATGGATGAAAATACCCTCAAATTAAAGCTGACAGTTTGCACTTTAATTTCAAATCCAAAGTGCTGGAGTACAGACACAAAACAACAAAAATTGTGTCACTGTCCCAATACTTTTGTAGCTCACTGTATTTCTCTGAAAACACATTTACAGTATCAGACTGTCAAGTAACAAATTATTGCAGTTCTACTTTTAGGCTGAACATCTAACCCTAAAAATCCAAAGATATATGATAACCCTTTGGATGGCCTGGTGGCCGTGGGGCTCAGACAGCAGGACCTGGTGCGCCTTCACACACACTCTCCTCTTCACGTCCCAATTCTGAGCACTCACACACACGTCCCATCTTCATTTGGAGTGTCAGTAACGGGGCTGTCTGACCCGTTTGGTTTTCGCTGGCTGAGTACAGTCCATTAGTCATGTTGCTCTGAGCCTCCAGGCTCTGAGCTGCAGCCAAGGCCTTTTCCTCTGAGGGGTCCACCATATTTTTGTGTTGTTAGATAGAGTCGATACCTAACAGAGAAAGAGTGGAATTAATGAGTTCATTTCACATTGGGTTCAAAGGATGCATATCCATACTTCCATTGAAATTAATTCTGTATGCACAGATCGCCCAGTTGTCACCTGTCTGTGCACATGTGGATAAGACAGATCAATCAGAGCTGCTATGGGTATAAATAGAAGTTTTGCCAAGACTTGAACACAAACAGAATCTCCTGAAGTCAGACAGACACTTTACTGAGACCTCACCACATCTACTGAAGACATGATCTCCTGTGGAGGATCCCTCTACTGATGGTGCAACATATATCAAGAAGACCTACAAGTAAATCAACTTCACTGCCTCAATTTGAACAAGCAGTGACAGCAGTACAAGCGGGCAAGCATGCAAGGGCCAGAAGTTACTTTAATATTCGAAGAGCCTGAAAAACAGAACCCTTTACGTTGCCAGAAGCTGTAAAGAAATAAGGGACAGATATAACCAAAATGAAGATGAGCTATACTACCTGACCACAGCCAGTGGGGTGGTCAATCAGACCTTCTGTGACATGACCACTGGTGGCTAGCGTGCACACAAACAACATTTACGAGAAGTGCAAAGTGGGCGAGCGCTGGTCCAGCCAGAAGGGAAGTAACCCCAACTGGCCAGATAGACAGGGGAACTGGGCCAACAGGGCCACTTTTGGAACAGCAGAGGGCACAACCACCA
Source organism: Oncorhynchus clarkii lewisi (assembly GCF_045791955.1). Taxonomy (NCBI): domain Eukaryota; kingdom Metazoa; phylum Chordata; class Actinopteri; order Salmoniformes; family Salmonidae; genus Oncorhynchus; species Oncorhynchus clarkii. Next base: position 36,482,845 of record NC_092158.1, read on the forward strand.
CCAACTACAAGAATCCTGGGTATTATGACATCATGGTAGAGGACATGTCAGTGTGGCACATTTCCAACAACTTCCCTCTGGAACCTGGCCTCCACCACACTTTAAGGGGGAAACCTCTACCAACTCTTCAAGCACTACCCAGTGGGATACAATCTGGGTTTTACATTCGAGTTATTTTGCAGATGCTCTTATGCAGAGCGACTTACAGTAATGAATGCATACATTTTCAGATTTGTTCATACTGGTCCCCCGTGGAAATCAAACCCACAACCCTGGCATTGCAATTGCCATGCTCTACCAACTGAGACACATTCCTATTGTCTATGACCATGGAGACCCACAAACCACCAGACTTATGGACCAAACCCAAGAAATGAGTTTTAGCCTGGCTTCATCACATTCAGAGTGATCAATAATGAAAAGGCAACCATGGCCATCAGCTCTGGGGTTAAACCAATTGACTGCAACTCTGAAACCTACTGTAATGTGAGTTTTTGGACACTTCCCTGAGAGAGCTCCTATATAGTGTGGGGACTTCCCGGCATTTGACTGGGATATCTATGGACACGGCAGAGGCTGGAGTGCATATAAGGCAGGAGCCGTCAACTTGTCCCACAGGAGCTGCACCACCTGGGGATGTAGGCTCCAGTCCCAAGGTGTTGGACCCTCCCTTGAGAGCATATCCACTGCCACACTCAGGATGTTAGGTTCAGTGGGGCAAAAAAGTATTTAGTCAGCCACCAAATGTGCAAGTTCTCCCACTTAAAAAGATGAGAGAGGCCTGTAATTCATCATAGGTACACTTCAACTATGACAGACAAAATGAGAAGAAAACAAATCCAGAAAATCACATTGTAGGATTTTTAATGAATTTATTTGCAAATTATGGTGGAAAATAAATATTTGGTCAATAACAAAAGTTTCTCAATACTTTGTAAAATACCCTTTGTTGGCAATGACAGAGGTCAAACGTTTTCTTTAAGTCTTCACAAGGTTTTCACACACTGTTGCTGGTATTTTGGCCCATTCCTCCATGCAGATCTCCTCTAGAGCAGTGATGTTTTGGGGCTGTTGCTGGGCAACACAGACTTTCAACTCCCTCCAAAGATTTTCTATGGGGTTGAGATCTGGAGACTGGCTAGGCCACTCCAGGACCTTGAAATGCTTCTTACGAAGCCACTCCTTCGTTGCCCGGGCGGTGTGTTTGGGATCATTGTCATGCTGACAATGATCCCAAACACAAAGACCCAGCCACGTTTCATCTTCAATGCCCTTGCTGATGGAAGGAGGTTTCCACTCAAAATCTCACGATACATGGCCCCAATCACCATTTCCTTTACACGGATCAGTCGTCCTGGTCCCTTTGCAGAAAAACAGCCCCAAAGCATGATGTTTCCACCTCCATGCTTCACAGTAGGTATGGTGTTCTTTGGATGCAACTCAGCATTCTTTGTCCTCCAAACAAGAGTTGAGTTTTTACCAAAAAGTTATATTTTGGTTTCATCTGACCATATGACATTCTCCCAATCTTCTTCTGGATCATCCAAATGCTCTCTAGCAAACTTCAGACGGGCCTGGACATGTACTGGCTTAAGCAGGGGGACACGTCTGGCACTGCAGGATTTGAGTCCCTGGCGGCGTAGTGTGTTACTGATGGTAGGCTTTGTTACTTTGGTCCCAGCTCTCTGCAGGTCATTCACTAGGTCCCCCCGTGTGGTTCTGGGATTTTTGCTCACCGTTCTTGTGATCATTTTGACCCCACGGGGTGAGATCTTGCGTGGAGCCCGAGATCAAGGGAGATTATCAGTGGTATTTTATGTCTTCCATTTCCTAATAATTGCTACCATAGTTGATTTCTTCAAACCAAGCTGCTAACCTATTGCACATTCAGTCTTCCCAGCCTGGTGCAGGTCTACAATTTTGTTTCTGGTGTCCTTTGACAGCTCTTTGGTCTTGGCCATAGTGGAGTTTGGAGTGTGACTGTTTGAGGTTGTGGACAGGTGTCTTTTATACTGATAAGTTCAAACAGGAGACATTAATACAGGTAACGAGTGGAGGACAGAGGAGCCTCTTAAAGAAGAAGTTACAGGTCTGTGAGAGCCAGAGATCTTGCTTGTTTGTAGGTGACCAAATATTTATTTTTCACCATAATTTGCAATTGAATTCATTAAAAATTCTACAATGTGATTTTCTGGATTGTTTTCTTCTCATTTTGCCTGTCATAGTTGAAGTGTACCTATGATGAAAATTACAGGACTCTCATATTTTTAAGTGGGAGAACTTGCACAATTGGTGGCTGACTAAATACACTGCTCAAAAAAATAAAGGGAACACTAATAGTTGTTCACACACATTCACACATAGTTGAATGTGCTGACAACAAAATCACACAAAAATTATCAATGGAAATCAAATTTATCAACCCATGGAGGTCTGGATTTGGAGTCACACTCAAAATTAAAGTGGAAACCACACCACAGGCTGATCCAACTTTGATGTAATGTCATTAAAACAAGTCAAAATGAGGCTCAGTAGTGTGTGTGGCCTCCACTTGCCTGTATGACCTCCCTACAACGCCTGGGCATGCTCCTGATGAGGTGGCGGATGGTCTTCTGAGGGATCTCCTCACAGACCTGGACTAAAGCATCCGCCAACTCCTGGACAGTCTGTGGTGCAACGTGGCGTTGGTGGATGGAGCGAGACATGATGTCCCAGATGTGCTCAATTGGATTCAGTTCTGGGGAACGGGCGGGCCAGTCCATAGCATCAATGCCTTCCTCTTGCAGGAACTGCTGACACACTCCAGCCACATGGGGTCTAGCATTGTCTTGCATTAGGAGGAACTCAGGGCCAACCACACCAGCATATGGTCTCACAAGGGGTTGGAGGATCTCATCTCGGTACCTAATGGCAGTCAGGCTACCTCTGGCGAGCACATGGAGGGCTGTGCGGCACCCCAAAGAAATGCCACCCCACACCATGACTGACCCACCGCCAAACCGGTCATGCTGGAGGATGTTGCAGGCAGCAGAACGTTCTCCACGGCGTCTCCAGACTGTCACGTCTGTCTGCCACATGTGCTCAGTATGAACCTGCTTTCATCTGTGAAAGCCAGTGGCGAATTTGCCAATCTTGGTGTTCTCTGGCAAATGCCAAACGTCCTGCACAGTGTTGGGCTGTAAGCACAACCCCCACCTGTGGACGTCGGGCCCTCATACCACCCTCGTGGAGTCTGTTTCTGACCGTTTGAGAAGACACATGCACATTTGTGGCCTGCTGGAGGTCATTTTGCAGGGCTCTGGCAGTGCTCCTCCTGCTCCTATTTGCACAAAGGCGGAGGTAGAGGTCCTGCTGCTGGGTTGTTGCCCTCCTACGGCCTACTCCACGTCTCCTGATGTACTGGCCTGTCTCCTGGTAGCGCCTCCATGCTCTGGACACTACGCTGACAGATACAGCAAAACTTCTTGCCACATTTCGCATTGATGTGCCATCCTGGATGAGCTGCACTACCTGAGCCACTTGTGTGGGTTGTAGACTCCGTCTCATGCTACCACTAGAGTGAAAGCACCGCCAGCATTCAAAAGTGACCAAAACATCAGCCAGGAAGCATAGGAACTGAGAAGTGGTCTGTGATCCCCACCTGCAGAACCACTCCTTTATTGGGGGTGTCTTGCTAAATGCCTATAATTTCCACCTGTTGTCTATTCCATTTGCACAACAGCATGTGAAATTTATTGTCAATCAGTGTTGATTCCTAAGTGGACAGTTTGATTTCACAGAAGTGTGATTGATTTGGAGTTACATTGTGTGTTTTAAGTGTTCCCTTTATTTTTTTGAGCAGTATACTTTTTTGCCCCACTGTATGTGCGCTGCGTGGCGAGACGCTAGACAGCCCTGAGCCCAGAAAAGGAGCTCCCGTGCTATAAGATTGAGGTGGTGGGACCTCAGTCCACCTTGATGGTTGATGTAAGCCACCACTGTGGTGTTGTCCATTCTCACCAGCCCATGTCTTCCTTTTGGATGTGGAAGGTAAGACCTCAAGGCCAGCAGTACAGCTCAGAGCTCTAGTGTATTGATGTGCCTGCCGCTCCAAGGGTGTAGTCAACAGCCGCTGGCCGACCTGCCCTTGGTCACACCCCCCAGCCGATCTGGGAGGCGTCTGTGCTGATCAGCTCCTGGCGGCACATCCTCAAATCTCCACCCCACCTGTGAGAAAGGAGCGACAGCGCCACCTCAACAATGCCCTGAGGCCCTGTGCGGTCACCGCAGCTGGCGTTTCGGGTGCAGACGGTGGGAGTTGATCCACCATTGATGAGGCATGAGATGGAGCATTTCCAGGGGAATCAGCAACGAGGCCGCCGTCAGCAAGCCCTACAGTTTTTGGCAGGTCAGGGCGGATACCACCCGCCCCTGCCGAAAGTGGTCGAGGCAAGATGGATCACCTGAACCCTTCTGGTGGGCAGGCGTGCTCTCATGGGGACTGAGTCCAATTCAATGCCAATGAAGGCCATCCTCTGGGTGGGCATCAGATGACTCTTCTTGTCATTTACAGTAATGACCAGCCCGCCGATATGGGTCAGGAGCATGTCTGACAGGACCTGGGTCCTGGTTGGGGCACAAATCAGCCAATCGTCCAGGTAATTGAGGATCAACAATCCTCGGGACATGAGAGGTGTCAGGACAGCATCCATGCACTTTGTGAAAGTGTGGTGTGCCAAGGGGAGGCCGATTGGAAAAACCATGAATTCGTAAGGGAGAGCTTATGTCGTGACCCCCTTGGATTAATAGGAACCTGGTGAGGGATAAATTACCCAGTACCTCTGCAAAAACCGGGGAAGACCCTTGTGGGAAAAACAGGCTGTTGCTTCACTGCACGCTGTGCCCCTCCCCGTTGTCGTCCCTTAGCACGAGGTGATGGGGCAGGAGAGGGAGCCCACCGTTGTTCGGGTGCAGGTGGGTGGCGACGGTCCATCTGCCTTGGACCCGGGGCCTGAGGAGGCGGCATGAACCGTCTCAGGGTCTCCCGGTCCCTACGAACATTATCGGTCTGCTCTAGAATGCCATCAACCCCTCTGCCAAACGTCAGCCTTGGGGTGATGGGGTGAATGCCAAATGTGCTCTGGAGAGCAGGTGGCAGACAGGATTGGGCCAGCCAGAGATGGCACCCAGAAGGTAACCACATGCACCATGGCCTGGAGCAGGGAAAGCAGGCGAGAATCCTCCATCACTTCTCTGGGGGAGTTCCTATGTGCCCTCCTGCAGCCAGGAAAACAGTCTGCAGGTAGGCCTCCAGCATCATGGTAAGGCCGAGAGAGCAGAGGGACCCAAATGTGGCTTTCAAGTCCTCATCAAATACTCTGGGGGGGGGTCCCGCCTTCAGTCATGGGTTCCGCCCTGGCAGAGGCCCAGCTCACCTGCAAGGCTCAGCAGAACTCAGCAGAGATGGGGACAGATGGAGAGTCATCACTGTCCCCCAGTTGATGTCCAGTGCAGTGGCTACCCAAGTGAGTAAGCTCCTCATAGCCTCTTGAGCCGCTGGGGATGATGAAGCCCCGCTGGCGGCTACTGATGGCCTGTCAGCCCTGCTCACGGTGGTGAACAGTGCCAGCATCACCCAGGAACCGCATATCACTGGCCAACAGGGAACAACTGTTGTCGCCATCGAAGCTATCAACCTCTTGATACAGGGCATGCACCCTCCGTTCACGGTGGTCCCAGCTCTGCCTGCGGTGGCTCTGGCCATGCTTCCTGGGAGGTGTACTGGGCCAAGTAGAGGGACTAACAGCTCGCTACCGCACAACTCCTGAGGGAGGGAGCTCGTCCCCAGCCTGAGCCAGAGCCTGGCTGACCCACTGTCACGCCCTGACCATAGAGAGCCTTTTATTCTCTATGTTGGTTAGGTCGGGTGTGACTAGGGTGGGTTATCTAGGTTATTATATGTCTATGTTGGCCTGGTATGGTTCCCAATCAGAGGCAGCTGTTTATTGTTGTCTCTGATTGGGTGATCATATTTAGGCAGCCTTTTCCCACTGGGTTTTTGTGGGATCTTGTTTTTGTGTAGTGCCTGTGAGCACAGCATTGACTTCACGTTTCGTTTGTTCTGTATTGTTTTGGTGAGTTTCATTTATTAAACATGTGGAACTCTACGCACGCTGCGCCTTGGTCCGATTCTTACATCAACGGCCGCGACACCCACTTGCGCATGGCCTCCAATCACGCCAGGTGTAGGCGTTCTATGAACACCACACAAAACAGGCATCCAGTAGGGCGCTCCACCGCCATCTCTGCGTTGCTCAAACCCAGACAGCGCATACGGATCCCTAGGGGGATGCCACCATCACACCTGTCACAAAAGGAAGTCATAAACTCAGCCAAGCCAACATGGCCACAGAGCATGGTTCCGACGCCCTGGGAGAGCTATGTCGTGACCCGCTTGGAGGAATAGGAACCCGGGGAGGGATAAATTACCCAGTACCTCTGCAAACACAGGGGCAGACGCTTGTGGGAAAAACAGGCAGACAAAAAACAGCAACCAGGTAATGGATTTGATTTATTTGTTTTGCACCAACTGCTATATTATCTACCGGTTTAATATCCAAGCAGTAAAAACAGAACCATATGGAGTAACGCCCATTAATTTTAAGGAGAAAAAAAAAAAAGTTAAAAGTTAAAAGTTAAAGTCTCAAAGTAGTTTTACACAATACTCACACTCTGCAGGGTGAAGTCGAAGTGAGTATACTTCCACAAGATATTACACTTACCAGTGACTTACCAAGCGAACTTCAGAAAGTTTGTACCTCAAACCATACGGACGTCCACAGAGAAAATGAAAGAGAACTTGTCGCGGCCATGGGGTCTATATATAGGGGCGGACCCCAGCTGTGACACAGGTGTATACGGGAGTAAATCTCACGGAGTGATACCAATATATTGGAGTGATCCAATATAGTGAAACATAACGATTTTCCCCAACCGCCTCTCACGGCCCCTGCTCTCTCCTTCCTTTCCTCCGGTGAGACTGACCAGAGAGAGTGGACCTGATGACGAAACTCGAGTCGCACCGCATCTGCCTCATGCACAAATTCATGTTGTTCCTATGACCAGAGAAAGTGAAATATTCCTTCAAATTAAAATTGACACGAAAGGCTGCTAATAATAATAAAACGTAGTGCTATTGATACTTGACTACTCATTCATTGCGGCTGCAGCCCGAGCGGAAGTACGGAGAAGCACGTTTTGTAATATCGTTGAATAAAAACTTAAACATGAACTCACTCATAAAAACAGCAGCTCTTTGCTGTATTCATTGACAATCTTTCTGTTGTCATGGTTTTACAAGTTATTATGTAACCTATTAAACTTGGCTGTGGCCAGGGTCATGGAAGCTCTGTAGCGACAGTGATTTGAGATATCCTGATTGGTCACAGATTTTCTGGTCCGCCGAGTAGGCGGAGTTTGTGTCATGGGAACATTTTGCTTACCCGGTGCGCAGGAGTTTTGAATCAAGTGCACCTGCCGGCAACAGCTCAACACGATTTGAAAAGGAGTGCAAGCCTTTATCGTTCGTTGGCTTTTTTACAGAAAAATTTGGTGATCGACTAGAAATGTCTTGAAGATCGACCGGTTGGCGACCACTGATCTAAGGAGATCTCTGAAGCTGCCACGCTACTCTTCTACCGTTAAAATACATTTGTGCATGACACAAGTAATTTTTCCAACAATTGTTTACAGACAGATTATTTCACTTATAATTCACGATATCACAATTTCAGTGGGTCAGAAGTTTACATACACTAAGTTGACTGTGCCTTTAAACATCTTGGAACATTCCAGAAAATGATGTCATGGCTTTAGAAGCTTCTGATAGGCTAATTGACATCATTTGAATCAATTGGAGGTGTACCTGTGGATGTATTTCAAGTTCTACCTTCAAACTCAGTGTGTAGTAGGATGTCCCTTGGGGGCATCCGTACCTATGTAGGACATGCAAGGGTTAGGTTAATAAACAGGCTGGATGGTACTTGTGTCTTTACTCTCCAGTTTGATCACCAAGTGCCCTACCACTGGTCAAATGTTATTACTGGGCCCGTACAGTTTTTTGTTTGTAGAGAGCAAAGGGCCATCTCTGCTATAGCTATACAGCCTATTTGGGATAGCTGTCACTGCTGCCCCAGTGTCTAGTTTAAATGACACAACCTCCCCATTGAGTTTAATGTCAATGCCAGCCAGTATTGTTTCCCTTTACTTCTCCCAGCAAAATGCTGTCCTGCTGTACCTCCTCTGAAACCTCATGCATTTGCTTTAATCAACAGACAGCTGAAAAGTGTCCTCTCCTGTGACATTTCCTGCATTCAGCATCCTTTGCTGGGCAATCTTTCCATCTGTGGAAAGGGGATTTCCCACATTTGCGACAAACATTTGAACTAGCTACTGGTGCTGTCTGTGATTGTTTTCTCCACATCTGTCTCTGTTTTGTGTTCCCCTCCGTTTTTTTTTATAGCTCTGTATGAAAATGCATGTATTTCCTCACTCTCTTCGTTCTGCAAGGAGCTGCTGTCGCGCAGTATCGTCTGCTGTCTTTTTACTGTCTCACTCTGCCTAACCTGGTTTACAGCTTTGGACAAGGTAAGCTGGGAATCCAACTGTAACTTTTCAGAAAGTTATATATTCCTTATTCCGACCACAATCCGATCTCGGATCAGCTCTTCCCTGAGCAAGCCAAACTGACAATGTTCTGCTGGTTTGTGAACAGCTGTGATAAAACTGTCGGTGGTTTCACCCTGCTCCTGTTTGCGCATATTAAACCTAGCTCTCTAAAAAATAATGTTGTGTCTCCCTACAAAATGCGTTTCCAAACAGTCTTTAACGGCACTGTAGTTAAGTTTCTCTTCCTCGGTCAACGTTGAAGCATTTAATATATCCTCGGCTTCATCACCCATAGAGTAGATCAGTGTATTAACTTGAAATGCCCCATTTTTCACGTTTAAGCCTGATGCTACCCTGTACCTTTCAAAGCGCCTGATCCATTTCGGCCAGTACAAACAAAATTCTCTGGGGGACTAACGCGAAATCCTTCAGCACTAGCCACTGGCCTGTCCGTGTTTGCGCCAGAGCCCGTTGAACTTGGAGTCGCAAACCCTGAAATCCCGCCAGCTTCTTCCTCTTGCAACATGTTGCTTAGCAGTAGCTTAGTCCTTGCTCGTTAGCTAGCAAAATAATGATATGCGCTGTTTTATTTCCAACACTGTGCCCTCCCTGCTTTGAAACAGCCTGAATGTATGATTTACTTGGTACCTCCTTCACGTTTATGTGAATTTTAAAACCACTTCTGACACCATGTAGTATGATCTAAAATAAAGATGCGCGACCACGAGGTTCTAGCTCTAGCCTTTTTATTAAACTAACCCTTGCATGTCCTACATAGGTATGGATGCCCCCAAGGGACATCCTACTACAAGTGCCTCTTTGCTTGACATCATGGGAAAATCAAAATAAATCTGCCAAGACCTCAGTAAAAAAAATGGTAGACCTCCACAAGTCTGGTTCATCCTTGGGAGCAATTCCAAACGCCTGAAGGTACCATGTTCATCTGTAAAAACAAAAGCATGCAAGTATAAACACCATGGGACCACGCAGCCGTTACCGCTCAGGATGGAGACGCATTCTGTCTCCCAAAGGTGAATGTACTTTGGTGTGAAAAGTGCAAATCAAACCCAGAATAACAGCAAAGGACCCTGTGAAGATGCTGGAGGAAACAGGTACAAAAGTATCTATATCTACAGTAAAACGAGTCCTACGAGTCCATAACCTGAAAGGCCGCTCAGCAAGGAAGAAGCCACTGCTCCAAAACCACCATAAAAAAGCCAGACTACGGTTTGCATCTGCACATAGGGACAAAGATCATACTTTTTGGATAAATGTCCTCTGGTCTGATGAAACAAAAATAGAACTTTTTGGCCATAATGACCATCGTTATGTTTTGAGGAAAAGGCGGGAGGTTTGCAAGCCAAAGAACACCATCCCAACCGTGAAGCACGGGGGTGGCAGCATCATGTTGTGGGGGTACTTTGCTGCAGGAGGGACTAATAGATGGCATCAAGAGGCAGGAAAATTATGTGGATATATTGAAGCAACATCTCAAGACATCAGTCAGGAAGTTAAAGCTTGGTCGCAAATGGGTCTTCCAAATGGACAATGACCTCAAGCATACTTCCAAAGTTGTGGCAAAATGGCTTAAGGACAGCAAAGTCAAGGTATTGGAGTGGCCATCACAATCCCTGACCTCCATCCCATAGAAAAATTGTGGGCAGAACTGAAAAAGCGTGTGCGAGCAAGAAGGCCTACAAACCTGACTCAGTTACACCAACTCTGTCAGGAGGAATGGGCCAAAATTCACCCAATTTATTGTGGGAAACTTGTGGAAGGCTACCCGCAATGTTTGCCCCAAGTTAAACAATTTAATGGCAATGCTACCAAATCCAAAATAAGTGTATGTAAACTTCTGACCCACTGGGAATGTGATGAAAGAAATAAAAGCTGAATGATTATTATAAATGATTCTCTCTACTATTATTCTTACATTTCACATTCTTAAAATAAAGTGGTGATCCTAATTGACCTAAGACAGGGAATTTTTACTAGGATTAAAATAAACTGAGTTTAAATGTATTTGCCTAAGGTATATGTAAACTCCCGACTTCAACTGTATATTTAAAATAGAGGACAAAACACACATCACAACACTACACAAAGAGAGACCTAAAGACAACAACATTGGCAACAGATAACACAGTATGGTAGCAACACAACATGACAACAACGTGGTAAAAACACAACATGGCAGCAGCACAGCATGGTAGCAGGACAAAACATGGTACAAACATTATTGGGCACAGACAACAGCACAAAGGGCAAGAAGGTAGAGACAATAATACCTTACACAAAGCAGCCACAACTGTCAGTAAGAGAGTGTCCATGACTGAGTCTTTGAATGAAGAGATTGAGATAACTGTCCAGTTTGAGTGTTTGTTGCAGCTCCTTCCAGTCGCTAGTTGCAGCGAACTGAAAAAAGGAGCTACCCAGGGATGTGTGGGCTTTTGGGGAACTTTAACAGAATGTGACTGGCAGAATGGGTGTTGTGTGTGGAGGATGAGGGCTGCAGTAGGTATCTTAGATAGGGGGGAGTGAGGCCTAAGAGTGTTTTATAAATAAGCATTAACCAGTGGGTCTTGCGAGGGGTAAACAGAGAGGACCAGTTTACAGAGGAGTATAGAGTGCATATCTGATGGCCGAATGTAAAGAATATCGAGCTGCTCGAGAGCACCCTTACCTGACAATCTATAAATTACATCTCCCTAATCTAGCATCAGTAGGATGGTCATCTGAATCAGGGTTAGTTTGGCTGCTGGGGTAAAAGAGGAGCGATTACGATAGAGGAAACCAATTCTAGATTTAGCCTTAGCCTGCAGCTTTGATATGTGCTGAGAGATGAACAGTGTACCATCGAGCCATACTCCCAATTACTTGTATAAGGTGATTATCAGGTATGAAGTTAACACCCAGATGCAGACAACTTCAAATAAATAATGGTTTAATAATCCAACAGGGGCAGGCAATAGATAGTTCAAGGCAGGCAGGGGTCGGTAAACCAGAGGTGGGTCAATGGTACCGGACGGCAGGCAGGCTCAGGGTCAGGGTGGGCAGAGGTTAATAATCCAGAGGTGGGGCAAAGGTACATGTCGGTAGGCAGGGTCAGGGGCAGGCGGAGACTAGACAGCGAAGAGTCATCTCAAAGTCCTGGTTGGCTCGCCTCGACTGGCCGGTGGACTGGGGGTGGAATCCGGAGGACAGGCTGGCCAACGACCCAATGAGTGTGCAGAATGCCTTCCAGAACCATGACAAGAACTTTGGACCCCGGTTGGAGACCATGTCCACCGGGAATCCATGGATCCGGAAGATGTGCTGCACCATAAGCTGGGCCGTCTCCTTGCCCGACGGTAGTTTGGGGAGAGGAATGAATTGGGTGGCTTTGGAAAACCGGGCGACCACAGTCAGGATGGCAGTGTTGCCCTCAGACGGGGGAGACACGTGACAAAATCCGGGGATATATGAGACCAGGGATAGTGAGGGACAGGAAGTGGTTGGAGAAGACCAGCCGGAGTTTGCAGAGGAGTCTTGTTCTGTGCTCAGACCGTGGAGGCAGCGATAAACATGGCAACATCCGGAACCATAGCAGGCCACCAAAACCGTTGTGGCACGAAGGCCAGTGTCCGAGGAGAGCCCGGGTGACAGGCAAGCCTGGAGGAATGGGCCCACTCCAGGACTGCGGAGCGGACAGCGTCAGGCACAAACATCCAGATATCTGAGCCCTTCCCAGGGTTCAGCTGGGACTGCTGCGCCTCCCGGACCTGTTTCCCTATACCCAAGCTGAGTGCCGTCACCAGACACGAGGTGGGAAGGATTGTCTCGGGCTCCGAGGTGGTAACCGTGGGGTTATAGCGGCGAGACAGGGCATCCGGCTTGACATTCTTGTACCCCGGCCGGTAGGAGAGGGAAAAGTTTAACTGGGTAAACAGCAGGGCCCATCTCGCTTGCCTGGAGTTGAGGCGTTTGGCTGTGTGGAGATACTCAAAGTTTTTGTGGTCGGTCCACACAATGAATGGATGTTCCGCCCCTTCTAGCCAGTGCCTCCATTCCTCCAACGCCATCTTCACCGCGAGAAGCTCCTGATTCCCCACATCGTAGTTCCTCTCTGTGTCATTGAGGTGGTGGGAGAAGAAGGCGCAGGGATGCAACTTAAGGGCCAGGGAAAAATGTTGGGACAGGACAGCCCCCACTCCGACATCTGATGCTGATGATCATCTGATGCTGAGGCTTTGGATGTCGGAGTGGGGGCTGTCCTGTCCCAACATTCTGCCCCTTAAGCTGCATCCCTGTGCCTTCTTCCTTCACTGGAATCAGGAGCTTCTCGTGGTGAAGATGGCGTTGGAGGAATGGAGGCACTGGCTAGAAGGGGCGGAACATCCATCACGAACTGACTCCACCACGAACTGACTAGAAGGGTCAGGATGAACCAGGATAGGAGCAGTGGTGAAGCAGTGTTTAAGATCCTGGAACGCCTTGTCAGCATGCAGAGGACCACATGAATGGAACCTTGTAAGAGGTGAGTGCAGACAGGGAGGAGGCCAGGGTGCTTTAACCCCGGATAAAGCGGCGATAAAAGTTGACGAACCCCAGGAAGCGTTGCAGCTGCACCCTGGACATAGACTGAGGCCAATCCACCATCGCTCTCACCTTCTCGGGATCCATCTGGACACTCCCAGCAGAGATGATGTAGCCCAGAAAGGGAATGGTGGAGCGATGGAACTCACATTTTTCCAGTGTGGCAACCAAAAAGCTCTCATCGGCCCCAGAGTCCATGAGGACCCGAAAAGATTTGGACTGGCTTCCCCACAACAGAATGACATGAAAGGGGTGCGAGTAAGGGAAGCAGAAAAGTTATCCATGAGACCCACCAGAGTAGTCGCTCCTACCGGTGAGCCTGGTCTTTTACCGGGCAAGAGGACACAAAATGACCAAAAGTATCGCAGTACAGACTGCTCCTTGTGTTGATCCTGTGTTGCTGTTCCGCTGGCGATAAACTAGCTCTGACTAGTTGCGTAGGTTCGGGAAACAGTGCCTCGGCCATATTCAGTGACTCTCGAGGAAGGTCGGAAAACTTTGGGTGCTCTCGGCAACGTTGGGGACTTCCGGAATGACTCGGAGGTGAGGTGGAATCCCTGGACGTGCGAGCAAAATTGAATTTCCTCTCCATCCGTCGTTCCCGCAATCGGCCATCGAGGCGGATGCTCAAAGCAATGAGGGAGTCAAGATCCGTGGGTAACTCCTGAGCAGCAAGTCCGTCCTTAACCTCCTCCGAGATGTCATGCAGGAACATGTTGAACAGTGCTTCCTGGTTCCACACACTCTCTGCTGCCAACGTGCGGAAATCCACCTCATAGTCGGCCATTCTGCGGGCGTCCTGCCGGAGCTGGATTAGCTTCCAGGAAGTTTCTCTCCTGGAGAACAGGGCATCAAAAACCTTCCTCACCTCTCCCACGAATCCCTCCAGACTCACGCACATGGCCAGCTGTTGTTCCCATACGGCGGTAGCCCAGGTGAGAGCCCTCCCAGACATCAGCGGGATGAGGTAGGCTATCTTGGAGCGATTCGAGGGGAAGGAGGAGGGCTGAAGCTCGAAAATTAGGGCACACTGAGATAGGAAAGCCCGACAGGTGCTCGGCTCTCCATTAAAGCATTCCGGGGAGGTAGGGGGTTACCACCGTGGCAGGCTTCCCCCCAGACAACCAGCGGAATTGCTCCAGCAGCATGTCCAACGCCCGGTCATGGTGCTAAGCCAATGTTTGGACCCCCTCCGTAAGACCACGAAGCAATTCCTTGTGCCTACCAATGGAGGCTCCTTGGGAGGAGATGGCGTTGCACAGCTGGCCAGGGTCTGCTGGGTCAGTCATGGCTAGTTCGTACTATCAGGTATGAAGGTAAGACCCAGATGCAGACAACGCCGAATAAACAATGGTTTAATAATCCAACAGGGGCAGGCAATAGACAGGTCAAGGCAGGCAGGGGTCAGTATACCAGAGGTGGGGCAACGGTACCAGACGGCAGGCAGGCACAGTGTAAATACACTGGGGATAATGGGGAAGATGGCCGACACCAGGAGGAGGGTGGAGACAATCACAAAGACAGGTGAAACAGATCAGGGTGTGAATCCATACAATTGACTTGTTATCAATGCATTAAATTACAGTAAAGAAAATAAGTAAATAACTAACCATTCTGTAACATCAATTGTATATTAAGATTTGTTGTTGTCTGTTGAAATTATATGTAGGGCCTCCCGGGTGGCACAGTGGTTAAGGGCGCTGTACTGCAGTGCCAGCTGTGCAGTTGTGGCACAGTGGTTAAGGGCGCTGTACTGCAGTGCCAGCTGTGCCACCAGAGACTCTGGGTTCGCGCCCAGGCTCTGTCGTAACCGGCCGCGACTGGGAGGTCCGTGGGGCGATGCACAATTGGCCTAGCGTCGTCCGGGTTAGGGAGGGTTTGGCCGGTAGGGAAATCCTTGTCTCATCCCGCACCAGAGACTCCTGTGGCGGGCCGGGCGCAGTGCGCGCTAACCAAGGTTGCCAGATGCACAGTGTTTCCTCCGACGCATTGGTGCTGCTGGCTTCCGGGTTGGATTGCACTGTGTTAAGAAGCAGTGCGGCTTGGTTGGGTTGTGTATCAGAGGACACATGACTTTCAACCTTCGTCTCTCCTGAGCCCGTACAGGAGTTGTACCGATGAGACAAGATAGTAGCTACTAAACAATTGGATACCACGAAATTGGGGAGAAAAAGGGGTCAAATTAAAAGAAAAGAAAAAAAAGGTATGTAATGGATACTGTGGCAGGTATCCTAGTGGTTAAGATAGTTTGAATCCCAAAGCAGGCAAGGTGGAAAAATCTGCTGTTCTGCCCTTGAGCAAAGCAGTTAAAACCCCAACAACACCAGTTCGCTGACGACATGGACGTTGATTAAGGCAGCCCCCGTGCACCTCTCTGATATCATAAAAGTCAAATTTCTAAATTGAAGGTACACTACAAATACAATTACAAATATAAGCAGAGTATACCACACATTAGGAACACCTTCCTAATATTGAGTTACACCCCCCACTTTTGCTGTCAGAACAGCCTCAATTTGTCAGGGCATGAACTCTACAAGGTGTCGAAAGCGTTCTACAGGGATGCTGGCCAGTGTTGACTCCAATGCTTCCCACAGTTGTGTCAAGTTTGCTGGATGTCCTTTGGGTGGTGGACCATTCTTGATACACACGGGAAACTGTTCTTGACACAAACAGATGTGCCTGGCACCTACTACAGTACCATACCCAGTTCAAAGGCACTTTAAATCTATTGTCTTGCTCATTCACCATCTGAATGGCATACATACACAATCCGTGTCTCAATTATCTCAAGGCTTAAAAATTCTTTATTTATTTAATTCATTCTTTTACCTGTTTCCTCCCCTTCATCTACACTGATTGAAGTGGATTTAACAAGTGACAATAAGGGATCATAGCTTTCACCTGGTCAGTCTATGAAATGCGAAAGTGATCTTGACTCAGAAAAGGTTGATGACCACTGACCTAGAGGAAATAGCAGGCTGCCCGTCTCACTTCATCTGGCCACGCCCTGCAACAGCTCTTCTAGTGCCACCCCCCAGTCACCTAACAACCAGCGCACTGTGCCCAGGGTCACGTACAGGGACAGTTGTGTCAGAAGCTGGAAGAGGACAAGAGCCATTACAGTTGGTTCAGATGAGACACAAGAGGCACCACTGTCTTCAACAGAGTAGATATTTCCCAAAAAGTCTACAAAAGTACATTTGCTGACTATATGGTCAGTATCAGTCAATATCACTCTCCATCCCATCAACAGAATATTTATGCAAATCAAATCAAAGTTTATTTGTCACGTGCACCGAATACAACAGGTGTAGAACTTGAAACAGTGAAATGCTTACTTACAGGCTCTAACCAATAGTGCAAAAAAGGTATTAGGTGAACAATAGGTAAGTAAAGAAATAAAACAACAGTAAAAAGACAGGCTATATACAGTAGCGAGGCTATAAAAGTAGCGAGGCTACTTACAGACACAGGTTAGTCAGGCTGATTTAGGTAGTATGTACATGTAGATATGGTTAAAGTGACTATGCATATATGATGAACAGAGAGTAGCAGTAGCGTAAAAGAAGGGTTGGCGGGTGGTGGGTGGAGGGACAGAATGCAGATAGTCCTGTTAGCCAATGTGAGGGAGCACTGGTTGGTCGGCCCAATTGAGGTAGTATATACATAAATGACTATGCATATATGATAAACAGAGAGTAGCAGCAGAGTAAAAAGAGGGGTTGGGGGGGCACACAATCCAAATAGTACGGGTAGCCATTTCTAAGGTAGAGGTCTTTGGCACCTCTAAGGTAGAGTGAATGGGACAGGTCACTTTCACCAGAGATCTTCGCCAGACTGGCGGGCGTCTTTCAGTAAAACTGGGTCGTTTTTCTTTGCGATTACCTTGCCAGCGTCGAAGCTGCAGTCCACGGCGAGATAACAGGGTGATACATTTGATTTGATAAATACACAGCGTGTTCCATTAGCATCAAGTCAGCTGTTCAGAGGAACCGTCTTTTTCTCTACCTGCGTTACACAGTGCAATTTTACACCGACATGCAGTTTTATTAATGAAGATGGGTAAATGTTAGTCTGTTATTTACCATTTAACAGCAGTAGTCAAGTGGCTGTCTTTCTCCAGCACGGTTTCCCAGGTGGTGTTGAGCACAGGGTCACCTGGCTGCAGCCTAGCTACGGCCCCCATGAGACAGCACACAATCATGTCACTCACAGCTCAGAGATTCCAATGATCACTCCCACTGATAGGTCAGTCATAGATAACAATCTAAAATCCTACCACTAAGTAGAAGGGAATTACTCAATTGGATCTTCATGCAACACTCACTTTTATATTCTTTATATAATAATTTATGTGTAAAATAACCTGTAGAGCTAAATGACCTGTAGAGCTGGTGGGACATGAGGAGGTCTATGGCCTCGTAGACCTTGTTGATGGACAGGAGATGCGAGGCAGCCTTGAGGAACTGTTTCTGAAGACACAGCTGCTTCACATAGGCATCCACTGTACTCAGCCACACCTGGTAGCAAGCTGAGGGTTTCACAAATACTATTACACCAGCATGCATACATACTGTACAGCACTGTACCACAGAGAAACACATTACTTTGTCAAGGAGCAAGATAACAACAAATTATACTAATTGCCTAGTTGGTTGCTGAATCAGAAGAGCTTAATATTGTAAATATGCATTCTAAACTGGAAAAAATAGGAAAACATTTAAACTTTAAATTAGTGCTCTTTACCCATACATTCAACAGAGAGCAGGTGATCACTCAGCTCTCCTTTCCCAGGGGCCTCCTGCAGAGCACCTGCGATGTCACCTTTCTACAGTCTTGGGTACACCACAGACTCATAGTGACCTGCCTCCACACACCTATAGAGTACCTACTCATTCAAGGGTTTTTCTTTATTTTTACTATTTTCTACATTGTAGAATAATGGTGAAGACATAAAAACTAGGAAATAACACATATAGAATCATATAGTAACCAAAAAAGTGTTGAACAAATCAAAATATATGTTATATTTGAGATTCTTCAAAGTAGCCACCCTTTGCCTTGATGACAGCTTTGCCCCCGGTGATGCGTTGTGCAGACCGCACTATCCTCTGGAAAGCCTTGCGGTTGAGGGCGGTGCAATTGCCGTACCAGGTGGTGATACAGCCCGACAGGATGCTCTCGATTGTGCATCTGTAAAAGTTTGTAAATGTTTTAGATGACAAGGCAAATTTCTTCAGCCTGCTGAATTTATATGTACATATTGTATTCATCCCTTTACATTTGCATGTATTTGTGTGTCTTAGGTAGTTTGTGAATTTGTTAGATTACTTATATTACTGCATAGTCGGAACTAGAAGCACAAGCATTTCGCTACACTCGCATTAACATCTGCTAACCATGTGTATCTGACAAATACAATTTGATTTGATTTGCTGCACAGAAACCACTACTAAAGGACACCAATAATAAGAAGAGACTTGTTTGGGCCAAGAAACCCGGACAATGGACATTAGACCAGTGGAAATCTGTCCTTTGGTCTGATGAGTCCAAATTAGAGATTTTCTGTTCCTACCGTCATTCATAGTTTTGATGTCTTCACTATTGTTCTGCAATGTAGAAAATAGTACAAATAAAGAAAAACCCTTGAATGAGTATGTGTGTATGTGTTTCTGACTGTGGCCAGGTTGAGACAGTCTTGCTGGAGGTCTTCCCTGGGCCGGTGGTCCATGGACATACTGAGGGGCAGCATGGAGTGAGGCTTCCTCTTCTTTAGAGACACCTCAAGAAGAAAAGACAGCAAACACTAAAGGGGGTTGCAGTGGATGGAGACTGATCATGCAGACTTATACTTGTCATGATAAGTAAAGGAATAGGACTTGTAACTGTGTGTTAGTTGACATAGGGTGCTGTGGTTTTCCTGGTCAGGTCAGTGGTCAAGAAAAACTCAGGGCTCTATGAACAATAATGTTCTTGTTGGTTTCTCCACTTTTTTTCATTTCTTTCTTTACAGTTAATAAGGATTTCCCTCCATTTGTGTACTTTCTCCACCACTGGTATGTCCATTTAATTATTGGATGAAGAAACTGAAAGGAAATGAGTAGTAAGTGTGACATGATAATTCTTAACTTGTACGGCAGCAATTAAAGATGCAATTGAAGATGACTGGATTGAGACAGCCTGAATGTAATGATGGACTGGACATGGCTACAGTGCTACCTGTCACAGATGAGATACTAGTGGTCAACTCCACAGTGATGCTCTGTGTTTGTTACCTTTGGGGGGCTTGGAAACTCCTGCTTGGACACGGCCCACTCCTGCACAGTGAAGTAATTTGCTCCCGTCCAGACCTGGTCTGGGTCCACAGGAGACCACTGGACACACTGCTGCCGGCCCCTGTGAGCCCTGTAGTTACAAATCCCCTCCTCCTTCTGCACATCCCACAACTGAGGATCACATATAGAACAGTAGTTTTAATAGAATAATAATATAATACATTGCAATTCAATAGCGGCTGATTGGAATTTGTAGCAGCAAAACCATATTCCCATCTACAGTATATACAGTAATGTTTATGCATTGGGACTGACTTGTGCTGTACCATCACGACAGAGGTGACCAGTCACCTGTCGTGATGGGGCCTCCAGCCAGGCCGGTCATCTTGGCAGTGTGAACCGCCAGGCTCCAATACACCTCGGTCAACACAACGGGATTCTCTAGGGGAGTCTCTGAACACAGACAAGAAAAAAAAGAGCATTTTAGAAATTAAAAT
Source organism: Oncorhynchus clarkii lewisi (assembly GCF_045791955.1). Taxonomy (NCBI): domain Eukaryota; kingdom Metazoa; phylum Chordata; class Actinopteri; order Salmoniformes; family Salmonidae; genus Oncorhynchus; species Oncorhynchus clarkii. Next base: position 36,502,841 of record NC_092158.1, read on the forward strand.
ACTGTGAAATTAACCAGAAATGGTTAACTCGTACCAAAAACGTAAAACAGCATATACAGTGAGGGGGAAAAAGTATTTGATCCCCTGCTGATTTTGTACGTTTGCCCACTGACAAAGAAATGATCAGTCTATAATTTTAATGGTAGGTCTATTTGAACAGTGAGAGACAGAATAACAACAAAAAAAAACAGAAAAAAGCATGTCAAAAATTGTATAAATTGATTTGCATTTTAATGAGGGAAGTAAGTATTTGACCCCCTCTCAATCAGAAAGATTTCTGGCTCCCAGTTGTCTTTTATACAGGTAACGAGCTGAGATTAGGAGCACACTCTTAAAGGGACACCTGTCCACAGAAGCAATCAATCAATCAGATTCCAAACTCTCCACCATGGCCAAGACCAAAGAGCTCTTGAAGGATGTCAGGGACAAGATTGTAGACCTACACAAGGCTGGAATGGGCTACAAGACCATCGCCAAGCAGCTTGGCGAGAAGGTGACAACAGTTGGTGCGATTATTCGCAAATGGAAGAAACACAAAAGAACTGTCAATCTCCCTCTGCCTGGGGCTCCATGCAAGATCTCACCTTGTGGAGTTGCAATGATCATGAGAACGGTGAGGAATCAGCCCAGAACTACACGGGAGGATCTTGTCAATGATCTCAGTGCAGCTGGAACTATAGTCACCAAGAAACAATTGGTAACACACTACGCCGTGAAGGACTGAAATTCTGCAGCGCCCACAAGCTCCCCCTGCTCAAGAAAGCACATATACATGCCCGGTCGAAGTTTGCCAATGAACATCTGAATTGTTCAGAGGACAACTGGGTGAAAGTGTTGTGGTCAGATGAGAGCTCTTTGGCATCAACTCAATTCGCCGTGTTTGGAGGAGGAGGAATGCTGCCTATGACCCCAAGAACACCATCCCCACCATCAAACACGGAGGTGGAAACATTATGCTTTGGCGGTGTTTTTCTGCTAAGGGGACAGGACAACTTCAAAATCCCTCCTGAGATGTGTGCAAATCTGGTGGCCAACTACAAGAAACGTCTGACCTCTGTGATTGCCAACAAGGGTTTTGTCACCAAGTACTAAGTCATGTTTTGCAGAGGGGTCAAATACTTATTTCCCTCATTAAAATGCAAATCAATTTATAACATTTTTGACATGTTTTTCTGGATTTTGTTGTTGTTATTCTGTCTCTCACTGTTCAAATAAACCTACCATTAAAATGATAGAATGATAATTTCTTTGTCAGTGGGCAAATGTACAAAATCAGCAGGGGATCAAATACTTTTTTCCCTCACTGTATATCATATACAAACAGGACAGTAATGGTATATACAGTGCATTCAGAAAGTATTCAGACCTCTTGACTTTTCCCACATTTTGTTATGTTACAGCCTTCTACAGTATATACAGCCTTATTACAGCCTTGTTCTAAAATTGATCAAATAAAAACATGTCATCATCAATCTATACACAATACCCATAAGGACAAAGCGAAAACAGTTTTTTTTTGTGCAGATGTATTAAAACTTAAACAGATACCTTATTTACATAAGTATTCAGACCCTTTGCTTAGCAACTCAAAATTGAGTGCATCCTGTTTCCATTGATCATCCTTGAGATGTTTTTTGAGATGTTTCTACAACTTAATGTGGTAAATTCAATTGATTGGACATGATTTGGAAAGGCACACACCTGTCCATATAAGGTCCCACGGTTGACAAGGAATGCCAGAGCAGAAACCAAGCCATGAGGTTGAAAGGATTTGTCCGTAGAGTCCAGAGACAGGATTGTGTCGAGGCACAGATCTGGGGAAGCGTACTAAAACATTTATGGGGCATTGAAGGTCCCCAAGAACACAGTGGCCTACATCATTCTTAAATGGGAGAAGTTTGGAACCACCAAGACTCTTTCTAGAGCTGGCCGCCTGGACAAACTTTAGCAATAGGGGGAGAAGGGCCTTGGTCAGGGAGTTGACCAAGAGCCCGATGATCACTTTGACAGAGCTCTAGAGTTCCTCTGTGGAGATGGTAGAAAGTTCCAGAAGGACAACCATTTCTGCAGCACTCCACCAATATGGCCTTTGTGGTAGAGTGGCCAGACAGAAGCCGCTCCTCAGTAAAAGGCAGATCAAATCCCGCTCGGAGTTTGACAAACGGCACCTAAAGAGCCTCAGACCATAAGAAACCAGATCCTCTGGTTTGATGAAACCAAGATTGAACCCTTTGGCCTGAATGCCAAGCGTCACGTCTGGAGGAAACCTGGCACCATCCCTATGGTGAAGCATGGGGTTGGCAGCATCATGCTGTGGGGACATTTTTCAGCGGTAAGGACTGGAAGACTAGTCAGGATCTAGGTAAAGATTAATGAAGCAAAGTACAGAGAGATCCTTGATGAAAACCTGTACCAGAGCGCTCAGGACTTCAGACTGGGGTGAAGGTTCACCTTCCAACAGAACAACGACCCTAAGCACACAGCCAAGAGGACGCAGGAGGGGCTTCGGGATAGGTCTCTGAATGTCCTTGAGTGGCCCAGCCAGAGCCTGGACTTAAACCCGATCGAACGTCTCTGGAGAGACCTGAAAATAGCTGTGCAGCAACACTCCCCATCGAACCTGACAGAGCTTGAGAGGATCTGCAGAGAAGAATGGAAGGAACTCCCCAAATACAGGTGTGCCAAGCTTTAAGCGTCATACCTGTCACGGATTCCTCCGGTACTGTTGCTCATTCCAAACAACAGCTCCGAGGTCTACGTCACCGGCATCTAGGTGTCACTGAACTGTTTCATTAAGGACACATGGTCCCGTTCCCCTTGATTAGTAATTCTATGTATATGTGCCCTCTGTTCACCATTGTTTGGTCGGTTATTGTTCCCATGTCCGTTGGTCTTGTGAGTACCTGTGCTTTGTTGTTTCGGCTTTCATGCTGCTTGTATTGTGTACTCGCTATTACGGATCTCGTCCCGTGCATTGTTTACAGGTCTCGTCCTGTGCATTATTACTATGGGTATTTATTAGAGGTTTAACCTCGCTCTTTTGTTTGGGTTTACATCCCTGTGTTTTGTATACGTGTTTGTCTTGGGCTTCGTCCTCGTGCTTTTCATGGCATGTTGTGTTTTTGGGTAGAGTATTAAAACCCCCTATTACGTATTCCTGTGCCTGTCTCCAATCATTTATACAATGTGACAGTACCCCAAAAACTCAAGACTGTAATCGTTGCCAAAGGCACTTCAACAAAGTACTGAGTAAAGGGTCTGAATACATATGTAAATGTGATATTTCAGGTTTGTATTTTTAGACATTTGCAAAAATGTCTAAAAACCTGTTTTTGCTTCGTCATTATGGGGTATTGTGTGTAGATTTATGGGTGGGAAAACAATTGAATCTATATTAGAATATGGCAGTAACATAACAAAATGTGGAAAAAGTCCAAATCAAATCAAATCAAATTTTATTTGTCACATACACATGGTTAGCAGATGTTAATGCGAGTGTAGCGAAATGCTTGTGCTTCTAGTTCCGACAATGCAGTAATAACCAACAAGTAATCTAGCTAACAATTCCCAAACTACTAACTTATAGACACAAGTGTAAGGGGATAAAGAACATGTACATAAAGATATATGAATTAGTGATGGTACAGAGCGGCATAGGCAAGATACAGTAGATGGTATTGAGTGCAGTATATACATATGAGATGAGTATGTAAACAAAGTGGCATAGTTAGAGTGGCTAGTGATACATGTATTACATAAAGATGCAGTAGATGATATAGAGTACAGTATATACATATACATATGAGATGAATAATGTAGGGTATGTAAACATTATATTAGGTAGCATTGTTTAAAGTGGCTAGTGATATATTTTACATAATTTCCCATCAATTCCCATTATTAAAGTGGCTGGAGTTGAGTCAGTGTGTTGGCAGCAGCCACTCAATGTTAGTGGTGGCTGTTTAACAGTCTGATTGCCTTGAGATAGAAGCTGTTTTTCAGTCTCTCGGTCCCAGCTTTGATGCACCTGTACTGACCTCGCCTTCTGGATGATAGCGGGGTGAACAGGCAATGGCTCGGGTGGTTGATGTCCTTGATGATCTTTATGGCCTTCCTGTGACATCGGGTGGTGTAGGTGTCCTGGAGGGCAGGTAGTTTGCCCCCGGTGATGCGTTGTGCAGACCTCACTACCCTCTGGAGAGCCTTACGGTTGTGGGTCTGAATAATTTCTGAATGCACTGTATATGGTAGATATACGGTAGATATACATGGTAGATATGTAAAACTAAAGGTCTAAGAACAACAACATTGACGTATACGCTGATTCTGTGAGCTAGTTTATTTGCAAGTGGTGATGTTGTACCCACTGTGACTATTAAAACATTCCCGAACCAGAAACCATGGATTGATGGCAGCATTCGAGCAAAACTGAAAGAGCGAACCACCGCTTCTAATCATGGCAAGGTGACTGGAAACATGAACGAATACAAACAGTGTAGCTATTCCCTCCGCAAGACAATCAAACGAGAAAAGATTCAGTATAGAGACAAAGTAGAGTCGCATATTCAACGGCTCAAACACGAGACGTATGTGGCAGGGGCTACAGTCAATCACGGATTACAAAAAGAAAACCAGCCCTGTTGCGGACATCAACTTCTTGCTCCCAGACAAATTAAACAACTGCTTTGCTCGCTTTGAGGACAATACAGTGCCACTGATATGTCCCGCTACCAAAGCCTGTGGGCTCTCCCTCACCGTGGTCAACGTGAGTAAAACATTTAAACGTGTTAACCATCGCAAGACTGCCGGCCCAGATCGCGTCCTCAGAGCATGCGCAGACCAGCTGGCTGGTGTGTTTACGGACATATTCAATCAATCCCTATCCTAGTCTGCCGTGCCCACATGCTTCAAGATGGCCACCAATGTTCCTGTTCCCAAGAAAGCTAAGGTAACTGAACTAAATGACTATTAGCACTCCTGTCATCATGAAGTCCTTTGAGAGACTAGCCAAGGATCATATCACCTCCACCCTACCTGATAACCTAGACCCACTCCAATTTGCTTACCGCCCCAATATGTCCACAGACAATGCAATCACCATCCCACTGCACACTGCTCTGATTGTAGAATAATAGTGAAGACATCAAAACAATGAATTAACAAATATGGAGTCATGTAGTAACTAAAAAGTGTTAAACAAATCAAAATATATTTGATATTTGAGATTCTTCAAAGTAGCCACCTTTTGCCTTGATGACAGCATTAGACACTCTTCCAGCTTCACCTGGAATGCTTTTCCAACAATCTTGAAGGAGTTTCAACATATACTGAGAACTTGTTTGCTGCTTTTCCTTCACTCTGCAGTCTATCTCATTCCAAATAATCTCAAATGGGTTGAGGTAGTGTGATTCTGGGGGCCTGGTAATCTGATGCAGCACTCCATCACTCTCCTTCTTGGTCAAATATTCCTTACACAGCCTGGAGGTGTGTTGGGTCACTGTCCTATTGAAAAATAAACGATTGTCCCACTAAGGGAAAACCAGATGGGATGGCGTATTGCTGCAGAGTGCTGTGATAGCCATGCTGGTTAAGTGTGCCTTGAATTCTAAATAAATCACAGACAGTGTCAGCAGCAAAGCACATGCGGAGATCCTCCGTTCACCTACTCTGAGTCTTACAAATTCTTACAAAGACACAACATTTGGAACCAAAAATCGCAAATTTGGACTCATCAGAACATAGGATAGATTTTCACCGGTCTAATGTCCATTGCTCTTGTTTCTTGGCCCAAGCAGGTCTGTTCTTATTGTTGATGTCCTTTAGTTGTGGTTACTTTTCAGTAATTTGACCATGGCCTGATTCACGTCTCCTCTGAAGAGTTGATGTTGAGATGTGTCTGTTACTTGAACTCTGTGAAGCATTGATTTGAGCTGAAATTTCTGCTGTTGGTAACTCTAATGAACTTATCCTCTGCAGCAGAGGTAATTCTGGGTCTTCCTTTCCTGTGGTGGTCCTCATGAGAGCAAGTTTCATCATAGCACTTCATGGTTTTTGCGACTGCAACTGAAGACACTTGTTGAAATTGCCCTCATTGACCACATTGACTGACCTTCATGTTTTAATGTAATGATGGACTGTCGTTTCTTTTTGCTTATTTGAGCTGTTCTTGAGATAATATGGACTTGGTCTTTTACCAAATAGGGCAGTCTCCTGTTTACCACCCCTACCTTGTCACGACACAGCTGATTGGCTCAAACACATTAGGAAGAAAATAAATTCCACAAATTAATGTGACTACCTCATGAAGCTGGTTGAGAGAATGACAAGATTGTTCAAAGCTGTCATCAAGGCCAAGGGTGGCTACTTTGAAGAATCTCAAATAAAATATATTTTGATTTGTTTAACAGTTTTTTGGTTACTACATGATTGCATATGTGTTGTTTCATATTTTGATGTCTTCACTATTATTCTACAATGTAGAATAATAAAAAATAAAGAAAAACCCTTGAATGAGTAGGTGTCCCCCATTTTTGCCCTAAGAACAGACTCAATTTGTCAGGGTATTAACCCTACAAGGTGTTGAAAAAAACATTACACATGCTGACTCCAATGCTTCCCACAGTTGTGTCAAGTTGGGTGGATGTCCTTTGGGTTGTGGACCATTTTTGATACACAGGGGAAACTGTTGAACGTGAAAAACCCAGCAGTGTTGTAGTTCTTGACACAAACTGGTGTGCCTGGCACCTACTACCATACCCTGTTCAAAAGCACTTAAATCTTTTGTCTTGTCCATTCACCCTCTGAATGGCACACATACACAATCAATGTCTCAAACGTCTCAAGGCTTAAAAATCCTTCTTTAAAATCTCTTCCCCGTCATCTACACTGATTGACGTGGATTTAACAAGTGACATCAATAAGGGATCATAGCTTTCACCTGAATTCACCTGATCAGTCTATGTCATGGAAAGAGCAGGTGTTTGTAATGTTTCATACACTCAACGTATATCTTCCAAAACCATTAGTTTTACATTGCTACCATTCCAAATAGAGCCCTCTGCCGGCTCACTGCTGCCTCTGCACCCCATTTACCCTCTGCATCATACCTTGAGATGTGCACTCTTGTCTTTAACACAGATCATACAACATATCAACAGGAGATTTAAACACTCAGATCTCAAAATATGATTTGGCACCAGCATACACACCCGGGGAACTCACCTCACCTATGACGGCGGTCGTGGACCTAGACCACGGCGTTGCTGGATCCAGAGGCCAGGAGATTCTACAGCTTGGGCAGGGAGCTGTGGTCATGGTGTCAGCGCAGCACGTTGATGATCTTATGGTGCTGCTGGATGGTACACAGCAGCTTGAGAGTCGGACCTGGTACACCTCTATGGACCTGAGAGAGACAAAACCAGGAATTATAGTTGCCCCAATACAATTTTAAGCACTTTGAGACCTAGTTAAAATAGATACATAAATAAAATGACCACATTCAAATCACTTTTTCCCAAAGTGCATTTAAACTTCGTAATACATTTTACAGTAAAACCGTCAGTACAGCTAGTCTCCTTTTAGACAGGCACTCATCAATCATTTTAGATGACAGTTGCCTCCAGTTAATTCTCCAGGCCTATACACAGTTTAAGGGAAGACGACTCTCCCGTCCTCATTGCCAATGGCCACAACTTTACCATCTGGTTTCCAGCTGAGATCTGTGTGGGGTGGCAGCTTGTGCTGCAGAAAATAGAACATGACCTTCAAAATGTATTCAAATTAACACCATTATATTCAATTGCACATCGCCACATGCAGTGACTGGGTAAAATACTTAGGGAGTTATGTAGAAGGTCCTGCTGAAAAGTAATAGATAAATACATAAATGTAGAGAGCCTCTCCATCTCACCATGATGCTGTTGGTGTACGTGATGACCCTGTCAATGTCTGTGGCCTCTCCTGTCAGTTTCCAGGGGTTATGCTGTAGGAAGAGGCCCTCTCCAGCACAGCTATACAGGCTGTAGGACAGCCAGTCTCCTGCTCCACCAGGAGATTACACACTGACTGTTACACACTGTTTTAGCACCCTGTTGTCTCTCTTATTCATGCACACACACACACACACACACACACACACACACACACACACACACACACACACACACACACACACACACACACACACACACGCAAAGGCATACAGACCATCATACTCATCCAGCGTATATTATGGTAAAGTCTGACACAACACTAATCAGTCAACGATAACCCTCAAGAGGTCACATCTCAGTCTCAATGTTCACATGCCACTCTAGGCCACCAGCAGGAGGAGGAGCCACGCCAGCAAAAAGTATCTAAACAAATTAACATGGTCTTTGTTGGTTTAGAAACCATCAGCAGATCCTTCACACAGCAGCAATTATGTTTACTGTTTCAAAAGGCTGAATGACGGATATGGTAATCAAAATGTCATCTGCCGGAAGCTGGTAAAATTAACTTTCCACCATCTTGATTTCCCAATGAACGGCTCAGGGAGAGAGGTAAGCGTTTTCTCAACTCAATTATGGAGTATATTACAAAAGCGTCAAGAGATGTTTTCTGCTGACTCATGGCTTTGGCACAACGCCCACTCGCAGAAGTTGCTGGGTCAGAGAGTGCTCAGCATACAGTACACACACTTAGATAGACTTAAGAGCTTACCAATTGACAGAGGGGTGACTGGGGGTTCCCAGGCTAATGTGCACACAGCCTTTTTGTGATAAGTGCTGGATACCTGAGGAGGCCTGGGAACAACACAATAAAGACCATTCATTAATGTCATAACAGGTATGAAATGTAATTATCTTGGTGAGAAATTACGATAATCACTAACAGTTTGAATTTGATTAAACCGCCACTATACAGTATCTCAGATATAAATAGATGTATAAATATAGCAGCCTGGTCTCATAGACTAGACGTACGATAATAAACGTAAAGTAAATTAAAATCCGGACCTCTCAAATTTGTATGATTGGTTACGTTTGGTATGGTTACATAAGCCAGAAGGTTTCTTAAGGAAAAAAAGGCTAAAACTAAAGTTGGGTGGTTGGTTGGGAAGGATGAATGGATGGTTGGGCCTATAACGCATAACGCAAACAACCCAAAGGTTGTGTGTTCAAAAATCATTACAAACAGCATTTTTACAGATTTTGCAACTACTTACTACATTTTAGCCACTTAGCTGACCCTTCACCTTTAACATAATTCCTAACCCTAACCTTAACCCCTAACCCCTAGTAGGCTTGGGTGGTATCCAGATTGTAATACTTTCATACCAACCTTGTAACATCCCGGGATATTCGTTAATACCGGCACTGAGCACAAGGGGTGCAATTTTCAAACCCCACTGAGCCTCTGAGATTCGAAGGTTACCAATGCTAACACGTACATGTAAAATTCCATATTGAATGCTAAGTAAATGCTAACGAGCGTTGCAAGCATTTTATACAGTCTCTGACCTAAACTATTTGCAGGACAGAAATGCCAGCTCATAAACTTATGCAAGTAACTAAAAAATGCTACTCACAGTTTGCTGCACGCACAAAACAAATATTAAACAGCAAAGCAGCTCTGCTGATACCAAGCAAAGCTTGATTTTGCAAGAAGCTAAGCACTTGGCTAGATAGTTAACTAGCTACTAAATTAGCAAACCAAATGCACAACTGCAGAGCATTTAGCACATTTTAGACAGTTAACTTAATAGTTATAAAATATCTAGCTGGTAAACATTTTGTTGTGAATTCCATACCATAACTAGATCACGTGGCGCGTGCTGCACAACAATGAGTGACTCACAAGGTTCTGGTCTCTCATCGTTGTGTACTTGTAAACAAACACCATGTCATAATAAAACGTGACAGGTGAAATGAAGAAGACAATCTTCTTTATCTCCTAACGTATTGCGCAAGTTTATGACAGGTATTTACTTAAAAAGTAGCTACAAGTATTAAAATGTATAAACATTTTTTGAATAAATAGTTTCAACGGTATTGAAGAACCATCCCTGAAGCAATTTCTAAATACCCCGGTATACGGTATATAGGGTTTACACCTCAAGCTTAACCCATAGCCTAGCTAACGTAAGCCACCTAGCTAACGTTAGCATTAGCCACCTAGCTAAAGTTAGCGTTAGCCAGCTCACTAACATTAGCCACAACAAATTGGAATTTGTAACATATTTAGATTTTTTTTTAGAAAATTCATAAGATATTGTACGAATTGCAATTCTTAACATATTGTACAGATGATTGACATCTACAAATGAATACATACCATACGAAATGTAACATATACTAATTTCATTGTCCCGGATTTACATTTACTATTTTACACAGATGCGCTAGCCATCTTCACGTTTACCATAAACCAGTAGACAATAACTGATATCAATATGCCCTAAGAGTCTCTTACCGCTGTGACTTTGGACTTGAAGCCCTGCCAGAGGGTCTTGGTGTCGTACTTGTTCTGGATGGAGAGGCTGCTCCACACTCAGATCATGCAGTCTCCCACCCCCAGGGCCAGGCAGCCCCACAGGAGAGAAGATCAGGGTGGAGGTCCCACATGATCAGCTCACCCCTACACACACAGGGGGAAGTTAGTACAAAATGACTGCTCAAAATACTAAGTATTGGCAAGTTGCCGACTTAATCATATTTATAATGAATAATGGTACTATCCTCAATTATGTTTTCATAGTTCATACCCAAAGCAGCTTGACACGACTTGAGATGGCTTCCCCTTGGGCTAGTGCACAGTGAGCCAGATTCTCTCCTTGACCCCCGGGTTCCCCTCTGTCCCTCTTCTCTTCAGGAACGGCAGCTTCATGGTCATCACACCTGACAGAGGAGGGGGACATAATCATCTTTAACTCCAAGAGATGGGACCCTCTTAAAGAGCAGACTGCACCAACTCTCAATAGTTGTATGATAACCATAAAAAGCTATGGAGCATGCAGGTTGATAACTCAGTTAGGTTGTTGTCTTACCTTTGCCCTTCAGCGTGCTCCAGATTCTCCTTGTCTTGTCCTTGCTCCAGGATGCAAGATAACACCCCTTCTCTGTGCCCTCTGTTACCCCATTGGTTGTTTCTGAAATATAATGTTGTCAATCAAAGGGGTAAAATGTCTTCTGTTAACCAGATCTGATGACTACAAATACTGTAGATAGTCTTCTCAGCATGCCATTTGTCACTGACTGAATACATTCTGTACATTCTAACCTCGGTGTTGTTGTTGGGCATGCTGTAAAGCATCTCTTTATTGGGCAGTGGGGCCCAGGCCAGGGTGTGAATCTCATCGTCATGGCCACGGAGATGATGCACTGCCTCACCCTTCTTACTGATGTCAATCAGCACAATCATGCATTTTTTGTATCTAAGAGAGAGAGATTGAGATACATAGCCGTCTGGAATGCATTCCTGGGAAGTAATTTGTCCTGGTATTTGCAGTGCGTGATGTATGCATTTGAATGGGTTCTGTAAAGTACACTTCTCAGCATGAGCAGTTATTGTAGCTCAGTTGGTAGAGCATGGTGCTTGTAATGCCAAGGTAGTGGGTTTGATTCCCCAGACCAACCATTTGTAAATTGTATGCACACCTAACCAAGTCCCTTAGATAAAAACGTCTGCTAAATTGCATATATTACTATACATGCATGCACCACTTTTGTGGAAGTATGAAAGTGGTCAACATTCAGAATCTTGATGAAGATACAATAAATCAAATGCTATTCACATTCACGTCTATCTAATTCAAGTGCAGTTTTCCTTCAGCATAATAAACAGTACGAACAGTTCCTGTTCCCAAGAAAGCTAAGGTAACTGAGCTAAACGACTACCGCCCCGTAGAACTCACTTCCGTCATCATGAAGTGCTTTGAGAGACTAGTCAAGGACCATATCACCTCCACCCTACCTGACACCATAGACCCACTCAAATTTGCTTACCGCCCAAATAGGTCCACAGACGATGCAATCTCAACCACACTGCACACTGCCCTAGCCCATCTGGACAAGAGGAATACCTATGTGAGAATGCTGTTCATCGACTACAGCTCGGCATTTAACACCATAGTGCCCTCCAAGCTCGTCATCAAGCTCGAGACCCTGGGTCTCGACCCCGCCCTGTGCAACTGGGTACTGGACTTCCTGACGGGCCGCCCCCAGGTGGTGAGGGTAGGCAACAACATCTCCACCCCGCTGATCCTCAACACTGGGGCCCCACAAGGGTGCGTTCTGAGCCCTCTCCTGTGCTCCCTGTTCACCCACGACTGTGTGGCCATGCACTCCTCCAACTCAATCATCAAGTTTGCGGACGACACAACAGTGGTAGGCTTGATTACCAACAACGACGAGACGGCCTACAGGGAGGAGGTGAGGGCCCTCGGAGTGTGGTGTCAGGAAAATAACCTCACACTCAACGTCAACAAAACTAAGGAGATGATTGTGGACTTCAGGAAACAGCAGAGGGAACACCCCCCTATCCACATCGATGGAACAGTAGTGGAGAGGGTAGTAAGTTTTAAGTTCCTCGGCGTACACATCACAGACAAACTGAATTGGTCCACCCACACAGACAGCATCGTGAAGAAGGCGCAGCAGCGCCTCTTCAACCTCAGGAGCCTGAAGAAATTCGGCTTGTCTCCAAAAGCACTCACAAACTTCTACAGATGCACAATCGAGAGCATCCTGTCGGGCTGTATCACCGCCTGGTACGGCAACTGCTCCGCCCACAACCGTAAGGCTCTCCAGAGGGTAGTGAGGTCTGCACAACGCATCACCGGGGGCAAACTACCTGCCCTCCAGGACACCTACACCACCCGATGTCACAGGAAGGCCATAAAGATCATCAAGGACAACAACCACCCGAGCCACTGCCTGTTCACCCCGCTATCATCCAGAAGGCGAGGTCAGTACAGGTGTATCAAAGCTGGGACCGAGAGACTGAAAAACAGCTTCTATCTCAAGGCCATCAGACTGTTAAACAGCCACCACTAACATTGAGTGGCTGCTGCCAACACACTGACTCAACTCCAGCCACTTTAATAATGGGAATTGATGGGAAATTATGTAAAATATATCACTAGCCACTTTAAACAATGCTACCTAATATAATGTTTACATACCCTACATTATTCATCTCATATGTATACGTATATACTCTACTCTATATCATCTACTGCATCTTTATGTAATACATGTATCACTAGCCACTTTAACTATGCCACTTTGTTTACATACTCATCTCATATGTATATACTGTACTCAATACCATCTACTGTATCTTGCCTATGCCGCTCTGTACCATCACTCATTCATATATCTTTATGTACATATTCTTTATCCCCTTACACTTGTGTCTATAAGGTAGTAGTTTTGGAATTGTTAGCTAGATTACTTGTTGGTTATTACTGCATTGTCGGAACTAGAAGCACAAGCATTTCGCTACACTCGCATTAACATCTGCTGACCATGTGTATGTGACAAATAAAATTTGATTTGATTTGATTTGTGTGATTGACCAAACCTGAGAAGGGTTAAACTATATCAGTTTGCTTGTATAACAAACAATTTTTATTAATTTGATTAATAATTATTTTTTGTTCATATGGTTAGCCAATTCTATATGTCCTATCAGATAATATTTGTATATAAATATGATCAGGGGTATAACTTTCACTGGGGACAGGGGAGACATGTCCATTCTGAAATTGGATTTTTGTTCACCCCCGTTTTATCATTGGAATGTGATACAAAACGATGCAACAGTGTGCTTTAGGACCATGCAGACACATCTGAGCGGTCGGGTAGGTTGTTTGGAGTTTTTATCTGACTGGATAAAAACGGTATTTCTAAAACCAAAGTTGTGTCCCTGAATATTATGCATTTTAACAATAAAACGAGAAGAGACCACAGATAGAAGAAGGATAAAGGAAAACATTACCAAAGAGAGGAACATGGAGGAGGAAGACCAGAGGTTGTGGATGATGTACAGTATATACTTCAGGGATGTGTCTCTTTTTGTTATCTGAAATGATGAAGCTGAATCAATATCCTGATAATGTTAGTCTACTGATACACCAAAAACACAACATTTCTAGTGAGGTTTTAGGATGGTTAGATTAAGCTGAATAGTTGCATTTATTTTCTCATACAGCCACAACTCAACAGCTCTCACTCACCACTAGGGTCCATGTGCTTTTTGTTCAATTAATATTTCCTATTACACGACAAGATAAAAAAAGAGTAAAGGGTCATTCCTCGTTTAATTGATTTGACTCTAGAATCAAACAACACATAAACAGTTTTTGTTCGTTGTTTTAATTGTCTAAAGGAAATATTAAATAAAGAGAAACGGAATAATGATTTGATTAATCAAATGTTGTGTTTTTAATTATCGGTTCTGGTTCAACCCGTGTAACATACATTTTGGCCAATTAATAGTCGTGGCTTCCTGACAACATAGAAAATGATAAATGGGTCTTTCTTCATGTTTTAGATCTACAAATGTAATAGAATAAACGTTTTAAAAAAAGTTTCTCATTCCAATGGTTTGATGATTAACAGTGGGTCATATTTTCCCTTCTACCATCAGGCAGGCGGTACAGGTCTCTACGTTCCTGCACTAGCAGGCTCAAGAACCGTTTCTTTCCAGCTACTGTAACTCTGCTGAACTCTGTGACAAGGCACTAGCCATATCCACCCGCCCACTGCTTAGTACGGCCTCTCAGGGACCTTGTTGCACTACTGTCTTTGCACTCTTCACGGTACTACTGGACTCTGACATTGCTTTGCAAAGTCTGATTAAGGACATTATTCAGTTGTACATGAACCCGTCTACCTCAGTAACCTCATTGCTGCTATCCCTGCATTTTAGTTGCATGCTTCCTTGCACTTTGAATTTGCCTTCTTGCACATTTAGACTTGCCATTTGCTTTCATTGCACATTTATACATCATACTTAATAACATACTTTGTACTTAATTGTTTCACTTGTAAATTTGTTGTACTCTTTTATTTGCTCTTCTGGTCAGATGCCAACTGCATTTTGTTGTACTGTACTTGCTCAATGACAATAAAGTTGAATCTAATCTAATCTAATCTAATCATGTGATCAGTACTGAGTCCAAATTGGCGTAGATCAGTGAGACAGTCACTTCCACAACGTTTACTACATTAACAACTAACCAGTAGCCTACATAATAGTGGACAGGCTCTATAATATGCCACTGATCACAATAAGCTTCAGTGCCTAAGAGCTTAGATAACATTACCACATAGGCAGTCAGCCGCGGTCTGGTGAAATTCACGTGTCATGACCAATGATCTATACAGTGGTCATGACACATGGATAACAGTTTTTAGTTTTGCCTATGTCAGGATCTGGCCATGTGTGATGAGCCTATATGCTACATCAATAATAAGGTATAATATTTAAAAAATAGCTCTTATTTTATTTTACCTTTATTTAACTAGGCAAGTCAGTTAAGAACAAATTCTTATTTTCAACGTCAGGAAATGCGGACGTTGCGCATCGCAGAGTTTCAATTAACGTATCATATGCTATAGGTCACGGGGAGTTTCAAATAAAGTGTCATATGCTATAGGTTTGATACGCACAATGCTTAAAGACCAGGGCCCGGTTTCCCAAAATCATCTTGGTTCATCTTTATGGTTCTAACAACAAACTTAGCCTTAAGATGCTTTTGGTAAACTGGGCCTTGGGCCACGTTTCCCATAGCCTTCCTTTAGTGTTAAAATCATAGTTTGAACCATCTTACGATGTATCTTTAGCAGCAGAGGAATTTCCCAGAGCCTTCCTTAGTAACTTGGCTCTTGAAACCGATGCACATCTACGAGTAATCCAACCCACTCTTAGAGCGCTAAAGTGCACCGTCAGGCTTATTTTCTGCCTTTACCTCACAATATATAATTCTAAAACAATGTATAAATGCTTTGTGCAAATGGAAATGATCATACAATGATAAATGTTTAATTTGGGTAATGTATAGGATCTAAATTACACTGAACAAATATATAAATGCAACATGCAACAATTTCAAAGATTTTACTGAATTAAAGTTACAGTTCATATAAGGAAATCAGTCAATTTAAATAAATTAATTAGGCCCTAATCTATGGATTTCACATAACTCAGAATACAGATATGCATCTGTTGGTCACAGATGCCTTAAAGAAAAGTTAAGGGCATGGATCAGAAAACCAGTCAGAATATGGTGTGACCACCATTTGCCTCATGCAGTGCAACACATCTCCTTCATTGTTGATTGTGGCCTGTGGAATGTTGTCCCACTCTTCTTCAATGGCTGTGCAAAGTTGCTGGATATTGGCGGGAACTGGAACATTCTGTCATGCACGGCAATCCAGAGCATCCCAAACATGCTCAATGGGCGACATGTCTGGTGAGTATGCATGCCATGGTAGAACTGGGACATTTTCAGCTTCCAGGAATTGTGATCCTTGCGACATGGGGCCGCGCATTATCATGCTGAAACATGAGGTGGTGGTGGCGGATGAATGGCACGACAGTGTGCCTTAGGATCTCGTCACGGTATCTCTGTGCATTCAAATTGCTATCGATAAAATGCAATTGTGTTCCTTTTCTGTAGCGTATGGCACCACATACCATAACCCCACCGCCACCATGGGGCACTCTGTTCACAACGTTGACATCAGCAAACCACTCGCCCACACGATGCCAAACACGCTGTCCTCCATCTGTCCGGTAAAGTTGAAACCGGGATTAATCTGTGAAGAGCACACTTCTCCAGCATGCCAGTGGCCATCGAAGGTCAGCATTTGCCCACTGAAGTTGGTTCCAACTCTGAACTGCAGTCAGGTCAAGGTCCTGGTGAGGATGACTAGCATGCAGATGAGCTTCCCTGAGACGGTTTCTGACAGTTTGTGCAGAAACTTTTTGTTTGTGCAAAACACAGTTTCACCAGCTGTCCGGGTGGCTGGCTAGCCTCCCTACACTGGCTTCCTGTCAAGGCAAGGGCTGATTTCAAGGTTTTACTGCTAACCTACAAAGCATTACATGGGCTTGCTCCTACCTATCTCTCTGATTTGGTCCTGCCGTACATACCTACACGTACGCTACGGTCACAAGACGCAGGCCTCCTAATTGTCCCTAGAATTTCTAAGCAAACAGCTGGAGGCAGGGCTTTCTCATATAGAGTTCCATTTTTATGGAATGGTCTACCTACCCATGTGAGAGACGCAAACTCGGTCTCAACCTTTAAGTCTTTACTGAAGACTCATCTCTTCAGTGGGTCATATGATTGAGTGTAGTCTGGCCCAGGAGTGTGAAGGTGAACGGAAAGGCTCTGGAGCAATGAACTGCCCTTGCTGTCTCTGCCTGGCCGGTTCCCCTCTTTCCACTGGGATGCCTCTAACCCAAATACAGGGGCTGAATCACTGGCTTACTAGGGCTCTTTCATACTGTCCCTAGGAGGGGTGCGTCACCTGAGTGGGTTGAGTCACTGATGTGGTCATCCTTGTCTCAGGATGGTAAGTTGGTGGTTGAAGATATCCCTCTAGTGGTGTGGGGGCTGTGCTTTGGCAAAGTGGGTGGGGTTATATCCTTCCTGTTTGGCCCTGTCCGGGGGTGTCCTCGGATGGGGCCACAGTGTCTCCTGACCCCTCCTGTCTCAGCCTCCAGTATTTATGCTGCAGTAGTTTATGTGTCGGGGGGCTAGGGTCAGTTTGTTATATCTGGAGTACTTCTCCTGTCCTATTCGGTGTCCTGTGTGAATCTAAGTGTGCGTTCTCTAATTCTCTCCTTCTCTCTTTCTTTCTCTCTCTCGGAGGACCTGAGCCCTAGGACCATGCCCTAGGACTACCTGACATGATGACTCCTTGCTGTCCCCAGTCCACCTGACTGTGCTGCTGCTCCAGTTTCAACTGTTCTGCCTTATTATTATTCGACCATGCTGGTCATTTATGAACATTTGAACATCTTGGCCATGTTCTGTTATAATCTCCACCCGGCACAGCCAGAAGAGGACTGGCCACCCCACATAGCCTGGTTCCTCTCTAGGTTTCTTCCTAGGTTTTGGCCTTTCTAGGGAGTTTTTCCTAGCCACCGTGCTTCTACACCTGCATTGCTTGCTGTTTGGGGTTTTAGGCTGGGTTTCTGTACAGCACTTTGAGATATCAGCTGATGTACGAAGGGCTATATAAATCAATTTGATTTGATTTGATTTGGAGGTGCTGTCCATTCAGCGGTGCTGAATTACAGGCGCGCCCTTAATGTGTGATTTGGTCAAGTTTTTTGAGTAGTACATTGTACACGCCATTAAAAAGACCTTTAAACCTAATGTAAACCTAATATTGTGGTGATAATGTCTGAAGGACATTTGTTTGCTTTTGCTGTTCTCCAAATAGCATTTTAGAGTTTAAAAATTGTGTCGAAGTACAGTAAATGAGCACCCCAAATAGCCATACCCTAGGTTTAGCTGAACCGATGGCTCATAGTTTAACACCATCTGCTCTAATTCGCTCAGGGAACAGTAATTGAAGAATATCTAAATGCATATTCCTATGCAACTGATTGAGATCAAATGGTTGGCATGCAGACCAGTGCTTGACTTGGACTGAAATAGGTTCCGGTGTGGTGAGATAACGCGATCGGTTGGAATAAGGCGATATGAGCGCTTATTTCAAAGAGCGCTCTGTATGCCATGTCCCAGTGAGCCGAGTTTGTTAACAAAACAGACCATGGGATGCCTTTTCACACAGAGATGCATTTGTCAAAAGATGGCGCTTGTTCTGTGTAAACTGTGCGATTATATTGGAGACAGGTTTAAAGCAGTGAATGTCATCTATTAGTTTGCTGTTATAGTATTTCTAAATAGCTGCCATATCAGCCAGGGAAACGAATTGTTCTCACTTTATGATAGAACACTCAGAGTTTTCTGCCTGACTGTGGCGCTATTTCAAATCAGGTGTAGACCTTACAGTGAAATGCTTACTTGCAAGCCCTTAACCAACAATGCAGGTTTAAGAAAAATACGTTTTAAGGAAGTATTTACTAAAATAAACTGAAGTAAAAAATAATAATACATTTTTTAAATATATATAATAAAATTAAAATAATAAGAAAAAAGCTGATAATTAAAGAGCAACAATAAAATAACAGTAGCAAGGCTATATGCAGGGGGTACCGGTACAGATTTAATGTGCGGGGGCACAGGTTAGTCAAGTTAATTGAGGTAAAATGTACATGTAGGTAGAGGTAAAGTGACTATGCATAGATAAAAAAGAGTAACAACAGGGGGTGGGTGGGTCAATGTAAATAGTCTGGGTAGCGGTTTAATTAGCTGTTCAGGAGTCTTATGGCTTGGGGGTAGAAGCGCTCTGGTACCGCTTGCCATGGGGTAGCAGAGAGAACAGTCTATGACTAGGTTGGCTGGAGTCTTTGGCAAGTTTTAGGGGCCTTCCTCTGACACCACCTTATAAAGAGGTCCTGTATGGCAGGAAGCTTGGCCCCAATGATGTACTGGGCCGCACGCACTATCCTCTATAGTGCCTTGCGGTCGGAGGCTGAGCAGTTGCCATACCAGGCGGTATGGCAACAACCAGTCAGAATGCTCTCGATGGTTCAGCTGTTTAACTTTTTGAGGATCTGCCAACAATTTTCAGTCTCCTGAGGGGGAATAGGCATTGGCATTTTTGGTGTGTTTGGACCATGGTAGTTCGTTGGTGATGTGGACACCAAAGACCTTGAAGCTCTCAGGCCTATCAGTGTTGTGTTGTCGGCAAACTTAATGATGGTGTTGGAGTTGTGCTTGGCCATGCAGTCATGGGTGAATTGTTATGATTTCTTGTGATCAGAAAAAAACAACTTATTTTGTTCAAATAGAGATATAATTCAATTGTGTGTGTTTAAAAAAATATGGGCCTGGCTGAGAATAGAACATTCAGTTTTCTGCCTGAGTGTGGCGCTGTTATTCTTGAGTATCTTGGGACCAGAACAAAACTACATATTATATTCAACTAGACATTGAAAAAGATGGTGTTTCTCATCTTATTCTTGTTGTGGTTATCCATGGTTGTTTTTTTGTTTTTTTTACCAGGTAACAAGAACTGAAAACAAAGAAAACATGAGTTGAACCAATAGAGTCCTTATTTTACTCAACTATAGATTGAATTAAATGTTGTTTCTTTGAAAAGATGGGCCTGGCTGACATGAAGAATACATTAAGTGGAAAGGATACACAGACATAGAGGTTGATTATCTTTCTGCACATCTCTTTATTTACAGAGCTGGCTGCCATGTTTAACACAAACACAGTACATTGAATGCTACCTGAATTGATCCAGAAAAGTAACATAAGTAGGACTACTGTATCACAGGAAGGTGAAACAGTTGTGTGTGTGTGTGGGGGTGTTTGTCAGATTATCCCGTGTCCACAGAAACACTTTTGATTATTCTCTACCCCCAGTGCATGTGGTTTACTATGGTCTTAGCCATGTTCTCACTAAGCCTCATCTTTTCTCATCTTTTCTCTTTCTCTGTCTCCCCTTCCTGAGGGCCTGAGGCTCTTGGACCACGACTGAGGACACCCTGGCCTTACACCTGGAGGTGCCTGGCCCAATTCCACCTGGTCCCCCTCTACCTGCCTGTTACTTTAAAGTGTGTGAGAAAGGGGTATTTAGCCCCCTCAAGCCAATGTCTCCACGCCTTCAGAGCCTTGACAACAGCCAAGAGCTCCCGGTCCCCCACATCATAATTTCGCTCCGCCTGAGCTTCTTCGAAAATAAAGCACAGGGGCGGAGCTTTGGTGGCGTGCCCGAGCACTGAGAGAGCACGGCTCCTATCCCAGCCTCGGACGTGTCCACCTCCATTATGAACGCCAAAGAGGGATCCAGATGAGCCAGCACGGGAGCCAAGGTAACCAGAGCCTTCAGGTGACCAGAAGCCCTAGAAACCAATGCACTTCCTTTACCGTGGTGGATGTAGGCCAATTACGCACGGCTGAAATGTGGTCACTCTCCATCTCCATGCCTGAAGTGGAAATTCTGTACCCTAGGAAGGAGACGGACTGTTGGAAGAACAGACATTTCTCAGCCTTGACATACTGTTCATGCTCAAACAATCGACCAAGCACCTAGCGCACCGGGGACACATACTCGGTGCGTGTAGTGGAGTATATCAGAATGTCGTTGATATACACCACTACACCCTCCCCGTGCAGGTCCCGAGAGGATAATCTCCTCAACATAGGCCTGGAAGACTGATGGAGCATTCATCAACCCATACGGCATGACGAGGTACTCATAGTGCCCTGAGGTGGTACTAAATGCCATCTTCCACTCGTCCCCCTCCCGGATACACACCAGGGTGTAAGCGCTCCTGAGATCCAATTTTGTGAAGAAGCGTGCCCCGTGCATTGACTTCTTACAGAAGGCGAGAGCCAAATTGGCATATTCTGAGGGGATGCGCACGGTGGAGACCTGGTCTGGACTTTCCACCGTAGTCGCACCGATGAAAACCCCAACACACCTCCCTGAGCACGCTCGTGACCACCCCTTGAGAGCAATCTGTTGCCACGAAATAGTGGGGTCATGACAGACCAACGAGGGTAGGCCCAACCCCATGGAAAACGAGGAGAATCAATAAGGAAGAGACTGATTCTCTCCTTGTGACCCTCCTGCGTAACCATGCTTAGTGGAGCGGTGGCCTCCCTAATCAGCCCTGACCCTAATGGTCGACTATCTAGGGCGTGCACAGGGAAGGGCATATCCACAGGAACAAGGGGAATCCCTAAACTATGGGCAAATGAACGGTCAATAAAATTCCCAGCTGCGCCTGAATCTACTAGTGCCTTATGCTGGGAATGCGGGGAAAACTCAGGAAATGTAATAAACACATACATGTGAGCAACTGGGGGCTCTGGGTGAGCCTGGTGCCGACTCACCTGGCTCACCCCCCCCCCCCCCCCCCCCAGCACCGACCAGCAGTGTGCCCTCTGTGGCCACAGTTGGTGCAGGGAATGGCCTCTCCTCCGGTCGCCCTAAGTGCAGCACCTCCCAGCTCCATGAGCGTAGGAGCAGAGGTGCTGGGGGATGGAACTGACAGGCCCCGATCCGGACATCCTCGTGCAGACTGTACCGGTAGTGATCGATCAGGGCCCTGTCGTTCTATTTCACGCTGGCGGCCAGGAAGTCCAAAGTGAAATCCTGCGCGCTCCTCGTCCCCTGCCTCAGGTGGAACAGACGTTCACCCACCGCTCGACCCTCAGGCGGGTGGTCGAAAACTGCCCAAAAGCGGCAGGTGAACTCTGCGTAAACTCCAGGGCTTTGCCTGAGGGGCAGGAGACAAGGGCTCTCACGTGCCGAAGGACCCGGGTGTACGGTCGCCAGGTAGAGCTCCAGCTGGAGTAGCAACCCCTGGCATCCGACAGCAGTCCCATCATACTCCCTCGGGAGCGCGAGCCGAATCCCGCTGGGACCAGGTGAAGGATGGGTGGACAGTGGGGCCTGCTGTAGTGGGGCTGGTGGAGGCGCTGGACGACCTCCTCCTCTCTCCCAACGATCTATTGTCTGCAGCACGTGATCCATGGCGGTGCCCAGACGTTGCAATATGGTCGCGTGCTGCTGGACGCGCTCCTCTATCGCCATAGGGAGGGCGTCTGCTCCTGCTGACTCCATTCTCAGGTGAGTAATTCTGTAATGAGGTCTGTGTGTTGCTTGTGTAGAGGAGTCAGGCGCAGGACAGCAGACATGAGTAAATAAATGTAATTTACTCAAAAATAGATCAAATACAATAAAGCGAGCCCACATAATGGGCCGTATTACACACAAACAATTACTCACAAACAAACATGGGGGAACAGAGGGTTAAATAATGAACAAGTAAATGGGGGATTGAAACCAGGTGTGTAAGACAAAGACAAAATAAATGGAAAATGAAAAATGGATCGGCGATGGCTAGAAGGCCAGTGACGTCGACCGCCTTTTCATAGCTCTTTGTAATGAAAAATTCTTCATTATCAATTCTTTATTTTGTTATTTCTTCAAACAATCAATCTTTATTATCGATAAAAATTGCAATAATGAAGCTGGTCAACGACCACCCATCGGTAATCTTTGAGAGCCCAACGTTACAGAGGAATCATGGGTCTTATATTGCAAACACTAAAATGCTTAGTTGTGGCTGGTTCCACCCTTCCCCGGCAGATCTGGGCATCATATTGGGTTCATCTTGTGAGTTATGTGAACTGGGTGTTGTTTTACCCACAGGCTTAGTTTCTAAGATTTTAAGATGATTAAAGACAAAGAGGGGTTTGTTCTACTCCTCCAGGCTATCTCTATCTCGGGTCACACACAGGCCAACTCATTCTATGGAATGCAGGCTGTAGGTTTTATCACCAAGCCATCACAAATCAGTTGCTAGCTCCAAGTCTCGAGGCCCAACTCAGTCACACTCACACAGATGAGAAAGTACTCATCAAAGCTATTCGATGCATAAACAGTATTTTAACAGAATCTTGTAATTTTTGTACCATATCTGTCACACACGTCTAAAACAATTATCTGATTACAAAAAATTCTAGAATGGTTATTTTTTTAAATGACAGGCTAAATTCTAATGTAAAGTCCCATACCGGACGCTTCCGATTAGATAGTATATATGAAATCTGGATTCAGTATGACAATCACTTTTCAAACATATTCACTTCATCTGTGGCCTGCAGAATTCTGGCCCATTGCATTTTCCATGTCTTGTCGGGTTGTTCAGTTTTTTACTTTTTTGGGATCGCTAATGAAGAGGTTACAGTGTATTTCAATTATAACCCAATAAACAATATAAACTATATATACAAAAGTATAACGACACCCCTTCAAATGAGTGAATTCGAAATGAGTGAACAAAATTTAGCAAACATCCATGCAATCTCCGTAGACAAACAACGGCAGTAGAATGGCCTTACTGAAGAGTTCAGTGACTTTCAACGTGGCACCGTCATAGGATGCCACCTTTCCAACAAGTCAGCTCGTCAAATGTCTGTCTTGCTAGAGCTGCCCCGGTCAACTATAAGTGCTGTTATTGTCAAAGTGGTAGGCCACACAAGCTCACAGAACAGGATCGCTGTGTGCTGAATGAAACACTAGCTATGAGTTCCAAACTGCCTCTGGAAGCAATGTCAGCACAAGAACTGTTCATCTGGAGCTTAATGAAATAAGTTTCCGTGGCTAAGCAGCTGCACTCAAGTGTAAGATCACCATGCACAATGCCAAGGTTCGGTTGGAGAGGTTTTAGAGCTACCATTGGACTCTGGAGGAGTGGAAATGCGTACTCTGGAGTGATGAATCACGCTTCACCATCGTGGAGTCCAACAGACAAATCTGGGTTTGGTGGACGCCAGGAGAACGCTACCTGCCCCAAATCACAGTGCCAACTGTAAAGTTTGGTGGAGAAGGAATAATGGTCTGGGGCTGTTTTTCATGGTTTGGGCTAGGCCCTTTAGTTCCATTGAAGGAACATCTTAATGGTACAGCCTACAATGACATTGTAGACATTTCTGTGCTTCCAAGTTTGTGGCAACAGTTTGGGGAAGGCCGTTTCCTATTTCAGCATGACAATGACCCCGTGCACAAAGCGAGGTCCATACAGAAATGGCTTGTCGAGATCGGTGTGGACGAACATGACTGGCCTGCACAGAGCCCTGACCTCAATCCCATTTAACACCTTTGGGATGAATTGGAACACCGACTGCGTGCCAGGCCTAATCGCCCAACATCAGTGCCTGACCTCACTAATGCTCATATGGCTGAATGGAAGCAAGTCTCCGCAGCAATGTTCCAACATTTAGTGGAAAGCCTTCCCAGTAAAAGGGGAACCAACTTGGCATAGGCAATGTGCAATAGATGGTATAAAACACAGTATATACAGTTGAAGTCGGAGGTTTACATATACCTTAGCAAAATACATTTATTTATCACAATTCCTGACATTTAATCCTAGTAAACATTCCTTGTCTTAGGTCAGTTAGTATCACCACTTTATTTTAAGAATGTGAAATGTCAGAATAATAATAGAGAGAATTACTTATTTCAGCTTTTACTTCTTTCATCACATTTCCAGTTGGTCAGAAGTTTACGTACACTCAATTAGTATTTGGTAGCATTGCCTTTAAATTGTTTAAATTGGGTCAAACGTTTTGGGTAGCCTTCCACAAGCTTCCAACAAAAAGTTGGGTGAATTGTGGCTAATTCCTCCAGACACAGCTGGTGTAACTGAGTCAGGTTTGTAGGCCTCCTTGCTCGCGCATGCTTTTTCAGTTCCGCCCACAAATGTTCTATAGGATTGAGGTCAGGGCTTTGTGATGGCCACTCAAATCTCTTGACTTTGTTGTCCTTAAGCCATTTTGCCACAACTTTGGAAGTATGCTTGAGGTCATTGTCCATTTGGAAGGCCCATTTGCGACCAAGCTTTAACTTCCTGACTGATGTCTTGAGATGTTGCTTCAATATATCCACATAATTTTCCAGCCTCATGATGTCATCTATTTTGTGAAGTACACCAGTCCCTCTTGCAGCAAAGCACCCCCACAACATGATGCTGCCACCCCCGTGCTTCACGGTTGGGATGGTGTTCTTCAGCTTGCAAGCTTCCTCTTTCTCCTCCAAACATAACGATGGTCATTATTGCAAAACTTTTACATTTTTGTTTCATCAGACCAGAGGACATTTCTCCAAAAAGTATGATCTTTGTCCCCATGTGCAGTTGCAAACCGTAGTCTGACTTTTTATGGCGGTTTTGGAGCAGTGGCTTCTTCCTTCCTGAGCGGCTTTTCAGGTTATGTCGATATAGGACTCGTTTTACTGTGGATATAGATACTTTTGTACCTGTTTCCTCCAACATCTTCACAATATCCTTTGCTGTTGTTCTGGGATTGATTTGCACTTTTCGCACCAAAGTAAGCTCATCTCTAGGAGACAGAATGCGTCTCCTTCCTGATGATGGCTTTATGATGGCTGCGTGGTCCCATGGTGTTGATAGTTGCGTACTATTGTTTGTTCAGATGAATGTGGTACCTTCAGGCGTTTGGAAATTGCTCCCAAGGATGAACCAGACTTGTGGAGGTCTACAATGTTTTTTTCTGAGGTGTTGGCTGATTTCGTTTGATTTTCCCATGATGTCAAGCAAAGAGGCACTGTGTTTGAAGGTAGGTCTTGAAATACATCCACAGGTGCACTTCCAATTGACTCAAATTATGGCAGAAGCTTCTAAAGCCATGACAAGCCATGAATTTTCCAAGCTGTTTAAAGGCACAGTCAACTGAGTGTATGTAAACTTCTGACCCACTGGAATTGTGATACAGTGAATTATAAGTGAAATATTCTGTCTGTAAACAATTGTTGGAAATGTTACTTGTGTAATGCAATAACTAGATGTCCTAACCGACTTGCCAAAACTATAGTTTTGAAATTTGTGGAGTGGTTGAAAATGGATTTTGATGACTCCAGCCTAAGTGTATGTAAACCTCCGACTTAAATTGTTCATGTGATATGAGTAATGTAAGATATGTAAACATAAAAATGGCATTACTTAGAGTGGCACTGTATAAAGTGTCTAGTGATCCATTTATTAAAGTGGCCAGTGATTGGGTCTCAATGTAGGCAGCAGCCTCTCTGAGTTAGTGATTGCTTTTTAGTAGTCCTATGGTCTTGACATAGAAGCTGTTTTTCAGTCTCTTGGTCCCAGCTTTGATGCACCTGTACTGACCTCGCCATCTGGATGGTAGCGGCGTGAACAGGCAGTGGCTCGTTTGGTTGACGTCCTTGATGATATTTTTGGCCTTCCTGTGACATCGGGTGCTGTAGGTGTCATGGAGGGCAGGTAGTTTGCCCCCGGTGATTGTGCAGATCACACCACCCTCTGGAGAGCCTTGTATTTGAGGTCGGTGCAGTTGCCATACCAGGCTGTGATACAACCCGACAGGATGCTCTCGATTGTGCATCTGTAAAGGTTTGTCAGGGTTTTGGGTGACAAGACAAATTTCTTCAGCCTTCTCCACTGCTGTCCCTTCGATGTGGATAGGAGTGTGCACCCTCTGCTGTTTTTATTTGAGAAATTTAGAAAATAAAAATAGAAAAATCTATGTACAGTGTGTGCAAATGTAGAAGAGTAGGGAGGTAGGCAATAAATAGGCCATAGAGGCAAAATAATTACAATTTAGATGTAATACTGGAGTGATAGATGTGCAGATGATGATGTGCAAGTATAGATACTGGGGTGGTTGGGTGTGCTTTTTACAGATTGGCTGTGGTACAGTGGTCGGTAAGCTGCTCTGACAGCTGATGATTAAAGTTGCAATTCGTTCCAGTCATTGGCAGCAGAGAACTGGAAGGAAAGGCAGCCAAAGCAAGTGTTAGCTTTGGGGATGACCAGTACAATATACCTGCTGGAGCGTGTGCTACGGGTTGGTGTTGCTATGGTGACCAGTGAGCTGAGATAAGGCGGGGCTTTACCTAGCAAAGACTTATAGATGACCTGGAGCCAGTGGCTTTGGTGACGGATATATAGTGAGGGCCAGCCAACGAGAGCATACAAGTCGCAGTGGTAGGTAGTATATGGGGCTTTGGTGACAAAACAGATGGCACTGTGATAGACTACATCCAGTTTGCTGAGTAGAGTGTTGGGGGCTATTTTGTAAATGACATCGCCGAAGTCAAGGATCGGTAGGATAGTATGTTTTACGAGGGTATGTTTGGCAGCATGAGTGAAGGAGGCCTTGTTGCAAAATAGGAAGCCAATTTTAGATTTAATTTTGGATTGGAGATGCTTAATGTGAGTATGGAAGGAGAGTTTACAGTCTAACCAGACACCTAGGTATTTGTAGTTGTCCACATATTCTAGGTCAGAATCGTCCAGACTAGTGATGCTAGTCGGGCGTGAGGTTGCGGGCAGACATCGGTTGAAGAGCATGCACAGAGTTTTACTAGCATTTAAAAGCAGTTGGAGGCCACGGAAGGAGTGTTGTATTATGGCGTTGAAGCTTGTTTGGAGATTTGTTCGCACAGTGTCCAAAGAAGGCCCTTCTTTGGACACTGATGTATACAGAATGGTGTCGTCTGCGTAGAGGTGGATTAGAGAATCACCAGCAGCAAGAGCGACATCATATATACAGAGAAAAGAGTCGGCCCGAGAACTGAACTTTGTGGCACCCCCATAGAGACTGCCAGCGTTTCGGACAACAGGCTCTCCGATTTGACACACTGAACTCTATCTGAGAAGTAGTTGGTGAACCAGGCAAGGCAGTCATTTGAGAATCCAATGCTACTTAGTCTGCCGATAAGAATGCGGTGATTGACAGAGTCGAAAGCCTTGGCCAGGTCGATGAAGACAGCTGCACAGTACTGTCTTTTATCGATGGCGGTTATGATATTGTTTAGGATCTTGATTTTGGCTGATGTGCAGTTTCCTGAAGTCCACAATCATCTGCTTTTTTTTGTTGACATTGGGTGAGAGGTTGTTTTCTTGACACCACACTCCGAGTGCCCTCACTTCCTCCCTGTAGGTTGTCTCGTTGTTGTTGGTAGTCAAGCCCACTACTGTTGTGTCATCTGCAAACTTGATGATTGAGTTGGAGGCGTGCATGGCCACGCAGTCGTGGGTGAACAGGGAGTACAGGAGGGGGCTGAGCAAGCATCCTTGTGGGGCCCCAATGTTGAGGGTCAGAGAAGTGGAGATATTGTTTCCTACCTTTACCACCTGGGGGGGGGGGGGGGGGGCGGCCCGTCAGAAAGTCCAGGACCCAATTGCACAGGGTGGGGTGGAGACCCAGGGCCTCCAGCTTGATGATGAGCTTGGAGGGTAGTATGGTGTTGAATGCTGAGCTTTAGCCAATGAACAGCATTCTTACATAGGTATTAATTTTGTCCAGATGGGACAGGGCAATGTGCAGTGTGATGGTGATTGTGTCGTCTGTGGACCTTTTGGGGTGGTATGCAAACTGAAGTGGGTCTAGGCTGGCCGGTACGGTGGAGGTGATATGATCCTTAACTAGTCTCTTAAAGCACTTTAGAACTGAGTGCTATGGGATGGTAGTCATTTAGTTCAGTTATCTTTGCCTTCTTGGGTACAGGAACAATGGTAGCCATCTTGCAGCATGTGGGGACAACAGATTGGGATAGGAAGTGATTGAATACGTCCGTAAACACACCAGCCAGCTGGTCTGCGCATGCTCTTGGGACGCGGCTAGGGATGCCATCTGGGCCAGCAGCCCTGCGAGGGTTAACATGTTTAAATTGTTTTCTTAAGTTAGCCACGGAGAAGGAGGCGGGGCGCAGTCCTCATTAGCAGGCCACAATAGTGGCACTGTATTATCCTCAAACCAGGCAAAGAAGGTGTTTAGTTTGTCTGGAAGTGTGAAGCTGGTTTTCATTTTGGTTTTCATTTCCTGTAGACCCTGCAACATACGTCTCGTGTCTGAGCCATTGAATTGCGACTCCACCTTATCCCTGTAGTGGCATTTTGCTTGTTTGACTGCCTTGCAGAGTAAATAACTACACTGTTAATATTCAGTCATATTCCCAGACCTCTTTCCATGGTTAAATGTATTGGATCGCGCTTTCAGTTTTACGCGAATGCCGCCATCCATCCACGGTTTCTGGTTAGGGTAGGTTTTAATGGTCACAGTGGGTATAACATCTCCAATGCACTTCTTTATAAACACACTCACCGAGTCAGCGTATAGGTCGATGTTGTTCTCTGAGGCTGACCGGAACATATTCCAGTCCGAGTGATCAAAACAATCTTGACACTTGGCTTCCGATTGATCGGACCAGTGTTGAATGGTTCTCGTCACTGGTACATCCTGTTTGAGATTCTGTCTATAAGACGATAGGAGCAAGATGGCGTCATGGTTGGATTTGCCGAAGGGAGCGCGGGAGAAGGCTTTGTATGCATTGCGGAAGTTAGAGCAGCATTGGATGAGGATTTTGCCCATGTGCGTAGCGCAATCAATATGCTGGTAGATTTTAGGTAGCCTTGTTCTCAAATGTGCTTTGTTAAAATCCCCAGCAATAATAAATGCAGCTTCAGGATATATGGTTTCCAGTTTCCATGTAGTCCAGTGAAGTTCCTTGATGGCCATCTTGGTGTCTGCTTGAGGGGGAATGTACACAGCTGTGACTATAACTGATGAGAATTCTCTTGTTAAGTAAAATGGCCGGTATTTGATTGTAAGGAAACATAGGTTGGGTGAGCTTGAGTTCCTGTATGTTGTTATGATTACACCATGAGTCGTTAGTCATGAAGCATACACCCCTGCCCTTTCTCTTCCCAGAGAGGTGTTTAACTCTGTCGGCGCGATGCATGGAGAAGCCCGGTGGCTGAACCGATTCCGACAACATATCCCGAGAGAGCCATGTTTCCGTGAAACAGAGAATGTTACAATCTCTGATGTCTCCCTGGAATGCAACTATTTCATTAAATTAACTTCCTTATTTACATGACGGTTCATGTGACTTGGTTACCATCAGGTACTAGCCAAGTAGCTTAGTCATTCAACAAATCAAATCTATCGTCATCCGTTTCGAAATACCTAAAAATTATAACCCAAGTTATGACATAGCAAGAGGGTTATCAGACCTTTGTCACTATCCATGGAAGCAACAAGTTTTTAAAATTGTTTTTATGATCAGACCTAGGTAGCAGCCAATGCAGCTGGAGAACATGCTAGCTAAGCTAGCTAATGTACGGATAAAAAAAATTCTGCATTCACAACACGCTCAATAATAACTATGCTACCCCCTAACATGTTCATAAAAACACGTGGTGTAGTTTTAGTATGTTTCTCTGACTCCTTAGTAATGTTAGCAGTACTTGAAACAAGCTAAACTGCCTAGCAGCCATTTCCCCAACTGTTAACAGTTGTTATGGTTAAGGTGTCACGTGACCATTTATCTTGTAAATAAATTGTAAACGAGATTTCAAAACATGTTGTTTGTCAATCATCTCCTTTGTTTTGTTGATGTTGAGTGTGAGGTTATTTTCCTGACACCACACTCTGAGGGCCCTCACCTCCTCCCTGTAGGCCGTCTCGTCGTTGTTGGTAATCAAGCCTACCACTGTAGTGTCGTCCACAAACTTGATGATTGAGTTGGAGGCGTGCATGGCCACGCAGTCGTGTGTGAACAGGGAGTACAGGAGAGGGCTCAGAACGCACCCTTGTGGGGCCCCAGTGTTGAGGATCAGCGGGGTGGAGATGTTGTTACCTACCCTCACCACCTGGGGGCGGCCCGTTTCTGAGGTCATTTGAACGTTCTTAGAACAATATGTTTCTACCTTACCAAAATAGAACCATTTCCTAAAGCTTCTCCTTTGGTTCTTAGAGAAATCACTTTCCCACAACGTTCCGAGAACGTTCTGTGAAAGTAATTTCTCTAAGAACCAAAGGAGAACCTTTAGGGAACATTACAGGAACGTTCAGCGCTACCTGGGTCATACTTGTCAGGTATAGTTCACTTTTATTGTATCTCACTAAAATACCCAATGAATGGTGGCCAATATTGAGAGATATCGTGAGGCTACCCTCATGTATCTGAAATTACATGATCAATTGATGTTTACTCATCATGGAAAGCATGCAGTAACTTGCTGTATAACTCTGACGATAGAACTAAAGTGCGCAATTGTTTTGCATGGAATAATCTGAAATTTGTAGTTGTGACTATGCTCTTCAAGAGGTATTACAACCAAATAGATAAGATTTATTTAACAATCCCTTGAAAACAACACGCAGTTAAATGTCAATGGTTTTAGCAGAGCTGGGCGTCTCCTTGCCCCCCAGCAGGCAAATTGAATGCTCGGCAACTTATTGTGACGTTTTATTGATAACGACCTACAGAAACTGAATGCTGACTGATGACTGGAGTAATTTTATTTCTAAGTGAGTAGATACAGTAAGATGTTTTTGAACACTTCAAAATGAATCATGAAAATGCCATGATTAAGATAAATAATGAATAATGATGAGTAAGAAAGTTAGAGGCTACAACAAAACATGCTAACCTCTCATCAATACTAATACCATGGGAGATTTGCATTTCTTGGATCTTAGTTCCTCTGTAACTTTCTCACATTTTATCATTCACAATTCGTTCATGATTATCCATAATCATAGCATCCACATTAATGCAGACATGTTCAGAAACATCTTCTATTCTTACTTACTTCCTTTCGTAGGTCTCTTTCCTCCTTCCCTAGCTTCCTTCCCTATCTTCCTTTTTTAGCATTCTTTCCTTCTTTCCTTTCCTAGCTCCCATTCATTTTTCATTCGACACAGAGAATAGACATATCTTCCCTGTCTCTCCTTCTCCTGCGGGGCAGCAATACCTCACTTACTCATGCTTCAAAACCAGCTGGTGAAGGGAGAGATGTGGATGATGTGTTCATCTGATGCCAAGGATAGACACATCTTCCTTGTCTCTCCTTCCAATAGTTTGGAAAATATACACTAACACTATCAACACCAGGTAGAATTCTCAGGTTTTGACCTCCTGTTGTTTAACTACAGTTTCCCCTTCTTACTTACAGTGGACTCACCAGAGGAGGCTGGTGGGAGGCGCTATAGGAGGATGGGCTCATTTTAATGGCTGGAATGGAATCAAATGTTCATGTTATCCAGCGCGTTGGTGACTATAACTGTAATACTGGCAACAATTTAATTACACTGTTTTTGCCCAACGTTTACTGGCACCGGTCATATTCAATGGGTGTTGAGCGTTTGGAAATTCATTAGTTATTCTGCTCTCTGGCACACTCAGACGAGGGTGCTCTAAAATCGGAATAGATAGCCAGAGTGAATTTACGAACGCGCCCTAAGTCTTTCGTTCTAAATCTATGGACTCGATCCAGTCATTTGATCTAAATGTCTGTTGCCTTGTTGGCTGGCAACGTTCTTATCCCTTGCTTGCTAGTTAGCCAACTCTGGCTAACACTGTCACGTCGAACAGTACAGCCAAAATAACAGCAACGTAGCTGTTTTTGCATTTGTTTAAGCTGTTTTCTAGTGATTTTTGTGGGGTACATCCATTACAATGAGCTAATGATGTGAAATTTCGTCTGGCATAGAACATTTGCTCTCTCACCAGGCCACTGTTCAGAAAAGATAGCCAACTACACAGCTAACACAATCACTTGAAACTGAAGTTGCATTTCGTGTTTTTCTATTGACATTTCTTTGTGTATATCCATAAAATGATCCTGAGTCATGATTTCGACTGGATGAGAAAAGCTGCCAGCCTGTCTGTCTCGTCCCGAACCCTGACACATTCATTACCACTGGAGATCGAATTTCAGTATTGAAACAATGTTGCAAATGTTGGAGAGACAGACAACAAGGTTATTACAAATCTTTGTTGTTGAAAGCCAAATGCTAGTCTAAAAGAAATGGAAGATAATGTCTAGATTATTTTTACAGTGTAGATCTAGTATATAAATAGCCTCATATGCTGAGGAAGTGAAGAGAGAAAGATGGGTCCAGGGCTAGGGATCCTAAGAGGCTCCCTGTGAGTAAACCGGGCTAATAGAGTGATAGGAATAACGTGTGCGCCAGTAAGGTTGCTTTCTGAGCGTTCATAGCCATGGTTATCA
This sequence comes from Oncorhynchus clarkii lewisi, assembly GCF_045791955.1. Taxonomy (NCBI): domain Eukaryota; kingdom Metazoa; phylum Chordata; class Actinopteri; order Salmoniformes; family Salmonidae; genus Oncorhynchus; species Oncorhynchus clarkii. The sequence goes on from NC_092158.1 coordinate 36,536,510, forward strand.
ACTGTACCGCAGAAATGGAACTGAAACAATGGAAAGTAGATGTTGTGGTGGTAGCTACAGAGAAATACTTGGGTGTATGAGATTTTACTGCAGAAGAGTTACAAGGTGTGTTAGTGGCAAGGTTTTAATGGGTGTTGGTAGGGCAATTTTGCTTCCTTTTCCAGTCCTTTGTCCCTTCCCTTTTTGTGTCATAAAGTGTAATGAATTCACACTCCAGAACAGTAGGCAGAAACATAGGGCTAAATAAGATACATATATTAATAGGGAGCCCGTTATCGGCCACGCACTTCAGTACAGTAGATGACGGTGTATGCACCTTTTAGTTGGTTGCGATCTGCCAATACAAATTTCAAGAAGAAGATAGGCGACGGAGCCCTGAGAAGGAGTACCAACATCTTTGCATTTCCACTAGTTACCTTAGACCAAAAAATGATAAAAACATAAAATTGCTTTTTAGTTGTAATTTAAAGTTATGGTTAGGCATAAGGTTAGCAGTGTGTTAAGGTTAGGTTTAAAATCAGATTTTAAGAAAATACATTTTAGAAATAGGCGGAGTTTATGAATGTGTGGTTGTGGTAAGTAGCGACGACAGTCTCGCGTGCACTTGCCGTAAAGCAGAACGTGTGGACGACGTCATACATTCAACATGGCGACCTCCGTAACGGTAGGCGGTGGTAAGTTTAATAGTATTGTACTTGAAATGCCAGTGTCTATTTCATTCTCTACCTCTTCTAAAGTGTGGTTTAGAATGAACTAAACATGGGATATGTTTTCATAGGGTTCACACTACTCAGGAGTGTTGCTGGGCAGATACGCTCAAGGTAAGGAGAACCAGCACACGAGGAAACAGCGCTGTAATTTCAGTGAAGGACAAATCAAGCAGTGAAGTTATATATGTGCTTACAACTTCCATAATTTTACCTATTACAAGTATTTGCCAGAATTTTTGTATTGCACCTCTTTCTGTCTATAACTTCTCAAACGTTAGCTAGCTAACGTTAGCTTCTTAGCGAAGTTCTCTTCTCTATCCAGGCTATTTGCCTTTGGTAAAACCCAGAAGCTCCCCTGCATCCACACCAGCGCCGCATTAGATGTCAACAAGAACTGGGACAGGAAGAACCTGCAAATGTTCCCACCACAGCATCCTGATGAAGCACGAAGACCTGCAGTGAGTTCCAACAACCAAGTGATACATACAGTAGTTATGGTTAAATAAAACATGTATTCCGATGGAAATCATTCCATATCTGACCATTTTATTGTTTTCAGTTGTTGCGATATACTAAATACAGACCAATATATTTATTTCACAGGAGGTGCACCACTGCAGGAGGCAAATCAAGTACAGCAAGGACAAGATGTGGTATCTAGCAAATATGGTGAGTGTAAAGGTTTGAATGTAAAAGCAACATGTTGAACACCTTCCAGATAGCCCTAGACAACAGATTTTTACTGCGTATTCTTACTCTTTAGATGCTATATTCAAAATCTCATAAATGTACTTTCTTTACTTAATCTTCTTGTCCCTCTTGGAAACATAACGAGTTCACCATGGCTCTCCTCACTCTTTTTTCTGTGCAAGGGCTTTTGCCTCTTGTAAAGAGATCCCTGGTTTACTAAGGTCTTGTAAAGGAGAGCATCGTCAGTTCTTTATTTTTTGCCACGCATGCACCAATCAATTTAATTCAATATGCTTGCACACATGCAGGACTTTTATCTTGACATGAGGTGGAGCAGAGAGGATGTAATTTCAGGCATATGCAGCAGACCCACGTTTGAAAAGTCTGTTTAAAGGCCTAATGCAGCCATTTTCTCTATCAAATAATTTCTCTAATTTCAGTTGAGGACCTTACTGTAATAGTTTTCCATAAAAATAATCAGAAAGAAACAACTTTTTTTGTTGCAAAAAATAATTTCTCAAGCTATGACTGTCTGGGAGTGGTCTGACTGGGGAGGGATATGTAATCTGAAAACAAGCTGTTATTGGAAGAGGGGTTTGGAACTCTTTATTGGGCTATATTAACTTATACTGACTAATGTCACCAGGCAAGCCAAACTCCACCCATCCAAAACATTTGATTTGAAGGTCCTGTTTAGGTTGTATATGCAATTCCTTTTAATGAAGCATCCAATAAAACATTTGCCAAAATGCAATTTGTGCAAAAACACCTAAACGGGCGTACCTGATGTGGTTCCATATGTAACAGAGATCAAAATCTCGACTAAGATCTTTGAAAGAGGGGGAATCTAAAGATGAAACAACTAGGATGTGTTGCTAATATGACTAGGATTGTGCCTTTGGCTTCTGGTCAATTAAAGTTGATTTGAAACAAAGAAATCAAGTGATGGACAGCAATACAGATAATACAAAGAAATGGTGTGCAGGTGAGGTTGGAAGCCACAAAAACCAATACAATACATAATTACAAAAATAAAAAGGTTTTCAAACGGATAACCTCCTAATTATAAATATATACATGAATTGATCAGTAGTCATGAAACAGTCATTTATAAAAACCACTTACATAAGTATTCAGACTAGAGGTCGACTGATTAATCGTAATGGCCGATTAATTAGGGTCGATTTCAAGTTTTCATAACAATCGGAAATCGGTATTTTTGGACGCCGATTTCCGATTATAAAATCAAATATTTTTATTTTTTATACCTTTTATTTAACTAGGCAAGTCTGTTAAGAACAAATTCTTATTTTCAATGACTGCCTAGGAACTGTGGGTTAACTGCCTTGTTCAGGGGCAGAACTACAGATTTTCACCTTGTCAGCTCAGGGGTTCCAATCTTGCAACTGCACAGTTAACTAGTCCAACACTCTAACCATTGCACTCCACGAGTAGCCTGCCAGTTATGCGAACGCAGTAGAAGCCAAGGTAAATTTCTAGCTAGCATTAAACTTATCTTATAAAAAACAATCAATCATAATCACTAGTTATAACTACTAATCCAGTTTAGCAGGCAATATTAACCAGGTGAAATTGTGTCATTTCTCTTGCGTTCATTGCATGCAGAGTCAGGGTATATGCAACAGTTTGGGCTGCCTGGCTTATTGCAAACTAATTTGCCAGAATTGTACATAATTATGACATACATTGAAGGTTGTGCAATGTAACAATAATATTTAGACTTGTGGATGCCACCCATTAAATTGAAGAAAAAAATACAGAACGGTTCCGTATTACACTGAAATAATAAACTTTTTTTTCTTCGAAATGATAGTTTCCGGATTCGATCGTATTTCTGTGTGTTATTATGTTATAATTAAGTCTGATTTGATAGAGCAGTCTGACTGAGCAGCAGCAGGCCCGTAATCATTCATTCAAACAGCACTTTTGTGTGTTTTGCCAGCAGCTCTTCGCAAGCACAGCGCTGTTTATGACTTCAAGCCTATCAGCCTAATGGCTGGTGTAACCAATGTGAAATGGCTACCTAGTTAGCTGGGTGTGCGCTAATACTGTTTCAAACGTCACTCGCTTTTAGATTTGGAGTAGTTATTCCCCTTGCGCTGCAAGGGCCGTGGCTTTTGTGGAGCGATGGGTAACGATGCTTCGAGTGTGGCTGTTGTCGATGTGTTCCTGGTTCGAGCCCAGGTAGGGGAGAGGAGGGGGATGGAAGCTATACTGTTACACTGGCAATACTATAGTGCCTATAAGAACATTCAATAGTCAAAGGTATATGAAATACAAATGGTATAGAGAGAAATAGTCCTATAAATACTAAACCTCTTACCTTGGAATATTGAAGTCTCATGTTAAAAGGAACCACCAACTTTCATATGTTCTCATGTTCTGAGCAAGGAACTTAAACGTTAGCTTTTTTACATGGCACACATTTTTACATGGCACATATTACTTTCTTCTCCAACACTTTGTTTTTGCATTATTTAAACCAAATTGAACTTGTTTCATTATTTATCTGAGACTAAATTGATTTTATTGATGTTTTATATTAAGGTAAAATAAGTGTTAATTCAGTATTGTTGTAATTGTCATTATTACAAATAAAAAAATGGCCCGATTAATTGGTATCGACCTTTTTGGTCCTCCAATAATCGGTATCGGTATCTGCGTTGAAAAATCATAATCGGTCGACCTGTATTTGAGGATTGTTTTATTTTTTATCCCATTCTTCTCTGCATATCCTCTCAAGCTCTGTCAGTTTTTATGGGGAGCGTTGCTGCACAGCTATTTTCAGGTCTCCAGAGATGTTCGATCATGTTCAAGTCCGGGCTCTGGCTGGAACATTCAGAGACTTGTCCCGATACCAATCCTGCGTTGTCTTGGCTGTGTGCATAGGGTCGTTGTTCAGTCTGAGGTCCTGAGCAGGTTTTTATGAATCTCTGTACTTTGCTCCATTCAGCTTTCCCTCAAACCTGACTAAAACAGACTGAAAAACATCCCCACAGCATGATGCTGCCACCACCATGCTTCACCGTAAGGATGGTGCCAGGTTTCTTCCAGATGTGATGCTTATTCAGGCTAAAGAGTTCAATCTTGGTTTCATCAGACCAGAGAATGTTGTTTCTCATGATCGGAGAGTCCTTTAGGTGCCTTTTGGCAAACTCTAAGCAGCTTGTCATATTCCTTTTACTGAGTGACTTCCATCTATCCACTCTACCATAAAAGGCCTGATTGGTGGAGTGCTGCAGAGATGGTTGTCCTTCTGGAAGGTTCTCCCATCTCCACAGAGAAACTCTGGAGCTCTGTCAGTGGCCATCGGGTTCTTGGTCACCTTCCCGACCAAGGCCCTTCTCCCCTGATTTTGCATTTTCACCCGGAGGCCAGCTCTAGGAAGAGTCTTGTTGGTTCCAAACTTCTTCCATTTAAGAATGATGGAGACCACAATGTTCTTGGGGACCTTCAATGCTGCAATCAAGTTGTAGAAAGATGATCAATGGAAACAGGATGCACCTGAGCTCAATTTCAAATCTCATAGCAAAAGGTCTGAACACTTAAATAAGGTATTTCTGTTTTTTATTTTTAATACATTTGCAAATGATTCTTACCTTGTTTTCTCTTTGTCATGAAGTATTGTGTATAGATTGAGAACGTTTTATTTTATCCATTTTAGAGTTCGGCTATAACAAAGTGGAAAAGGGGAAGGGTTCTGAATACTTTCCCGGTTGTGCTATATATGGAGGAAATTACTGAGCATCTCTTATAGCTTGTCTACGGTTCCCTATGCATTTGAATGTCTAATGGGAGTGGCACTTCAATTTTTATTTAAAAAAAAGGTAACTCTTTTTAATTGTGGCCATCCCAAGTTTAACACACAATTGCATTTTAGAAATATTGCGCAGTGACTGGTCTTATAAAAGCACATGTTGCACTCCAGCAGCAATGAGCTGAAGCGCTGCAGCAGCTCTAGTGTTGTCTGAGGTGATATTCTGCTCAAAACAGGCTCTGTCTGTATGTTGTGCGTGTGTGATAAATAAAAGACATGCCTAACGTAAATACACATGTGGCAATTTAATTCCACAATTTTGCTAATTAAGCTACCGATAAGCATTACGGCCATATGTTTTTCCGTGGACTGGTCTTTCCATCAATGAATAAAGTGTTAATTTGCAATTGGAATTATTTTTCTTCTACTGGTCAATTTGGCTGGCAACAATTTTATTTATCGGATTTTCCTTTTTTGGGGGGGGGGGGGGGGGGGGGTAAAAGCCTTGAATAATACTTTCCTGTGGATATTTTGACTGAAATTCCCAGTGTTAGGCTCTAAGGTCCAATGCCCTGCAAAAATGTCAAGTCATTTCAAATATAATCTTATTCAAGATTCGTGACGCACATGTGGTGGGTTTTTACGCTACGATGTTGTCCAAGAGGGATAGCGTCGTTGTATACACAGCTATGGCCTTCCCTGCTTTCACTTTCCATTGGGTTGTCCAGTGCCTTCCTTGTGCCTGTCCCATAGATTGGTTGTCATAAAATAATATAATGTAAGGCTGACCTTCTCTGACAGCCTTACTTGTAGGTTGTCCTTTTAAGTATGCTATTTTGTTAAATGCAGTCAAAAACACAATTTTTCCTGTGTTTTTATATATATTTCCACACTGAGGTTGGCGTAATACTGTGAAAGTGAATGCGCTTTTTGAAAAGACTGCCTGAAATTTCAGCCTGTTTTGATGGGATGGAGTTTTGGCCTGCCTGGTGATCTCACGGTAAATTAGTTAATAGACCAATAAGAAAGAGTTTCAAACCTCTCCGTTTCTCCCAAATCAGACCACTCCGACAGTCCTACCAAAATTGTTGCTTGAGAAATTGCTCTTTGCTAAGAATTTATTTTAGTACCATTTTAATTTAAAACGATTATGGTAAGGTACTTAATTGTTAGTAAGATGATTTGGTATTGAGATAAAAACAGGTGCATTGAACAGTTTTTAAAATGATAAAGTATTATGCCAAAGGTGCATAAAGATGTCAATTTAGATATGACATTGTTTTAGCACTGTCAGAGTTTTTAAACTGTAGCGTGCAACATGGTTCAATGCACCAGTAAATCAGCAGAATCTACTCTTTCGTTTTTCAAATCGGCAGTGTCTTGGAGGTAAAATTGGGATCATGTATACTGTGCTGACGATAATACAAAAAGAGTAATGGAGAGCAATGTACAATAAGGCGAACTTGGCCAACAAGGCATTTGTGTTAAGTGCATGGGGCCTGCCATTTTTATGCGTCCGCTATTGGTTGACTTCCTCTTCTGTATTCTTCCAACAGATCAGAGGAATGACTATTGACGAGGCCATTGCACAGCTTGAGTTCAATGACAAAAAGGGGGCAAATATCATGAAAGAGGTATGTTTTAATCCATGTGACTTTCTACAGCATGCTTTAGCTAGTTTTGGAAAACAATGCAACATTTAGGCTTGTGATGCAACAAGCTCTCACAGACTCAAATCAGAATTAGACATCCATTCATGTTTCTCAAATGTCAAATTTCGAAGTGTTGAAGGTTAAGTTTAGACATTTGATGCCTAGTCTTAAAACAAGAATATCAAAAACAACTATCACTGGATTTGAACATGCAACCTTTTGAACCAGGGGCAGATGCTTACCTTTTGAACCAGGGGCAGATGCTTGCGCCCATCTGCCATCCCCGTCAATAACGCCCTAGCAAAACCGAAACCTACGTGAAGGTAACAGCGCTCACTGTTGCCCCTAGTGGCCGTGTTTCCACATCATCTCCCGCTGGACATGGATGGACGTCAAATACTGATTTGTATCACGGGTGACCTGTCTGTGTGATGTGCTCATGTCCAGTAGTTCTATAGTTAGCTGACAAAATACACTCGTATAACTTGTCAGTGTTTTGGCCCCTGTCTTGCTTTCATGATGTGATACGTTGTTGTATTTCTAAGGTTCTCTTGGAAGCCCAGGAGATGGCAGTCAGGAATCACAATGTGGAATACAAGTCCAATTTATATGTTGGTAAGTGTCAACTGTCGTACATCTTCTTGAAATCTTACACATCAAATTGTATTTGTCTCACACACAGTTCACAGCAAGTATAAAAGGCGCAGCAAAATGCTTGTGTGCTAGCTCCCTTAATGCAGTACGTTAATCAATATTAATAATAATGAAGAGTCAGGTAAAAAATAAGTAATAGAGGTAGTATGCATAGTAATAATACTGTTTTTACAAATATGTGGGCAGTGTCTCGGTCACATAGTAGAATAAATGGTATATAATAGAACAGTATCATAGAACAGCAGTGTTGACTGAGTGTGTGGGATGTGTGGATACTAGTCAGTGCAGATAGTCTCTAATACACAACTTCATACACATAACATCTTGTGAGAATCCTCTCACAATAAAATGTATGGCAGAAATTGCCCATGCGTGCCCTAAATAGCATGATTGAATTCCTGAATGTAAATTGTTAACAAGGTTAGAAAAAAGTGATGGTGATCATAGAAGGGTGTATGCTGCATTCTAATCACGTCCTGACTGTTTTCAAATGGAAGAAGCAATGAAAATTTATTGAAAAATCACAATAGGGATGTAATTTTAGATGCCTGAAAATACATACTTTTCTTCACTTCAGAGGCTGGGTATGATTTATGCAAATGTAATTCAGAGGTTATTATAGATAAACAAATGGAAACAGAAATATCTTTATGCTGATGTGTTTGACATTCAAATGCAATTCCAGAATGAGAAATTTGTCATTGTGTTCTATATGTCTGTCACACACACACACTCTTTCACGCACTCTTTATCCCCTTCTCCCTCACTTCAGCGGAATCATTCTCCAACAAGGGGAAGTACCTGAAACGTATCCGTTACCATGGCAGAGGAATGTTTGGGATCATGGATAAAGTGCACTGCCACTACTTTGTCAAGCTGGTGGAGGGGCTTCCACCGAAGGCAGAACAGAAGACTGGCTTCGACCAGGCCAAGAAGTACGTTGAACAGCTCAAGAGTCGCACCATTATCCACGCACTCTAGGGAAACTATTACTGTTTGTGATTTGATATGTTGTAAATAAATAATGTATCATATATGTGGGATTGTTTTTACGATTCTGGCTTTTCTCATTTCGGATTGATAAGTAGTATGTTTTTGTTGTGAGATTGTCTGCTTTTGATCGCACCCAGCAGTTAATTGTTTACATTAACATTTTAGTCAAAGCATAAGCTCTTAGAGGCTGTATGTAGCCTAGTGGTTAGAGCGTTGGGCCAGTAGCCTAAAAGTTGCTAGTTTCAAACCCCGAGCCGACAAGATGAAAAATCTGTCGATGTGCCCTTGAGCAAAGCATTTAACCATAAATGCTCCAGGTTCGCTGTTGATAAATGCTGACCATGGCCGTGACCCCACTCTCCTAAGTTGTCGCGGGGAGTTAGGATATGCAACAAAAACAACACAAATAATTTTTCCAACAATTGTTGACAGACAGATTATTTCACTCTATCAATTCCAGTGGGTCAGAAGATTACATACACTAAGTTGACTGTGTCTTTAAACAGCTTGGAAAATTCCAGAAAATGACATCATGGCTTTAGAAGCTTCTGATGACATTTGAGTCAATTGGAGGTGTACCTGTTGATGTATTTCAAGGCCTACCTTCAAACTCAGTCCCTCTTTGCTTGACTTAATGGGAAAATCAAACGAAATCAGCCAGAACTCAGAAAATAAATTGTAGATCGCCACAAGTCTGGTTCATCCTTGGGTGCAATTGTCAAACACCTGAAGGTACCACGTTCATCTGTACAAACCATAATACGCAAGTATAAACACCATGGGACCACACAGCTGTCACACCGCTCATGAAGGAGACGTGTTCTGTCTCCTAGAGATGAACGTACTTTGGTGCGAAAAGTGAAAATCAATCCCAGAACAACAGCAAAGGACCTTGTGAAGATGCTGGAGGAAACTGGTACAAAAGTATCTATAGCCACAGTAAAACGAGTCCTATATCGACAACCTTAAAGGCCGCTCAGGAAGGAAGAAGCCACTGCTCCAAAACCGCCATAAAAAAGTCTGACTACTGTTTGCAACTGCACATGGGGACAAAGATCATACTTTTTGGAGAAATGTCCTCTGGTCTGATGATTTGGCCATAATGACCATTGTTATGTTTGGAGGAAAAAAGGGGATGCTTGCAAGCCGAAGAACACCCATCCCAACCGTGAAGCACGGGGGTGGCAACATCATGTTGTGGGGGTGCTTTACTGCAGGAGGGACTGGTGCACTTCACAAAATAGATGGCATCATGACGCAGGAACATTATGCGGATATATTGAAGCAACATCTCAAGACATCAGTCAGGAAGTTTAAGCTTGGTCACAAATGAGTCTTCCAAATGGACAATGACACCAAACATACTTCCAAAGTTGTGGTAAAATGGCGTAAGGACAACAAAGTCAAGGTATTGGAGTGGCCATCATAAAGCCCTGACCTCAATCCTATAGAACATTTGTGGGAAGAACTGAAAAGCGTGTGCGAGCAAGGAGGCCTAGAAACCTGAGTCAGTTTCACCAGCTCTGTCAGAAGGAATGAGAAAAAATTCACCAACTTATTTTGGGAGGCTTGTGGAAGGCTACCCGAAACGTTTGACCCAAGTTAAACAATTGAAAGGCAATGCTACCAAATACTAATTGAGTGTACGTAAACTTCTGACCCACTGGTAATATGATGAAAGAAATAAAAGCTTAAATAAACCATTCTCTCTACTATTATTCTGACATTTCACATTCTTAAAATAAAGTGACCTAAGACAGGGAATCTTCACTAGGATTGAATGTCAGGAATTGTGAAAAACTGAGTTTAATTGTATTTGGTGTATGTAAACTTCTGACTTCAACTGTGTGTATGTGTGTGTGTGTGTGTAACTGTGTAAATGTAACTCCAAGTCAATCACACTTCTGTGAAATCAAACTGTCCACTTAGGAAGCAACACTGATTGACAATAAAGTTCACATGCTGTTGTGCAAATGGAATAGACAACAGGTGGAAATTATAGGCAATTAGCAAGACACCCCCAATAAAGGAGTGGTTCTGCAGGTGGGGACCACAGACCACTTCTCAGTTCCTATGCTTCCTGGCTGATGTTTTTGGTCACTTTTGAATGCTGGCGGTGCTTTCACTCTAGTGGTAGCATGAGACGGAGTCTACAACCCACACAAGTGGCTCAGGTAGTGCAGCTCATCCAGGATGGCACATCAATGCGAAATGTGGCAAGAAGTTTTGCTGTATCTGTCAGCGTAGTGTCCAGAGCATGGAGGCGCTACCAGGAGACAGGCCAGTACATCAGGAGACGTGGAGGAGGCCGTAGGAGGGCAACGAGCCAGCAGCAGAACCGCTACCTCCGCCTTTGTGCAAGGAGGAGCACTGCCAGAGCCCTGCAAAATGACCTCCAGCAGGCCACAAATGTGCATGTGTCTGCTCAAACAGTCAGAAACAGACACCATGAGGGTGGTATGAGGGCCTGATGTCCACAGGTGGGGGTTGTGCTTACAGCCCAACACCGTGCAGGACGTTTGGCATTTGCCAGAGTACACCAATATTGGCAAATTCGCCACTGGCCCCCTGTGCTCTTCACAGATGAAAGCAGGTTCACACTGAGCACATGACAGACGTGACAGTCTGGAGACGCCGTGGAGAACATTCTGCTGCCTGCAACATCCTCCAGCATGACCGGTTTGGCGGTGGGTCAGTCATGGTGTGGGGTGGCATTTCTTTGGGGGGCCGCACAGCCCTCCATGTGCTCGCCAGAGGTAGCCTGACTGCCATTAGGTACCGAGATGAGATCCTCAGACCCCTTGTGAGACCATATTCTGGTGCGGTTGGCCCTGGGTTCCTCCTAATGCAAGACAATGCTAGACCCCATGTGGCTGGAGTGTGTCAGCAGTTCCTGCAAGAGGAAGGCATTGATGCTATGGACTGGCCTGTCCGTTCCCCAGACCTGAATCCAATTGAGCATATCTGGGACATCATGTCTCGCTCCATCCACCAACGCCACATTGCACCACAGACTGTCCAGGAGTTGGCGGATGCTTTAGTCCAGGTCTGGGAGGAGATCCCTCAGGAGACCATCCGCCACCTCATTAGGAGCATGCCCAGGCGTTGTAGGGAGGTCATGCAGGCACGTGGAGGCCACACACACTACTGAGCCTCATTTTGACTTGTTTTAAGGACATTACATCAAAGTTGGAACAGCCTGTAGTGTGGTTTTCCACTTTAATTTTGAGTGTGTCTCCAAATCCAGACCTCCATGGCTTGATAAATTTGATTTCCATTGATAATGTGTGTGTGGTTTTGTTGTCAGCACATTCAACTATGTAAAGAAAAAAGTATTTAATAAGAATATTTCATTCATTCAGATCTAGGATGTGTTATTTTAGTGTTCCCTTTATTTTTTTGAGCAGTGTATATATTCAAAAGTATTTGGAAACTGCTTCAAATTCGTGGACTTGGCTATTTCAGCCACACCCGTTGCTGACAGGTATATAAAATCGAGCACACAGCCATGCAATCTCAAAGACAAACATTGGCAGTAGAATGGCCTTACTGAAGAGCTCAGTGACTTTCAACGTGGCACCGTCATAGGATGCCACCTTTTTAACAAGTCAGTTCGTCAAATTTCTGCCTTTCTTGAGCTGCCCTGGTCAACTGTAAATGCTGTTATTGTGAAATGGAAACGTGTAGGAGAAACAACGGCTCAGCCTTGAAGTGGTAGGCCATACAAGCTCAAAGAACGCGTCTGTGTAAAAATTGCCTGTCCTCTGTTGCAACACTCACTACCAAGTTCCGTACTGAAGTAGGTTTCCATGGCCTAGCCGCCGCACACAAGCTTAAGATCACCATGCGCAAAGACTAGCGTAGGCTTGAGTGGTTTAAAGCTCGCCTCCATTGGACTCTGGAGCAGTGAAAATGCCTTCTCTGGCAGTCCGACAGATTAATCTGGGTTTGGCAGATGCCAGGAGAATGCTACCTGCCCGAATGCCTAGTACCAACTGTAAAGTTTGGTGGAGGAGGCAAAATGGTCTGTGGCTGTTTTTCATGGTTCAGGCTTGGCCACTTAGTTCCAGTGAAGGGAAATCTTAACGCTACAGCATACAATGACATTCTAGACTATTCTGTGCTTCCAGCTTTGTGGCAACAGTTTGGGGAAGGCCGTTTCCTGTTTCAGCATGACAGTGCCCCCGTGCACAAAGCAAGGTCAATACAAAAATGTATCCTGACCGTAACCCCATCGAACACCTTTGGGATGAATTGGAACACTGACTGCAAGCCAGGCCTAATCGCCCAACATCACTGCCACTAATACTCTTGTGGCTGAATGGAAGGAAGTCCCCGCAGCAATGTTTCAACATTTAGTGGAAAGCCTTCCCAGAAGAGTGGAGGCTGTTGTTGTAGCAAAGGTGGTACCAACTCCATATTAATGCCCATGATTTTGGAATTTGATGCTTGACGAGCACGTGTCCATATACTTTTGGGCATGTAGTGTATAAAATATTTATTTTGTATTATTACAGAGCCACTTGCAGTTAACGTCACATTTATTTTTAGTAGAACGTTTAAAAATATCCTCTATCTGAAAGACTGGTGTTATTAAAAATACAAAATGAAATAAATATATTTTGCTATTATACTGTATGGACTGTATTAATCAGTTGGAAAAGGAAGACCGAGGAATTGGTCCGGCATTTCCATTGTCAGAGACTAAACTATTTGATTCTTTTGTACTCTAGCAACTACAATGCAAGATCAAAACTCCATTTCAACGTTGGTCATGCACGCAGATTATTGTTTTGGAAGAGTGTAAACTTGGCTTATTTATCATGAGACTGCGTTATGACATTGCATTATGTTTTGATCTGTGCAAAGCACTGCTGAAATCCCTCAACCACAGAATCAAAACGAAAACCTTGTTAGGAGGCACATCATTGTGGCTGAATAGACATTTTGGCTTGCTTCCATTCTTTGAATCCAACAGCCAAATCCCCTTCAAGTTGGGACTCCCCTGACAGTGTCTGGTTTTGGATGACAACAGGAACCAAACCATCTTCCCATGTGTAATCCGGTCACACCAGCTTCCATTTCTATGCTCCATTTACTTCTGGATCTTTGATTGTTATGAGTGTGGAAAGGGCTGTCCTAGGGGCCTGACTGCATTTAGAAAACGGTGCGACTTGATAATGCTTTAAAACATTATTCTAAAGAAGAAGTGGTCTAGCATTGACAGTGTATTCTCCAAAGGAGCACAGCTCTGTATCTTAATCTGCATCTAAAGTGAGATAATTGTTAACATTTTTATAGTCAGTTTCCCAATGTTACCCATTGACTGGCATTCACCTTGATATTTTGACTTATACAACCCATCAGCACGCTCCACCATTCTCTGACAAAATTGTTTACAGTTTCTGTGTATATAAAGGTCTTTCCCATCTTCTAAAGGCCACAGGTTGTGGGGGCAGGAGAGGCCTGGAGCTGGGTCACTGCTGTTCCTAATTGCCCTTTAGTTCCCCACTCTTTATGTTACAGATCTGTCCAGCCTGTCTGATTTGTCTGTCACTTCATCCAGCCAAGCCCATGTCGGCTCCAAATGGCTTTGAGTGTATTTTCAAATAAAATGCCACTTTCCGGACCCAATTTAAGCAGACAAGTGCCCTCAATTTCAGGTTAGAGCCAATGACTCTCACCTTGTTCCCAGAGCACAATGCTCAGCAGAACTACCAAAAGTATAGCAGCTGTTCTTGCTTCTGTTTCTTTTTTATCCCCACTCACACCTTAGTAAAGCACAGCACAATCACAGACTTGCATACTGTACGACTGAGATGTTATGTATGCAGTATAACAAATGCTGACACGCAGTCTGCGCTGCGTGTAGGGGCCCTGACCAAATTATATTTTTTGGGGGGGTAATCATTCGGAGTCTCAACCTACTGTTGAGAGATAGCACAGTAGAATACACAACATGTGTCGGCAGTTTTCATGGTGTTAAGAATGAACACATTCAGGAGAGAGGACCAGACCACTTTAACTAGTTGCCTTGAACGCAGGTCCTCAACAAGCATAAGCTGCAACTCATTGCTAATCAGTCTTTTTGGAAAAAGTGGACCCTTACCTTTTGGCTGATCCATTTGTGGTATCAGGCTGGGTGAAAACAGTTGGGTGCTGTGGAATCGGTGACGGTAACCAGAAGTGGGCTTGTGATAAGTGTTTGTGTTTCTGCTGCATTAAACTAATGGGTACAAGCGATGTGAATTGTTTTGCTCTCAAGAAAAGGGTGCCATTGAAAGGAGTGATTACTGGGGTAGCAGTAATTGTGAAAGTTGACCAACTGAAGGGGAAGTATTCCGGTGTTTGTGATGCTCGTCGTTTAGTGAGACGCAGACAGTGTGACGTGAGTGGTGAAACAGTTGTGTGTTCTTTTGAGTTTTGTTGTTGAGTCTTTGCCTGACAAAGTGATGTTACGATATAGAAGTTATTCTTTACAAACCTTTGTGCCGAATACATTACCTTGTTACAGGTGTCAAGCTCATGGGCATGTGGCAGCAGTGTGTAGGAGGGAGGTTCCTAGGTGTGAGGAAGTGTGCAGAAGGGCATGAGACAAAGGAATGTGAAGTATTGGGGAAAGTAGTGGTATGTGTTAATTGTGAGGGTGCCCATGGGGCTGGGGATCAGAAATGTCCGGTGCGAGAGAAGCAGGTTGAGGTTTCCAGGATCCGAGCAGTGCAGAAGTTGTCTGAGGCAGTGAAGAAAGTAGAGGAAGATTGGGGGGAGGGATCCCGAGAGTAGTGTGAGTGTAGATCTGTACCAGTAGAGGGGGATAGGCCAACAAGTGATATATGCTTCAGTAAGATTGGATTTTTTGCATTTATAGCAATTGTTATCATCTGTACTGCAGGGATGGACCATAAGTCACATAAAATGGAGGTTGTGGTGGCAGCAGCAAAGGTATTTGGGTGTATGAGACTTGATGTCAGAAGAGTTACAGGGTGTGTTGAGTGGTGGTGTCCCATCCTTTCAGCCTGTTGGCCTGAGGTAGGACTACATATATTTAAATAGTGGTGTAAGGTGGTGGGTTCTTAGTGAGTGTAGGCTTAGATGGTAGGGTATTGATTTATTAGTGTATATACAGTGGGGCAAAAAAGTATTTATTCAGCCACCAATTGTGCAAGTTCTCCCACTTAAAAAGATGAGAGAGGCCTGTAATTTTCATCATAGGTACACTTTAACTATGACAGACAAAATGAGAAAAAAAATCCAGAAAATCACATTGTAGGATTTTTAATGAATCTATTTGCAAATTATGGTGGAAAATAATAATTTGATCAATAACAAAAGTTTATCTCAATACTTTGTTATATACCCTTTGTTGGCAATGACAGAGGTCAAACGTTTTCAGTAAGTCTTCACAAGGTTTTCACACACTGTTGCTGGTATTTTGGCCCATTCCTCCATACAGATCTCCTCTAGAGCAGTGATGTTTTGGGGCTGTTGCTGGGCAACACGGACTTTCAACTCCCTCCAAAGATTTTCTATGGGGTTGAGATCTGGAGACTGGCTAGGCCACTCCAGGACCTTGAAATGCTTCTTACGAAGCCACTCCTTCGTTGCCCGGGCGGTGTGTTTGGGATCATTGTCATGCTGAAAGACCCAGCCACGTTTCATCTTCAATGCCCTTGCTTATGCAAGGAGGTTTTCACTCAAAATCTCACGATACATGGCCCCATTCATTCTTTCCTTTACACTGATCAGTCGTCCTGGTCCCTATGCAGAAGAACATCCCCCAAAGCATGATGTTTCCACCCCCATGCGTAACAGTAGGTATGGTGTTCTTTGGATGCAATTCAGCATTCTTTGTCCTCCAAACACGACGAGTTGAGTTTTTACCAAAAAGTTCTATTTTGGTTTCATCTGACCATATGACATTCTCCCAATCTTGTTCTGGATCATCCAAATGCTCTCTAGCAAACTTCAGACGGGCCTGGACATGTACTGGCTTAAGGATGGGGACACGTCTGGCACTGCAGGATTTGAGTCCCTGGTGGCGTAGTGTGTTACTTATGGTAGGCTTTGTTACTTTGGTCCCAGCTCTCTGCAGGTCATTCACTAGGTCCCCCCCGTGTGGTTCTGGGATTTTTGCTCACCGTTCTTGTGATCATTTTGACCCCACGGGGTGAGATCTTGCGTGGAGCCCCAGATCGAGGAAGATTATCAATGGTCTTGTATGTCTTCCATTTCCTAATAATTGCTCCCACAGTTGATTTCTTCAAACCAAGCTGCTTACCTATTGCAGATTCAGTCTTCCCAGCCTGGTGCAGGTCTACAATTTTGTTTCTGGTGTCCTTTGACAGCTCTTTGGTCTTGGCCATAGTGGAGTTTGGAGTGTGACTGTTTGAGGTTGTGGACAGGTGTCTTTTATACTGATAACAAGTTCAAACAGGTACCATTAATACAGGTAACGAGTGGAGGACAGAGGAGCCTCTCAAAGAAGAAGTTACAGGTCTGTGAGAGCCAGAAATCTTGCTTGTTTGTAGGTGACCAAATACTTATTTTCCACCATAATTTGCAAATAAATTCATTAAAAATCCTACAATGTGATTTTCTGGATTTTCTTTCTCATTTTGTCTGTCATAGTTGAAGTGTACCTATGATGAAAATTACAGGCCTCTCTCATATTTTTAAGGGGGAGAACTTGCACAATTGGTGGCTGACTAAATACTTTTTTGCCCCACAATATATATATTTTTAAATAAAGTATAATGGAGGTATACTCCAGTCAAGTCTTCTCTGCCGGCCGCTCTCGCCTTGCAGCTACCTATCCAGCTCCATCTTCTCAGCCTCTAGCAGCTCTTCCCACCTCAGGCCCCTCTGGTCCTGTGCAGTGGCTCACCCCCTCTCTGCCTGTGATGTCCGCTCTCCTCACCTCAGGCCCCGCTGGCCCGTCACCGCTGATCCCATGGTGTTACATGTTCCCTCTCCAGCAGTTACTACCTGCATCTTTGCCTCTGGTCCTGTGACCACCACCCCTGCAGTTTCTCACCTGTTCCTGCAGCGGCTCGGCCCCTTTTTTCACAGCTGTGACCTTCTCTCAGTTCAGTGAGCCGATTGCCTCAACGTTCCAGTTTTCACTACTGTCCACAGGGCAGTCCCACCCGCCCTCTGGCTCATCGTTCCCTCTCGACAGCAGCCCTGGCTCTTCCTCCACCCAACACTCCACTTCAATTCGCATCCAGTCTCTTCTTTGCTTCGCCAGCAGATCCTACAAGGTCCCGTTGGCCCCTATCTGCCAGTGACTACTGATGCATCCCTGCACTGCCTCTGCTAGCTGCTACACTCTGCCCCCCTTCGGCCGTTGTCACTGTGCTCCAACAACCTGGTTATGATTTGCCTTCGACACCCATTAGACGCTGCAGCTCACCCACTCTCTCTGCCAATGATGACCTCCCTCTTCACCTCCGGTCCTGTGACCTCCAACCCCACAGCTTCTCACTGTCCATCCCTATCAGCAATAAACACACACATCCCAGCCAGCTCAGCCAGTTATGTTCCAACCGCTCCTGCAGCGGTTCGGCCGTGGATCTAATCAGCTGAGACCCTCTCCTAGATCAGTGAACCAACTGCCTTTGTTCAAGTCTTCGACTGACGGCCACAATCCAACTTCGCCGAAGTCCGCCACCCCCCCCCGTTACATGTTGAGTGCTAAACCAGACAGGAAAATGGTCCAAATCACACACTTATCAAGAGAACACATGGTCATCCCTACTGCCTCTGATCTGGCAGACTCACTAAACACAAATGCATCATTTGTAAATTATGTCTGAGTGTTGGAGTGTACCCCTGGTTAAAACAAAAACATGTTGCCATCTGGTTTGCTTTATATAAGGAATTTGAAATGATTTCCTGCACTCAACATGTAACAAGTAGTTTTGGGTGTCAGCAAAAATTTTAAAAGTAAATTTTTCTTCAGGAATGTAGGGAAGTAAAAGTTGTAAAATATACATGGTAAGGTACAGATACCCCAAAAACTACTTAAGTAGTACTTTCAAGAATTTTTACTTAAGTACTTTACACCACTGCAAACAGGATGCATGTTTTGGAATATTTTAATTCAACTGTAAGTGCTGTTTTTGTGAAGTGGAAACATCTAGGAGCACCAACAGCTCAGCTGCGAAGTGGTAGGCCACACAAGCTCACAGAACGGGACCGTCGAAGTATGTAGAAATCATCTGTCCTCGATTGCAACACTCACTACCGAGTTCCAAACTGCCTCTGTAAACAATGTCAGCACAAGAACTGTTCATCGGGAGCTTCATGAAATGGGTTTCCATGGCTGAGCAACTGCACACAAGCCTAAAATCACCATGCACAATACCAAGCGTTGGCTGGGGTGGTGTAAAGCTCGCCACCATTGGACTCTGGAGTGAATCATGCTTCACCATCTGGCAGTCTGTCAGACGGATCTGGGTTTGGCGGATGCCAGGAGCACGCTACCTGCCCCAAAGCATAGTGCAAACTGTAAAGTTTGGTGTTTGAGGAATAACGGTCTGGGCTGTTTTTCATGGTTTGGGCTCGGTCCCTTAGTTCCAGTAAAGGGAAAACTAAATGCTACAGCATTCAATGAATGGCATTCTAGACAATTATGTGCTTCCAACATTGTGGCAACAGTTTGGGGAAGGCCGTTTCCTATTTAAGCATGACAATGCCCCCGTGCACAAAGCGAGGTCCATACAGAAATGGCTTGTCGAGATCGGTGTGGATGAACATGACTGGCCTGCACAGAGCCCTGACCTCAATCCCATTGAACACCTTTGAGATGAATTGGAACACTGACTGCGTGGCAGGCCTAATCGCCCAATATCAGTGCCTGACATCACAAATGCTCTTGTGGCTTAATGGAAGCAAGTCCCTACAGCAATCTTCCAGCATCTTCTCGTGTTGAGGAAACCATCTGGTCTTTCTGCTCTACACAAGGAAAGAGGATGTTATATTACTTCTCGCTGTGAAACGATAACACTGATTCATTACTATATGAGCATGGCAGTTAAAAAATGAGCTGATTGATTTGATTGAGTGAGAACGATACTATACTATAACATCAGCAATGTGTTAATCCTTACATGGGAATGTATGGCAGCAACATTATCACATTAAATTATTACATTAGGGAACAACCAAGTTACCCACTGGGCACAGACATCCATTCAACTTCTATTCCAGGTTGCTTCAATGTAATTTCATTGTAATGACGTGTAAACAACATTGGTTCAACCAGTGGGTAGGCTCATGTGCCGTTTTAAATGGGGATTTGCTACAGGATGGGGTCATGAAACAATTCACATTCATTTTGATTGATATATGAAGAAACTTTATAAAACATTTATTGGATTGCTGGGCCAACTTACTGTTCAGAAAAAAGTATTCACCTCTGACAGGGTATGTTCTCTTCTGGGCTTGGTACCCTTTGAGGTCTCCGGATGCAATTATAAAAGATTAAAGACACTCAATAATGCATAATTTCAACCTTATGCTCAACAACCAATGAGTCAACTGGATGTGTGATCTGCTCAGGGAGATGGTTGTGAAAGAAAGACAAAAGGCCTTGATTTGAGAATGCCCTATTTTATTAATCATGGGCCTGATTCAGACTTAAGAAATGTACACATTTCCTAGACACTTCTCAGTAGATGTTATTCAGATTTACCTCATGCAGGTGTGACATGGGCTTTGCAGGCGTGGATCCCTTGCGTGCACTGAATTAAACCATTGACAATTCTCGCACTTGCTGGCCAACAGGTTTTCTCGTGGAGTTTTCATTCAAAAGGGTTTTTCGTGCATTTATCTAAAGCATTTATCTAATTTGAGTTTTTTTGACAGACTGTAGAATATATGGAAAGAGTGGTTCAGAATATTATGGTTCAATAAAAGAAAGCCATGTAAATAGACTCATGAGCCTATTAATATCCTTTTCAGGACCAGTTGGTAGATTTAAAAATACTCTGATCTTGTATAGTATTTAGGGTTAGGAAAATACTGTATTTATAACAAAACCCGTCTGGAGAGCCTTTACACCCAAAATATATTGGTGAATCATAAATAGTGGTTTGAATCAGCCTGGAAGTTGCCATATTTAATTGTTTTGTTCAATAAAGTCTCTCTTTATATCCAAAAACCTCAGTTTTGTTTGCGCGTTTTCCTCATTAATCCACAGGTTCAAACGCAGTCACAACAGGTAGACAAAAAAAATCCAAATTGTATCCAGTTCATAGAAACATGTCAAACAATGTTTATATTCAATCCTCAGGTTGTTTTTAGCCTAAATAATCAATAATATTGCAACCGGACAATAACGTCGTCAATATAAAAGGTAAACAATAAAGGCACTTTCTCGGTCGCGCGCATGAAAAAGCTCTGTGACACTGTAGGGTCCACTCATTCAGACTGCTCTTACTCCCTCATTTTTCAGAATACAAGCCTGAAACAATTTCTAAAGACTGTTGACATCTAGTGGAAGGCATAGGAACTGCAATTTGAGTCCTAAGTCAATGGATACATTGGGGCGGCAGGGTAGCCTAGCGGTTATAGCGTTGGACTTGTAACCGGAAGGTTGCAAATTCAAATCCCCGAGCTGACAAGGTACAAATCTGTCGTTCTGCCCCTGAACAAGGCAGTTCCCTGTTCCTAGGCCGTCATTGAAAATAAGAATTTGCTCTTAACTTCTTGCGTCGAGCAATCCCGTATCCGGGAGCGTAATCATAGCCTCAAGCTCATTAGCATAACGCAACGTCAACTATTCATGAAAATCGCAAATGAAATGAAATAAATATATTGGCTCACAAGCTTAGCCTTTTGTTAACAACACTGTCATCTCAGATTTTCAAAATATGCTTTTCAACCATAGCTACACAAGCATTTGTGTAAGAGTATTGATAGCTAGCATAGCATTAAGCCTAGCATTCAGCAGGCAACATTTTCACAAAAACAAGAAAAGCATTCAAATAAAATAATTTACCTTTGAAGAACTTCGGATGTTTTCAATGAGGAGACTCTCAGTTAGATAGCAAATGTTCAGTTTTTCCAAAAATATTATTTGTGTAGGAGAAATCGCTCCGTTTTGTTCATCACGTTTGGCTAAGAAAAACCCCTGAAAATTCAGTCATTACAACGCCAAACTTTTTTCCAAATTAACTCCATAATATCGACAGAAACATGGCAAACGTTGTTTAGAATCAATCCTCAAGGTGTTTTTCACATATCTATTCGATGATAAGTCATTCGTGGCAGTTGGAGATTACGCAGCTGGAGATTACGCAATAATTGCAACGGAGGACACCAAGCGAGCACCTGGTAAATGTAGTCTCTTATGGTCAAACTTCCAATGATATGCCTACAAATACGTCACAATGCTGCAGACACCTTGGGGAAACGACAGAAAGTGTAGGCTCATTCCTTGCACATTCACAGCCATATAAGGAGACATTGGAACACAGTGCCTTCAAAATCTGGGGCATTTCCTGTTTGAAATTTCATCTTGGTTTTGCCTGTAGCATCAGTTCTGTGCCACTCACAGATAATATCTTTGCAGTTTTGGAAATGTCAGGGTGTTTTCTTTCCAAAGCTGTCAATTATATGCATAGTCGAGCATCTTTTCGTGACAAAATATCTTGTTTAAAACGGGAAAGTTTTTTTATCCAAAAATTAAAAGAGCGCCCCCTATATCGAAGAAGTTAACTGACTTGCCTAGTTAAATAAAAAAAATACTGTAATGGCATTGAATAGAAAACTACAAAACAAATTCCTACTTCCTGGATATATTTTTCTCAGGTTTTCGCCTGCCAAATCAGTTCTGTTATACTCACAGACACTATTTTAACCTTTCTAGGGCAGGCGTTCCGCTAGCGGAACCCCTCGACAACATTCCGCTGAAAAGGCAGCGCGTGAAATTAAAAAATATTTTTTTGAAATATGTAACTTTCACACATTAACAAGCCCAATACAGCAAATGAAAGATAAACATCTTGTTAATCTACCCATCGTGTCCGATTAAAAAAAAAATGCTTTACAGCGAAAGCACAACATATGATTATGTTAGGTCATAACCAAGTCAAAAAAATCACACAGCCATTTTTCCAGCCAAAGATTGGAGTCACAAAAAGCAGAAATATAGATAAAATGAATCACTAACATTTGATGATCTTCATCAGATGACACTCATAGGACATCATGTTACACAATACATGTATGTTTTGTTTGATAATGTGCATATTTATATCCCAAAATCTCAGTTTACATTGGCACCTTACGTACAGTAATGTTTTGATTCCAAAACATCCGGTGATTTTGCAGAAATACTCATAATAAACATTGATAAAAGATTGTCTATAGGTGACCAAATACTTATTTTCCACCATCATTTGCAAATCAATTCATTAAAAATCCTACAATGTGACTTTCTGGATTTTTTTTTCTCATTTTGTCTGTCATAGTTTAAGTGTACCTATGATGAAAATTACAGGCCTCTCATCTTTTTAAGTGGGAGAACTTGCACAATTGGTGGCTGACTAAATACTTTTTTGCCCCACTGTAGTTGCATCATGCAGACCATATACATTTGGATTTCCAAGACATTATAATGTTTGTACCATTCACAACTAAAGTGGCCAAATATCTCTAAATCTAGTATACAGGACCTGTTTCAAATGACTACTTTTATGCTTAATGTAGCCACTTCATATGCACACTCACTCCTGAATGGGAAAAATATCCTTTCTATTTCATTCAATTCAATTCTATTCTTCTTACTATAAAATTATATAAGACAATGGCATTGTGGTATTGTCTGCTAAATGAACAAGCCTACAGCCTATGGTATGGCGCATAGCCGGATAACATACAGTAGGCCAACTTATTCTGTTCCTTATTATCATAATGTCATTCTTTAGACCTGCCTAAAATAAATAATGGATTTAATGTGCTGGTGCATTATAAATTGATTTATTAGATTTTTAAAATGTAGATGTTCCAAAGGATTGCATCATTGACTTGTTTGTGTGGAAGCCTGGAGATGCTAAACGTGTGTATGTTAATTAACGGTCAATTACCATGAGACGGGCAGCATTTTGCACGACAATAACCGGCTAACAAAATGTCATGACTTTCACAGGCCTAGTATTTATCAATTAGCTGATATAGCAACTATTACATCTGAAACAGGGGAATTACTATCAGAATCCCAAATTAATCAATCAAACATTGTCCTGCTTGTATAAAGATCTGTATACCTCTGATTGTAAATCCACACTAAGCCAGACTAAGTCCTTTCTAAAATAATTAAAGAACTCCTTTTCTCTCAACAGAAGAAGCCACCTCGCTGGGAGCCCAAATCTTTCTCAATTAATTAAAAAGGGCATTGGATAGTATGAATGAAGGCAAATCACCTGGATGGGAAATTATTCCTACTGAGGTATATTTAAAATGTAGCTTTTATTTAAAAAAAGGAGGATGCCACCCAGTGTTCTCATTTAAGTCGCCAGCAGCATAACACCCTGCATCCCACTGCTGGCTTACATCTGAAGCTAAGCAGGGTTGGTCCTGGTCTGTCCCTAGATGGCAGACCAGATGCTGCTGGATGTGGTGTTGGAGGGCAAGTAGGAGGCACTCTTTCCTCTGGTCTAACAAAACATATCCCACTGCCCTGTGTAGGGTGCTGTCTTTTGGCTGGGATGTACTTCTTAGAACTACCCCTCCCGGATCCGGGAGAATTGTCATCAACTACACTAATTAGCACAACGGACAAAAAAATTCTACGAGAAAATATTCATATTCATGAAATCACAAGTGAAATATAGGGAAACACAGCTTAGCCTTTTGTTAATCACCCTGTCATCTCAGATTCTGAAATTATGCTTTACAGCCAAAGCAAGACACGCATTTGTGTAAGTTTATCGATAGCCTAGCATAGCATTATGTCCAGCTAGCAGCAGGAAGCTTGGTCACGAAAATCAGAAAAGCAATCAAATCGTTTACCTTTGATGAGCTTCGGATGTTTTCACTCACGAGACTCCCAGTTAGACAGCAAATGTTCATTTTGTTCCATAAAGATTATTTTTATAGCCGAAATGCCTCCTTTTCTTGTTCACGTTTTGTAGAGAAATCCTCCGGAAATTGCGGTCACGACAATGAATTAGATCCATAATATCGACAGAAACATGGCAAACGTTTTTTATAATCAATCCTCAAGGTGTTTTTCAAATATCTGTTGGATAATATATCAACCGGGACAATTGGCTTTTCAGTAGGAGCGAGACAAACAATGGCCGCCTTTGTCTATTACGCAAGAATCACTCTGAGAGCCACCACCTGACCACTGACGCAATGTTGTCGTTCACGCTCATTTTTCAAAATAAAAGCCTGAAACTATGTCTAGTGACTGTAGACACATTAGGGAAGCCATAGAAAAGATATCTGGTTGATATCCCTTTCAATGGTCATTAGGGATGCATAGGAACGCAGAGGTTTCAAAATAAGAGTCACTTCCTGATTGGATTTTTCTCAGGCTTTCGCCTGCAATGTCAGTTCTGTTATACTCACAGACAATATTTTTACAGTTTTGGAAACTTCAGAGTGTTTTCTATCCTAAGCTGTCAATTATATGCATATTCTAGCATCTGGTCCTGAAAAATAGCCCGTTTGGGAACGTTATTTTTCCAAAAATAAAAATAGTGCCCCCTAGCCTTAACAGGTTTTAACTGGCAGAATATCTATGGTCAAAATGAATATATTGCCACGGCTGAATTTTTGAAGTTCAATGCTTCCCATGGCTCCCCCTTCTGGCTATTGGGATCAAATTCATAGTGCAGTTTCAAAATGTATATGGCAAGGTAAATGATCCTGTATACAATTAAGACATGTGCAAAGAGGAAAAGATGTAGGAGGATTGTTCGTACCATACGTTGAAGTGTATTTCCAGGCACTAGCATTTTGCCCCATCCTAAATTTGGTTTAGACATGATTCTTCTACCCCATGGCTCAGTATAGAGAGAAACATGGTGTCTCCTATTGCCCTGGAAAAGGTGGTCTTCACTGATACTGTACAGTGCCTTCAGAAAGTATTCAGACCACTAGACTTTTTAGACATTTTGTTACATTACAGCCTTATTCTAAAATGGATTCAAAAAATACAATCCTCAGCAATCTACACACCATACCCCATAATGACAAAGCGAAAACAGGTTTTTAGATAAACCAGAAATACCTTATTTACATGAGTATTCAGACCCTTTGCTCTGAGACTCAAAATTGAGCTCAGGTGCATCCTGTTTCCTTTGAAAATCCTTGATGTTTCTACAACTTGATTGGAGTCCACCTGTGGTAAATTAAATTGATTGGACATGATTTGGAAAGGCACACACCTGTCTATATAAAGTCCCACAGTTGACAGGGCATGTAAGAGCAAAAACCAAGCCATGAGGTCAAACGAATTGTCCGTAGCTTTCCAAGACAGGATTGTGTCGAGGCACAGATCTGGGGAAAAGTACCAAAACATTTATGCATTACTAAAGGTCCCCAAGAACACAGTAGCCATCACCATTCTTAAATAGAAGAAGTTTGGAACCACCAAGATTTAGGGATCCTCTGTGGAGATGGCAGAACCTTCCAGAAGGACAACCATCTCTGCAGCACTCCATCAATCAGGCCTTTATGGTAGAGTGGCCAGACGGAAGCCACTCCTCAGTAAAAGGCACAACAAAAGGCACCTAAAGACTCTCAGACCATGAAAAACAAGATTCTCTGGTCTGATGAAACCAATATTGGACTCTTTGGAATGAATGCCAAGTGTCATGTCTGTAGGAAATCTGGCACCATCCCTACGGTGAAGCATGGTGGTGGCAGCATCATGCTGTGGGGATGTTTTTCAGCAGCAGGGACTGGGAGACTAGTCAGGATGGAGGGAGCAAAGTACAGATAAATTCTTAATGAAACCTGCTCCTGAGTGCTCAGGACCTCAGACTGGGGTGAAGGTTCACTTTCCAACAGGACAATGACCCAAAGCACACAGCCAAGACAATGCAGGAGAGTTATTGAGTGGCCAAGCCAGGGCCCGGATTTGAACCAGATCCTACATCTCTGGAGAGACCTGAAAATAGCTGTGCAGCAACGCTCCACATCCAACCTCACAGAGCTGGAGAGGATCTGCAGAGAAGAATGGTAGAAACTCCCCAAATACAGGTGTGCCAAGCTTGTAGTGTCATACCCAAGATGACTCGAGGCTGTAATTGCTGCCGAAGCGGCTTCACCAAAGTACTGAGTAAAGGGTCTGAATACTTTTGTAAATGTGATATCAGTTTTTTTATTAGTAATACATTAGCAAAATAAATCCCCAAAACTGTTTTTGCTTTGTCATAATGGGGTTTGTGTGTATAACAAGTATATAGTACTTGTTTTATTTTTTAAAATCCATTTTAGAATAAGGCTGTAAGGTATCAACATTTTGAAAAAGTCAAGGGGTCTGAATACTTTCTGAACGTACTGTATATCCCTTAAACAATGTAAATGATGCTTTGTTCCTATTATTGCTCACACAATTCCTATTTGGCGCAAAATTGTAAAACAATGTAACTGGGAATCAAAATGGCATGCCCATATTCCAATATTTCACACTAATGCCATTCAATTTGTAGTGCGGCCTTTTGCATCCACCTCAATGGTCCAAATGTGGAATCTGTATGCTTGCCGATATCATGGACATTAATGGTCTGAGAACATTCCAAGAAACATACACATTAACAGGCAACTCCTTTTTTCTATATTTACAACTTAGGTAAACTATGCTGGCCTATGGAGTCCCTTGGGGAACCCAACTACCAAACCATCTATTGATGGGATTTACAAATACATTTTTGGGACTCCCGATAAGACTGATCTCTATAATATGTGAGCAACTTTTGGAAAGCTAATATTCTGAGCTAGCCATTTAAAAAGTATGGTACACAGAATCTGAATAACCCTTTAACTGGAACAGAATATATAAAAAAAATATGGCATTAGCATCTCCTAATCCATTTAACACCAAGGAAACTTTTTACGCAGAAATTGTCCCAACTCCCAACTGTTCACTGTGTCCCCTAAATCAGGAAGGCACGTTCCTTCATATGATGTGGGAGTACCCTGTAGTTAATAAATGCTTCTCAGGTAAAGTTACAAAATTAATTTAGAACTGCATGAATGTAAATATTAAATGCTTTGCATCCGTTACTTAACGATGATAGCTCCTTGAATCTCTCAATCAATCAGATGATTATTACTGCTGGCAGGCAGTACTGCTGCAAAAAAGAGATGTTGGCTTTTAGATGGCAATCACCTCACTCTCTTCCAATTCACCAGTAGATACAGTTACTATTAGAAGTTATAACATTATAATTATTGACAGTGAGAATGAACATAAAGCCCAACACAATACAAATAAAATACAGCATATACAGTGCATTCGGAAAGTATTCAGACCCTTTCACTTTTTCCACATTTCGTTACGTTACAGCCTTATTTTAAAATTGATTAAATGAATTTTTTCCCTCATCAATCTACACACAATATATCATAATGACAAAGCGAAAACAGTTTTAGAAATGTTTGATGATTTGTTTGCTAATTTATTACAAATAAAAACATGTATTTACATAAGCATTCAGACCCTATACTCAGTACTTTGGTGAAGCACCTTTGGCAGCGATTACATCCTCGAGTCTTCTTGGGTATGACACTACAAGCTTGGCATCTCTGGATGACGCCCCCCCCCCAAAAATGAAAAAAAAAAAAACACTTGCTAAAAACATGTTTTATTACAGTTAATGGAGAATGGTGTTATTTCTATAAAATAAAATAAACTACTTGTTCTACTTGGAACTGACGGGTTGCTCGAGTTTATTCATTGTTTCATTGTGTGTAAAGTGGTGGAATTATGAGGGAATTAAGTCAAGTAAGAATTTCAGCGTATCTGTAGACGCCTCCCAACAAATAGTGGGTGAATAGCATGCTATTCTCATGCTTAAGTTCAAGGTCAGAATAAGCATAGAGAAAATAAAAGGGATTTATTTACGCACGCTTAACTCTGGTTGGAATTCCCCCCATGTGAGCCTTGCATTGAGAAAAGGCCAAGTATACTAGATTTCCTCTCTCTCCCTGGGTGAAGGATTCTCTCCAGATATGTTATTTTCCTGAAGTGGGGTTTGTTACTGTTAATATGATAGTAGTAGAGGTTTAGGTGGGAATATAGCAACAAAAAAAAGTGCCTTTGTGTTTTTCATTTTTCCACTGAGCGTGGAAGGACAGACACAAATGATGTTAGCTCCCAAAGGAAATCCATTGCAGACACCAGCTCACACCGCTAGGCAGGCAGCCCTTGAGATAAAGCAACAACAGAAGCCAGACACAAACAGGTTCATTGCATCCTGGACGAGCTAGTATGGAGGCTTCAATAAAGCAATATTCATAGCTGTCCCTGAATAAACTTGCGTATAGAGCATCCCCATCACATTGACAGCTTCCTGGCTGGAGTCTGGCTTTTTTCAACCAAATAATAACGCTACCTGCTGAATCGTGAATGCATCATTAAAATAGTAAAATAATGCATTGTTATTTCCATCATTAAGGTATCTTTATTATAGATAACATTGCAGGATCAGCAAGGAGGACGTTTAGTGTGTCAGTTCTGTTCATAGAATAATACTTAGTATAGAAGGTCTTTGTAAATGCCAACCTGATTAGTTTATAGTTATAGATATTCATTAACATAATTCATTTGCAATAACGTTAGCAATAACCTGCCATGTTGGACTTATAACTGCAAGGTTGGAAGATCAAATTCCTGAGCTGACAAGGTAAAACTCTGTGGCTCTGTGGCAAACTCTGTGGCAGTTAACCCACTGTTTCTAGGCCATAATTGAAAATAAGAATTTGTTCTTAACTGACTTGCCTGGTTAAATAAAGGCAAAGTCAATTAAAAAAAACTATGGATTAATGATGTAATAATCACAATGAAGGCTGCCAGTTTGCCTAATAGTCACTGCTTGTCTCTAGGTGTCACTGTTGTGTTGTGCCTAAATGCACTTTGCACCAAATTATGGAAAGACTTGAACAGCAACAATATATGGGAAGATGCTTATCTTGGTTGAATGGAGCACATGCCAACAATTTACATTCCAGCAGATAAAATCTAATATCATGTTTTAAATTGAGTGGCTATTGAAAGGCACAAATCCAGTCCTATCGGGTATGCATGTTACGTGTTTATTTTAATAATGTTGGATTTCAATTGGTTACTCGTGACCTTAGAATCTCGGATTGAATGTGATTGCTGAAGAATGCAATGGCATTCTGTGTCATCTTATCATTCCTATAGTTACTAGTATTTCAAAGGCCATTGATATACTGTACATTATGCTATGGTTGTGGTGATGGGTATGGGTAGAGAGGGAGCATAATCAAAATAGCATCCACCTCTTACCTCCAAATCTTGAATTCCTCTTCTTTAAATGTCAACCGTACAGTTTATATTAATTATAGTTATGCTTTACAGCTCCATGGTGTATAGGGCCGGTCTGGACTACCTATGAGATGAATCAGTGCCATAGTCAGAACGCTTCCTAGTGTACAGTACTTACTATCTGCTGTGGGGAAAGTCACCTAATACATGCCTGTGGGGATTCAGGGGCATTAAGGCTGTAAAATGGACCATAAACACAGAGACAATCAGGGGAGGATAGGGAGTCCCAGCCAGCCTCCTACCTTACCTACCCTATATCTTCATGCCTGAACGTCTTTCAAACTGTAAACTTTAACTCTGTGCCCAGGAAAATATATATTTTTATTAACAAAGAACATTGCACCTCTATCCAGTTAATGAAATATTGATTTGGAAATGTATTGTAAGACTATGAAAGCTATTAAAGTGCTTAGTGTTTTTGCTCGGAGCAAACTTCATCTATTATTTTTCAATGGTGTACGTTCAAAATCTATAAATTGCTAATGTTCCTCTGGCAAAAATAATTTAGGTTTATTGTTCATTAGATTAGTGTCATGGCTTTGTTTCAGGGGAACACAGAATCTCAATTTCCTGGAAATTTGGATTAAAGAATTATCTGAGTGCAAGTAAGTACTTTTAAATGACAATGGCAGTGGGACATCAGGAGCCTGATGTCTCCTGTGATCCTATATCAAACAGCCCAAATAATTCAGGATTTACATGTATACAAAATATGTTGTACCATTGAAGTCCTTTGAAATGGCAACTGGTAGTCAGAATAGAAATGAAGATCAAACCATAGGAACAAATGAGAAATCCCATTTTATAGAAAGAGTTACTTAACTTGATTGCATTGAGTCATACTCCAGAGAGGTAAACACAGTAACATTATGAGACCACAGACCTCATACAGTGCCTTGCGAAAGTATTCGGCCCCCTTGAACTTTGCGACCTTTTGCCACATTTCAGGCTTCAAACATAAAGATATAAAACTGTATTTTTTTGTGAAGAATCAACAACAAGTGGGACACAATCATGAAGTGGAACGACATTTATTGGATATTTCAAACTTTTTTAACAAATCAAAAACTGAAAAATTGGGCGTGCAAAATTATTCAGCCCCTTTACTTTCAGTGCAGCAAACTCTCTCCAGAAGTTCAGTGAGGATCTCTGAATGATCCAATGTTGACCTAAATGACTAATGATGATAAATACAATCCACCTGTGCGTAATCAAGTCTCCGTATAAATGCACCTGCACTGTGATAGTCTCAGAGGTCCGTTAAAAGCGCAGAGAGCATCATGAAGAACAAGGAACACACCAGGCAGGTCCGAGATACTGTTGTGAAGAAGTTTAAAGCCGGATTTGGATACAAAAAGATTTCCCAAGCTTTCCCAAGGAGCACTGTGCAAGCGATAATATTGAAATGGAAGGAGTATCAGACCACTGCAAAGACCTGGCCGTCCCTCTAAACTTTCAGCTCATACAAGGAGAAGACTGATCAGAGATGCAGCCAAGAGGCCCATGATCACTCTGGATGAACTGCAGAGATCTACAGCTGAGGTGGGAGACTCTGTCCATAGGACAACTCTCAGTCGTATATTGCACAAATCTGGCCTTTATGGAAGAGTGGCAAGAAGAAAGCCATTTCTTAAAGATATCCATAAAAAGTGTTGTTTAAAGTTTGCCACAAGCCACCTGGGAGACACACCAAACATGTGGAAGAAGGTGCTCTGGTCAGATGAAACCAAAATTGAACTTTTTGGCAACAATGCAAAACGTTATGTTTGGCGTAAAAGCAACACAGCTGAACACACCATCCCCACTGTCAAACATGGTGGTGGCAGCATCATGGTTTGGGCCTGCTTTTCTTCAGCAGGGACAGGGAAGATGGTTAAAATTGATGGGAAGATGGATGGAGCCAAATACAGGACCATTCTGGAAGAAAACCTGATGGAGTCTGCAAAAGACCTGAGACTGGGACGGAGATTTGTCTTCCAACAAGACAATGATCCAAAACATAAAGCAAAATCTACAATGGAATGGTTCAAAAATAAACATATCCAGGTGTTAGAATGGCCAAGTCAAAGTCCAGACCTGAATCCAAACGAGAATCTGTGGAAAGAACTGAAAACTGCTGTTCACAAATGCTCTCCATCCAACCTCACTGAGCTCGAGCTGTTTTGCAAGGAGGAATGGGAAAAAATGTCAGTCTCTCGATGTGCAAAACTGATAGACATACCCCAAGCGACTTACAGCTGTAATCGCAGCAAAAGGTGGCGCTACAAAGTATTAACTTAAGGGGGCTGAATAATTTTGCACGCCCAATTTTTCAGTTTTTGATTTGTTAAAAAAGTTTGAAATATCCAATAAATGTCGTTCCACTTCATGATTGTGTCCCACTTGTTGTTGATTCTTCACAAAAAAATACAGTTTTATATCTTTATGTTTGAAGCCTGAAATGTGGCAAAAGGTCGCAAAGTTCAAGGGGGCCGAATACTTTCGCAAGGCACTGTATATCTTTTGTCTCCCACCATAAGATGCGATGTGAGAGTGGAGTTGTGACTTTGCCATGCTGTAATGCTCTGCTCCACTGTGGTGCTGCATTCCCACCAGTGATTTACTCCTGTCTCTGACCCTTCTTTAGGCTCCAGCAAATGAAAGTCAGGGCGGCCTGTCACTCTCCCAAAGCCCAGCCCAGCCCACAGTTCATCAGGTGCCTAAAGGATGAAACAGCCCAGCTACTGTTCCCGCAATAATCTCGGCTCTAATTCAATGATAACTATCACCTGTTTAAGCACACCACTATGCTCCAGATTGTTTGTTTATAATTGGTCGGACCCTTTTGCTTGACTCATTTGATTGCCACATTATTCACTGTCCTCTGGCGATTGCTTGGCACCGCAGGTGTGTGGTTTCATTAATTAGAACCTTAACTGATTTGGAAATGTTACACAAGTTGTTTGGTTTGGTTTCTTGTGAGTCTTGGTATGTTTTCCCACTTAAGAAGATAAATGAAGCAAATGTCTAAGTAGATTGTGGAGCAGATTCCACGCAGTATCAGCCATCGAGAGCGCAAAGGGTGTCCTACGAAGCATGGTTGAGTTAGCGATGTAACTTTGGTCAACTCTGAGCTCAACTCGGAATAACCGGCCTTACAAAAGTGGCTCACCTTTTAGGCAAAACATTTGTATGGTAACGAATCCTTCAGAACTAACCTGCTCCAGGAGCAGGCTAACTCACAGCTAAATCCACTTTTCCTGAATGACTGAGCCACGAGTTGAGGACCAATGAAATCAGATTCCCTTCCTCTAGCGAAGATTGCGTCATCATCCCTTTCATTTGAAGAAGACGACGTGTTCTTTTGTGTAAAAGAATAGTGTTAAAATACAGTACCAGTCAAAAGTTTGGACACAGCTACTCATTTTCTTTAAAAATAGTAATTTTATACATTGTAGTATAATAGTGAAGACATAATACATTTGAAATAACACATATAGAATTATGTAGTAATCAATTTTTTTTAAACAAATCAAAATATACTTTATATTTGAGATTCTTCAAAGTAGCCACCCTTTGCACACTTTACACAGCTTTGCACACTCTTGGCATTCTCTCAACCAGTTTCATGAGGTGGTCACCTGGAATGCATTTCAATTAACAGGTGTGCCTTGTTAAAAGTTAATTTGTGGAATTTCTTTCCTTCTTAATGCGTTTGAGCCAATCTGTTGTGTTATACAGAAGATGGCCCTATTTGGTAAAATACCAAGTCCATATTATGGCAAGAACAGCTCAAATAAGCAAAGAGAAACAACAGTTCATCATTACTTTAAGACATGAAGGTCAGTTAATCTGGAAAATTTCAAGAACTTTAAAAGTTTCTTCAAGTGCAGTTGCAAAAACCATCAAGCGCTATGACGAAACTGTCTCTCATGAGGACCGCCACAGGAAAGGAAGACCCAGAGTTAACTCTGCTGCAGAGGATAAATTAATTAGAGTTAACTGAGCCTCAGATTGCAGCCCAAATAAATGCTTCATGGAGTTCAAGTAACAGACACATCTCAACATCAACTGTTCAGAGGAGACTGCAGGAATCAGGCCTTCAAGGTCAAATTTCTTTAAAGAAGCCACTACTAAAGGACACAAATAAGAAGAAGAGACTTGCCTGGGACAAGAAACACACCCAATGGACATTATACCGGTGGAAATCTGTCCTTTGGTCTAATGTGTCCAAATTTTAGATTTTTGGATCCAACCGCTGTGTCTTTGTGAGATGCAGAGCAGGTGAACATATGATCTCCACATGTGTGGTTCCCAAAGTGAACCATGGAGGAAGAGGTGTGATGGTGTGGGAGTGCTTTACTGGTGACACTGTCTGTGATTTATTTAGTATTCAAGGCACACTTAACCAGCATGGCTACCACAGCATTCTGCAGCGATACGCCATCCCATCTGGTTTGTACTTAGTGGGACTATCATTTATTTTTCAACAGGACAATGACCCAACACACCTCCAGGCTGTGTAAGGGTTATTTGACCAAGAAGGAGAGTGATGGAGTGCTGCATCAGATGACCTGTTCTCCACAATCACCCGACCTCAACCCAATTGAGATGGTTTGGAATGAGTTGGACCGCAGAGTGAAGGAAAAGCAGCCAACAAGTGCTCAACATACTGTATGTGGGAACTCCTTCATTCCTCATGAAGCTGGTTTAGAGAATTCAAGAGTTTGCACATCTGTGAGCAAGGCAAAAGGTGGCTACTTTGAAGAATCTCAATTCTAAAATATATTTTCATTTGTTTAATACATTTTTGGTTACTACATGATTCCATGTGTTTTTTCATAGATTTGATGTCTTCACTATTATTCTACAATGCAGAAAATAGTCAAAATAAAGAAAACCCCTTGAATTTGTAGGTGTGTCCAAGCTGTTGACTGGTACTCTATATCACATTAAACATTTAGTAATGACAGAATGCATTTTAATCATCATGCACTTTTGTATGACTTAATACAATTATTTTATCGATAGCAGTGGGGAAAAAAGTACTTGTGGTTGTGCATTTATACGCACACCAAAGTCGGCATTAACGATAAGTAAAAAAGGCACTTCTCAAGGCCTATTTCACACCATAGCCTGCTGAAATTGCAAGATTACTTTTCTTTCATTTTGATATCAGCACAAATGAAAATGTGGCTCTAACTCGATCATGGATTGATTTGGCGTGCTTCAGTTGTAAGCCTGCTAGAGTTAGCGGCAAGCAGACAAGCGATATCCACATTCGTAGTACGGATGAAGCCTGAGCTGGCATGTGAAGCTAACTGAAGCTGGTTAGCTTTAGAAAACCCTGAGTAGATCTAGCTTGCTTTGTAGAATACCCTTCCGGCTGCTAATGTTGTTGTGGTTGTTGTTGTTGTTGGACCTGATCAAGGCTAAATGAAATAGAGCCAACTTTACAATCATTATTTTTGATTGCATTGAAGCCTAATGAAAGCAGTGAATGTTTACTATGACAAGAGTTGTGACATGATGTGAAACTTTATAATGGTAAATGTCAGAGAAACAATCTGGAATTTTCACCCCATAATCTGACTGAAGAGTAAACTGGATTGTTAAGATTACATGTGCAGTAAACATAGTATACGGACTCTATAAAAAATGTTATTTGTCATGCCACGCCAATTCACATAAATGGGACTCCAATGGTCATTCAATTTAGACATTCCTTGCATTACATAGCACTGGAGATTGTGTGATTCAGAATCTACAGGCCATGTGGCTGCAGTGCTGTAGTTTGACTAGGAGGGGAGAGGAGCCGTGTTGAAGGGTGCTGATTACTGAATCCAAGGTTTGGAAACTCCAGAAGTTGAGATTGAGAGATTTGTCTGACACTTTGACCAGTGATCAACATCAGAGACATATGGTATAAACAGAGCACTTAACACTCAGCTTTGCTTCTATGTGTAGCTGTTTACACTGAATTGGTTTTGCAGTCCAAGGTAGTGGGGTCATAAAGGTTTATATGTGATTTGATTATGCTGGTGTTTCACATTATTGATCCTGGATGGAGATGCACAGGCTTGTATGTTATGGAATTCCTCGGTGCACAAATACAATTAGCCAAACCTCCTTCTGTCCCTCAGTTCTCCCTCATATCGAAGTAAACTTGGAGTCAAGCGGTGAGATGTTGTGTGGTCCTCCCACTAAGATTTGGGAAAGCATGCAGTTTTTTTGCTACAGATTAAATATGTTATGATGAACTTCACAGGGTGGAGAAAATGGACTGTGATGAGATTGATGCGCCTTTCAATAAATATTGAGGATCTTTTTCTGGTGACATGATGATTGATGCTTGGCTGCCGTTTGACAACTAAAAATAATCTTGCTCTTATCCATAATAATCTCATGTAGGCTAGCCTTCCCGCACTGTATCTGCAAACTGTTGTCTAGAGCACACATGCCAAGACCAGAGTGGACACATTTGCTATTTAAAGCAACAGTTTTTCTGACAAAACTATTGTTAGTGTTGAAAATGTATGGTGGAAACACCACTGTTGGGAAAATGTCTATATTTTCTTCACGTGGATTTTAGAATATTCACATGAAAATCTGTTGCCAATTGGATGGAACCCTAGCTTGTGTCTTGTTGTGTTTGTATCTAGTCTTACACATTATTCTGACATACTATGAACTATGAAACTATGGTCTTAAATCTGACTTTGCCCTCTGTTCATCTCCAATATCTCTCTAACTTTTCATTGCAGAACACCCTACATTGGCCTAGTAACAACTCTTTGTCAGTAAAGTCCAGTAGAGCATGCATTAACATTTGGTCATAGTTGTGGTAAAAATCTCAGATTGGATCGATGAAATTCTCCCGACAGTATTGATTGGATGGCTGTGGATTGATCAGTGACGGGCGAGTAACGACAAGGTAGGAAAACCCTTCTCCACATTTCGACCCTCTTCATCATATAATGTAGCCTGTGTCTAGACATGTGGAGCCCCTCTTAGTCTGGCTGTGATAATGAATTGGTGGCCTGTAATATTTGTGTTGTGGAGAATATCACCAGGCAAGAGACAGGAGTACCGTTTAGTGTCATTTAGCAAAAACATCTCGTGCCACACAGCCCCTGGACCAATAGTACCCATGTGCACTTTCTATTAGCTGTCGTAATATAACACTGCCATAATACATTACTGCTTAGCGGGGGTGAAACTTTCACTGGGGAGGGGCCCCCACATCCTGAAATTGCATTTTTGTCCCCCCCAGTTTTATAATTGGAATGTGATACAAAATGAGTCAACGGTGCGCTTTAGGACCATGCGATTGCCTCCGAGCGGTCAGGTAGGCTGTTTGGAGTGTTTATCCAACTGGATAAACCAAAGTTGCGCCCTGCTGTGTAGTAACAGCATAGTAACTAATATAGACAGATATAGATCACCGATACTACATGGCCCTCAACATTTGACCCCGGCTGTATTTGTTAATGGTAATTTGTCTGCTCAGGCCTGGACTGTCATCCAGGTCCCTGGTGAGGCCAGGGGGGATGCAATTTGCACACATACAGTATATTCCGCTGGAGCGGAAACATGCATGTATCAGAGGGTGTGAGATCTTTAAAATTACCATTTCCTCCTGTCTTCCTCTATTGCAGTAGCCTATATGTATAGCTTTTATAGCTGTTTCAATGAGTACATTTGTTTTATTAAGTGATGTTAGCACAAAATACACTAGGAAATATAAATCAATGGTGAATAGAATGGTACAGTTCTGAAGTGCTGAAGAATTGACAACATTAGCATTAAGTGCTAAAATCCAGAACACAGAATTGCATTGGAAGCACTCAACAACCAAATCCCATCTGCAGTTATGCGGCTAACATTTCTAGCCTCCCCCATAAAAACCTCCACTTGGGCTGTGCGACCACCTCAGTCAGACCACTGCAAAACTGAAACTGCTGTATGTAAAGCATTTTACCTTAAAGCTACAATATGTGACTTTTTGTGTGACCCAACCAATTACATAAAAATGTAATTATAAATCTTTAATTCCAGTTGAAAGACTAAGAAGCAGATCTGTTCTGTGTATTATTTCTATGCTTTCCGTTTTGCAGTTTATTTTATTTTTATTTTAGTATTTTAGCAATGATTCTCTACACAAACTGAAATTAGGTGAACTATTAGAATTTTAGCAACCAAGATATGGCAGAGCGATTTCTGCATAGTGCATCTTTAAACATTTAACTCTACAGACAGGTAAGAGTAGAGTTATATTACATTACTCTAGACAGACACTCAAATGCATTTTGGAGCAAAGATTCTAGAGTGAAACTGTGAGAAAATAATTGCATCATCTTATTGATGGAGACAATCCTGTCATTCATATTCCATTCACCCAGCTCAGCATAACATCGATAGGTTTAGGCTACTACATGATACTCAAATTTTCCCTATATCCATCATGAGGTTGCTACAACCTAGCCTATGAATGAAAGTTTACAACATAGGTGCACAGGACACATTCAATACCGCCTTGCACACTCTTGTCTGGATCTAGCTGATCTAGGATATAATCATTAGTCCAACAGTTGCAAACAAGAGCTTCTATTGGACAAATTCAGGTATGTTTATCCCCATTTCGTTCCGTTTGCTTCCGTTTTAAGAAACGTTTTTCAACAGAATCGGCAGAATTCATACACCCCTGATCACATGCAAACACAGTTGCAGCCACATACGAGTAGTGTGTATAGGTGGCAGGGAAGTCAGGCGCAAGATAATCAAACTGAGTGTAATGGAGTTATTTAATAACGATAAACAAAACATACTCCAAACACTAAATGTAAACAATAAACAAAGTGGGTACGAGGACCCGTCGTGCACCAATACAAAAAAACAACACAACACTGAATAACAAACAATCTCTGACAAAGACATAAGGGGAAACAGAGGGTTAAATACACAACAGGTAATGAATGGGATTGAAACCAGGTGTGTAGGAAGACAAGACAAAACCAATGGAAAATGAAAAATGGATCAATGATGGCTAGAAGACCGGTGACGTCGACCGCCGAGCACCGCCCGAACAAGGAGAGGCTTCGACTTTGGTAGAAGTCGTGACAATGATCCCTTTGATTGTTGTTTAATTCCTCCTCGCATCTACGCACTCTTCTCCTCTCACCTTTTCCATTCGCTTGTGGACTTCAGTGCACAACACTGTGAGCAAGCAAAAAAAACTTTCCATGCCAAACCTTCATATCATATCTGCCAACCGCTACACACACGTCATAGTCAACATAGCTACTAGAACTAATGCATTAGTAAACCCGCTACAAGCATGCAGTACAGTGTGCAGTCAGCACCAAGCAGTTTAGCAGTTACACCAGTAGGCCCTGGTGGCAATAAATTCATAGAACCCAAAGCTTACCTTGGATAGCCATAGCCAGCTAGATAACATAGCATCCCTCTCTTTTTCCTCTGGGTGTTTGAGCAGGCTAAACTAGCTAGATGCATTCACTATTTAAGTAAGTGATAGTGGAAAAAAATACACCAAAATATAGCTAGCTCTCGCTCTCCCTCTTGTTTCTCCTTAATTTTTTAAGAAAATGATTTGTTCAAAACTGCTCAACTATTGTCTTTCTCTATGTGTCAACTACTCACTACATTTTATCAGCTTTAGTGCTAGCTAGCTGTAGCTTATGCTTTCAGCACTAGATTCATTCTCTGATCCTTTGATTGGATGGACAACATGCCAGTTCATGCTGTAAGAGCTCTGATAAGTTGGAGGACGTTCTCCGGAAGATGTCACAAGTTACTTTGTAAGTCTATAGAAGGGGGTGAGAACCATGAGCCTCCTGGGTTTTGTATTGAAGTCAATGTACCCAGAGGAGGACAGAAGCTGGCTGTCCTCCGGCTACACCATGGCAGTACCCTACAGAGTGCTGTTGAGGCTACTGAAGACCTTCATTGCAAAATAGTGTGATTTAATAAATTATTTGGTGACATGCAGTGGTGGAAAAAGTACCCAATTGTCATACTTCAGTAAAAGTAAAGATACCTTCATAGAAAATTACTCAAGTAAAAGTGAAAGTCACCTGGTAAAATACTACTTGAGTAAAAGTCTAAAAGTATTTGGTTTTAAATATACTTAACTGTCAAAAGTAAATGTAATTAAAAAT
This sequence comes from Oncorhynchus clarkii lewisi, assembly GCF_045791955.1. Lineage (NCBI taxonomy): Eukaryota > Metazoa > Chordata > Actinopteri > Salmoniformes > Salmonidae > Oncorhynchus > Oncorhynchus clarkii. The sequence continues at coordinate 36,576,676 of NC_092158.1, forward strand.
ATACTTAAATATCAAAGTAAAAGCAAAAGCATGAATTCTTTCAAATGTCTTATAATAAACAAAACAAAAGGCTCATACATTTTTTTTGGGGTGGAAATCTGCTGGAAATCTGTCCTTTGGTCTGTCCAAACTTAGTGGGACTATCATTTGTTTTGAGTGGGCGTGGCCAAACTTGGTATTCTTTCAACCAGCTTCACCTGGAATGCTTTTTCAACAGTCTTGAAGGAGTTTCCACACATGCTGAGCACTTGTTGGCTGCTTTTCCTTCTCTCTGCGGTCCAACTCATTCCAAATCATCTCAATTTGGTTGAAGTTGGGTGATTGTGGAGGCCAGGTCAGCTGACGCAGCACTCCATCACTCTCCCTCTTGGTCAAATTGCTCTTACACAGCCTGAAGGTGTGTTGGGTCATTGTCCTGATGAAAAACAAATGATAGTCCCATTAAGTGCAAACCAGATGGGATGGCGTATCGCAGCAGAATGCTGCAGAATGCAAAGAACCCCCACACCATCACACCTCCTCTTCCATGCTTCATGGTGGGAACCATACAAGCAGAGATCATCCGTTCACCTACTCCCCGTCTCATAAAGACACTGCAGTTGGAACAAAAATTCTCACATTTGGACTCATCAGACAAAAGGACAGAACACCGGTCAAATGTCCATTGCTCGTGTTTCTTGGCCAATGCAAGTCTTTATGCAAGTTTTTATTGTTGTCCTTTAGTAGTGGTTTCTTTGCAGCAATTCGACCATGAAGGCCTGATTGACACCTCTGAACACTTCATGTTGAGATGTGTCTGTTACTTGAACTCCGTGAAGCATTTATTTGGGCTGCAATCTGAGGCTCAGTTAACTCTAATGAATTTATCCTCTGCAGCAGTTAACTCTGGGTCTTCCTTTCCTGTGGCGGTCCTCATGAGGGCCAGTTTCATCATGGCGCTTGATGGTTTTTGCGACTGCACTTGAAGGAACTTTTAAAGTTCTTGAACTTTCTAGATTGACTGACATTCATGTCTTAAAGTAATGATGGACTGTTGTTTCTCTTGGCTTATTTGACCTGTTCTTGCCATAATATGGACTTGGTATTTTACCAAATAGGGCTATCTTCTTTATAATACCCCTACCTTGTCACAACACAACTGATGGGCTTAAACGCATTAGCCAGTTTCCTCATTGCTCTTGATGGTTTTTGCGACTGCATTTGAGGAAACTTTCAAAATTCTTGAAAATAGTACAAATAAATAAAAACTCTGGAATGAGTAGTCCAAACTTTTGACTGGTACTGTATATCGCTATATACACATGACCAAAAGTATGTGGACAAATGCTCATTGAACATCTAATTTCAAAATCATGGGCATTAATACGGTCCCCCCTTTGCTGCTATAACAGCCTTCACTCTTCTGGGAACACTTTCCACTAGATGTTGGAACATTGCTACAGGGACTTGCTTTCATTCAGCCACAATAGCATTAGTGAGAGCGGGCACTGATGCTGGGCGATTAGGCCAGGCTCGCAGTCGGCATTCCGATTCATCCCAAAGGTTTTCGATGGGGTTGAGGTCATGGCTCTGTGCAGGCCAGTCAAGTTCTTTCACACAGATCTCGACAAACCATTTCTGTATGGACCTCGCTTTGTGAGTTGGGGCATTGTCATGCTGACACAGAAAAGGGCCTTCCCCAAACTGTTGCCACAAAGATGGAAGCACAGAATCGTCTAGAATGTCAATGTATGCTGTACCATTAAGATTTTCCTTCACTGAAACTAGGTGGAATAGCACAAACCATGAAAAACCATGAAAAACACCCAGCTTCCTCCACCAAACCTTACAGTTGGCACTATGCATTCGGGCAAATAGCGTTCTCCAGGCATCCGACAAACACAGATTTGTCCGTCAGACTGCCAGAGAGTGAAGTGTGATTCATCACATCTCCAGTGTCCAATAGAGGTGAGCTTTACACCACTCTAGCCAACACTTGGCATTGCGCATGGTGATCTTAGGCTTGAGTGCGGCAGCTCGGCCATGGAAACCCATTTCATTAAAACCTCTTACTTCTACCCCCTCCTTTTTCGAACATTCTGTTAAAAATCGCGCAACTTTTCAGCGTCCTGCTACTCATGCCAGGAATATAGTATATGCATATGATTAGTATGTGTGGATAGAAAACACTCTGAAGTTTCTAAAACTGGTTAAATCACGGCTGTGACTATAACAGATCGTGTGTTTCATTGAAAAACGCAAGAAAAACTGCTCTCTGAAAGCTAAAAATAATTTCCATAAGTCACTTCCATAGGGTTGTTAAAAGAGGACAAAATGTAATATCGACCTGCATGCAATTCATACAAATTCCACACGATGTCGCCATTGTCGTCATTTTCAATTGAATTTTTTGTTGGAAAATCCATCTATCTGGCTTCCGTTTCTTCCAGTCTCCACCCGGATGTTGTTAATGTGGACATTGGCAGCCATTGATTTGCAAACGAGGAGCTATTGAATATACATCGCCCTGTAATCATTTTGATAGATTATAAACGTTTACTAATACCTAAAGTTGGATTACAAAAGGATTTCGAAGTGTTTTGTGAAAGTTTATCGTCGACTTTTTTAATTTTAAAAAATTACGCAGCGTTTAAAAACGATGTTTTTTTCTGAATGACACAGCTTCCATAGAAAGCTATTTTGGGTATATATGGACCGATTTAAACGAAAAAAAGACCCAATAGTGATGTTTATGGGGCATATAGGAGTGCCAAGAAAGAAGCTCGTCAAAGGTAATGAATGTTTTATATTTTATTTCTGCGTTTTGTGCTGCGTCGGATAAGCAGAGTCTTTGTTTACGTCGCATTCAGGCATTTTCAGGTGGTGCATGCTATCAGATAATAGCTTCTCATGCTTTTGCCGAAAAGCATTTTAAAAATCTGACTTGTTGGCTAGGTTCACAACGAGTGTAGCTTTAATTCAATACCCTGCTTGTGAATTTTGATCAAGGTTTGAGTTTTAACGAGTACATTTAGCATTTAGCGTAGCGCATTTGCATTTCCAGGTGCCTACTTGAGACATATGCGTCTCAAGTAGAGTCAAGAAGTTAAGCTTCCAGAGGCAGTTGGAACTCTGCAGTGAGTATTACAACTGAGGACAGACGGTTTTTACACGCTACATACTTCAGCATTCTGTGAGCTTGTGTGGCCTACCACTTCACGGCTGAGCCGTTGTTGCTCCTAGACGTTTTCACCTAACAACAACATCACTTACCGTTGACCGAGGCAGCTCTAGCAGGACAGAAATTTGACAAACTGACTTGTTTGAAAGGTGACATCCTATGACGGTGCCACGTTGAAAGTCACTGAGCTCTTCAGTAAGGCCATTCTACTGCCAATGTTTGTCTGTGGAGATTGCATGGCTGTGTGTTCGATTTAATAAAACTGTCAGCAATAGGTGTGGCTGAAATAGCCAAATCTACTAATTTGAAGGGGTGTCCACATACTTTTGAATATATAGTGTATATTGAATAAAGGATGTAAATGTTTCTATGAGGAATGTTTAACGCTCTTTCAACGTATTCATAGTTCTGATGACTATGTTGAAATTATGTTGATGTAACAACCTGCTAGTCAGGTTAAGTCAATGTAATTGAGTTGAACTTTTATCCTAATGTCAATTTTTAAATTGCTGGTTGAAATGAGATGAAAACTGTCCTGTTTGATGACTTTTTTCAAATCCAATGTATTTTCCACGTTGATTCCACGTCACAATACGTGGATTCAACCAGTGTGTGCCCACTAGGTACATGCCTAATTGCGTCTGAAGGATGCTAGCCACTTAGGATTAGGCTAAACTGGGCGAGATAACAAAAGATGAGGTCAAATGACTGAATTAAAATACATTCCACAGAGGACAGGATGTTTTCATGTTCACTAAACTTCAACTCCAAACTTCAACTCTAATTCCACTGATGTGCAGAATTAAGCGTCTATTTAAATTAAAATCAACAAACAAGAAACATTGTTTGTTTCGTCTCTTCATTTGTTTGGTTTATTTCTTAAGCGTTTTAGTGAAGTTGGTCGTTTCTGCTTGTGGAATTTCATAGAAAAGCCATTTCACTTTGGATTCCTCTGACTCAAAGTTACGCTTCTATTTAAGCCTGTTGTTCCATAAATCAGGGTATAATGTAATTGGCTGAGATGGAGACTATTAATTCGCTCGGCTCCTCCAGAGGCACTTAAGGTGGCATTACTAACACTCCAAATGTATTATCTCAATCAGTTGACTTGCTGGAGCTAGCGTCTCACTGGAGAGGGGATAAATAACACAGGGGAAGGGGGTGAGAGAGAAAGAGACCATTGCGGCCCTCTCTCTCCCTCCATTGCAACCACATTAAGATGAGACAAATGCCTTTCTCTTGCCTACAAAATTCCATAAAGTATTCGGCTCTCGGAGAGCCCTCTAAACATAAACTGAGGTAATGTACATGTGAACTCGGCAACCAAATCACTTCTCTCTTGGCGCCATTATTCACCTCAGCGATGCTGGAACACAAACCCTCAATGTAGAGGGGCTATTTCTCACCACCACCATAATGTTGGGATATATAATCTCAGCTCTGGAGCATGGTAAATTATGCCATCCCGATCCCAGCCTGCTTTTCTTTCCCGCCTTCCATGCTTCTCGCTTGGGGACATAGAGCTGAAATAGGGAAAATGCATGGTTAGAGAGAACACTTCCGTCATGGTCAGACAGTATAAATGCAAAGGCTGATGAACCTTCCTGTAGCGCTGGACACTTCCACTTCCTATCATTCATCCATCAACAAAAACATTAAAAATATTCTTCTCTATAAGTATCTGCAAGTAAATATCTTGAATTATCCATATTATGCTGGCTAATAAATATTCTGTCTTCACTTTTTGAATTTTAACTTGGTCTCAGTTATTTTTATAGCAGAAGAGATTTGAAAGGTTTGCTGTATTAGATGTAAGCAAATTGTGGGGTAAATTCATCAGTATTAGCCAACTGCTAGACAGCATACACATATTTAAGCAGTGTTAAACTGAGTTAAAGGCTGTAGGAACTGATTTGAAAAAACATCTACAGTTCACTTTCTCAAACACAACAGAGCAATTTAACTGATTGCAATTACACACCGTCAAGGGCTTTTATATCATTTTGATTGAATAACCATTTTAATTCAATATCCCCTTACTAATTTCTCTCAATTTGATACTGTATGGCAGGAGTCAGTTGCAATTTTCCTTACCCAACATTTTATTTATCTTGCCTCTGCAGTGTCACTGCCACCCCATAGCAAAACAACATTATACGTATGTACCAGTGCTATAACAGGAAGGCTTTCCTCTTTGGTTTAGTGGTAGCCAATCGTAACAAAGCATGGCATCAATCTCGCTACTATGAGGGTTAGGAAAAGCTTCAGGATACAATTAACGAAAACACATTGTGGCCTGCTTTATCTTCTGGTTAATCCTCCAAGTTTTCAGGTTATTGACCTATGTCCAAAGACACAGTTACTAGAGAGAATAAACATTTATGCAGCACAATAGCCTATACAATACTAATTATGTGTTAAATGTTCCCACAATAGTATAATTATGTTTTTTTGTTTCATCTTGACTTCACTCTGAAGTCCCTTTATTTATGAAAATTGCATAACTGTCCTTAAGCTTGACAACTCATCGACTTATGTACAGTGAGTCTCTGAGGCTGTCACGTGTGCTCCTCTCCGGCCTCTACGTCACCAGGATACTCATTGTGGTGCACACCTGTAACCATGGTTGTGTGCACCTGCGTGTTGTCAGGCTCACCTGGACTCCATCACTTCCCTGATCACTCTCCTTGGTTCCTTCCCCAGGCATTATTATTTCTGTTTCATGTCTGTGTGCTGTTTGAGTTTCTTGTTTTGTATTATGTTCTGTTTATTTATTAAAACACTCACCTCCTGAAATTGCTTCCAGACTGTCAGAGCATGTCATTACAGAGGCTATGTTTACAATTCAGATGATTTATCTTTTTTTAAACTTCTTAGGGCTAGGCCTCCTTTTTTTCCCTCAATTTCCGCCTGAATGACGTGCCCAAAGTAAACTGCCTGTTGTCAGGCCCTGAAGCTAGGATATGCATATAATTGATACCATTGGAAAGAAAACACTTTGACATTTGTAGAAATGTTCAAATAATGTGGGAGAATATAACACAATAGATATGGTAGGAGGAAATCCAAAGATAAACCAACCAGATTTTTTGTTGATTGACCATCCTCTTAGAATGGCGAGTATAAGGTCATATTGAAAATGAGTTCCCTGGTTGCAATTCCTATGGCTTCCACAGGGTATCCACAGTCTATGTTCATGGTTTCAGGCTTGTAACTTAAAAAACAAATAAGAAACATTAGTTTTAGAACAGGGGCACAGTCTGGACATTTGTGTTTGTGCACGCCATGAAGATAGGACGCACCTGCTAAAATCGGTTTCCTATTAAACATACTTCTTTCCGTAAGAAATATTATACTTTGATTACATTTTAGGGTATCTGAGGAGTAAAGAGAAACATATTTTGAATAGTTGAAACAAAGTTTAGGAGTAGATCTTCGGATTCCTTTCTCTGCATGTTGAACGAGTGGATTACTCAAATCGATGGCGCCAAATAAACAGACATTTTGGGATATAAAGAAGGATTTTATCTAGAAAACGACACTACATGTTATAGCTGGGACCCTTTGGATGACAAATCAGAGGTAGATTTTCAAAAAGTAAGTGAATATTTAATTGCTATTTGTGAATTTATGAAACCTGTGCCGGTGGAAATATATTTTGATTTGGGGCGCCGTCCTCAAACAATTGCATGGCATGTTTTCGCTGTAATAGCTACTGTAAATTGGACAGTGCAGTTAGATTAACAAGAATTTAAGCTTTCAGCCGATATACAACACTTATATGTACCTAAAACCCGCTAGCGGGACGCCTATCACTAAAAGGTTTAAACCAATCAAATCAGCTCTGAAAAATATTTGATGTGACTGGTCAAAAGATCAGAATTGAGCTGCCTGAGCGACTCACTCACTCTGCAGCCAAGATTAGCTCCATACCGGGATTTTTGGCAGAGATAAGGAATGGGAATTTGTCATTTAAAGTGGATATCATGAGGAAAATAAATGAGTCATTGCTCTGGCGTTGATTGAGGTTGTATAATCACACAGTGTTGGAAGGGAGAGGGATCTGTGACCTTTGGTTATAGAGTACATTGGGACCTTCCTGCATCCTCCCAGTGTATTCATTAACAGTCAAGGAAAATGTCTTATTGCCGCAGGTAAAGTCCTCCACCTGAGCAAGGTATCAGTTTCCCCTAGCAACAATGAACATGACACCTGAAAGTCAACCTAGTCCCTTAGAGACAAGTATTTTTTTCTGCCGTAAAGGAGCATTAATTAATTAGAATGTTTCTTATCTCTATTTCTCAATTTCTTTCTCTCTCTGTAACCCTGCAATGCAGATATTACTCTTTCATCTCTGTAATGGTCAATGGTATTCCTGTCATCCTGAGCCATGTCCCACTTGGTGGAGGCCGCATTAATGGGTCACAGAGTAAATGTGACTTTCTCTCTTTCAGAAAGTCCCTGTGATGGCTCAGTCAAGACAGATGTCAGGGTGCCGATGGCATTGTCAGAGAGAGAGAGAGAGAGAGAGAGAGAGAGAGAGAGAGAGAGAGAGAGAGAGAGAGAGAGAGAGAGAGAGAGAGAGAGAGAGAGAGAGAGAGAGAGAGAGAGAGAGAGAGAGAGAGAGAGAGAGAGAGAGAGAGAGAGAGAGAGAGAGAGAGAGAGAGAGAGAGAGGCTGAAGATACCACTAAGATACAGTATATTAATTAAAAGGCTGTCATCAAAGGCTGGCTGGATTGCGTAATGTAGAACTCTCATCTGTTTTGTACAAGAAAGGCTTAGAATAGCACAATGAATGACATAGGGTTATTCCTTTTTGTCACACTTCAAAGAGCCTTTTTTACAGTAGGGGAGACCCAGTGTTGTTTGTCACACTTTTTTACTAATTAGTGTATTTCCCAGCACCAGTATATCTTACAAGACTATTTTCAATATCAGGAGAAATACCAATGCCATGGGTTGAAATGGGAACCCTTTGTATCCTCATATCTTATTCCAACATGGACTTGTTAGCTATTAAACACTGTCCACTTGTGACAGCCAGCCCCATCGAATCCCCGAGCTGACAAGGTAAAAATCTGTCGTTCTGCCCCTGAGTAAGGCAGTTAACCCACTGTTCCCCGTGCGCTGAAGACGTGAATGTCAATTAAGGCACAACTCCATACCGTTCTGATTCAGACGGGTTGGGGTAAATGCGGAAGACACATTTCAGTTGAATGCATTCAGTTTGACAACTGACTAGGTTTCCCCCTTTCCCTTCCCAGGGTTGGTTGTCACACAGTATAGGGTTGGTTGTCACAATATTTGCCATTAGTTTTTCAGCAAAAAGTAAAGCCTTTTTTGAAAAAAAAAGTAAAGCCTTTATTTATTTAACAGTATTTATGAGTAACTTAATACAAAAAACATGTTTTGCAGTTGAATATTTGCTTTGACATTGTAGTTCTTACTTCATTCAAATCTGAACCAATCATGGAGATCTACAGTATGTTTCACAAGTTTGGACAACACAGTATACAGTAAAGTAGAGTACAGTACAGTAAAGTGTATTCAGTACAGTACAGTAGAGCACAGTAGGAGGATATAGTACATTAAAGTATAGTTCAGTAGAGTACAGTATAATGTACTGTATTGTATCCTACTGTACTGTACTGAATTAAACTCAACTGTACTGTATTATACTCTACTTTGCTCCAGTGGTGGAAAAAGTACACTATTTTCATACACAAGTAAAAGTTACCCCGTAAAAGTCTAAAGGTATTTGGTTTTAAACATATTTAAGTATCAAAAGTAAAAGTAAAACTAATTTCAAATTGATCATATTAAGCAAACCTGACGGCACAATTGTCATGTTCTTTTAAAATGTACGGATAGCCAGGGGCACACTCCAACACTCGAACATCATTTACAAACGAAGCATGTGTGTTTAGTGAGTCTGCCAGATCAAAGGCAGTAGAGATTATCAGGGATGTTCTCTTGATAAGTGTGTGAATTGAACCATTTTCCAGTCCTCAAAATATGAGTACTTTTGGATGTCAGGGAATATGTATGTTGTAAAAGTACATTATTTTTGTTAGAAATGTAGTGAAGTAAAAGTAAGAGTTGTCAAAAATATAAATAGTGAAGTAACGTACAGATACCCCAAAAAACTACTTAAGTACTTTACACCACTGCTTTGCTCTACTATACCCTACCAAATTAAACTGTACTGTAATTTACTCTGCTGAATAAAACTCTACTGGACTGTACTTTGCTGTCCAAACTTGTGAAACATAGGTCTTCTAGGCGTCTTTTCAACGTCATTTAGCTTACTACATTGTCACAATGGAGATGGTTGTCAGATTGTGACAAGCAACACAAACATCAATGAGACAACCATCCTAGGCTTGATATAGCTCTCTTTCCTCTTTTCAAAAAAGGTCATTGGTTATGGATTCGGGTTGATTGAAGGGAACCCGGTTACTGAGATTTACCAGGATTTACCACCCAAAACCACTCCCTTTTCCCGGGATAGATAACTGTGAGAAACCGGTAAATTATATTAAATTATTTATATGAACAGCATGGTGTGAATTGGAACTGTTAAATATTATGCAATATACACTGAATCTAAATCTGGCTTCTCTATGGTCTCTGCGTGATGAATCATCAATGCTCATGGTGGGGACAGACAGCCCATCTCAGTATGGAGCGTAAGGTAGGCCTGCATTTGCTGCAGTACAGTCTATGCTACAGTAACATAAAGACCGAATGAATGCAAGTCTAATTTACCCATCTCCATCTGGCTTTCGGGGGTCACATTTTTTTTATGGTAAAGATTTCAATTATTATTATTTTTTGCAGCTGCAGAGTTTTAAAACAGCCTATAATTCTAATATCTTTGTTTTAAATCAGTGCACACATGAGCACTCACTCACTGTCACGCCCTGACCTTAGAAATCCTTTTTATGTCTCTATTTTGGTTTGGTCAGGGCGTGAGTTGGGGTGGGCATTCTGTGTTCTATGTTTTCTATTTCTTTGTGTTTGGCCGGGTATGGTTCTCAATCAGGGACAGCTGTCTATCGTTGTCTCTGATTGGGAACCATACTTAGGTACCCTTTTTCCCACCTGTGGGTGTTGGAAGTTGTCTTTGTTTGTAGTACTGTAGGCCTCACGGTCGTTTTGTATGGTATTTGGTTTTGTCAGCGTCATCCGAAATAAAGGAATATGTACACTCACCACGCTGCGCTTTGGTCCTCCTCATTCAACAATCGTGACACTCAGTCTTTCTCTCTCTCCATCAACTCCATTCAAATTGCATCCAAAATAGATAATCCTATTCTAGATTGATATATAGATCTATATATAGCCTAGCCTACCTAGCCTACCTGTTTCAGGTAATACATTCAATGCAATACTAGCCTTATATGTAGCTAATTAATGATGGGTTATGCATATTAAGCTTCTAACTTATAGCCTCTGTCTCTTGCACAATACGCACGCTGCCAGGCTTAGAAGAGTGATGGGTGTGGAGTCAGGCACAGAGAGCAGAGGATTCGGAAAACCATTTATTCCGGACCAACAACAGCGAACAAAAGAGGGTAACGCCTAACACAGGTGTAAAACACTCCTAAATGTACAACACCGGTACACACGCTGTAAGCGGACATAAATGAAAAGAACACTCCTGAAGCAAAAACAGCAAACAAGCCCGCACACACACAGACGGGCCAACTGAACTTAAATAACCCAACCCAAACCCCCAAACAAGGAACAGGTGAAACCAATTAGACCAAACTAAACGAAAAGGGGAAAAGGGATCGGTGGCAGCTAGTAGACCGGTGACGACGACCACCGAGCGCCACCCGGACGGGAAGGGGAGCCACCTTCGGTGATAGTCGTGACAAACGCACCTGTGCTCCGCTGGCCACTTCTTAAAAAACGCTCCTTAGCTCTTGGAGTCCCATGAGGGAAAAGCTAGACTAGAATAACTTGCTGGACATTTTATTTGTTGCATTTCTTATACCCATAGACTATTCAAAGAAGGATGCAAGCTCTTGTTTGCTGAATGTTAAATACAGCACCCAATAGAACTCATGGGTAGTTTGAAAGAAGAGCGAACGCGTGATGGCAGTAGGCTATAGCAGTTATTTATTCAGACCCATAACCATTCAATCGTCATGAAGAGAAGTGAAAGCCTTCTGCATCTAATTCTTGTTCCTATGTCATTCAAGGATGTCATTAGAATGATGAAGATAAGGACATTGAAACGTCTATAATAAAACTGTTAAAAGCGAGGAAGGAATAAAGCAACAATAGAGAGAGAAAGTGGAGGTAGGCTAATAACATTAGAGGAAATATTATGAAAGGTATGTATGTGTCAGCCTATTCAATTATACAAATAGGTCTTATTATATTTGAAAATTCAAATCAAATTCGCTATCCTATACTTGTAACTTTGTAGGCCGCATGTGCTGCACCAGAATCACGTTTTCTCCTTGTTTATCATGGTTTGAACAATGTGCGTAAAATGTATTTCATTTATGGCTCATCATGTTCAGGTAGCATCAGGCATACATTTTCAATCATAGCGCTAATTAATTCCAGTCATATGCCTATTTATATGCTTTATAATGCTTTTGAATGACACTTCCGGTTTTGGAGGGAAATACCGGGTTACCTGGGAGAAAATGGATTTATTCTTGGTGTGGAACATTTGTAAAATACAGGGTAAATATTTAACCTTATTATGGATACTCCCATCATACAACTATTTATTAAAGAAATAAAAAATATAGGAACATTTACTTTCACCCATGAAAAATTATAATATTCCTCTCAACTCAATGTTTTATAATCCTAATGACCCGAATTGGCCACATGGATGACCTCTGCAATATAGAGGACACATTTTTTATCTTGAAATTATTACACAGCCCCTCCCAACTTGTGAGATAACCAAACCCGGGCTCCCCTACAGGACAGAGTGGAAACTACCAGATAGATTTTTCAATACTGGAGGAAGCGCCAGGTCATGCCTATTAATGGAGAGAAATTGTGATGGAGAACAGTATTATTTGTGGTAAGGAAATTAGTTTAATTTACTGTGAGGGTGATGATCCTGTTGCCTGTAGGAATTCCACTTATCACTAACGTCCTTTAGTCCATATTCACTTAATTGGTTCCTCTTTCAGCCAATCCCCACCTGCTCAATGTCAATTGGCTTCTGACGGGAACCACGATAACGTTGTAATCCAGGTGAGGTGACATTACCCTGCCTTAAAATGGCTGCCTCTCTTCCAACCTGCTAACCGCTCTCTCTGTTCATCGTGAAGGTAGTCGTAAATTTGATTCCCTGCTAAGGGTTTGACCTCCACACGCCTCCGTGTGAATACGGGAGAGGGGGGAGTCAGGCTCACTTAATCACAGTGTACAGATGTAGGATCTTAATTTGATCACTATTTTGTTATTGAGAATATTCCTGCATTTTGATTTACATAAATTCACAAGATCCCACCAGCACACATTTATATTAACACTATTGCATTTTTCATGTCACCTACTTTTGGCCAGCTAATAGCCTAATCACCGATCAAGCAACATTATGGACTAAACATTAAAATCCTGTTGCTGCAGGATTATTTTGCTGTGACAATATAGGTCCAATTAAGATTCTACATCTGTAACTGCGTCCATGCAGCCATCGCTTAGAAAGATAAATAGAGAAACAGCTGATGACAACCTTGGGCTTTCAGAGTGGAGGGACATAAATCCTACAGGACTGGCTTTCTCACTCGGAGGAGTCAGACACCGTTCAGTGCATCATGTGAGGGGTGTCGAGTGGGAACCGACGTCCAGGACTGGGCTGCCATATTGACTGTAACCAGATGTTGAAATGTCCTTGGTTTGAACTTGCCACCCTGTCTGCCTTATAGATCAATCAGGTCATTGTGGGTTATCTAGAAATAAAATGGGAGGCTATGAGTTCAATTGGATAGATTCATTTGGTTTGAAATCTCCTCTCTCAGTGCAAGAGTGTAGGAGTGTAGGGGAGATGGGCTTGTTGTCACACGGATTGGTTGTCAAAGTGCTCATAACTGAACAATGTATTGGGGAGACGTGTTGGTTGTCACACTCATAACTAAACATGTATGAACAACCCTTATGGGAAAAAACACATTATTTCACTTGTGAAATTCTATTTAACATGAAATATCACATTTGAAATCATGTGAAAGAATGTGCTTTAGGAACAATTCACATGTGATGAAATTTTACATGATGTTTTACATGTGGATTTTCACATGATCACAACCTTTACCATGTGAAATCATGTGGTTTTGGAAGACTTCACATTATATTTCACAATTGGATTTTCATGTGATCACATAACTTTTCACATGTGGATTAAAAATCTTCACAAGATTTCACAAGTGATGCCCTACAAACAAGAATTAGTCGTTAGGATTTGTACACTATTTTAGCTGAACAACGCACAACTACCTTAAAACTCCCATACCATTTAATTACTTCCCTTTAAAAAAATATTATTTGCCGTTTTCACATGTTAAAAATCGCATTTTCACATGTGAAACCATATGTTCCAATGTATTGCATATTGAGTTCCCATGTTAACACCACTTTGCAGATTCACATGTGAAATTTTCAGTTTCACATGTGAAAGTTTTTAGCGTGAAAATCTAATCAGCATTTTCACATGGGAATATTGAATTTGTATTTTTTACATGTGAAACCTAACTCTCATATGTGGAACTGCATTTTCACATGTGAAAAAAAATATAACATTCACATGTGAAAAACAAACGTTAAAAACTATTCTTCCGTTTTACATACTGCATGAACATTTTTCAAATGTTGTCATAAGTTTAGTTTCATGGAATGGAATGTTGAAATTTTGCATCCCCATGTTATCACATTTATTTCACATGAGATCATGTTTTCATGTGCTCAAATGCTTTCACGTGTAGTTTACATGTTGTCACGTTATCACATTAACTTCACACGTGATCATGTGGCTTTTCCGTAAGGGAACATGGCTGATCACTAATGAAATTGGCACACAATTCTCACTCACAAATCTCACTCATAGCACCCTCTATATTAAGTCACCCCTTCATGTTTAGGGTGAATAGTTGGTTTTGGGGAAATAAGCTCAGTTTGCTCTGTCGTAATTGATGCTTCACTTTATTTTAGCTAAAATATTTGATGTGTAAGCTACACCGTGGTTGAGATGAGATTTAGATTAGTTGAGTCGCATAACTTCTAATTGAAAAACATTTAAGGATCAAGTTAATCATATCTCCTCAACACCCTAAGTAAGAATGATCAATTTAAGTCTGACATATTCATGAGTTACTGTTATTTAAAAATAAAAATAAATAACAAATTCTAATGTATAATGACGGCCTTATGCCTACTCACTGGAGTAAGTGGCTTGTTCTGGAGAATTGTTATTTTGAGGGAGAACGAGTGTGTGTGCATATGACATGTGACTGAATATGACTGTCAGTGGATGGGGCTATGGTGTTGTAAAACATTTGTACAAGTGCCTTTAATTGGCATGTGAACGCAGGCCACAGCTGGGAGAGAAAGGGCTAATGAAGAGAGTGGACAGGGAGGAGAACGGGTTCAAGAGCATTTCGCTGGAGACGGAGTGACAGAGGGCTGGCGATGACAGGGATCTGGGTGATTAATTTGAGTGGCGGGTCTGGTGCTGGAGAGAGGGCGGGACTATCAGAGCAGGTTGTGACAAGGTTCCTTTTTATTTCAACAAGACGTTCTCCCTCTGATTAAAATCACATTGATAATGTGTAAAAATGTGATTGTGTATGTGATTGACTCTACATACAGTAATGAGAGAAAATTGAGAGGGCTATTCATAGTGCTTTGAGAGGAAACATTCAATGCGTCAGTGGATGAGTGCATGATACATGGTGTTCAGTTAATATAAGAAGAGAGTTGACACTGGTAGTGGAGTGGTCATCCCCTCTTAATCAGGTAACTGGAGGGGACTTAACTGTAAATACAAATAGCAGATACAGTTGAAGTCGGAAGTTTACATACACCTTAGCCAAATACATTTAAACTCAGTTTTTCACAGTTCCTGACATTTAATCCTAGTTAAAGTTCCCTGTTTTAGGTCAGTTAGGATCACCACTTTATTTTAAGAATGTGAAATGTCAGAATAATAGCAGAGAAAATGATTTATATCAGCTTTTATTTATTTCACCACATTCCCAGTGGCTCAGAAGTTTACATACACTCAATTAGTATTTGGTAGCATTTCCTTTCAATTGTTTAACTTGGGTCAAATTATTCGGGTAGCCTTCCACAAGCTTCCCACAATAAGTTGAATTTTGGCACATTCCTCCTGACAGAGCTGGTGTAACTGAGTCAGGTTTGTAGGCCTCCTTGCTCACACACGCTTTTTCAGTTCTGCCCACAAATGTTCTATAGGACTGAGGTCAGGGCTTTGTGAAGGCCACTCCAATATCTTGACTTTGTTGTCCTTAGGCCATTTTGCCACAACTTTGGAAGTATGCTTGGGGTCATTGTCCACTTGGAAGACCCATCTGCAACCAAGCTATAACTGATGTCTTGAGATGTTGCTTCAATATATCCACATCAAGTTCCTGCCTCATGATTCCATCTATTTCGTGAAGTGCACCAGTCCCTCCTGCAGCAAAGCACCCCCACAATAAGATGCTGCCACCCTTGTGCTTCACGGTTGGGATGGTGTTCTTCGGCTTGCAAGCCTCCCGATTTTTCCTCCAAACATAACAATGGTCATTATGACCAAACAGTTCAATTTTTGTTTCATCAGACCAGAGGACATTTCTCCAAAAAGTATGATCTTTGTCCCCATGTGCAGTTGCAAACCGTAGTCTGGCTTTTTTTATGGCGGTTTTGAAGCAGTGGCTTCTTCCTTGCTGAGCGGCCTTTCAGGTTATGTCGATATAGGACTCATTTTTACTGTGGATATATCATTTTTGTACCTGTTTCCTCCAGCATCTTCACAAGGTCCTTTGGTGTTGTTCTTGGATTGATTTGCACCTTTCGCACCAAAGTATGTTCATCTCTAGGTGACAGAACGCGTCTCCTTCCTGAGCGGTATGACGGCTGAATCATCCCATGGTGTTTATACTTGTGTACTATTGTTTGAACAGATGAACGTGGTACCTTCAGGCATTTGGAAATTGCTGCCAAGGATGAACAAGACTTGTGAAGGTCTACACTTTTTTTCTGAGGTCTTAGCTGATTTCTTTAGAATTTCCCATCATGTCAAGCAAAGAGGCACTGAGTTTGAAGGTAGGCCTTGAAACACATCCACAGGTACACCTTTTATTGACTAAAATTATGTCAATTAGCCTATCAGAAGCTTCCGTGGCCTCCAACTGCTTTAAAATGCTAGTAAAACTAAGTGCATGCTCTTCAACCGATTGCTGCCCGCACCCTCCCGCCCATCTATCATCACTACTCTGGACGGTTCTGACCTAGAATATGTGGACAACTACAAATTCCTAGGTGTCTGGTTAGACTGTAAACTCTCTTTCCAGGCTCACATTAAGGATTTCCAATACAAAATTAGATCTAGAATCGGCTTCGTATTTCGCAACAGAGCCTCCTTCACTCATGCTGCCAACCATACCCTCGTAAAACTGAGCACCCTACCGATCCTTGACTTCGGCAATGTCATTTACAAAATAGCTAGGTAAAGCTAAGCCTTATCTCAGCTCACTGGTCGCCATAGCAACACCCACCCGTAGCACATCTCCAGCAGGTATATTTCACTGCTCATCCCCAAAGCCAACACCTCCTTTGGCCGCCTTTCCTTCCAGTTCTCTGCTGCCAACGACTGGAACGAATTGCAAAAATCACTGAAGCTGGATAATTTTAGCTCCCTCACTAACTTCGAGCATCGGCTGTCAGAGCAGCTTACCGATCGCTGCAGCTGTACACAGTCCATCTGTAAATAGCCCATCCATCCAACCATCTACCTACCTCATCCCCATATTTGTTTTTTGCTTGTTTTTCTGCTCTGCACACCAGTATTTCTACTTGCACATCCTCATCTGCACATATATCACTCCAGTGTTAATTGCTAAACTGTAATTACTTCGCCACTATGGCCTATTTATTGCCTTACCTCCTTACTTCATTTGCACACACTGCATACAGATTTTCTATTGCGCTATTGACTGTATATTTGTTTATCCCATGTGTAACTCTGTGTTGTTTTTGTCGCACTGCTTTGTTTTATCTTGTAATTGAAAACTTGTTTTCAACTGGCCTACGTGATTAAATAAAGGTGAAATTTAAAAAAATACTGATACAAAATCACTACTAGTCAGGCTTCATTCCAGGCCTGCTATTTGCACGGTTGCTGCGGTCAGACAGAGCGAGCTACGGTCAAGTGGAGCATCTCCTTGAACTCGGCACTGCCTAGAGACTACGGTGATGCCATTTCCCAACACTTTTAGTGTTGATTTCAGTCTGTCATTTTGGTGATGGTTCATCACTGTTGAACCTTTTTGGGATAAGGGCCAGCATTTTCATTATTTGGATGAATAGCGTACCCAGAGTGAACTGCCTCCTACTCTGTCCCAGATGCTAATATATGCATATTATTATTAGTATTGGATGGAAAACACTACGAAGTTTCTAAAACTGTTTGAATGATGTCTGTGAGTATAACAGAACTCATATGGCAGGCGAAAACCTGAGAAAAATCCAACCAGGAAGTGGGACATCGGATGTTTGTAGTTTTTCAAAGCTTGGCCTACTGAATACACGGTGTCAACCGCTTCCTACGGCTTCCACTAGATGTCAACCGTCTTTAGAAACTTGAATGAGGATTCTACTATAAAGGAGGGGCTCATGAGACCTGTTTCAGTCAGTGGTCTGGCAGAGTGCCTTGGTCTCATGACGCTTTTCTTCAGACATAGGAATTCTCCAGTTGGAACATCATTGATTCCATACATCGTTTGACATGTTTCTAATGGACTGTAACGGAACTTTTCGAGTTTTTGTCTGGACGAAGTGCTCGCGCCTCATGAAGATGAATTAGTGGGCTGAACACGTTAACAATAAGTGGCTATTTGGACATAAATTATGTACTTTATGGAACAAATCAGTCATTTATTGTCAAACTGGGATTCCTGGGAGTGCCTTCTGAAGAAGATCATCAAAGGTAAGTGAATATTTATGGTGTTATTTCTAACTTCTGTTGACTCCAAAATGACGGATATTTCTCTGGCTGTTTTGGGCTCTGAGCGCCGGTCTCAGATTATGCTTTTTCTGTAAAGTTTTTTTGAAATCTGACACAGCGGTTGCTTTAATTCTGTGAATAACACTTTACCTTTTATTTATGTTTATTATGAGTATTTCTGCAAAATCCCTGGATGTTTTGGAATCAAAATATTACTCCAAGTAAGGCGCCAATGTAAACTGCGATTTTTGGATATATATATGCACATTATCGAATAAAACATACATGTATTGTGTAACATGATGTCCTATGAGTGTCATCTGATGAAGATCATCAAAGGTTAATGATTAATTGTATTATTTTTTTGACTTGGCTATGACCTAACATAATCATATGTTGTGTTTTCGCTGTAAAGCATTTTTGAAATCGGACACGATGGGTAGATTAACTTCTTCGAGATAGGGGGCGCTCTTTTAATTTTTGGATAAAAAACGTTCCCGTTTTAATAAACAAGATATTTTGTCACGAAAAGATGCTCGACTATGCATGTAATTGACAGCTTTGGAAAGAAAAAACTAACGTTTCCAAAACTGCAAAGATATTATCTGTGAGTGCCCCAGAACTAATGCTACAGGCGAAACCAAGATGAAGTTTCATACAGGAAATGCCCCAGATTCTGAAGGCGCTGTGTTCCAATGTCTCCTTATATGGCTGTGAATGCGCCAGGAATGAGCCTGCCTTTTCTGTGGTTTCTCCAAGGTGTCTGCAGCATTGTGACGTATTTGTAAGCATATCATTGGAAGATTGACCATAAGAGACTACATTTACCAGGTGTCCGCCCGGTGTCCTGTGTCCAAATTATTGCGTAATCTCTAGGTCCATGCGCGTTCCATTTCTTCAGAAGAGAAAGTCAACTGCCATGAAGGATTTATCATCGATAGATATGTGAAAAACACCTTGAGGAATGATTCTAAACATCGTTTGCCATGTTTCTGTCGATATTATGGAGTTAATTTGGAAAAAAGTTCGCGTTTTAATGACCTATTTTTTTTCTATTTTTTCTTTCTTACCCAAACGTGATGAAGAAAACGGAGCGATTTGTCAACACAAATAATATTTTTGTAAAAACTGAACATTTGCTATCTAACTGAGAGTCCTCATTGAAAACATCTGAAGTTCTTCAAAGGTAAATGATTTTATTTGAATGCTTTTCTGGTTTTTGTGAAAATGTTGCATGCTGAATGCCAGGGATAATCCTATGGTTCAAAAGCATATTTTGAAAATCTGAGATGACAGTGTTGTTAACAAAAGGCTAAGCTTGAGAGCAAATAGATTTATTTCATTTCATTTGCGATTTTCATGAATAGTTAACGTTGCGTTATGCTAATGAGCTTGCGGATAGATTTACACAATCCTGGATACAGGTTTTTTTCGTAGCTAAACGTGACGCAGAAAACGGAGCGATTTGTCCTAAACAAATAATCTTTCAGGAAAAACTTAACATTTGCTATCTAACTGAGAGTCTCCTCATTGAACACATCCAAAGTTCTTCAAAGGTAAATGATTTTATTTGAATGCTTTTCTGATTTTTGTGAAAATGTTGCCTGCTGAATGCTAACGCTAAATGCTACGCTAAATGCTACGCTAGCTATCAATACTGTTACACAAATGCTTGTTTTGCTATGGTTGAGAAGCATATTTTGAAAATCTGAGATGACAGTGTTGTTAACAAAAGGCTAAGCTTGAGAGCTAGCATATTGATTTCATTTCATTTGCGATTCTCATGAATAGTTAACGTTGCGTTATGGTAATGAGCTTGAGGCTGTAGTCACGATCCCGGATCCGGGATGGCTCGACACAAGAAGTTAACAAGATGTTTATCTTTCATTTGCTGTATTGGACTTGTTAATGAGTGAAAGTTACGTATTTCAAAAAAAAAATTGGAATTTCGCACGCTGCCTTTTCAGTGAAATGTTGTCGAGGGGTTCCGCTAGCGGAACGCCTGCGCTAGAAAGGTTAAACTTATTGCAAACATCAGTCAATAAGATATCCTTCTGATACCAAACCAACTTTGTCCAACACGTTTAGATGCCAACTATAGACTATATCCGCCTTCTGTTTAAACCATAATAAAAACTTAATACACGTAGTTACGTTCTAGCTGTGGGTCCAGTTCCGACATTATGTGTAGGCCTAGCTGAGGCGACCCTGAATCCAGAGTTTTGGCTCGATAGGTCATTGGGAGCACGAGTAGCAACCTTACTTAGTGCTGAAAATAAACGTTTTTTCTGGGCTTTGCTACGGGGTACCGGAATGAGCTATCGGACAGAAACTTTACTGTCTGTCTCTATGGGCCGAGGTGGTTTCAATATACCTAGTCTTGTGACTCTGGCACTTTTCTATATGTTATAATTTTCGCGATGGTCAAAATTAATTGAAGTCATTGCAAATGTATGAGGCTGTTTCTCGTCCTGAGAACCTTCCAGAGCCACATAACTCACCTTGCACTATCGACTTAAGCTCTAGAACATGTATTTAACGTTTAAGAGCTCTAGGTCTGACGGTTCTTTGATAGTTTGAAAGGCAGGTAAACTATTACAGGCTCTGTGTGTCTGTAAGCCTCACACTGTGTCACTCCTCATTGACTGTGTGTGTTTGTGTGTGAGTTCAGAAAATCACAGAAATCACGTAGAGCTCTGAAACCCGCCTTAACGGATTCGTCTGAACTCGCCGCAACTGGATCTGTAACTTTAAACCCCCCCCACAAATTTCTTTAACCATCACGTTTGTACATTGTACAATTTCTCGTAAATTACAATAGATAAATGTCTGGTTCTTTTTTCCTGACACCGTAGGTTCATGTACTTTGACATGAAGCGGTCAAATTAGCGCTCTATTACCGTTTTTGACCTTTAATCCCAGAAAATGGGCCTTAACTCAAAGTGTTTAGGCCTCGACGTCATCTTGTTTCTGGGCTAAAAGGCCATTTTGCCAAACCGTTGCTCACCGAGTTTCGTCTTCGAAGTGTTTTCCTCTTAGTAGTTAGGGTGCATTTTTTCAACTTTTTGATAAAAAGCGTGCAAAATTTCAACGTCCTGCTACTCATGCCAGGAATATAGTATATGCATATGATTAGTATGTGTGGATAGAAAACACTCTGAAGTTTATAAAACTGGTTATAACAGAACTTGTGTAGCAGGCAAAACCCCAAGGAAAAACTGGTAAAAAAAAAAAAAAAAAAGTCCCTCCGCCAGTTCAATGTATTGTCTATGTCAAGGGAAAATAGATAGCGATGCGATCCACACGATGTCGCCAGTCTTGGGAATTGGGTTGAAGTTAATCCTTGGTGAAATGAAGAATAGGCACTTCCTGTCAGTGGGTACACGCTGGATGGTTATGAAAGAATCAAATCAAATCAAATCAAATCAAATTTTATTTGTCACATACACATGGTTAGCAGATGTTAATGCGAGTGTAGCGAAATGCTTGTGCTTCTAGTTCCGACAATGCAGTAATAACAAGTAATCTAACTAACAATTCCAAAACTACTGTCTTGTACACAGTGTAAGGGGATAAAGAATATGTACATAAGGATATATGAATGAGTGATGGTACAGAGCAGCATAGGCAAGATACAGTAGATGGCATCGGGTACAGTATGTACAAATGAGATGAGTATGTAAACAAAGTGGCATAGTATAGTATAAAGTGGCTAGTGATACATGTATTACATAAGGATACCGTCGATGATATAGAGTACAGTATATACGTATGCGTATGAGATGAATAATGTAGGGTAAGTAACATTTATATAAGGTAGCATTGTTTAAAGTGGCTAGTGATATATTTACATCATTTCCCATCAATTCCCATTATTAAAGTGGCTGGAGTTGAGTCAGTGTCAGTGTGTTGGCAGCAGCCACTCAGTGTTAGTGGTGGCTGTTTAACAGTCTGATGGCCTTGAGATAGAAGCTGTTTTTCAGTCTCTCGGTCCCAGCTTTGATGCACCTGTACTGACCTCGCCTTCTGGATGATAGCGGGGTGAACAGGCAGTGGCTCGGGTGGTTGATGTCCTTGATGATCTTTATGGCCTTCCTGTGACATCGGGTGGTGTAGGTGTCCTGGAGGGCAGGTAGTTTGCCCCCGGTGATGCGTTGTGCAGACCTCACTACCCTCTGGAGAGCCTTACGGTTGAGGGCGGTGCAGTTGCCATACCAGGCGGTGATACAGCCCGCCAGGATGCTCTCGATTGTGCATCTGTAGAAGTTTGTGAGTGCTTTTGGTGACAAGCCGAATTTCTTCAGCCTCCTGAGGTTGAAGAGGCGCTGCTGCGCCTTCTTCACGATGCTGTCTGTGTGAGTGGACCAATTCAGTTTGTCTGTGATGTGTATGCCGAGGAACTTAAAACTTGCTACCCTCTCCACTACTGTTCCATCGATGTGGATAGGGGGGTGTTCCCTCTGCTGTTTCCTGAAGTCCACAATCATCTCCTTAGTTTTGTTGACGTTGAGTGTGAGGTTGTTTTCCTGACACCACACTCCGAGGGCCCTCACCTCCTCCCTGTAGGCCGTCTCATCGTTGTTGGTAATCAAGCCTACCACTGTTGTGTCGTCCGCAAACTTGATGATTGAGTTGGAGGCGTGCGTGGCCACGCAGTCGTGGGTGAACAGGGAGTACAGGAGAGGGCTCAGAACGCAACCTTGCTGGGCCCCAGTGTTGAGGATCAGCGGGGAGGAGATGTTGTTGCCTACCCTCACCACCTGGGGGCGGCCCGTCAGGAAGTCCAGTACCCAGTTGCACAGGGCGGGGTCGAGACCCAGGGTCTCGAGCTTGATGACGAGCTTGGAGGGTACTATGGTGTTGAATGCCGAGCTGTAGTCGATGAACAGCATTCTCACATAGGTATTCCTCTTGTCCAGATGGGTTAGGGCAGTGTGCAGTGTGGTTGAGATTGCATCGTCTGTGGACCTATTTGGGCGGTAAGCAAATTGGAGTGGGTCTAGGGTGTCAGGTAGGGTGGAGGTGATATGGTCCTTGACTAGTCTCTCAAAGCACTTCATGATGACGGATGTGAGTGCTACGGGGCGGTAGTCATTTAGCTCAGTTACCTTAGCTTTCTTGGGAACAGGAACAATGGTGGCCCTCTTGAAGCATGTGGGAACAGCAGACTGGTATAGGGATTGATTGAATATGTCCGTAAACACACCGGCCAGCTGGTCTGCGCATGCTCTGAGGGCGCGGCTGGGGATGCCATCTGGGCCTGCAGCCTTGCGAGGGTTAACACGTTTAAATGTCTTACTCACCTCGGCTGCAGTGAAGGAGAGACCGCATGTTTTCGTTGCAGGCCGTGTCAGTGGCACTGTATTGTCCTCAAAGCGGGCAAAAAAGTTATTTAGTCTGCCTGGGAGCAAGACATCCTGGTCCGTGACTGGGCTGGGTTTCTTCCTGTAGTCTGTGATTGACTGTAGACCCTGCCACATGCCTCTTGTGTCTGAGCCGTTGAATTGAGATTCTACTTTGTCTCTGTACTGGCGCTTAGCTTGTTTGATAGCCTTGCGGAGGGAATAGCTGCACTGTTTGTATTCGGTCATGTTACCAAACACCTTGCCCTGATTAAAAGCAGTGGTTCGCGCTTTCAGTTTCACACGAATGCTGCCATCAATCCACGGTTTCTGGTTAGGGAATGTTTTAATCGTTGCTATGGGAACGACATCTTCAACGCACGTTCTAATGAACTCGCACACCGAATCAGCGTATTCGTCAATGTTGTTATCTGACGCAATACGAAACATCTCCCAGTCCACGTGATGGAAGCAGTCTTGGAGTGTGGAGTCAGCTTGGTCGGACCAGCGTTGGACAGACCTCAGCGTGGGAGCCTCTTGTTTTAGTTTCTGTCTGTAGGCAGGGATCAACAAAATGGAGTCGTGGTCAGCTTTTCCGAAAGGGGGGCGGGGCAGGGCCTTATATGCGTCGCGGAAGTTAGAGTAACAATGGTCCAAGGTCTTTCCTCCCCTGGTTGCGCAATCGATATGCTGATAAAATTTGGGGAGTCTTGTTTTCAGATTAGCCTTGTTAAAATCCCCAGCTACAATGAATGCAGCCTCCGGATAAATTGTTTCCAGTTTGCAGAGAGTTAAATAAAGTTCGTTCAGAGCCATCGATGTGTCTGCTTGGGGGGGGATATATACGGCTGTGATTATAATCGAAGAGAATTCTCTTGGTAGATAATGCGGTCTACATTTGATTGTGAGGAATTCTAAATCAGGTGAACAGAAGGATTTGAGTTCCTGTATGTTTCTTTCATCGCACCATGTCACGTTAGTCATAAGGCATACGCCCCCGCCCCTCTTTTTACCAGAAAGATGTTTTTTCCTGTCTGCGCGATGCGTGGAGAAACCTGTTGGCTGCACCGCTTCGGATTGCGTCTCTCCAGTAAGCCACGTTTTCGTGAAGCAAAGAACGTTACAGTCTCTGATGTCCCTCTGGAATGCTACCTTTGCTCGGATTTCATCAACCTTGTTGTCAAGAGACTGGACATTGGCAAGAAGAATGCTAGGGAGTGGTGCACGCTGTGCCCGTCTCCGGAGTCTGACCAGAAGACCGCCTCGTTTCCCTCTCTTTCGGAGTCGTTTTTTTGGGTCGCTGCATAGGATCCACTCCCTTGTCCTGTTTGTAAGGCAGAACACAGGATCCGCGTCGCGAAAAACATATTCTTGGTCGTACTGATGGTCGTACTGATGGTGAGTTGATGCTGATCTTATATTCAGTAGTTCTTCTCGACTGTATGTAATGAAACCTAAGATGACCTGGGGTACTAATGTAAGAAATAACACGTAAAAAAACAAAAAACTGCATAGTTTCCTAGGAACGCGAAGCGAGGCGGCCATCTCTGTCGGCGCCGGAAGTAACCTAGAGAAAATCGTCCATGCTTTGTTGACTTGCAGCTATTGAATACAGATCGCCCCGTCATCAATTTGATCGATTATTAACGTTTATAAATACCTAAAGTTGGATTACAAAAGTAGTTTGAAGTGTTTTGGCAAAGTTTATAGGCAACTTTTTTAATTTAAAAAATGACGTTGCGTTTTGGAAAGCTGTTTTTTTCTGGATCAGACGGGCTATATAAATGGACATTTTGGGTATACATGGACGGATTTAATCGAAAAAAAAGAACCAATTGTGATGTTTATGGGACATATTGGAGTGCCAACAAAGAAGCTCGTCAAAGGTAATGCATGTTTTATATTTTATTTCTGCGTTTTGTGTAGCGCCGGCTATGCTAATTATTTTGTTTACACCTCCTTCAGGTATTTCGGGGGGGGGGGGGGGGTGCATGCTATCAGATAATAGCTTCTCATGCTTTCGCCGAAAAGCATTTTTAAAATCTGACATGTTGGCTAGATTCACAACAAGTGTAGCTTTAATTGAGTACCCTGCATGTGTGATTTAATGAAAGTTTGAGTTTTAGCGAGTACTATTAGCAGTTGGCGCTACGCATTTCCATTTCCTGTTGGCTAGGTGAGACGCTGGCGTCTCAGTGGCTGTAAGAGGTTAACCTCTTGAATCTAGGGGGCACTATTTTCATTTTTGGAAAAATAACGTCCCCAAAGTAAACGGCTATTTTGTCAGGACAAGATGCTAGAATAAGCATATAATTGACAGCTTAGGATAGAAAACTCTAAAGTTTCCAAAACTGTAAAAATATTGTCTGTGAGTATAACAGAACTGATATTGCAGGCGAAAGCCTGAGAAAAATCCAATCAGGAAGGGACTCTTATTTAGAAAGCTCTGCGTTCCTATGCATCCCTATTGAGCAGTGAATGAGATATCAACCAGATTCCTTTTTCTATGGCTTCCCTAATGTGTCACAATACATAGTTTCAGGTTTTTATTTTGAAAAATGAGCCTGAACGTCAACATTGCGTCAGTGGTCAGCTGAAGTCTCTCAGAGTGTTTTGTGCGTAAAGGACAAATGCGGCCATTGTTTCTCTCTCTCTCTCCTACTAAGAAGCCACCAGTCCCGGTTGATATATTATCGAATAGATATTTGAAAAACACCTTGAGGATTGATTAATAACAACGTTTGCCATGTTTCTGTCGATATTATAGAGCTAATTTGGAATATTTTTCGGAGTTGTAGTGACCGCAATTTCCGGACGATTTCTCAGCCAAACGTGAAGAACAAACGGAGCTATTTCGCCTACAAAAATAATATTTTTGGAAAAAAGGAACATTTGCTATCTAACTAGGAGTCTCGTGAGTGAAAACATCCAAAGCTCATCAAAGGTAAACGATTGAATTTGATTGCTTTTCTGATTTTCGTGACCAGGTTGCCTGCTGCTAGCTAGTCATAATATCGACAGAAACATGGCAAACGTTTTTTATAATCAATCCTCAAGGTGTTTTTCAAATATCTATTCGATAATACATCAACCGGGACAGTTGGCTTTTCAGTAGGACCGGGAGGAAAAATGGCTACCTCTCTCTTTTACGCAGAATCACTCTGAGAGCCATCAGCTGGCCACTGACGCAATGTAGTCGTTTACGCTCATTCTTCAAAATAAAGGCCTGAAACTACGTCAAAATGCTGTAAACACCTTAGGGATTACGTAGAAAAGGGAATCTGGTTGATATCCCTTTCAATGGCCAAATATGGGTGCATAGGAACACAATGGTTTCAAAATAAGAGGCACTTCCTGATTGGATTTTCCTCAGGGTTTCGCCTCCGGTGGATTTCTCAACATAACATGACCAACAAAAGGAGGTATTTTGGGTATAAAAATAATCTTTATGGCACAAAAGAAACATTTGCTGTCTAACTGGGAGTCTTGTGAGTGAAAACATCCAAAGCTCATCTAAGGTAAACAAATCATTTGATTGCTTTTCTGATTTTCGTGACCAAGCATCCTGCTGCTAGCTGGACATAATGCTATGCTAGGCTATCGATAAACTTACACAAACGATTTGAGGTCCACTATGTCCCAGGACAGGCTTTGCAGTCTTGCCATGCTGTCCATTGAAAGTCAGTTAGCTAGAAAGCTGGACTTCAAAGACTTGATCAGGGACTTAGCTAGCAAGAAGGCTCTGCTCTGGGCTATTGGTTAAATAGCATGGCTATGGATATTGGATCACTACACACGTGATGCCCACAGGCTGAGAACAAGACTGAGAACAGACTGAGAAGAAGATATATGGCTGGATTGCCATAAAATTTGTTGTGCACAATCAAGACCCCAAGTTGAAGAAACCCATTTATTTTCTGACCTCTTGACATTTCCTCTAGCTTCACCATCAGGCCTTTTCATTTCCATTTCTGCTTTTACAGCTGCTTATTTTCTAGTTGGTATGTATACTTAGTTCAAAAATCTGCTGCTGATTTTATTATTTTGTTTGTTATATCATTCTATAGATGATCATGTTAATTTATTTTAATTGAAGAGGTTAATCTATATTTAAGTTATATTTATTGGAAGTTATTCATGTTTAAGAGAATTTTCCATTCAAGAATTTTACCATTAAAAATACATTTAGACTGTAAAAGATGACCTTCAGCATATTTCTTATAGAGGATATCAGTCTTGCATAGTGAATTCCACTGTATGCAGAATGTTGCTTGCATGTCTGCACAGTGTTTATATTTTCACAGCTATCAGTAAATTTCGTACATGTAACAGTTTTCTTCCGCTGAAGGAGAGGAGGACCAAAATGCAGCGTCGTTAGAGTTCAAAATGTTTAATAAAGATTATACACGAGAACACTACAAAATACAAAACCGAAAGTCCTATCTGGTGCAATGACACAAAGATAGAAGACAACCACCCACAAAGTACCCACAGAATATGGCTGCCTATTATGGTTCCCAATCAGAGACAACGATAGACAGCTGCCTCTAATTGAGAACCAATCTAGGCAACCATAGACATACAAACTACCTAGAAAGGAAACAGCCCCATAAACATACAAAAAACCCTAGACCAGACAAAACACATAAATCCCCCATGTCACACCCTGACCTAACCAAAATAATAAAGAAAACAAAGATAACTAAGGCCAGGGCGTGACAGTACAGTAAATATTGGACTACAAGAGAGTTGCAAGCCTGCAAAAGTAGAGTTATTTAAAGCTTTGAATGGGTTGATTGGGTTCTGGAGGTGTGTGGTTACAGCAATTGCCTAGGGTTGGTGTGGCCTTTGGTGGCGGGGCCCAATTTGATATCTTTTCATGGGGCCCAAAATCCCTGGCGGCGCCCCTGGTTAGCAGTAACACCTTTTTTATATTTATATCTCAGTCTCAAATTAAAGATGGAATCCGCAGTAAGGGGAAACAGCGCCACTGTCCGCCTTACCACCGTTGTTATTGTTTTTGTTGCCGAGCTGAGGAGCATCACACAGTATGGTAAACACTGTTCATTGTTAGTAGTAACTTCTTTGTTGTTGAAATATCGCAAACGGACATAGTTGTTTCACCATTAACGACTCCCGCTTTAAATACAGGCCATAACTATCTTATTTTTGCTAGATAAGACTAATATAGGAGTTCATGGAATTAATGTGCATAGTTCACATAAGTAATTAATTCCTGCATCACAACATGAATCATACAGTACATACAGTATGCAATACACTATATGTGTAAGGCTATCGGTAAAGACACTATCAAATTATTTTTGGGACATTTTACCTATTGATGAAGTCCTTACAGTAACAAATAGTGATGCTTGTTCATTTTGAGAAGAGGGGTGACATATCAGCATAATACTTTGTTAATGAATGTTCTCTTACAAAGTATTCATCATTAACTATTAATAATGCAGACATTTTCACCAATGAAGCTACTCTGGCTACCAGACTGTGATGGGTTAAACTAAAAGTGAATCGTTCTTAACTTCTTTTTGCTGAACTTGCCCACTGTAAAACTGCCATATATGAAGAGCACATCAGCATTCCTGGTTTGTAGTTTTCAGCATCTGTACCCCACCAACTGTTCTAGATACGCTGAGCTAAAAGAAGGTGACATTTGTAAATGTCACTTTCTGCCATCTCAGACTTTCCAGGTATGCACCCCAACACGAGGCCCGAAAGGCACGTCACATGACAGCTTGCCTTATGGGGAGAGGCTGTTTAAAAATGTAATGTAAACGCAAGTGCCATTGTCATGATTATTAATGTTGCATTGATCTCCCTCTTCTGCTCTTGAGGTGTAATGGTATCTTACATTCATTCATCTGCAATGCGTGGCGTTCCTCTTGACAGGACCAAGCACAAACAGATCCAAGATGAAAGCCTGGCACCAGTCAAAGCAAATTCTCTTTGGTTTTCAACACACAAACTGGGCCTGGGCAAGACATACTGGGAGATACCAATGTTTGACAGTATCTGCTAGGCTTTCCAACAAGTTACATTTTCTAACAAGCTCTATCTGCTGGGCTTTCCAACAACTTGCATAGTACAGTGATTTTATGTTATGTTAATCATGTTCAGCATATAATCTCAAAGTAAACCAAGACAGTGGAAGGTGGAAAAGTACTGATTCCAATAGACTGACATTACAAGACATAAGAGAAATCGGCCATCCATGCTTACATCAAAATTGTGTCTGTATATTGTCCTTTAACAGGCACCACACCCTAATAGGGATTTGTTTCTATCTTAATCATATCACAATCAACTTTTACCAGTTGAATGTAAACACACACAAAAAAAATGGTATTACATTTTTTTCTGAAATATGTTATTACACTTATGCAAATTAGGCTATATATATAATTAAATATATGCATATTTGCATATCATGCAAATTATTTTTTCTGGACACTGGATAAAGTCCGCCTAAATATTTTTGTTTCATTTTGTTAAGACACTCCAGTACCGGACTTGTCCAGAGCAGATTGTGGATAAATACTTTCCCCATCTTTCTATCTGTAAACACACGTATGAAAAATTGTGTTTTTTCAACTTTTTTTTTATTTTTTATTTTTTAAATTTATTTCACCTTTATTTAACCAGGTAGGCTAGTTGAGAACAAGTTCTCATTTGCAACTGCGACCTGGCCAATATAAAGCATAGCAGTGTGAACAGACAACACAGTTACACATGGAGTAAACAATTAACAAGTCAATAACACAGTAGAAAAAAAGAGAGTCTATATACATTGTGTGCAAAAGGCATGAGGAGGTAGGCGAAAAATTAAAATTTTGCAGATTAACACTGGAGTGATAAATGATCAGATGGTTATATACAGGTACAGATATTGGTGTGCAAAAGAGCAGAAAAGTAAATAAATAAAAATAGTATGGGGATGAGGTAGGTAAAAATGGTTGGGCTATTTACCGATAGACTATGTACAGCTGCAGCGATCGGTTAGCTGCTCAGATAGCAGATGTTTGAAGTATTTTGGCAAAGTTTATAGGCAACTAAAATGTTATCTAGAATAAAACAATTACAGCATATCAACAATTCCCTCTGGGCATTTCTAGAGAATATATCTAAGGATTACCTACATAAGGGATGCCATGGCATTACCCGTATGATTGATGAGGATCTCCATATTGCAAATATACGGTCCCTTACCAGACGTCCGCAAATGTTTTTAAAATAGGCCGATGTCCTCAGGTCGTGCCCCAGGGGCAGTTCTTCTGCGAAGTCATCAAATAAAGTCTCTCTGACATTTGGTTTCCGTTTGAGAAAATATAACACGTTTGGTCATTTTTCCGCTGTTCTGGAAAATTCCACCTGATGGTGACTGGCTGCTTATTGCAAATGGACAAAACATCACCAAAGTGACATAGCCATTTCTACTTAATTAAAACTCATTTTTCAACCACTCCACAAATTTCTTGTTAACTTCTCTAGGGTAGGGGGCAGCATTTTGAATTTTGGATGAAAAGCGTGCCCAAATTAAACTACCTTCTACTTAGGCACAGAAGATAAGATATGCATATAATTGGTAGAGTTGGATAGAAAACACTCTACAGTTTCCAAGACTGTTAAAATAGTGTCTGTGAGTATAACAGAACTGATTTGGAAGGAGAAAACCTGAGAAAAATTCATTCAGGAAGTAGGATTTTCTATATGCCTTCCACTAGATGTCAACAGTCTTTAGAAATGGTTTCAGGCTTGTATTCTGAAAAATTAGGGAGTAAGAGCAATCTGAATGAGTGGACCCTACCGCGTCACAGAGCTTTTTCATGCGCACGACCGAGAGAGTGCCTTTCTTGTTTACCTTTTATATTGACAACGTTATTGTCCGGTTGAAATATTATCTATTATTTAGGCTAAAAACAACCTGAGAATTGAATATAAACATTGTTTGACATGTTTCTATGAACTTTACGGATACAATTAGGATTTTCTGTCTGCCTGTTGTGACTGCGTTTGAGCCTGTGGATTACTGAACAAAACGCGCAAACAAAACTGAGGTTTTCGGATACAAAGAGAGACTTTATCGAACAAAAATAACATTTATTGAATAAAGGAATGTCTTCTGAGTGCAACCATATGATGATCATCAAAGGTAAGCGATTCATTTTATCTCTATTTCTAACTTGTGTAACTCTTCTACTTGGCTGGTTACTGTTTGTAATGATTTGTCTGCCGGGCGATATTCTCAGATAATCTCAGATATATGGTTGGTTGCACAAGAAGTTAATCTTTAAATCTGTGTAACATAGTTGTATTAGTTGTAATAGTTTTGTAATAGTTTTATAATGAGTATTTCTGTTTTTGGATTTGGTGCTCTGCAATCTCACTGGATGTTGGCGAGGTTCACAAACTATAGTTTTGGCTAGTCGATTAGGACATCTACTTTGTGCATGACACAAGTAATTGTTCCAACAACTGTTTACAGACAGATTATTTCACTTATAATTCACTCTATCACAATTCCAGTGGGTCATAAATTTACATGCACTAAGTTGACTGTGCCTTTAAAAATCTTGGAAAATTCCAGAAAACGATGTAATGGCTTTAGAAGCTTCTGATAGGCTAATTGACATAATTTGAGTCAATTGGAGGTATACCTGTGGATGTATTTCAAGGCCTACCTTCAAACTCAGTGCCTCTTTGCTTGACATCATGGGAAAATCAAAATAAATCTGAAAAAAATGGTGGACCTCCTGTCGTGGAAATTTCTTCTATTTACCAAATCATGGGAGCAAACCACACACACAAGTCAGAGTTAGTTATCAAAGTCCATCTTTAATTATATGAGCTCTATCACAACCCTGTGACTCTCAGATAAATTCAGTGTCTCTCAGTGAATTCTCTGAGAGCCCCTTCCACATTGTAAATGAGGTCCTTTATAGTAAAGACACACACACAGGAAAAGACAGCATAGACATAATTCATCGTTCAGCTTTGTCTCCTTTCCCAAACCCCAGAACCATAAACCAATCCTCCAAATCAACAGGCATATATCAAATTGTCATTTAGATACAACCAACTCAAAATACAACCTCCTGGACAAGCTCACGGAGAGGAGGGTGAGGCTATAGGTTAAGATAGAAACAACATAAGAGGGAGCATAGAATGATTCCAGACACTGCAACCTTCCTTTCCCCACTATGGGAAAGGTAGAGAGTGAAAGATATGTTTACACATGATGACACTTTGACCTCTCCCCTCTCAGCGGCCCAGGCAACTTAGTTTTGACATAGAACAGATAACTGCAACCTCACCACAGAATAACACAAAAATACCATTCTGATGAGAATTAACTTACACACATTTGATGAATATAAAACATCTAACATATGTTACCAACAAATTCTGAATCTTCCCTAACATTCCCCTCTCAAGGGACTCAGTTCCTTTTGAAGAATCAGAATAGTAACATACTCAATATTTTAAAATTCAAATCCCCTCAATGTCAAATACCTTAGCTTATATGTAAGCTTCCTCCCTTCTGAAACTAAGATTACAACAACCTTTATTCTACAAGACAACCTTGCACATGTTTAATAACACAGAATAATCCATTTGAGGAAAAATAAAAACATAACATATAACAGCTCTTTAAATTACATGAGAACCAGTGTCTAAACACAGGCCTCCTCACAACATATAGGACAGACATCCCTCTAAGTACTCATGCTCAGAAATATACTCAGGAATAGAGAATAGGTCATTGAAATCATTCATATTACAAATCATAAGTAACAACCCAACTATTTATCAAACCAATATTTAGAATATTTAGCACTCCTCAGTGATTCAAATTTGTCTTATCACTCAAAGTAAAAACCTCAATTTAACACACATCAATATTAGCAGATTTACATTCAGTATAATTATCCCATAATTCTACTATTAACTTTTTTAATCATGATTTTAATACAGATCAGTATCTCAATGCATTCTTAATCTAAATTACTACAATTTACATGGTGTAGACCTCTTCAATCAATCTGATACCACAAAAGTATAAACAATTTTAATGGCACAGTTAGATTAAACCCCCCCCCTCTCAGGCACGGCATCTTCTGGCATCTTCGTTTTTCTTCAAATAGCTTTACAGTTCAAAATGGACGGCCCATGATAATGTCCCAATTTCAATGTCTCATCTTTACCACTAATGTCTTGTCCATTCGTCAACCAACATACCAGCATCATAAGAAAATGTCAGAACAGATCTTTCTCCATGATCACTCCAAGTGGACTCCTCACAGTATGAGAGAACCATGAAAGAAAAGCAGTTGATAGCTTAGATCTGATACTGTACACCAATTTCTGGCTTGGTTCTTTTCTCTCGGTAGAAGTGGTTAGGAAAGCCTCCTTCAATGCCTTTGTCTCTCTTCTTCAGCCAGTTAGAGGGGGTTTTGAGGTACACACACCATTCGGTCCAAATTATCTCTTCCATGCATTAAGATACCGTCTGATGTCACCCTTCATGATAACCTCGAAAGAACAGATCAGAACAACAGTTTAGTTCAGTTCATTAACTACATGATAAATGATTACTTTTACCAATTATTCTTAATACACATATCTAAACATATTTCACAGAGAATATCAAAACATTCTATTGAAACTATTCTTTCAAATTGGTTTATACTCCCCATCTCACTGTCAACTCCATCGTAGAGCCAAGGATCAAGAAATTAGACCTATATCTCTCGGGAATAGAACAAAACAAACACAACAATACAATACACTCAACAATACAATACACTCAACAATACAATACACTCATTCACATATCACTTAAGTTGCATAACTTCAATTCAAACCCTCAAAAAACTGAATCCTCCCCCATGTTTTACACACATCTCTCCGTATGAGAGTAATGTAAAACAAAATTTCAGCTAACCTAATCAAATTAAAATCACTAAACTAAAAAAAATCACTCCACAAAGAAAAATCATTTAACCCCTATGATCATAGGAAAATAGACTTAAAGCAGCATACCCTTAGTTAAAAGCAATGCTCTCTTCACACTGGTCCAAATTACAAATATGGATTAAGAAACATATTTACCAATTACACAAATTATTTTGAAAGCAGTATTACAAATGACCATAATTTCATTATCCAAATGGCTTTCCAATGCGGGTGATCAAGCCACAACGGAAAGTCATCAGAAGGTCATAGGTCATACAAAACCCTCCAAAGCAGTGTTTTGCACTATATAAAACAATTTGCAAACAATAATCAATTAGTTCCAAACATTTTCGTAATTCCATGTTCCCAGAACATTCCTTTATCAAAAGAATTTGCGTGTGTAATGAAAAGTCAGAAAATAAAAACTCATTACAATCCCAATGTGGTGAGTGCCCCCTTCAATGTGGTAGTTTATGGCCCCAATTTCACTCACTCTCCCCAAGAGTATATTCCCTGGAAACATTCCAGAGAGAGTGAAATATCAATTTTCCCGGAGAAAACACAAAAACACTTAGTATTCATTTACACTACATCGATTCAAAAACTCAAACGTGAACTATAAACCAAACCTAATGATAATTCCACTGTACCTCAAATCATTAATCATAAGTTTTAATCAAATCAATGTATATGTATGATACAATGTTTAATCAAGTTAAATCAACTCCTAAAAAAAACTCTTAATCAGCAACCTAATAATTTCAATCTGTTGATATAAATTTAGTAAAAAAACAATTCTGATTTTTTTAAACAAATCTAAAATCCTTCAAAAGTCGGTGCTGTCTCATCATCGTAAAATAAAAATAAACGTATTTTTTTCCCCCACTGATATCCACAAAGGTCAATACTGTTCAGCACATCCATTAATGATCTTCCTTTAGTCTGTACAGGGTCTGAAGTTCCAATGTATGCAGATGATACAGTGATAAATTCATGCAAATAACAAACTACACAAAAACTCACTACTATAATGATTCAGATGACAAAATTGCTCAGAGACTCATGTTTACATCTCAATAAAATAAAACACAGTCTGCATGTTCATCAAAAAACAAGTACTGATGTAAAACGCTCCTGGTGGTATCTGATTTTAAGTGCCAAGGCATCATACTTGATTCCAACCTTTCTTTTAAACAGCAAATAATAAAGGAACTCAAATACCAAATTCAACCTAGCTAATTTACCAAAACATATTAAATTGTTTTGACTACACTATATAACTACTATAACAACACTATAATTAAAATCTATGATATTCCCACCCTTAACATACTAGTTTAGTCTTTGGCCCAATCTTGCTTTTCAACATTCATACCCATTCAGTCTTCTGTCAACAGGTTGGCGTACTATTCAATCCAGCAATCACCTTTAATGACCTTACATTGTTCCACATAATGGAAACATACCATAACCTTACAGTACATGAACTTTCCTGCTCAAATTTACTGGTGTTACTTAAACAATCAAACCAAAAAATCAATAACAATCAGAAGCTGTCCTTACGAAGTTTTATGATTCAGACATCCAGTCTCCCAATTCTCATAGCCTAATACAGTAAATATAAACGCCACAAATCTATGATGCCCACCTAGCGAATCAGCTGCTAGAAATACAGACAAAAAATTTACCTGAACAACGGTTAAAACAATTAGAGTAAGGTTATTGTATATTCAAACTAATAACGCAAATGTACGTTATTCTACAACAATCTACCTGCCTCCAGCAACTGTCCCTGACAATGAGCAGCCAACATAACAACTCACTCTCTTACATACTTTTAACTCAACTTTCCTATTTCTTTTTCCCCCAGTGGGCAAAAATATAACCCCTCTCATTTCAACGTTTTTCCTTACCTCTATCGTAAGATTAAAACCCCAATTTTATAACTTCCTCTTCTCTTTGCTCTCCACACTTATGAAATGTATCATATTTCTTTAAAAATAACACACAGCGCCAAAATTATAACATGCGTCAGTCAATCTATAAGAATGAAAAACATTTCGGTAACCACTTTCCTATCGCCATTCTCTCCCCGCTATCATTCAGTGTCTTTAACTTAGGTAACTGTCTTCTCTATTGATACAGTAATTTAAATACGACCCAATTCTCAATACATTATTGAGCAGATAATTTAGTGAACAGACATCGTCTTGCATCAGAATTCGCTTCATTATTATGTTAAATTGAATTAGCCTATCTATTTAACCTAAACAATCTATTGAAAACGTTCAATTTATCTCTTATACAAACACTAGCGACCATAACTTTCCAGGCAAAACATACAAATAGATTATTTACAATCAAAAACTCTGAATTCAGCCAGCGCCGTGACTGGGAATGGAACTCGGGCCTCCCGCGTTGCAGGCGAGAATTCTACCACTGAACCACCAATGCTATTGCCAATAGCCAAAATTCTCCGGATATAAACCTCATCTACAAAGTAACATCAAAACACGTCACTATCGGTAATTCCCAAAAGAATAATAGCCCAATTTTAATAGTACAAACGTTACTCCAGCTATGATTCTCAAATTCCAGCTATGATTCTCAAATTCCAAATTACACATATTAGCAATCAAAGAATAACATCGACAGTTAATGACTAGGAAACAGTTATTGCTCATTTTAATAAAAATAGATAATGTTTACTTATGCAACGTCTTTCAATTACTTTACTACATCACATTAGTCACGCAAGGATAATTAGTTTGATGGAAAACCTTAGGCTTTGTACAACATTATAAATTACATCGAGCATCCCTCAAATTCTCTTTAACTTTATGGAAAACAGTTTATTCAATAAATCCCGCAACTTCTCTCATACTGGGAAGAAAAATTATAACATGTTCAGACCTTAAGGGCAGTTTGATTTCAAATGTTTCACCCAGACGGAGATAATCCAATATGCGTTCTATAGTTACACCGTTAGGGTAAAATAACCAAAAGTGGACACACTCTAATCAGTTTCTAGAGCTCAATTTCCCAGATTTTGTAGATTACTGTAATAGTGCTTAAAAACTTAATCTTTATCAAATTATCCATTTAAGATATCAACTCAAAACCTACGTACGTCTACGAATGGGTGGTTTAAATTGTATCTAATCATTTTCAGCATTACTTTATACACACATACCATTTATCATAATTTCAAATAATTCACAGAATCCATATAAAATTTAAGAAATCTTAGTTACTCACACACTTTCAGGATCATCCACACAGGATTGGTCAGATTTTTCACATAGAACTTTTCTGACGTCCACACAGAACATCAAAAGGTTTGCCCACACAGAGTAAACCCTACCCTGCTCACACAGAACGGTCCGACTCACACAGAGTAACCCTACCCCGCTCACACAGAACGGTCCGACTCACACAGAGTAACCCTAGGGCATACCTGGCTAGCACATTTAAAATAATTGGAATTCACCACATCTGAGGGTCACTTAGACAAATCACACAGACGCACAGAATGAGGTCCTTCTTCCAATAGGGCTTCACCAAGTGCCGTGTTTCACCTAGAACACACAGACCCCCTGGCCCCTCACCCCGACAGACCTCACCAAATCCCCACTGTGATCAATTCAGTGTCAGGAGGGCTCTTGGTCACTGGCAACCGGACAGCGCAGAGTATCTTTTGAGTCCACAAAACCCCCAGATTACTCTCCTCTGACTCGGCCCTGCTTACGCCGCCAAGGTGCCTTCCTTACAAAGGAATTCACGCTCAGAGTATACGTAACAGGCATAATTTAAAAAAAACTCGACTTCAAATCTGTGTGTGGTTCGCTCACCTTTTTCTTTAAAAAAAACTCAGTTCGAGATGTGGTATCCACTCGGCTCGCTTCCTCTTAGATCAAAGGTTGGTCCATCTGCTTCGTTTCCCGAAGTGTGGTTCTCCCTGAGATCCCAAGTTTAGGGGATCCCTCGTGCACGATTTATTTACCTAGATCGTAGGAACGGTCACCGAGTGAAGATTCACATCCCATCCTCGTCGCCAAATGTCGTGGAAATTTCCTCTATTTACCAAATCATGGGAGCAAACCACACACACAAGTCAGAGTTAGTTATCAAAGTCCATCTTTAATTATATGAGCTCTATCACAACCCTGTGACTCTCAGATAAATTCAGTGTCTCTCAGTGAATTCTCTGAGAGCCCCTTCCACATTGTAAATGAGGTCCTTTATAGTAAAGACACACACACAGGATAAGACAGCATAGACATAATTCATCGTTCAGCTTTGTCTCCTTTCCCAAACCCCAGAACCATAAACCAATCCTCCAAATCAACAGGCATATATCAAATTGTCATTTAGATACAACCAACTCAAAATACAACCTCCTGGACAAGCTCACGGAGAGGAGGGTGAGGCTATAGGTTAAGATAGAAACAACATAAGAGGGAGCATAGAATGATTCCAGACACTGCAACCTTCCTTTCCCCACTATGGGAAAGGTAGAGAGTGAAAGATATGTTTACACATGATGACACTTTGACCTCTCCCCTCTCAGCGGCCCAGGCAACTTAGTTTTGACATAGAACAGATAACTGCAACCTCACCACAGAATAACACAAAAATACCATTCTGATGAGAATTAACTTACACACATTTGATGAATATAAAACATCTAACATATGTTACCAACAAATTCTGAATCTTCCCTAACACTCCACAAGTCTGGTTCATCCTTGGGAGCAATTTCCAAAGGCCTGAAGGTACCACGTTCATCTGTTCAAACAACAGTACGCAAGTATAAACACCATGGGACCACGCAGGCGTCATACCGCTCAGGAAGGAGACGCGTTCTGTCTCCTAGAGATGAGCGTACTTTGGTGTGAAAAGTGCAAATCAATCACAGAACAACAGCAAATGACCCTGTGAAGATCCTGGAGGAAACAGGTACAAAAGTATCTATATCCACAGTAAAACAAGTCTTATATCGACATAACCTGAAAGTCCGCTCAGCAATGAAGAAACCACTGCTCCAAAACCGCCATAAAAAAGCCAGACTATGGTTTGCAAAGATACTTTTTGGAGAAATGTCCTCTGGTCTGATGAAACAAAAATAGAACTGTTGGCAAGTTCACAAAGCCCTGCCATCACAAAGCCCTGACCTCAGTCCTATAGAACATTTGTGGGCGGAACTGAAAATGCTTGTGCGAGCAAGGAGGCCTACAAACCTGATTCAGTTACACGAGCTCTGTCAGGAGGAATGGGCCAAAATTCACCCAACCTATTGTGGGAAGCTTGTGGAAGGCTACCCAAAACATTTGGCCCAAGTTAAAACAATTTAAAGTCAATGCTACCAAATACTAATTGAGTGTATGTAAACTTCTGACCCAATTGGAATGTGATGAAAGAAATTAAAGCTGAAATAAATCACTCTCTACTATTATTCGGACATTTCACATTCTTAAAATGAAGTGGTGATCCTAACTGACCTGGAACAGGGAATTATAAATTAAATAATATGTCTGTAAACAATTGTTGGAACAATTTCTTGTGTCATGCACAAAGTAGATGTCCTCACCAACTTGCCAAACCTATAGTTTGTTAACAATACATTTTGTGGAGATGTTGAAAAACAAGTTTTAATGACTCCTACCTATGTGTATGTACACTTCCAACTACCTCAAATCAAATCAAATGTATTTATATAGCCCTTTGTACATCAGCTGATATCTCAAAGTGCTGTACAGAAACCCAGCCTAAAACCCCAAACAGCAAGCAATGCAGGTGTCGAAGCACGTTGGCTAGGAAAAACTCAGTAGAAAGGCCAAAACCTAGGAAGAAACCTAGAGAGGAACCAGGCTATGAGGGGTGGCCAGTCCTCTCCTGGCTGTGCCGGGTGGAGATTATAACAGAACATGGCCAAGATGTTCAAATGTTCAATAATGACCAGCATGGTCAAATAATAGGTCTGGGACAGGTAGCACTTCCGGTGAACAGGTCAGGATTCCATAGCCACAGGCAGAACTGTATATACCTATTCTCTCGTAGCATAAACACTTCCACTTTCAACTTTTATTTGATTTCCGGGAACCTGATAATGTCTGCCGGGCGCCTGTGTATTCTTTGTTTTGTTTGGCCCTTAATTCGTTGCCCTAGTCTAGACATTCACTTTATCTAGATTCTGTTTTTTTTCTGTTAAGTTTCTTAATAAGGAATTTTTATTTTCCTCTGTTAACTTCTTCGATATAGGGGGCGCTCTTAATTTTTGGATAAAAAAACATTCCCGTTTTAAACAAGGTATTTTGTCAAGAAAATATGCTCGACTATGCATATAATTGACAGCTTTGGAAAGAAAACACTCGGACGTTTCCAAAACTGCAAAGATATTATCTGTGAGTGCCACAGAACTGATGCTACAGGCAAAACCAATATGAAATTTCAAACAGGAAATGCCCCAGATTTTGAATGCGCTGTGTTCCAATGTCTCCTTATATGGCTGTGAATGCGCGAGGAATGAGCTTACACTTTCTGTCGTTTCCCCAAGGTGTCTGCAGCATTGTGACGTATTTGTAGGCATATCATTGGAAGATTGACCATAAGAGACTACATTTACCAGGTGCTCGCTTGGTGTCCTCCGTTGCAATTATTGCGTAATCTCCAACTGCGTGCATTTTTCCATTTGCTTCAGAGGAGAATCCCAACTGCCACGAATGACTTATCATCGAATAGATATGTGAAAAACACCTTGAGGATTGATTCTAAACAACGTTTGCCATGTTTCTGTCGATATTATGGAGTTAATTTGGAAAAAAGTTTGGCGTTGTAATGACTGAATTTTCGTTTTTTTTTCTTAGCCAAACGTGATGAACAAAACGGAGCGATTTCTCCTACACAAATAATATTTTTGGAAAAACTGAACATTTGCTATCTAACTGAGAGTCTCCTCATTGAAAACATCCGAAGTTCTTCAAAGGTAAATTATTTTATTTGAATGCTTTTCTTATTTTTATGAAAATGTTGCCTGCTGAATGCTAGGCTTAATGCTATGCTAGCTATCAATACTCTTACACAAATGCTTGTGTAGCTATGGTTGAAAAGCATATTTTGAAAATCTGAGATGACAGTGTTGTTAACAAAAGGCTAAGCTTGTGAGCCAATATTTATTTCATTTCATTTGCGATTTTCATGAATTGTTAACGTTGCGTTATGCTAATGAGCTTGAGGCTATGATTAAGCTCCCGGATACGGGATTGCTCGACGCTAGAGGTTAAATTGTTTTTTATTTTCAAGCAAATCCTCATATTCTAATTTTCCCAACATTGTGTTTTTATCCCTTTATCTTCTTATAGTATCCATACTACTCTTTGTTCGCTATTCTCATTCTGTTCCGCCATTCACTTTTATATTTTTTAACCATTTATGTCCGGCCTGCTAGTCCATATCCGGAATTCCACTGCCCACATTTCTATTATTACTATTTCCTCTACCCACCATTGTTTAATCAGTTGTTGTTTAAATGTTATTCTTTCTCCTGGTTTACGCCACCATCTCCGATTGGTAAATTGAGAAGTTCTTATCTGTACCCACCTTACTCTTAACTCCAGCCCTCCTGGTAACATACATTTTTCTATAAATGTTGGATCACCATACATTCGTACTTTGATCCAGGCCAAGAGCGCCCTCCCTACCAGGTCACACTCAAGTGACGGTCCAGGAGAGGCATGCTTCCAGACTGAATCCTTCTTTCACACTTGCTCCTGCTGCAGTGGAAACCGGGCGCGTCCTCCCTACCGGGCTGCACTTAAGCAATTAGAAATCAGCGATCCAGGAGAGGTGCGCGACCCCTTCCCCACCAACAACAGAAGACTTTCACACTCACTTTTACGCACTGCTAACCCTAAGCGACCTGCAAATTCAACCGTTCTCTAATACACTTCCTTGACACAGAAAAGCAATATTATTGTTACAGGAATTAAATTCC
Organism: Oncorhynchus clarkii lewisi; assembly: GCF_045791955.1. Lineage (NCBI taxonomy): Eukaryota > Metazoa > Chordata > Actinopteri > Salmoniformes > Salmonidae > Oncorhynchus > Oncorhynchus clarkii. Next base: position 36,619,351 of record NC_092158.1, read on the forward strand.
TATATGTTTTAATACCCAATTAAAATTAAACACTCTGTCAATTCCTAATAATTTTTAAGACTCTTATTTGCATAAATTGGACAGAGACCAGTCTCAAAATCAACCAGCAGCGTTTATTCTCGAGAGTACTGAACATGATACAGTTTACCAAAAAAAATTACGTCATTAGTTTTCGTACTACCCTTTCTCATCTCCGCTCCAGCACAATGGCTGTATAGTTCTCAAGACTTAGATCATTTATGACCCGAGCCAAGGTCTGCCTGTGTAGATAAGCATTCTAGCCAGTCTGGCGATAAGTTCATTCATTTCTACCAAGGAACAGACAGTCATTGTTCTAATTCTTGATTATAATTACACACATTATATTCAGTACTAGGATAAAAATAACATTCATACATATACAGTAACATAATAGTACTCTGATTAGTCAATCCTGATTGAAATGTATACATAATTAGTCATTATTGATAAAAAATCCCTTAACAATTATACAGGGTTTTACCTGTCTGAGTGCTTTGCTGATTCACTTCCTCAACACAACAAAACGGTAACCACAGGATTTTTGCCTGCCTATGCAGCCCTTTATTGATACACTTTCTCGGACAATAAAGCGGTATCCGCAGGTCTTTTTTTATTTTATTCGACAATGCAGATGGACAGTTGCTGCCCCAAAATGGATTGAACTGAACAGTCAACAGGGCAGACAGATGAACTGAACGATATCGAACAAATGCCCCAGATGAGTGGCTGTGCGATCTGGATGAATTGAATGACCCTGACTGATTGAATAGCGCTCGCAACAAATTGCAATCACAACCTCAAACAGGTGGAGCAAACAAGTCCGGCCAAACTGAATCAGACAAAACAGTCCAAACTCAAACAGACTGAACAAACTGGTCAGATGAACCACCCAAACAAAACAGTTGAATAACCCCCCTCAACTGAGCTGATCAAAACCGATATGCCCCCCCCTGCAGTGGTCACACCAATTGTTCTACTCTATTACCACTGTTGCTACCCTCACAGGTTTTATCCCCTTTTTTTCATTATTTTGCAATCATTTATTGAATTCAAAAGCTCCCAATATCTTTAGTTCGTTAAATTTGGAGAGAAACACTTAGTGTCCTACTGCTGAGGCCGAGCCCTGGAGCGAACCACACAAACTTTATACTATTTAACCTCTTTCAGCTAGGGGGCACTATTTTTATGTTTTGAAAAATAACGTTCCCAATGTAAATGGCCTATTTCTCAGGCCCATGTGCTAGAATATGCATATAATTGACAGATTAGGATAGAAAACACTCCAAAGTTTCCAAAACTGTCAAAATATTGTCTGTGAGTATAACAGAACTGATATTGCAGGCGAAACCTGAGGAAAATCAAACCAGGAAGTGGCTTCTATTTTGAAAGCTCCATGTTCCATAGCCTGCCTTTGCTCCATTTAAAGGGATATCAACCAGATTCCTTTTCCTATCGCTTCCTCAAGGTGTCAACAGTCTTTAGACATAGTTTCAGGCTTTTATTTTGAAAAAATGAGCGAGAAAGATAACATCGCATCAGGTGTTCGCATTAGTTTTGCTTGTGCAACAGAGCTTGGGCAGCCATCGTCTCTCCCTCTCCTACTGAAAAAGACAGTGCCGATTGATATAGCATCGATTATATATTTTAAAAACAACCTGAGGATTGATTATAAAAAACGTTTGACGTGTTTCTGTGGACATTACGGATACTATTAGGAATTTTCGTCTGCGTTGTCGTGACTGTTCGAGCCTGTGGATTTCTGAACATAACGCGCCAAACAGAGGTATTTTGGATATAAAAATAATCTTTATGGAACAAAAGGAACATTTATTGTGTGAGTGAAAACATCCAAAGATCAAAGGTAAGCGATTCATTTGATTGCTTTTCTGATTTTCGTGACCAAGCTACTTTGATGCTAGGTGTTCATAATGTTTTGTCTAGTGATCGATAAACTTACACAAATGCTTGGATTGCTTTCGCTGTAAAGCATATTTTCAAAATCTGACACGACAGGTGGATTAACAAAATGCTAAACTGTGTTTTGCTATATTGCACTTGTGATATCATGAATATAAATATTTTTAGTAATATTATTTGAATGTGGCGCTCTGCAATTCAACGGTTGTTGATGACAATTATCCCGCTAACGGGATAGGTAGCGTCAAGAAGTTAAGCAAATTCTTTGCTTACCTTTTTAAGTGGCCACTTGTCTGTGTAGTTTGTCCAAAACCGTCCACAACTGCAGATTTTCATAATTTCTGGTCCCTTTTTGCCACCCCTTGGCAAGCTCGCTATTTATGTTGTGGAAATATTGGTTCAATACTATCTCTGATAACGGAGCCTGTGAATTCAAAGAGACTTTATCACAAAGTAACAAGCCGAGTTGGTCCATGGAGCAACTGCCAGACTGTCTCAGTCCACTCCTTTTATACAGTTTCATGCTTATACAAGTTTCATAGTCCCTCCACTTTATGCTAATAACTATATCCCCTCGGTTTAACTCCACCATTGTTGCCAAATCTAAGTTCTTTCCTCTAGGCGGGGGTTTCCCTCCCCCTAGTTCCTTGGATCAATTATATTGGTGGCACGACTATACATTATTTCCAGAAAATAATAAGTACAGATTTATATAGGCAATTATAAGATTGCTACACGCCATTATCGGACTATAATATTACTACAGGCCATTATAGGATTAAGTACAGATAACTATGGGCCATTGTAGAATTATACCAATAAGTACACTTAATCCCAAGATTACACGTAGTGCTTTTGCCTACTCCCTTATTATGTGCTATTCAGCCTTTTAACAAAAAACAATCTCTGAACAGAAAACACCCATAACCACAGCCTACTGTACCTGCAATTCTGTAAATGTTCTCCTTGATGGACAGCTTGATGACAAGGGAATGCAAATAACACATAAAAAATATCTTCAATGTGAGGCACACTCTTCTTACTGGTCTACTCAAATACTTACCAAACACTTCAGCATCGCCCACATTGCACAGGAAACCTTGTAGCGAAATCGAGTTGTTTTATATTTTCTATACAGTGCCTTGCGAAAGTATTCGGCCCCCTTGAACTTTGCGACCTTTTGCCACATTTCAGGCTTCAAACATAAAGATATAAAACTGTATTTTTTTGTGAAGAATCAACAACAAGTGGGACACAATCATGAAGTGGAACAACATTTATTGGATATTTCAAACTTTTTTAACAAATCAAAAACTGAAAAATTGGGCGTGCAAAATTATTCAGCCCCCTTAAGTTAATAATTTGTAGCGCCACCTTTTGCTGCGATTACAGCTGTAAGTCGCTTGGGGTATGTCTCTATCAGTTTTGCACATCGAGAGACTGAAATTTTTTCCCATTCCTCCTTGCAAAACAGCTCGAGCTCAGTGAGGTTGGATGGAGAGCATTTGTGAACAGCAGTTTTCCACAGATTCTCGATTGGATTCAGGTCTGGACTTTGACTTGGCCATTCTAACACCTGGATATGTTTATTTTTGAACCATTCCATTGTAGATTTTGCTTTATGTTTTGGATCATTGTCTTGTTGGAAGACAAATCTCCGTCCCAGTCTCAGGTCTTTTGCAGACTCCATCAGGTTTTCTTCCAGAATGGTCCTGTATTTGGCTCCATCCATCTTCCCATCAATTTTAACCATCTTCCCTGTCCCTGCTGAAGAAAAGCAGGCCTAAACCATGATGCTGCCACCACCATGTTTGACAGTGGGGATGATGTGTTCAGTCTGATGAGCTGTATTGCTTTTACGCCAAACATAACGTATTGCATTGTTGCCAAAAAGTTCAATTTTGGTTTCAGTATCTCGGACCTGCCTGGTGTGTTCCTTGTTCTTCATGATGCTCTCTGCGCTTTTAACGGACCTCTGAGACTATCACAGTGTAGGTGCATTTATACGGAGACTTGATTACACACAGGTGGATTGTATTTATCATCATTAGTCATTTAGGTCAACATTGGATCATTCAGAGATCCTCACTGAACTTCTGGAGAGAGTTTGCTGCACTGAAAGTAAAGGGGCTGAATAATTTTGCTCGCCCAATTTTTCAGTTTTTGATTTGTTAAAAAAGTTTGAAATATCCAATAAATGTCGTTCCACTTCATGATTGTGTCCCACTTGTTGTTGATTCTTCACGTTTGAAGCCTGAAATGTGGCAAAGGTCGCAAAGTTCAAGGGGGCCGAATACTTTCGCAAGGCACTGTATATATATGGGTTGAGTAAATTGACCAGATATGACTGATTGTGCGGAAAAATTATTAATTCTAAAATGATTTAAAGGATGTTTTTGAGGTCAAATAATTGGTTCCCTTTGTAAAGCACAGTGAACAATGCAGGCTCCGATGTCAAGTGGATTTTCCAAGAAGGACCAGGCCAGTGTCGAACAAGAATCTGATCCGCGGAGAAGATCAATATTTATTCACCAGGACAGGCTAAGTTCAAGTTAACCTAGTAGGTAGTAGGTTTGCTTCAGAGCTATGGTTTCTGATCAGGCTCTCTTTCAAGCTCTCTTTCTAAGTTTTCTTAAGTTTTGGTTTGACAGATCTCGCTAAATCCCTAATCCGGCTTTCTGCAATACCCCTCAGATGAAGTGTCATACTTGGCTAGCTTGGTAGCTAACTTAAGACACTGACAATTAGCTAGCTACCTAAACATTGACAAAAAACATACATTTAGTTATATACAACACTTCAGTAAGCTAGCGTCGCGAGCATAGACATGAGGCCAACGTTACCACAGCCAGAGAAATGAGAGATTACAGAAAATGGATAGGTAGCTGACATTAACCAAAGCTCAAGCTAATGTTAACTAGCTACATAATGATTGGACAACCTATTTAACCTCAAATGTATCATTCGTAACGTTTGTTTCATACCATTTTCATATTTTTCAGTCAGCCAAAACACCCGTAGTCAGTCGAAATAACATTAGCCTTTGCCACTCAGTCACACTAGAACTATCTATAAGACTTTCAAGTCCTTACACCTGCTCACGTTCTGGTGGTGGGAGATTTAAACCACTGGCTGGGTCAAACATACATAGCCCAACCTTAATAACCCAGCACCAACAACCCAACCATGCTGTTTTTACACAAAACAACCCAACTATTGACCCAATGTCTGCAGCCCAGCAATTGGGTCATCCAAACAACCCACATTTTTTTTGAGTGTAAACTTACATCTCAAAGCCATGCATTTGCTTACATTATCAATCTTGAAGACTATACACTTTTATCACTCAAAAGAAGTGGTAAAAAGAAGTGGTATGGGTGAGTGCAAACAAATGTTTAGGCAAATAATTAGTTAGCTAGCTACCCATCACATGAATTGGGCAAAAATATGATCGATAACCATAGCTAGTGGAATGACAGATTGAAACTGGTATCAACAAAATGGGTTTCACTCTATCCCATAAAACATGACATTGTCAACGAGGCATCATTTAGCTAATAAGATATTCAATGTAGCTATATTCAAGCGTTCTATTTTCCAACACATATTATAATCTCCCTGATTGGTCATCAACGGTCACTGGTCTTGGAACTCATGTGTTCACCAGAAACTGCTTTACATTTTGTTTGCCACCACTAGTGGCAAACGTTTGCAAATTTCTGGCGACATTTTGTGGCACACTATTTAGGTTGCAGCAATTTTGCCACAAACTTGCAGAAATGTTTGCCACAACAAATTCATTTTTGTAAGGCGGGTGATCAAGATAAGAACAAGAACCACCAATATAAACGAAAAGATATGACACTTTTAGAACTGTATTGTTTGCATTTGAATGTATCCTAGGCCTATAGGGAAGAAAGGCCATGTGGAGATGTTCATATTTAACAAATCTTTCAAAAAATGTGATAGTATTAGTATAGATTCTCAGGGGATCTCTCCCTCTCCACTAAGCGTCACATCAGTGTCTCAGTAGCCTAATGCAAAATTATTATCAAGAACATAGTAGCCTATTTTTTTCTCCTGCTGAGGTAGGCTCCATTTAATGTTAGCCAGCTGAGAACCGATGATGACTTCTTTGACACAACTCTGCAAAAATAAAGAGCTCTAGAGTCTCATATGTATGTTCTGTGTCATCAAACCACACGTTTTAGCCACCTGAGAACCGACGATCACCTCTTTGACACAACTCTGCAATAAAGAGCTCTGGAGTCTCATATGTAGTACAGCCCTGATCGCTAGATGGTCGCGTATTACGCCCACCAATGGATGCTGCTGAGGGGAGGACAGCGCTAATGGAATGGCATCAAACACATGGAAACCATGTTTGATGTATTCGATATTATTCCACTCCAGCCATTACCACAAGACCGTTCTCTCCAATTAAGGTGCCATCGCCCTTCTGTGACGCCCCTCCATCCTACCCGAACATCATCCCTATTTTCGTTTTAGTCTAAAGTAACTAGACCATTAGTAGGTATCATACGTCTTGGAAGTGCTCAGGTATATGTTAAGTATGTTTTGTTTGGCTCTTACGCCAGGCTGGGCTGCAATGATGTTACTTGAAACATTTGTTCAGTTTTGAGGATTGTTCTTCACAAAGCAGGGTTAGTTTAGAAGATTTATTTAGGCATTAGAGATATGGCACAGTAACTAAAAGGCCTATTTCATTGGGGTGGACTATAAATGAGCACTAGCTGGGGCATTGCATGTCATTTTAATTTGCTGTCTAACAAAGCATTTTATAGTATTGCAGGGATTAAAACGTTAATCATGCACACTGCCATAATTCTTGTTTAGTTTAATTGAGTTGTAAAAAATAAAGATATTGCCTTTTGTTAATGACCCTTGGAATGTGCTTGGTGGGTATACAGTACATACCGTTGCATTGTGTATTACTGGTTTTGTTTGCTGTGGATAGAATCTGATTACATACTTATGCATGGGCAATGAAATTGTCAATCTAAATAGCATCAATCACATTTAATTTGTCTCTATTACGCTCAAGCAGTGGGTCTTCTGTGTGCTTATCATTTCACATCCTTATGATTCATTTAGCACTAGCTCATATGGATTACATGTATTTATATATTTATATAGACATACCTTGCTATAATTGGAGCCATTCATTAATGTGTGTATACTGGATCATTGGTTCAATATACTGGCTCAATAATAGGTGTTCTCTTTAGTATTGGGTGCCACAGATTCACAGTTGATTGGAAGAATGATTTATCAATCAGTTGAGATAAAGAGTACTTCTTAATTTGTGTAGATTCTAAAGAGGTAATAACATGTACAGTGCCTTCAGAAAGTTATTTGTTACCCTCGACTTTCTCCACAAAAAATGGTGTTACAGCCTGAATATTTGTTTTTTATTACATTGAGATTTGTCACTGGCCTAAACACAATGTCAAAGTGGAATTATGTTTTTATTTTTACACATTTCTAACAATTGAGAATTTTAAATGTCTTCAGACAATAAGTATTCAACCCCTTTGTTATGGCAAGTAGCATGGACTCACTGTGTGCAATATTAGTGTTTAACATGATTGAACGACTACCTCATCTCTGTTCCCACAGTTAAGCAGTGAATTTCAAACACAGATTCAACCACAGAGGTTTTCCAATGCTTAACAAAGAAGGGCACCTATTGGTAGATGTTAAGTTCCCCAGCAAGAAATGTCACTGAAACAGAAGGGGGACTAACAAAGAGTCACTGACCAACAACTAAAACCAAACATTTGGTGTTTTAGTAAGGGTTCTGAAAGACACTCATGGGGGTGTACACTGAATGTTGACAAGCAACAACAACTGGTACCTAAGACACCCACCATGAGCGCCCAGTAAATTTGCCCAAGGACAGGCAAACAAAATAAAAACCAACACCAAACTTAAAGACAGGAAGCAAACCAAAATGTTTTTCTAGAAATCAAATCAGGCGCACCAACTTTCACAGATGCACAATTGAGAGCATCACCGCCTATTACGGCAACTGCACCGCCCGCAACCGCAGGGCTCTCCAGACGGGCGGCAAACTACCTGCCCTCCAGGACACCTGCAGCACCCGATGTCACACGAAGGAAAAAAGATCGTCAAGGACAACAACCACCCGAACCACTGCCTATTCACTCAGCTATAATCCAGAGACCAAGGTCAGTACAGGTGCATCAAAGCTGGGACCGAGAGACTGAAAAACAGCTTCCATGTCAAGGCCATCAGTCTGTTAAATACCATCACTAGCACATTAGAGGCTGCTGCCCTATATACAGTGGGGAAAAAAAGTATTTAGTCAGCCACCAATTGTGCAAGTTCTCCCACTTAAAAAGATGAGAGGCCTGTAATTTTCATCATAGGTACACTTCAACTATGACAGACAAAATGAGGAAATAAAATCCAGAAAATCACATTGTAGGATTTTTAATGAATTTATTTGCAAATACTTTCTTGCCCCACTGTACATAGACTTGAAAAAACTGCCCACTTTAATAATGGAACACTTGTCACTTAAATAATGTTTACATATTTTGCATTACTCATCTCATATATGGTATTCTATTCTACTGTATCTTAGTCTATGCTGCTCTGACATTGCTCGACCAAATATTTATATATTCTTAATTCCATTCCTTTACTTTAGATGTGTGTATCTTTGTGAAATTATTAGTTATTACTTGTTAGATATTACTACACTGTTGGAACTAGAAACATGAGCATTTTCGCTACACCCGTAATAACATCTGCTAAACGCATGTATGTGACCAATAATATTTGATTTGACCCTCCACATCTTTTAAGACAATTGGAGGACTGGGCCAACCACCCTTGGAACTACCCATCCCGGATCCGGGAGAATTGTCATCAACTACACGAATTAGCATAGCGCAATGGCCAAATAATCTTACTAGAAAATATTCATATTCATGAAATCACAAGTGAAATATAGCGAAACACAGCTTAGCCTTTTGTTAATCACCCTGTTGTCTCAGATTTTGAAATGATGCTTTACAGCCAAAGCAAGATAAGCGTTTGTGTAGGTTTATCGATAGCCTAGCATAGCATTATGTCCAGCTAGCAGCAGGAAGCTTGGTCACGAAAATCAGAAAAGCAATCAAATTAATAGTTTACCTTTGATCTTCGGATGTTTTCACTGACGAGACTCCCAGTTAAACAGCAAATGTTCCTTTTGTTTGTTTCTTACCCAAAATACCTCCGTTTGTTTGTCACATTATGTTGAGAAATCCACTGGAAATAGCGGTCACGACAACGCCGAAAAAAAATCTGAATTATATGCATAATATCAACATAAACATGGCAAATGTTTTTTATAATAAATACTCAAGGTGTTTTTCAAATATCTATTCGATAATATATCAACTGAGAGGAAAAATGGCTACCTCTGTCATTTACTCAAGAATCACTGAGCCCTCAGCTGGCCACTTACGCAATGTGGTCCTTTACGCTCATTCTTCAACAACATAAAGGCGTGAAACTACGTCTAAAGGCTGTAGACACCTTAGGGAATATGTAGAAAAAGGAATCTGGTTGATATCCCTTTCAATGGCCAATAGGGATGCATAGGAACACAATGGTTTCAAAATAAGAGTCACTTCCTGATTGGATTTTTCTCAGGATTTCGTCTGCAATATCAGTTCTGTCATACTCACAGACAATATTTTTACAGTTTTGGAAACTTTAGAGTTTTCTATCCTATAGCTATCAATTATATGCATATTCTAGCATCTGGTCCTGAGAAATAGGCCGTTTACTTTGGGAATGTTATTTTTCCAAAAATAAAAATAGTGCCTTCCTGATGTCACTCTCTTTCAATGCGTTTCATTGGGAATCCAGATTTCCAAGGGACTTGCTTGCAGTTCCTATCGCTTCCACTGGATGTCAACAGTCTTTATAAATTGGTTGAGGTTCTTCCTTTGAGAAATGAAGAAGTAGCACTGACACATTGAAATCTGACATGTTGGCTGGATTAACAACAAGTGTAGCTTTAATTTTGCGTTTGCATGTGTGATTTCATGAAAGTAAATTTTTTATGGTAATTTATTTTAAAGGGGTATGAATACCTTCTGGGCACTGTACTAGTGGATACCCAGAGGTTAATGACAGTATAGTACAGGGGTACTCAACTCTTACCCTACGAGGTCTGGAGCCTGCTGGTTTTCTGTTCTAGCTGATAATTAATTGCACACACCTAGTGTCCCAGGTCTAAATCAGTCCCTGATTAGAGGGGAACAATGTAAAATAGTAGTGGAACTGGCTTCAAGGTCCAGAGTTGAGTATGAGGTATATAGTGTAACTGGATGGGGAGGGATGGGCCAAAATGCTGTTGTATTGAGAGGTACAATTGTAACCACAGCCACAGCGCAGCCATCTTGGAAGCTATAGAAATTAATTCATGTTGTTTTGACACATTTATTCTATTACAGACACCTTTTAATGCATACTTTTAAAATACTGTATGTTAGTTAAAAGATACAAAGTGAGTTAAAAATAAAAAAAAACAACCACTACAACAACAAAAATTCTTAAATATATGTCATTTTGTCCTTGAAACATTTAATTGAAATACTGTAGAATTCCATTCATTCCTATAGAGGACTGCACTTACTGGGGAGTGCCAATATGGCCGACCGTTAGCTTCAAAGCCTCTCAATGGCCAATACATTGCGTCAGCAAGGCAGGGTTTATATACATCATTGGTGTAAAGTACTTAAGTTGTTTTTGGGGGTTTCTGTACTTTACTATTTATGCTTTTTACAACTTTTACTCCATGTTACAGGCTTTGGTTTTTCAATTTATGCTTTGAGATCTGACTTTAGCACGTATAGCTTGTTAGCTTATAAGACACACCGATTGGTGTTACCTCATTAGTCATTATGTGTTACACCTCTGCTGGTTGCCATCTCATTAGTGGGAAGGCGTTCACTTGTGCTGGCCCAGGTGCTATTTAAGAGTGGCTGGCACAGTACTCCAATTGTCATGAGAGATGTGGAGGGTCAACACCTTTGGTTGGTGCTCCCTATTTGATTTCTAGAAACACCTTTAGTCAAATCTTCCCTGAGTGTCAGGGAAAAATGTTTATGGAGTAAAAAGTACATTTTCTTTTGAACTGTAGAGTTAAATTACAGACACACAAAAAAAGTTTACTTGAAGATGCACCCTCAAACTTTCAGACAGTAGTTTTGAAAGTGGCGCCAATTTTTGTGTACTACGTCAAATTGTGTACTGTCATCCACTTCATATATGTTGTGACATATGCTTAAAATCCTTGAGTGCATCTTTAAATCAAATCCAATCAAATAAAATGTTTTGTCACATGCGCTGAATACAACAGGTGAAATGCTTACTTACAAGCCCCTAACCAACAATGCAGTTTTAAGAAAATACCTAAAAAAAAGGTAAGAGATAAGAACAACAAATATTTAAAGAGCAGCGGTAAATAACAATAGTAGGGCCATATACAGGGGGTACCGGTACAGAGTCAATGTGCTGGTGCACCGGTTTTGAAGTAATTGAGGTAATATGTACATATAGGTAGAGTTATGAAAGTGACTATGCATAGATAACAGAGAGCAGCAGCAGTGTTCCAGAGGGGGTGCAATGCAAATAGTCTGGGTAGCCATTTGATTAGCTGTTCAGGAGTCTTCTGGCTTGGGGGTAGACGCCTCTTGGACCTAAACTTGGTGCTCCGGTACTGCTTGCCATGCGGTAGCAGAGAGAACAGTCTGACTAGGGTGGCTGGAGTCTTTGACAATTTTTAGGGTCTTCCTCTGACACCCCCTGGTAAAGAGGTCCTGGATGGCAAGAAGCTTGGCCCCGGTGATGTACTGGGCAGTACACACTACCCTCTGCAGTGCCTTGCGGTTGGAGGCCGAGCAGCTGCCATACCAGGCAGTGATGCAACACGACAGAATGCTCTCAATGGTGCAGCTGTAAAACCTTTTGAGGATCTGAGGACCCATGCCAAATCTTTTGTGTTGAGGATCAGCATGGCGGATGTGTTGTTTCCTACCCTTACCACCTGAGGGCCGCCCGTCAGGAAGTCCAGGATCAAGTTGCAGACGGAGGTGTTTAGTCCAAGGGTCCTTAGCTTAGTGATGAGCTTTGAGGTCACTATGGTGTTGAACGCTGAGCTATAGTCAATGAATAGCATTCTCACATAGGTGTTCCTTTTGTCCGGGTGTGGAATGGATAATGGTGTTGATGTGAGCCATGACCAGCCTTTCAAATAATTTCATGGGTACAGAAGTGAATGCTACGGGTCTGTAGTAATTTAGGCAGGTTACCTAAGTGTTCTTGGGCACAGGGACTATGGTGGTCTGCTTGAAACATGACAGGGAGAGGATGAAAATAAGATGAGCAATCGCAGTTCTGATGTCCAGAAGCTCTTTTCAGTCATAAGAGATGGTATCAGCAACATTATGTTCAAAACAAGTTACGAACAACGCGAAAAATCAAAACAAATTAGCATTGTTGGTTTAAGAGCCGATAAGACAGCAGCCTTCCCCTCCGGCGCCATCTGAAATTTGAAGTTCTGGTACTTTAGTCTAAACTACTGCCAATAGCATCACAGCACACTATTTTCAATCTGTACAAACCACATATGTGTTAGCCAACCGAGAACCGACGATCATTGACACAACGCTGCAATAAATTGCTCTGGAGTCTTCGACATCAGTGCAACCTTTGACATTATCGATCATAGTCTGCTGCTGGCAAAACTTGTGTTATGGCTTTACATCCCCTGCTATATTGTGGATAAAGAGTTAGACAGGTAACATAAGAGGGTGTTCTTTAATGGAAGCCTCTCCAACATAATCCAGGTAGAATCAGGAATTCAGGAATTCCCAGAGCAGCCATTACTTTTTTCACTCGGGACAATTCGTTTTTCACTCTGACCGATTGGAGTAATGGCTACATCTGTATTTTATGCGAGAATCTCTCTCGGAGCCACGATGTGACCACTTACACAATGTGGCTGCCTACGGCTATTCTTCAACAGAAATGCGTAAACCTACGTCACAATGCTATAGACACTTTGGGGAATTCGTAGAAAGCGTAAGCTCGTTGATGGTACATTCACAGCTGAATAGGGAGTCATTGGAACGCAGCGCTTTCAAAACCTGGGGCACTTCCAGATTGGATTTTTCTCAGGCTTTCGCCTGCAACATCAGTTCTGTTATACTCACAGACAATATCTTTACAGTTTTGGAAACGTTAGTTTTCTATCCAAAGCTGTCAATTATATGCATATTCTAGCATCTTTTCCTGACAAAATATCCCGTTTAAAACGGGAACGTTTTTTTTTTTTCCAAAAATGAAAATAATGCCCCCTAACACCAAGAGGTTTTAAACTAAAAGTATTGTATTTGGGACAAATCATTCACTAAACCTTAAACCTCAACTAAGTCTTGTAATAAATAATGTGGAAATTGAGCACTTTGAGGTGACTAAACTGCTTGGAATTACCCTGTATTGTAACTGTCATGTTCACAACATATTGATGCAACAGTAGCTAAGATGGGGAGAAGTACTGTATGTCCATAATAAGGCGCTGCTCTACCTTGACAGCACTGTCAACAAGACATGTCCTACAGGCCCAAGTTTTGTCGCACCTGGACTACTGTTCAGTCGTGTGGTCAGGTGCTGCAAAAAAGGACTTGCAATTGCAATTGGTTCAGAACAAGGCAGCACGGCTGGCCCTTGGATGTACACAGAGAGCTAATATTAATAATATGCATGTCAATGTCTCCTGGCTCAAAGTGGAGGAGAGATTGACTTCATCACTGCTTGAATATATGAGAGGTATTAACATGTTGAATGTACCGAGCTGTCTGTTTGAACTACTGGCGCACAGTTCGGACACCCATGAAGACATGCCACTTGAGGTCTCTTCACAGTCCCCAAGTACTGAACAGACTATGGAAGGTGCATTGTCCTAAATAGAGCCATGACTACATGGAACTGTATTCCACATCAAGTAACTCATGCAAGCAGTAAAATGTAGATCTAAAAAAACAGAGCAACAGGGACTGTGAAGCAACACAAACATAGGCACAGACATGCACACACGCAGGCACACACACGATAGCATACACACGTACACATGGATTTTGTACTGTATATATGTGGTGGAGTAGGGGCCTGAGGGCACACGGTCTGAATGTATTATAATGTTTTTAAAATTGTATAAACTGCCTTAATTTTGCTGGACCCCAGGAAGAGCAGCTGATGGGGATCCATAATTAAAAACAAATACAAATACCCAGGTCAAGCTTTCATTTCAAATGAATGGAAGCTTACGAGCGCAATGGCACTGATCTCTGGTTGGAACTTGAGATGGAATTATGTCGGGAGGCCACCAGGTTGTGTGGAGGGATGAAAATAGGTCTAAAGTGAATGAGGAAAGCAGATGGTGGATTTGAATTTGAGGAAGATGTGATAAAAATGGAGATGGGGTGTCCGTAGAACATTGGTGGCAAGTGCAAACTGAGCGAGTGGTGCACCAGACAGCACAATTCTAGAGGTGAAATGGAAGTTATTGAGTGCGGTGAAAGGTATAGCGTAGAGTTCAGACCCCAAGCCTGGCATTGATGGACATGATAAAGAAAAATGTGGTCCAGTCAGTGACATTTTGGGAGAAAGTGGATCCTTGTCTTTTGGCAGATCCATTTGTGACTCACCACCTGGATTCGGTCTTATGTAGCAACATTTGAATTTCTGTTTTTTTTACATTGAATTAAAGTAGCGACAGAGCTAAAAAAATTGTATATCATCCACTGCTTTTGAGGAAACAATGGGAAAGTAATTCTGCTTTGAAAGTTGATCAACTTGTAAACACACTTGAGAAACCCGTCTTTTGTAGGAGATTTTCCAGTCATCTGATGATTCTCAGTAGCTTTACTGTTCTCTTTGAAGTAGAAAGAACAATCAATATAAGTTTAAATATTAGACATGTGTAAGAAGAATGAAGCCCATATGAGTGTACAAAGCTGGATCAACATCGAATTGACCATTGGACATGTAAAAAGCAGAATCTGTGTAGATGACGCAAGGTAGACTAACAAGACGAGTCTGGTCTGGGCCATGTCTGATCTTGTGACGGCTACTGGACACACACATGGTTTAAAACCTCTCTGGGATAGGGGGCAGTATTTTCACATCCGGATTGAAATCGTGCCCAAAGTAAACTGCCTGCTACTCAGGCCCAGAAGCTAGGATATGCATATAATTAGTAGAATTTGATAGAAAACACTCTGAAGTTTCTAAAACTGTTAGAATGTCTGTGAGTATAACATAACTAATTTGGCAGGCGAAACCCAGAGCACAATCCATCCAGGGAAAAATGTTTTGGAGGTCACTGTTTTCCAATGGGTGACCTGATTTATTAGGGCCCAGATTGCAGTTCCTATGGCTTCCACTAGATGTCAACAGTCTTTAGAAATTGTTCAATGTTTTTCTTCTGAGAAATGAAGAAGTAGGGCTGTTCTTTGTAGGTGTCACTCTGAAGGGCTTTAGTATTTTGTTGCGCGTGAACTGGAGCGCACTTCACGTTGTTTTTATCCGTTATTAGAAACAGTTTATTCCGTCTTAAATTGTATCGTTTATTTACATTTGAGGTTCGATTAGGAACGTTGTTTGGACCAAGTTTACAGGTAACTTATTAGATACTTTTTAGTCATGTTAGAACCGGTGTATTTCTGAATCAAACGCACCAAATAAATGGACATTTTGGGGATATAAAGAAGGAATTTATCGAACAAAACGACCATTCATTGTGTCACTGAGACGTTTGAGATTTCAAAAAGAAGATCTTCAAAGGTAAGGCATTTATTATGTGGCTATTTCTGACTTTTGTGTCGCACCTGCCTGGTTGAAAAATTATTTTCATGTGTTTATATGCGGGGTGCTGGTTTGCTTTCGCCGTAAAGCCTTTTTGAAATCTGAAACAGCAGCAGGATTAATTAACAAGAGGTTTTAATTTGATGCTTATATTTTCGTGAAGGTTGAATATTGATATTTCTGTAGTTTGAATTTGGCGCGCTACAATTTCACTGGATGTTGTCAAATCAATCCCGCTAGCGGGATTCGAGCAGGATTCGCGTTTAATCATACATAGACAATA
Source organism: Oncorhynchus clarkii lewisi (assembly GCF_045791955.1). Taxonomy (NCBI): domain Eukaryota; kingdom Metazoa; phylum Chordata; class Actinopteri; order Salmoniformes; family Salmonidae; genus Oncorhynchus; species Oncorhynchus clarkii. The sequence continues at coordinate 36,635,486 of NC_092158.1, forward strand.
TAGGTCTGAACTTGAAGACCTTTGGACAGGAACATTAGCTAAAGGGTATGCATGTCACGCCACTAATATAATCTATGCCCCAATAAGAGAATGGAAACTAAGTAAGATAACATTGTCACTCCACTTTACAAATCATGTTATGTAAGGGTAAAACTGTATAAAAGCCAAGCACTAAGAATGCATTTCCAAGGAATTGCTCGGCTTCTGTTACTTTTGTAATAAAGTCTAATTGAATTTACAAGCTCCTGTATCTGAAGTATTTGATTTCATATTTTCTACAACATTTTCAATGTTTGGGTACAACAATTTGAGAGTCTAGAAGAAAAATAAATGCACAGATATTTAGGCGAGGTGCTGGCTAGCGGAGTAGAAAACTTGAAAATTAAAGAGCTGCACACTCTAGGAGCTCAGATGCAAAAATTGAATTACCAACGTTTTGACAGCCAAGCTGTCTTCTGTTAGGGTTGCGTCAATCGAATCTGGTATCAGGATAAGTATGACACTGAGTCACCGATTTGTATTCTATGTATTTTTTATTAGCTAAGCAATAAGTGGTAAATGCAATTTTCGTCATACATCGCAGGGCAAAACAGAGAACTGACTTGTTCTTGACAAAGATATTATAATATACTCTTGACAGAAGTAATTCCTGCTTCCGAGCCGGCCTGTCAGCGTAGAGACTGGGCGTGGTTTAAACTCACTCAGCCTATCGTTGATTGTTGGCGCCCGAGCTGGTCCCAGCCCCCTAAGCGCTTCAGCGGTCAGTCGTTGTAGTTGTGTAGAATATCTATGCGCTCACACACCTGGCTCCTGTTATCTAACAAAATACTGTTTGTTCTTGCAACACTACGTTCTGAATGTGCCCCCACAACTCATTGCACAGTTCCTGTCTTCATGTTATTCTGTATTTTTCCATCACGAGAAAGGCCCATGGCCCTAAAACTGTTAACAACGTCTCAAGCCGGCTATGTTGCATAACACATATACCCACACAAGCAAACAGCAAATAATATTCCATCATATGTTATATGGTAAGGGCTATAGTGCATAACACAGAACCTCACAATCCCCCTTTTTACACCCCCGTGGGGTGCAACCACACCATCCGATATACTAGGTTGCTGATGAACCCAGGAACTTTAAACCTTTATTTTGTGAATACATGTAGTGATGCACGTCCCTTATATAAACTGGAGTTTTTTTATTCCCCCTTTGACACCCACAAGGGTGTCACTTACCAAAAATAGGATAAAACTTAATTGTTTATTGACGTGTTAGATATAGGATAAAACTTTGGTCATGGAAAACATAGTAAAGCAGAGCAAAGCATTATTATAAACCATCTGGTCCTCTCAGCTACTCCTATCCTGTACCAGGTGGGCTCCTTGCCACCCAGGGACTCTAAACCTTCACATAAGAGAGGACAAATTATATCGTACACGTTATGCATTTAAGAGATTATCATTCCACGACCTCACCCACAGCAAACCAGGGGTCATCCTCAGTCAGCCCCATCTTTCTCCGGAAGTCAGATTCCGTATCTGCATCTCCTTCAGGAGCATCAAGCAAGGGCATCATACCTGAAGCCTGTACCACATCTGTAACAGACTTCATCAAACAAGGTATGATGCAAGCAGCACAACGCATCAATAACAAAAACACAAGAATTAGGGTCAGAAATCTAGTAACCACCAGTGATGCATACTCACCAAGCCACACCCCCATCCAAGACATCCAGCCAGACTCCTCCACTCCAGCCACGCCCTCCATTTCTGCCGAAAGCTTGTCCAACCCAACCAATGCTTTTGATATACTCCCGTCAGGACTGGTATTATTAGGTATAAATGTACAACATTGTTCACCAAACATTTTGCAAACCCCTCCCTGACTGGCCAGGATCATATCTAAAGTCAATCTATTCTGCCTGGCGGTCCTGGTAGTAGCCTCCAATTGCTCGGCCATACCAGTGAGAGCTGTGTGGGTGTAATTAACTAATCTCTGTTGATTATAGTAGGTATAATTAATCCAAGAAGTCTGTTCAGCATCTACAATGGCTGGGCCAATAATGGGGAGCAGATGCCATAACCCATCATTCCTGTTTAGGGCCTGGAATTCCTGAGGAACACCTACTGGCACACCTAGTAGGTTGAAATGTATATTATCTGTTTCCTCAGATCAAGGTGCATCACGCTTATATCTGGAGTACGGGTGAAAATCATTAGGTGCTTTTCTAGTAGATCCCAGGAGCTGATTAGCTGTTAATACCACTAACCATTATTGAAGTATCAGACTGGCTAAAGCACACCTAAGTTACCTGCCAGTTACCTCTAAGGACAGGTGTTAAATGCCTGTTTGGGCCACAAATCCACCATACATCAGCAACACCCTTAGTTTGATTCAAGCCTTTCACTGGCCAGGTGGCTTTAACCTGTTGGATCTCTAGGGGCGCTATTTCATTTTTGGATAAAAAACGTTCCCGTTTTAAGCACGATATTTTGTCACGAAAAAATGCTCGACTATGCATTCTTTTTGAAAGAAAACACTCTGAAGTTTCAGAATCTGCAAAGATATTGTCTGTAAGTGCCCCAGAACTCATTCTACAGGCGAAACCAAGATGATGCGTCAAGCAGGAAATGAGCAGAATCTCTGAAGCTCTGTTTTCCATTGTCTCCTTATATGGCTGTGATTGCGCAAGGAATGAGCCTACACTTTCTGTCGTTTCCCCAAGGTGTTAGCAGCATTGTGACGTATTTGTAGGCATATCATTGGAAGATTGACCATAAGAGACTACATTTTCCAAGTGTCCGCCTGGTGTCCTGCGTGGAATTCGGTGCGCAAACGCCAGCTGCTTGTACTTTTCCATTTGATTGAGGGGAGAAACCATGCTTCCACGAACGATATATCATTGAAGAGATATGTGAAAAACATCGTTTGCCATGTTTTCAGTCGATATTATGGAGTTAATTTGGAAAAAAGTTCGCGTTTTGAGGACTGAATTTTAGTTTTTTTTTTGGTAGCCAAATGTGATGTACAAAACGGAGCTATTTCTAATACACAAAGAATCTTTTTTGGAAAAACTGAGCATCTGCTATCTAACTGAGAGTCTCCTCATTGAAAACATCCGAAGTTCTTCAAAGGTAAATTATTTTATTTGAAGGCTTTTATGTTTTTGTTGAAATCTTGCGTGCTGGATGCTAACGCTAATGCTAACGCTAAATGCTACGCTAGCTAGCCACTTTTACACAAATGATTGTTTTCGTATGGTTGAGAAGCATATTTTGAAAATCTGAGATGACAGTGTTGTTTACAAAAGGCTAAGCTTGAGAGATGGCATATTTATTTCATTTCATTTGCGATTTTCATGAATAGTTAACGTTGCGTTATGGTAATGAGCTTAGGTCTGTAAATAGAATCCCGGATCCGGGTTTGGTCGACGCAACAGGTTAATTACCTGGATAGGGTTTGGTATTTTGGTTGGTGGAGGCAGGGTTGGGCCTGGAGTGGTGGATGAGTGTTTCTGGGTCTGGCTCTGGTTCGTCTGGGACCGCTGTGGCCTCGGCAGCACTTTTACAGAGAACACACCCATCGTCCTGCCCCATTCCTTTCCAGACCGAGGGTATAGGTTACTGCATCAGAAAGCTTAATGGACTTAATGGTTAGTAGGATATCATCACCTTTACAGAGATCAACAGTGCTCCCAGGTTTTCCCCATATCATGGAAAACCTATCCACCTTTGTGGGATTCCCTATGTTATAAGGATACCCTCTTCAATCCCAAAACTGTCCCAAGTTGGTTATCATGTAATCCTCATACGGACACCCTCCCCCATTACACAGGTACACTGGCACCCTCCTATACACAGGTGTTAAAACCAAACACATATCTAAATTTCTTCCCTGCTTTTCCAGATTAAGTGATCCCACATGCTTGGCTAAAAGCCTCTTAAAGCTGGGGGCAGAATTTTCACTTTTGGATAAATAGCGTGCCCAATTTCATTTCAAGTTCATGCTACTCATGCCAAGAATATAAGATATGCATATTATTAATAGATTTAGATAGAAAACACGCTGAAGTTTCTAAAACTATTTGAATCATGTCTGTGAGTATAACAGAACTTAAATTTACTTGAAACTTGAAATATACTTTCAGTTCCTACATCTTCCACACGATGTCGCCAGTGTTTGGAATATGGCTGAGGTTATTTCTTTATCTTAGCAGGAAGTAGGCCAACTCGGAACGGGGACCCTTTTGTGAGTTGCACAAGACGCGATGAGCAGAGTTGCTTTCTTTTCGTTCATGTATTGAATACAGATTGCCCCGTCTACAATTTGATCAATTAATTAACGTTTAAAAATACCTAACGTTGTATTACAAAAGTGGTTTGAAATATTTTGGCAACGTTTATAGGCAACTTTTGAAATATTTTGTAGTGACGTTGCGTTTTTCTAAGCTGTTTTTTTATGGATCAAACGGGCTTTGTAAATGGACATTTTCGATATATATGGACGGAAAGAATTGTACAAAAGGACCAATTGTGATGTTTATGGGACATATTGGAGTGCCAACAAAAGAAGCTCATCAAAGGTAATGCATATTTTATTTCAATGTTTTGTGTAGCGCCTGCTACGCTAGCTCTTTTGTTTACTACTGGTGAAGATGGGTGCATGCTATCAGATAATAGCTTCTTATGCTTTTGCCGAAAAGCATTTAAAAAATCTGACATGTTGGCTGGATTCACAACGAGTGTAACTTTAATTGAGTATCTTACATGTGTGAATTTTATAGTATTTTATTTGAATCTGGCGCTCTGCATTTCCCCTGGCAATTGGCCAGTTGAGACGCTAGCGTCTCCTCATCCTCGAGGTAAATATAAAATCCTCATTGTTTAAACTATGGTTCAGCTTACCCTCTTTAGCCTTCTCGGGGGGCCCATGGTGTATCAGGAATATGGCTCCCACAATCAGACAGCTCAGGACGACCAGCACTCCTGTAAAGCCCCACCCTTTCTCTGAAAACACATCAGAGGCCAGACACACCTCCACTTTTATGAACAAACACAGGGATGAAATGACGGGAAAAGGAAGTCTTCGTTAGAGAGATGGCCCCCGAGTCATATTGGTTCTCGGTTCTTCTCTCTAACTCTGATGGTTCGGCAGTGTCAGTGCGTCTTACCCTCCAACAATGTGTGATATGTCCCCTGGTAGCTCTTTGAGCTATTCTCACAGTAAAGGCTGTCACCAGCAATACTTGGTATGGCAACCCCCTACGGGCTGCTTCCCATCTATTCTCCTCAGGGACTGGATTGAGTGAATAACATTATTCTGTAATTCACCTGTAATGCATACAATCTTGGACATACAGGTTTGGTTAACAAACAGTATCTGATTTATATCTTTAACTTCTATGCCTATTTGTTAGCTAGAATATTTTTTAATTTTTAAAAATTAGTTTATTATCCAATAGGCCCCATCCTATCCTAGATCCCAACTTACCCACCCCCCTTTTGATACCTGGCTCTGTCCAGGTAACAACCTTACCTATTCTAAATAATGACTGAAGTAAGATTAGTAAATTATCATGTAGGAGCGCCCCCTTCATTCTCCACATGTCCAATTCTCTCTTTTGTCTCCACTCAGTAACTGTTATCTATGTCCAGTCGCCCCCTCTAAAACTCCCCTCTCTGCTCTCAAACCTTCAAGGTCTCAGCAGTGCGGGGAGGGCTCATTTGTCTGCCTTTTCTTGTGTAATTTCGGCAAAGTATAGAAAGTGGCAATTTTAGGGTGTTGAATAGCCAAAAAAATCATGTTCTTCTTTGGTTATCTGACCAGAACTTAAATACCCATCTAGGACAGTAAAGATAGTATTCTGAAATTGGGAAGTAGGGTGACTTCTGAGTTTCTTGTAAAAGGTGTTGTCAAGCAGTTGTCTATGACACTCATGTACATAAACTGTCCTATCCATGAGTACAACCGACCCACCCTTATCAGCAGGACGAATAAGGACCGACGTATCGGATTGTAAATCAAGCAAAGCTTGTTTTTCATCCTTAGGTAAATTATGGAAAGATTTGGACCCCTGTTTATTCTTAAGGATATGTCCATCTTTTTCCACAAGTCTGCAATATGTCTCGATAGAGTGATTGTGATTGGCTGGAGGTATAAAATAACTCTTGCTTCTAAAAGGAGTCGGAGTATGTGCAGGAGAGCAACCTACTGGTTCAATAGAAGTGTCAGAATTAGGGGAGCTAAAGTATTCCCTTAAACGGATGTTTCTAAAAGACTTAAACATGTCTACCTTAACATCAAAATCGTTGCACTGGGTTGTAGGCACAAAAGATAACCCTTTATTAATTTAAGCAAAGAGACATGGGCAGGGCTCAATATCTTGCTTGATAAATTAAAGAACGGTCTCCTCTGCCTCTGATAGTCGTTTCTTCTTACCCCGTCGGGTGCGGCATGTTGTCGATGCGTGTGCCTGCGGCCACCTCCGCCCTTCCGTTGGTCCAGTCTCTCGTTGAATAAAAAACTACAAAATATCTTGTTTAAAACGAACGTTTTTCATCCAAAAATTAAAATATCGCCCCCTAGTCGCAAGATGTTAAGGAAGCCATAGAAACAGGAATCTTGTTAATATCCCTTTCACTGCTCAATAGGGACGCATAGGAACGCAGAGGTTTCTAAATAAGAGTCACTTTCTGATTGGATTTCTCAGGCTTTCGCCTGCAATATCAGTTCTGTTATACTCACAGACAATATTTTTAGAGTGTTTTCTGTCCTAAGCTGTCAATTATATGCATATTCTATTTTCTGGTCCTGAAAAGTAGGCCGTTTACTTTGGGAGCATTATTTTTCCAAAAATAAAAAGTGCAGTATTTTCATTTTTGGATAAAAAACCTTCCCGTTTTAAACAGGATATTTTGTCAAGACAAGATGCTCGACTATGCATATAATTGAAAGCTTTGGATATAAAACACACTAACGTTTCCAAAACTGAAAAGATATTGTCTGTGAGTGCAACAGAACTGATGTTACAAGCGAAACCCAGAAAAATCCAACCAGGAAATTACCCATTTTTTTGAAAGCCCTGCATGCCAATGACTCCTTATATGGCTGTGAATGAGTTACAAATGAGCTTACGCTTTCTACGTATTCCCCAAGGTGTCTACAGCATTGTGACGTCTTTTTACGCATTTATGTTGAAGAATAGCCGTAAGGGACCACATTTAGCAAGTGGTCACATGATGGCTCCGGCAGAAAATCTTCTGTAAAGTACACAAGTAGCCATTTTTCCAATCGCTTCTTATGAGAAACCAATTGTCCCGGTGGATATTTTATCGAATAGATATGTGAAAAACACCTTGAGGATTGATTCTAAGCAACGTTTGCCATGTTTCTGTCGATTATTATGGAGCTAATTTGGAAAAAAGTTTGTCGTTGTAGTGACTGCATTTTCTGGTCGATTTCTCAGCCAAACGTGAAGAACAAACGGAGCTATTTCGCCTACAAAAATATTTTTGGAAAAAAGGAATATTTGCTATCTAACTGAGTGTTCTCTTCATCTGAAGTTCTTCAAAGGTAAATTATTTAATTTGATTGCTTTTCTTATTTTCGTGAAAATGTTGCCTGCTGGTAGCAGAGACTAGCATTGCATTATGCCATGATAAACTTACACAAATGCTTGTCTAGCGTTGGCTGTAAAGCATATTTTGAAAATCTGAGATGACAGTGTGATTAACAAAATGCTAAGCTGTCTCGATATATTTCATTTGTGATTTTCGTGAATAGGAAAATTTTCTAGGAAGATGTATGTCCGCTGCGTTATGCTAATTACTTTGAGGCTATGATTACGCTCCCGCATGCGGGATGGGTAGTATCAAGAAGTTTTAACCATAATAAACACGTTCTAGCTGGGGGTCCAGTTCTGACATTATGTGTAGGACTAGCTGAGGCGACCCCAAATCTTGAGTTTTGGCTCGATAGGTCATTCGAGCAGCGAACTTAATTAGTGCTCAAAATTCATTTTTTTCTGGCCGTTGCTACGGAGTCCCAGAATGAGCTATTGGACAGAAACTTGAGGGTCCGTCTCTATGGGCTGAGGCGGTTTCAGTGCACCTAGTCTTGTGACTCTGGGACTTTTCTAAATGTCGTCATTTTCGATGGTCAAAATTAATTAAAGTCATTGCAAATGTACAAGGCTGTTTCTCGGCCTGAGAACCTTCTAGAGCCACAAAACTTGCACTATGGACTTAAGCTCTAGAACATGTATATAAAGTTTCAGAGCTCTAGGTTTGATGGTTCTTTGATAGTTCGAACGCAGGTAACTATTGCAGGCTCTGTGTGTCTATTAGCCTCACACTGTCACTCCCGATCGACTGTGTGTGTGATTTAAAAATTAGCACTCGATGACCGTTGTTGACCTTTAATCCCAGAAAATGGGCCTTAACTCAAAAAGCGCTGAGTCCTTGACGCCATCTTGTTTCTGGGCTAAAGGCCCATTTGGCCAAACCTGTGCTCACCAAGTTTCATCTTCAAAGTCTTTTCCATCCATACCTGCGCTCCAGCAGGTATATCTCTCTGGTCACCCCCAAAACCAATTCTTTCTTTGGCTGCCTCTCCTTCCAGTTCTCTGCTGCCAATGACTGGAACGAACTACAAAAATCTCTGAAACTGGAAACACTTACCTCCCTCACCAGATTTAAGCACCAACTATAAGAGCAGATCACAGATTACTGCACCTGTACATAGCCCACCTATAATTTAGCCCAAACAACTACCTCTTTCCCTACTGTATTTATTTTATTTATTTTGCTCCTTTGCACCCCATTATTTTCATTTCTACTTTGCACATTCTTCCACTGCAAATCTACCATTCCAGTGTTTTACTTGCTATATTGTATTTACTTTGCCACCATGGTCTTTTTTTGCCTTTACCTCCCTTATCTCACCTCATTTGCTCACATCGTATATAAACTTGTTTATACTGTATTATTGACTGTATGTTTGTTTTACTCCATGTATAACTCTGTGTCGTTGTATGTGTCGAACTGCTTTGCTTTATCTTGGCCAGGTCAAAATTGTAAATGAGAACTTGTTCTCAACTTGCCTACCTGGTTAAATAAAGGTGAATTAAATAAAATAAATTCAGGAGAAATGGCCAATGTCACTTTGGTGATGTTTTGTCCATTTGCAATAAGCAGCCAGTCGCCATCTGCTGGAATTTTCCGGAACAGCGGAAAAATTACTAATTTAAAAATGTTTTAAAACTGAAACCAAATGTCAGAGACTTTATTTGATGACTTCCCGGATGATCTGGTCCTGGGGCACGGCCCCAGGCCGTCGGCATATTTTAAAAACATTTGCGGATGTCTAGTAAGGGACCGTACATTTGCAATATGGAGAACCTCATCGATCATTCAGCAAATGCCATCGGCGTCCCTTATGTAGTGGAGGAAATTATGAAGGTAATGGAGTCCAGGTGTGAATCAATGATTCACAGGTGCGGGTAATGATTGCCAGGTGTGCGTAATCATGAATCTCAGGACCGGTGGTTAGTACTCTGGCGATGTTGTATGCCGGAGAGAGGAGCAGACGTGACAGTGGGCAAATTAATTTTTACATCACACGCATAAAAACAAAACCTCTGTTAGAGATATTTGGAACTCACGCGTTATTGTGCCAACAAGAAAAGGTAATGACTATTACTGTATTCTTTACCAAAAATGAAAACCTGCAATGTTGACACTGGTAGGTTGAGACTATTTGACTGTAGATAACTTTCTTCCTGTCTCAGCTAAAGTGGGGTGAGAAATACTCAGTAGGTTCTATACTAACCAATTTTGGGTTGTTTGAGGGATGGCCTACTGCTGACTTTTCACTCCGTCGCATGTTGCAAGTCTTGACTTCACAGGAGAGCTGTTTGAACGTAAAAAAATATTGCCAGAAATGTCTTCGAACATGTGAACTTTCATGTGCCTTAACATCAAACTTGTATGCCATCTGTAAATATTAATAACATTCTTAAATTACGAGCCTAGTTGGTTTAGCCACAGAAAAAGTGAGCAACCTTCCCACTAGCCATGATTGGATGAGATTATGAGTGGGCTGGACATGTCGAGAGATGAGTTTGGATTGGTCTGCCATATAGCGCTGGTCAGTATGTTTAGGTAATCGTGTCGAACACAGCTTTTAAAAAATGTGTAGTCAAGTTAGTGTACCGTTAGCTGGCTCGCTAGCTAAAGTTGTGTATGCTCTCCACTTTCTGGAGGACCTAGTTTTTGAAATCAGTGGAATTCGAGTATGATAGCTAAGGAGATGGAGGAAAAACTAGTCTGGATTTCATCGTCAAACAAAGGGCAACCATGGATAGCATCAGACAGGAGAAGCATCCCACCATGATGTACAGTGGTTCGTCTTTTAAAAGTTGCAGTGTACTGCAGCGCAATTTATATGGCGCCACAGAATTCTATTGCACGTTATTTAAGTGTGAACCACTGATACCATTAATACTAGTTTGATCATCAGAGGGCATCTTTGAGAAGCATTTGATAGCCTTCAATAGTGGCTGTACCAAAGAATTTAAAACCTTTTTTTGTAAGAACATAGTACATGGGACTGATCGGTCGGGACGTGAGCGTCCCACCTCTCAACAGCCAGTGAAACTGCAGGGCGCCAAATTCAAAACAGAAATCCCATAATTAAAATTCCTCAAACAGAAGTATTTTACACCATTTTAAAGAAACTTCTTGTTAATCCAACTACAGAGTCCGATTTCAAAAAGGCTTTTCGGCAAAAGCACAATACATCATTATGTTAGATCAGCAACTAGTCACAGAAAGCATTCAGCCGTTTTCCAAACAAAGAGGAGTCACAAAAAGCAGAAATATAAATTAAATGAATCACTAACCTTTGATCTTCATCAGATGACACTCATAGGACTTCATGTTACACAATACATTTATGTTTTGTTCGGTAAAGTTCATATTTATATCCAAACAACATTGGCGCGTTACTACGTTCAGTAGTTCCAAAACATCCGGTGATTTTGCAGAGAGCCACATCAATTCACAGAAATACTCGATAAAAGGGGGATAGGAGGGACGCCGTCTGACGTGTTTTCCGTTTGCTCCCGTGGTATTCTTAAAGTTTGTGAATTTTGCAGCAGAACCGTATTTATTTTCAAATATTAATTTGGTGATCCCTTTCCGTAAAAACCAAGACTACTTTGCTTCCGAATGTCAGCATGTCGACCAAACATAAGGCCAAAAGCATGACTTTGAGAAAACCCGGCCTACAAGACCCGCTCTCATCACCGCACTCTCCTGAGTCTGGAGGCCCGGGGACGCACACTTTACCCGGGGATGCGGCTTGGCCTGGCGGCGCTGAAATGAACATTCTCGAGGCCATCAAACTACTACGCTCTGAGATAGTTGAAATGAAAACAGATGTGGTTGCTACGATTGAGGCCCGAATACAGAAGGTTTCTGATACTTTAAAAGCAGATTTAACCATCCTGCGGAACGAGACTGTGCCAGCAATCACTTCACTCAAAACAACAACGGCGTCACACACTACAACAATTGCAGCACTGGAGACCTCCGCTACTAATGTCTCCGACTTAACTACATCCCTGGAGGCTGAAGTGAAACGCCTAGCTGCGGATTTGAAAAAGGTGAAGGAGAGCTGTGTGAGTTTAGAGGGATTCTCTCGCCGCAATAATCTGAGACTTGTATCGGTCCCAGAGTCAGCGGAAATGCATCGCGCCACGGATTTCGTTTCAGGGCTGCTGAAGGATGTTCTTGCCTTAGATGAAAAGCCCCTGATTGATCGAGCCCACCGGTCGCTGCGCCCAAAGCCCCGGGATGGGGAGAGACCCCGTGACATAATTCTTCGAGTGCACTTTTTTCATGAGAAGATGGAGATCCTCCGACGAGCACGCAATACCACTCTGAGCTTTCAAGGACAGAGCTTCTCCATCTACCAGGACTACTCCCACACTGTTTCCAGGCAGCGTGCAGCTTTCGGACAGGCCAAACGAGTACTTCGGGACCATCCAGGTGTGAAGTATGGACTGTGATTCCTGGCCCTTTACCCATGAGGGTAAAGACTACACATTTGAGTCTCCGGCTCACATTCAACGTCACATCAAGAAAGAACAGTAAATGTCTCCCGAGGCTACACGGTTTTGGGGTCTCACTTCAATTTTACAAGTTTTGAGCGTCATTTATGCCCAGCAAACGTTGTGCACACGTCGTTTTTTTGGTATTGGTTGTAAGCTGTCTCAGCGTCAACTAGACTACTATTATAATTACTATTATTTTTGATTGTCTTACTACGATTTCCTTACTTCAAATTAGGTTTTTGGCTGAGAGCCTTTATACATTTTATTTATTTTCTCTCTCAATGCCTGTTATAAGACTGGGAATATAATTATATACATCTACAAGTGGTGCTTTTGTCATTCCATTTGCACAAGGGATTCACCTTTTTTTTATTTAAAAAAAATACAATCTTTCTTTTTGCTGCTTGATCCACTAACAAAACACGACTTTAAAGAGCAGGACTGTGGGTTTAGGTTTAAGACCGCACTCTCACAGACACACTGTGCGAAGAGAACATGTTCTATTTAGGCTTGTACCTCGTTTGGGGAGGGGAGGTTGAATTGTTCAGTTCTAATGTTGTCATTCTGTCTTTTTAGTTTTTTTTCTGTACTTTTTCCAAACATCTACCACAGTACATTATTACTCTGAGAAAAGTTATTCTGGGGGTTTTGGGCGCTCATTGCTTTTCCATTCTATGCTCTAATGACAGGGTTGAATAACGGGAATGCCCAGAGGGGCCGAAATAATGCTATCAAGTACATTTCATGGAACACCAAAGGGGTTAATAACCCGGTGAAGCGTAAGAGGGTGTTGACACACTTAAAGGGTTTGAATGCAAATATTGCATTTCTACAAGAGACTCACTTGAGGACTGGTGAGCATTTTAGGATGCGTAGGGACTGGGTTGGTCAAGTGTTCCACTCAAACTTTCATAGTAAATCAAGAGGTGCTGCTATTCTGGTTGATAAAGCTACTCCCTTTGTAGCTTCTGAGGTTATTGCTGATCCTAAGGGACGATACGTCATAGTAAACGGTAAACTGTTTTCTACCCCTCTTGTTTTGGCTAGTGTTTATGCTCCCAACTGGGATGACACAAGTTTCATTTCTTCCTTTCTGTCTGCTATTCCCAATTTAGATTCTCATTTGTTGATTTTAGGGGGGGATTTCAACTGTAAAATGTCCCCAGTTCTTGACAAGTCCTCACAAACAACTACAGGCCCATCTAAATGTGCCCTACTTATTCAATCCTTTCTTCAGAAATATGCTATGTTTGAGGCCTGGCGTTTCCTCATCCTACAGATAGACAGCATTCCTTTTATTCTCATGTTCATCAAACATACTCCCGGATTGATTACTTCTTTTTGGACAAAAAAAGAACCTTCGGCAGTGTACTTACGAGAGTATTGTTATTTCTGACCATTCACCATTAGTGCTTGAACTAGAGTTTCCCCAGCGACCTCCTATGTGTTATCAATGGCGTCTCAACCCCATTTTACTCTCAGATAAGGAGTTTGTCAATTTAATTTCTTCTGAAATCACCTTATTCCTAGAAACTAATTCAACACCAGGTATGTCCTGCTCTACCATATGGGAGTCTCTCAAAGCATACCTACGTGGCCAAATTATTTCTTATACAGCGTTCGCTCTCAGTGACTTCGGGACCTGAGAGAGTCCATAGCCAAATTGGATGAGAAGTATGCTACGGATCCTTCCTCTGATCTGCATAAAGAGCGCCAACTACTCCAATCTGAATTTGATGAGCTTTCTACCAGGCAAGCTGGACAGTTACTCTTGCGAGCTCGATACAAAGTCTATGAACAAGGCGACAAGGCCAGTAAACTCCTTGCACATCAGATCCGTAAATCTGAGGCCTCACGTTTAATCCCACAAATAAGGACCCCGTCTGGTGCCACCACAGTTATACATAAAGAGATCAATGATCAATTCAAACAATTTTACTCTGCGCTATACACCTCTGAATCCCCTCAAGACCCCTTGCTAATTGATTCCTTCTTTAATGGCTTGAATATGCCTTCAATTGATACAGACTCCCATGACTGTCTAGAAGAAGAATTTACGCCTGAGGAGATTGCAACAGCAGTGTCCGCAATGAAACGTAGTAAATCACCGGGCCCGGACGGTTTTCCAACTGAATTTTACAGGACGTTTTCTGGTCTGCTTTGCCCATTCTTGTCTCGACTATTTGCAGAGTGCCTTAATACTTCAAAGCTACCGCCTAGTCTTTATCAGGCTTCAATTTCATTACTATTAAAGAAAAACAAAGACCCCCTGGAATGTGAATCCTATCGCCCAATCTCGCTTTTAAACTGTGATTACAAAATCCTAGCTAAGATTTTAGCCATCCTAATGGAAGGCTTGCTGCACCAAGTAATACACTCTGACCAGACTGGCTTTGTGAGAAATAGACATTCATTTTTCAATATTAGGCGCCTTATGAATATATTGTACTCCCCAGCGTCGGAGGACCCGGAGGTGGTGGTCTCACTTGATGCCGAAAAAGCGTTTGACCGCGTTGAGTGGGATTACCTAACAGCTGCCCTTTATAGATTTGGCTTTGGCCCCAAATTATTATTAATGTTATTATTATTATTTTTCCCCCATGGCTTCGGTACGGACTAATAATTGTCCTCTGACTATTTTCCCTTGCACCGTGGATCCGGACAGGGTTGTCCACTCTCCCCCTTGTTGTTTGCTTTGGCAATCGAGCCTCTCGCCATTGCACTACGCTCTAATGATGCCATTCAAGGTATAATCAGGGCGGGCTTGGAGCAGAAAGTCTCGCTATATGCTGACAACCTCCTTTTGTTTATCTCCAACCCTGATACCTCATTGCCACGTGCCCTATCTGTTCTTAAAAAGTTTGGATTAATCTCAGGGTACAAGCTGAATCTAGGCAAGAGTCTGCTTTTTCCGGTAAACAAGGCTGCTTTAAAGTGCTCTTTTACAAGTTCTCAGTTTAGGATTGTCCTGGATCAATTCACCTACTTGGGAGTTAAAGTGACACGGAAATATTCAAATTTGTTTCAGGAAAACTTTGTTGCTCTAGCAGACAGTTTGAAACAATCTTTTACTTTTTGGAATTCGCTACCCCTTTCTCTTATCGGAAGGATTAATGTCATTAAAATGAATGTGTTGCCCAAATGTTTATATTTTTATTCCAAAATCTTTTTTTATTTCACTGGATCAATTATTCATGCATTTTATTTGGGATGGCAAGGTACCACGGATTGGTAGAAAACATTTACAGAAGCCTAGGTCATTGGGGGGTTTAGCTCTACCAAATTTTCAGACATACTACTGGGCTGCAAATTTCAGAGCCCTTCTGTACTGGCTGCAGACTGATCCTACTGGTCCTAGACCACTCTGGGTCCAGATGGAGTCTGAATCGTGTAAACCTGCAGCACTTTCCTCTGTGTTGTGCTCGTCTCTCCCAGTCGCCCAATCAATCAGAACATTTTATTTCCTCCATCTTGGAATGATGGGGCTTTTGGCATTTGGCACTCACTAGGCCTCTCCTTGCTAGCCCAATTATTCTTTGATGATACATTTGCCTCTTTTTCTCAGCTGCAGTAAAAGTTCAATCTCCCCCAATCCCACTTTTTCCGAGCTAACACACATGGATTTCCCCATAGGCCTGTGAATACAGCTATAGAGAGCATTGTTGAACAAGCTTCCTAGGGGCGCAATTTCAGATGTATATGCAATCATTCATGACTTACAGAACCCTTCTTTGGTGCCTTTAAAGACTTGATGGGAAAAGGATTTGGGGGAGGAACTTGGGGAAGACGCCTGGGAATCTGCGCTGCACAGAGTGCACTCGTCCTCTTTTAGCACTAGACACAGACTCATTCAATTCAAGGTGGTTCACCGTATCCACTGGTCGGGGGCCAAACTTGGAAGAATATTCTCTGATTTTGATCCTAGCTGTGTCAGATGTAAAGTGGAACCAGCCACACTGTTGCATATGTTTTGGGGCTGTCATAAACTGTCAGGTTTCTGGGAATTAATATTTAAATGTTTCTCTGATATATATGACACTGTTATAGATCCGTCTCCCCTTACAGCCCTTTTTGGAGTACTGCCCATAGGTACCCCCCTATCAAGAATCCAGTCGGACACTGTTGCTTATACAACTATTTTAGCTAGACGGCTAATACTACAGAGCTGGAAGATGGCAGCTCCCCCATCTTATAAATATTGGGTGAGAGATGTGTTGTGCTCTCTCAAACTAGAAAAAAATCAATTAAATTCACGTGGGAACCCCAAACTGTTTAATGAGGCTTGGGCTCCATTCCGGTCTTACTTTAAGCAGTCCATCCTCTGATGGCATTCCAATTCAAACTAAAATAAGTCTGTATTTGACCCCCCTGTGACTTAAGCGTTGGAGGAGCATTAAGGTCCATGTGCTTATTGATTGTGACCCGCGGATGCCTTGTTCATCTTGCCCGGGCAGAGACTGAAGTGTGAGCTTGTTTTTCCCAGTTATTTTTTACATTTTGTTCACGCCTACATGAATAATCATTCTATTTTTTTTATTTTAAAGCATTGTAAACTTTATTTTTGGTCCAGTGGATGGTCGGTCTGTGGCCATGACTGTCTGTGAGTGGTTGCATCCACCCTTAGCCCTTGACTGTTTACAGGAACAATGGTGAGGTGTTTGCTCTGTCCCTGTACTATAGATTGCCCTTTAACCTTTGTAGCCTTCTGCCTGGTGTGTTTAACTTGTCTAAAGTATGGTATCTTTAAAGCATTTTTTTTAATTTTTTTTTATTCTAGTTGAGTATATTATTTATTTTGCTTTGTGTTGTCTTATCTGTGTGTGTGTAAAACTTAATAAACAGAGTTATAAAAGATACAACTATTATGCGCGGAATTATAGATACACTTCTCCTTAATTAATGCAACCGTTGTGTCAGATTTCAAAAAAACTTTACCAAAAAAGAACACCATGCTATAATCTGAGTACAGCGCTCAGAGCCCATACATATATCCGCCATGTTGTGGAGTCAACATTAGTCAGAATAGCATTATAAATATTCACTTACCTTTGATAATCTTCATCCGAATGCACTCCCAGGAATCCCAGTTCCACAATAAATGTTTGATTTGTACGATAATGTCAATTTGTGTCAAAATAGCTAATTTGTTAACGCGTTCAGTCCAGTAATCCACATTCATGAAGTGCGTTCACTAGTTTCAGACAAAGTAGAAACATGTCAAACGATGTATAGAATCAATCTTTAGGATGTTAACATAAATCTTCAATAATGTTCCAACTGGAGAATTCCTTTGTCTTCAGAAATGAAGAGACTGAGCTTGTGGCTGCTGGCAGACCTCTGACTCATTCCCCCCTCCTATATAGTAGAAACATCAAACAAGTTTCTAAAGACTGTTGACATCTAATGGAAGCGCCAAATGACCAATATCCCACTGTGTATTCGATACGGGCTGAGTTCAAAAACTACAAACCTCGGATTTCCCACTTCCTGGTTGGATTTGTCTCAGATTTTTGCCTGCCATTTGAGTTATGTTATACTCACAGACATCATTCAAACAGTTTTAGAAACTAGAGAGTGTTTTCTATCCAATGCTACTAATAATATGCATATATTAGCATCTGTGACAGAGTAGCAGAAAGTTTACTCTGGGCACCTTATTCATCCAAGCTACTCAATACTGCCCCCCTGTCACCAAGAAGATAACCAACAATGCAGTTAACTAAATAACAAGAGGCTATATACAGTCGTGGCCAAAAGTTTTGAGAATGAGACAAATATTAATTTTCACGAAGTATTTCATAAGTGTCAAAGGCTTTTATTGACAATTACATGAAGTTGATGCAGAGTCAGTATTTGCAGTGTTGACCCTTCTTTTTAAAGACCTCTGCAATCCGCCCTGGCATGCTGTCAATTAACTTCTGGGCCACATCCTGACTGATGGTAGCCCATTCTTGCATAATCAATGCTTGGAGTTTGTCAGAATTTGTGGGTTTTTGTTTGTCCACCCACCTCTTGAGGATTGACCACAAGTTCTCAATGGAATTAAGGTCTGGGGAGTTTCCTGGCCATAGACATCAATGTTTTGTTCCCTGGGCCACTTAGTTATCACTTTTGCCTTATGGCAAGGTGCTCTATCATGCTGGAAAAGGCATTGTTCGTCACCAAACTATTCCCGGATGGTTGGGAGAAGTTGCGTTGGTACCATTCTTAATTCATGGCTGTGTTCTTAGGCAAAATTGTGAGTGAGCCCACTCCCTTGGCTGAGAAGCAACCCCACACATGCATGGTCTCAGGATGCTTTACTGTTGGCATGACACAGGACTGATGGTAGCGCTCACCTTGTCTTCTCCGGGCAAGCTTTTTTCCGAATGCCCCAAACAATCGGAAAGGGGAGTCATCAGAGAAAATTACTTTTTGAAGAATATCAGTCTGTCCCTGATGTTTTTCCTGGGGAGAAGTGGCTTCTTTGCTGCCCTTCTTGACACCAGGCCATCCTCAAAGTCTTCGCCTCACTGTGCATGCAGATGTACTCACACCTGCCTGCTGCCATTCCTGAGCAAGCTCTGTACTGGTGGTGCCTCGATCACGCAGCTAAATAAACTTTAGGAGACAGTCCAGGCGCTTGCTGGACTTTCTTGGGCACCCTGAAGCCTTCTTCCTAACAATTGAACCGCTCTCCTTGAAGTTCTTGATGATCCAATAAATGGTTGATTTAGGTGCAATCTTACTGGCAGCAATATCCTTGCCTGTGAAGCCCTTTTTGTGAAAAGCAATGATGACGGCACGCATTTCCTTGCAGGTAACCATGATTGACAGAGGAAGAACAATGATTCCAAGCACCACCCTCCTTTTTGAAGCTTCCAGTCTGTTATTCAAACAGCATGACAGAGAGATCTCCAGACTTGTACTTGTCAACACTCACACCTGTGTTAACGAGAGATTCACTGACATGTCAGCTGGACCTCTTGTGGCAGGGCTGAAATGCAGTGGAAATGTTTTTGGGGATTCAGCTCATTTGCATGGCAAAGAGGGACTTTGCAAATAATTGCAATTCATCTGATCACTCTTCATAACATTCTGGAGTATATGCAAACTGCCATCATACAAACTGAGGCAGCAGACTTTGTGAAAATGTATATTTGTCATTCTCAAAACTTTTTGCCACGACTGCACAGGGGGTACCGGTACCAAGTCAATGTGTGGAGGTATTGGATAGTAATTTGTACATGTAGGGAGGGGTAAAGTGACTATGCATAGATAAAATAACAGTGAGTAGAAGCAATGTAAATAGGCCAGGTGGCATTTGATCAATTGTTCAGCAGTCTTACTGCTTGGGGGTAAAGGAGCCTTTTGGTCCTAGACTTGGTGCTGTGGTGCCGCTTGCCGTGTGTAGCAGAGAGAACAGTCAATGTCTTGAGTGATTGGAGTCTTTGACCATTTTTTGGGCCTTCCTCTGACACTGCCTAGTAAATAGGTCCTGGTTGGCAGGAATCTTGTACCCAGTGATGTACTGGGCCATATGTACCACCCTCTGTAGTGCCTCACGGTCAGATGCCATACCAGGCAGTGATGCAACAGGTCAGGATGCTTTCGATGGTGCAGCTGTAAAACTGTGAGGTTCTGGGGACCCATGACAAATCTTTTCAGTCTCCTGAGGGGGAAAAGGTGTTGTCGTGCCCTCTTCACGACTGTCTTGGTGTGCTTGAACACCAAGGAACTGGAAACTCTCATCCCGTCACTACAGCCCCATCAATGTTGATGGGGTCCTGTTCAGCCCTCCTCTACCTGTATTCCACAATCATCTCCTTTGTCTTGATAACGTTGAGGGAGAGGTTGTTGTCCTGTCACCACACTGCCAGGTCTCTGACCTCCTCCCTATAGGTTGTCTCATCATTGTTGGTGATCAGGCCTACCACTGTTATGTCGTCAGCAAACTTAATGATGGTGGTGGAGTCGTACTTGGCCACACTGTTGTGGGTGAACAGGGAATACAAGAGGAGACTAAGCATGCACCCTGAGGGGCCCGAGTGTTTAGGATCAGCGTGACAGATGTGTTGTTGCCTACCCTTACCACCTGACTTTTGATCATTCCGGGGTGTAGGAGGCATTCAATCTACCTTTTAACCGTATTTTTTTTTAAGCGGGCAGGATTATCCACAATAGTGTTCACGACATCTGCAAAGAGGCTCAAATCTAAATCAGGTTCGGGATAGCTGAAATACAATCAAGGTCACTAAAATAAAGATCATGTAAAGAATCCTGTTCACATAAATTGTTAAAGTTCCGCTTTGTAATACCACGAGACTTAGAATTTTGTATTCTCATATCTCTAACACAAACAGTTTAGGAAGTAAGCTCCTAATGTTCAGATGCATCAACCCTTACAATTTTTAAAGTATTTTTATTTTTTTTTACCCCTTTTTCTTCCCAATTTCGTGGTATCCAATTGTTTAGTAGCTACTATCTTGTCAAATTGCCACAACTCCCGTACGGGCTCGGGAGAGACGAAGGTTGAAAGTCATGCGTCCTCCGATACACAACCCAACCAAGCGTGCATCCAACCCAGAAGCCCAGCCGGAGGAAACACCGTGTACCTGGCAACCTTGGTTAGCGCACACTGCGCCAGGCCCGCCACAGGAGTCTCTGGTGCGCAATGAGACAAGGATATCCCTACCGGCCAAACCCTCCCTAACCCGGACAACGCTAGGCCAATTGTGCGTCACCCCCCGGACAGGGCCTGGGCGCGAACCCAGGGTCTCTGGTGGCACAGCTGCGCCACCCGGGAGGCCCCGATTTTTAAAGCCAAATAAACTCAAACAAGCTACGTTCAATTGGCAGTTGCAGGCCCTGTCTGATGGTTGATATAGTTGGCATGGCTATAAGATTACATAGAACTGCCCCATTTAGTCTATCCCTATTAGTAATAGAGGAAGAAGAAGAAATTGCAATAACTTTTCCAAGTTTAGCACCATAGGGCCTGAGGCCGCAGCCAGTGTCAATATGAGGAATGGCTACCGACCCGTAGCGCTCACGTCTGTAGCCATGAAGTGCTTTGAAAGGCTGGTCATGGCTCACATCAACATCATTATCCCAGAAACCCTAGACCCACTCCAATTTGCATACCGCAGATTCACAGATGATGTAATCTCTATTGCACTCAACACTGACCTTTCCCATCTGGACAAAGGAAACACCTACACTGCTGTTCAAAAGTTTTTGGTCACTTAGAAATGTCCTTGTTTTTGAAAGAAAAGTACATTTTTTTGTACATCAAATTGATCAGAAATACAGTGTAGACATTGTAAATGACTATTTTAGCTGTAAATGGCTTTTTTTTTAAATGGAATATCTACATTACATAGGTGTACAGAGGGCCATTATCAGCAACCATCACTTCTCTGTTCCAATGGCACATTGTGTTAGCTAATCCAAGTTTATCATTTTAAAAGGCTAATTGATCATTAGAAAACCCTTTTGCAATTATGTTTACACAGCTGAAAACTGTAGTGCTTATTAAAGAAGCAATATAACTGGCCTTCTTTAGACTACTTGAGCATCAAAATTTGTGGGTTCGGTTACAGGCTCAAAATGGCCAGAAACTCATCAGTCTATTATTGTTCTGAGAAATGAAGGCTATTCCATGAGAGAAAATGCCAAGAAACTGAAGATCTCGTACAGAGCTGTGTACTACTCCCTTCACAAAACAGCGCAAACTGACTCTAACCAGAATAGAAAGAGTGGGAGGCCCCGGTGCACAACTGAGCAAGAGGACAAGTACATTAGAGTTTCTAGTTTGAGAAACCGACGCCTCCCAAGTCCTCAACTGGCAGCTTCATTAAATAGTACCCGCAAAACACCAGTCTCAACAGTGAAGAGGCGACTCCGGGATGCTGGCCTTCTAGGCAGAGTTTGTCTGGCCAGTGTCTGTGTTCTTTTGTCCATCTTAATCTTTTATTTGTATTGGCCAGTTAGAGATTTGGGTTTATCTTTGCAACTCTGCCTAGAAGGCCAGCATCCCGGAGTCGCCTCTTCACTGTTGATGTTGCTATGGATACTCCAACTGCGGAGCTCCATGAACAGAGTGCATGCAGAGCGACTTGCACACAGAGAGTGAGTGACAGACAGAGAGGAGCAGCTAATGGATTTACTAACAGGAAGCTTTTTCTGATTTCGGGCAGGAACTTAAAGATGCACTATGCAGAAATTGCGCCGCCATTTCCTGGTTGTTAAAATTTGAATAGTTTGCGAGAAAACAAACAAGTAAGACTGGTCGATCTTCAAGACATTCCTAGTCAGTTACCAAACATTTCTGTAGAAAATCCAATGATGAAGGCTTGCGCTCTTTTGGGGAGGGGATGGGTTGCACTGTTGGCGGTATGTGCGCTTGATTCAGAAGCCCTGCGCACTGGGATGGCAAAGTGTTCCCATTTTGAACCATTAATTTGTCTGAAAAAAGAAATCTGCCTACCCAGTGGACCAGGAGATCTGTAGCTCAATCTAGTGAGCCTACTGTGATTTGAGCCAATCAAATTGCTCAAATCACTGTGCCTGGAGCTTCCACACCCCGGCCATAGCAAAAGTTTGATACTAGTCTGTGAGATTTCATCACTTTTAAAACCATTTGTAACGGTTTTGACTTGAGGTTATTGTTTGTAGGGGTGCCAGGTAGGTTGTCCCGTCAAGTCTACACCAATACAAAGGACTCATGTAAAAGTCAGGATGGACATACACTTTTCATAAACCCTTAAGACATTGGAAATAACTTACAACAAATGTTTGGTAACAGGCCTTAAGGCATGAGACATTGACAACGAGCATATCTTCACCTGCGTCCTCTCACCACTCGGTAGTTCAGAGGGCCCATCTGCTCCACAATACTATATGGTCCTTGCCATTTAGGAGCGAGTTTGGCCGAGAAGAAATTATCCGCTTTTGAGTAAGAATGAGAGCAAAGACACACCCGATCACTGACCTGGAACTGAATGTCTCTTCTTATCATAATGTATCTTCTGCTTGAGTCGAGGCTGGATCATGTTCTTTGAGATGGACTACCTGGTCATAGCATGCTGGGGCTGTCGTACCATATCCAAGGGTCCTCGTAAGGGGATGACTCAGGTTCAGCTATGCAGGGGTGACTCCAGTGGACTCTTGCACAGCAGAATTCAGGGCAAATCGAAACTCGTGAACGTGCTTGTCCCAGTGTTTGTGATGGGTCCCTACATAGAAAGCAACCATTGTTTTGATTAACTCTCTTAGTGAGGTTGGTCTGTGGGTGATAGGTGGTCAACTTCTGTCTCAGGTTCCATCTTTGGCAGGTCTCCTCGGTCAGTAATCAGGCACTCTCCAGCGAGTCAGGATCTCTTTTGTGAGGATGTTAAAGACAGTCCTTGCGGTGGCCTGACGTAGGGCAAAGAGCTCTACCCACTTGGAATAGTAATCAACAAAAACAAGCATGTACACATTCTGATTGGAGCCTCTAGGAAATGGACCCATCAAATCCACTCCTAACATTTCCCAAGGTCGTGTAACCACAGTTTGCTGCAACTTGCCAGCAGGCTTTCTACCTTTGACAAACCTGACAGTTTTGGATGTGTGACTTCACATCCATGCTCAGATGTGGCCAGTACGGTAATGCTTGCAGGTTTTGAACCTTCCCAAAGGACCAGCTAATGGGTCTTCATGGAAATGTTGCAGCAGTTGAAGGTGTAGAGTGTTCTGTGAGGTAGTTGTACAACTCGCTAGACTTTGTCTTCAATGATGGTCAGCTTGGTGGTAGGATTGACCATCTTTTCTCTATCTGACAGGATGGTCTGGTACAAAGTCTATACTTCTGGATCATCCTGTTGGGCTTTCCATATGAGATGGGAAAGTCAGTTTTGGGTGAGTCTCGACTGCTAGACAGGACAGTAGCACATGTAAGATGAGGGCTACCATTACCACCAGCAGGAGCTCTGGATAAGGCATCTGAACAGTGTTGCATTTTCTTTTCTTGTATTCTACTGCAAAGGTGAACTCTTACAACCGAGGAGCCCATCTGATGAGTCTGGTGGTTGGTTTGTTGTTCTTGAACACCCACACAAGGAAGGAATGGTCAGTGACCACAGTGAAGTGTCTTCCCTCCAGGTAGTACCTTCACTTTTCCAAAGCCCAGACAACTGCAAGGCACTCTTTTTCTCGGTTGTGGAGTAGTTCCGTTCTGCTCCATTCAATGTCCGACTGGCGAACGCTAGCACTTCTTCAGTTCAACATCACTTGCATCAGTGTAAACAACAAAAGGGCAGTCAGATGGGATGACCCAAAATGGGAGGTGCGACAAGCTGTCATTTTCAAAGGAGGTCTGACACTCTGCTGTCCATCGGAATTTCGCTCCTTTTCTCTTCAATGCACTGAGTGGGTCCGCCACATGCGAGAAGTTTGACACAAACCGATGGTGCCATCCCAAAGAACTATTGAAGAGCCTTGAGTGTGTTTGGGACAGGGAAGACTTGTACAGCCTTGGTCTTGTCAGGATCCACATGAATGCCGTCAAAAGACACAATATGGCCAAGGAACTTCAGGGAGGTTCCTGCCGAAAAGTGTTTCTCTGGTCTGGGAGTAGATAATTATATCGTCCAGGTATACGAGGCGGCAGGGTAGCGTTGGGCTAGTAACCGGAAGGTTGCAAGTTCAAATCCCCGAGCTGACAAGGTACAAATCTGTCGTTCTGCCCCTGAACAGGCAGTTAACCCACTGTTCCTAGGCCGTCATTGAAAATAAGAATTTGTTCTTAACCTTTTATGGATAGGGGGCAGCATTTCCACTTTTGGATAAATAGCATGCACAATTTCAACTTCCTGCTTCTCATGCCAGGAATATATTATATGCATATGATTAGTAGGCGTGGATAGAAAACACTCTGAAGTTTCTAAAACTGGTTCAATCATGTCTGTGACTTATGTAGCAGGCAAAAACCAGAGGAAAAACTGTTCAGAATTACTATTATTTTTTGCCTCTGACCATTCCCTCAGTTGTCATTGCCAAGGGAAATTTTTTAGCGACCATTTTACGACCATTTTACGACTTCCACAGGATGTCACCAGTCTTTGGAATTGGGTTGAAGTTAATCATTGGTGCAACGAAGAAGAGGCACATCCTGGAACAACGTTACACTGAGTGTTACGCAAGAGGGAAAATGGTGCATGTTTTGTTTACTTGCTCTATTGAATACAGATTGCCCCCTCTACAATTTGATCGATTATTAACGTTTAAAAATACCTAAAGTTGTATTACAAAACTAGTTTGAAATATTTTGGCAAAGTTTATAGGCAACTTTTGAAATGTTTTGTAGTGTTTTGGCAAGCTGTTTTTTTTCCGGATCAAACCTGCTTTATAAATGGACATTTTGGGTATACATGGACGGAATTAATTGAAAAAAAGGACCAATTGTGATGTTTATGGGACATATTGGAGTGCCAACAAAGAAGCTTGTCAAAGGTAATGCATATTTTATTTCAGCGTTTTGTGTAGCACCTGCTACGCTAGTTATTTTGTTTACAACTAGTTCAGGTGTGTGCATGCTATCAGATAATAGCTTCTCATGCTTTCGCCGAAAAGCATTTTTAAAATCTGACATGTTGGCTGGATTCACAACGAGTGTAGCTTTAATTGAGTATCCACAGCAAGCATCAGTCTGGGAACCAAGGTTGGTCATCCTATAGGCCACATAATCTAAGACCACAGGTCTTCTTTGGGATGAGGACAACAGGAGCAGCCCAGGGAGAGGAGGAATGTTCATTTATATCTTGTCAGCATATCAATGAGTCCCTTTTGGATGATTAGCGTCACTGGGGACAAATGATATGGCTTCTGCACTCTGCCTCAGATGGAAATGGCAAGGGGCGTTGCACTCCAGACTGGGACTCATCAACACAAACAGCAGGACCAGGAGGGGTGAAATGGCTGGCAGCCTACCAGCTACCCCAGAACTCCTGTACTTAATCCACTATCGGTCTGCCTCCATCACCACCAGGATCTTCAAAGGGTACAGGGATTTGTCAGTGGACAAGGGGTACTCTGTCAATGTCAGATTATTTTTTTAATCTACAAAATTTCCGCATTTCTTAGTTGTCTCCTTTTGAAAGACATTGCTAATGCTACAGCTTAGCTAATTAGCTATGTACACTGCTCAAAAAAAATAAAGGAAACACTTAAACAGACAACAGGTGGAAATTATAGGCAATTAGCAAGACATCCCCAATAAAGGAGTGGTTCTGCAGGTGGTGACCACAGATCACTTCTCAGTTCCTATGCTTCCTCGCTGATGTTTTGGTCACTTTTGAATGCTGGCGGTGGTAGCATGAGACGGAGTCTACAACCCAGTCATGGTGTGGGGTGGCATTTCTTTGGGGGGCCGCACAGCCCTCCATGTGCTCGCCAGAGGTAGCCTGACTGCCATTAGGTACCGAGATGAGATCCTCAGAGACCATATGCTGGTGCGGTTGGCCCTGGGTTCTTCCTAATGCAAGACAATGCTAGACCTCATATGGCTGGAGTGTGTCAGCAGTTCCTGCAAGAGGAAGGCATTGATGCTATGGACTGGCCCGCCCGTTCCCCAGACCTGAATCCAATTGAGCACATCTGGGACATCATGTCTCTCTCCATCCTCCAACGCCACGTTGCACCACAGACTGTCCAGGAGTTGGCGGATGCTTTAGTCCAGGTCTGGGAGGAGATCCCTCAGGAGACCATCCGCCACCTCATCAGGAGCATGCCCAGGCGTTGTAGGGAGGTCATACAGGCACGTGAAGGCCACACACACTACTGAGCCTCATTTTGACTTGTTTTAAGGACATTACATCAAAGTTGGATCACCCTGTAGTGTGGTTTTCCACTTCAATTTTGAGTGTGACTCCAAATCCAGACCTCCATGGGTTGATTTGATTTCCATTTATACTTTTTGTGTGAATTTGTTGTCAGCACATTCAACTATGTAAAGAAAAGTATTTAATAAGAATATTCATTCATTCAGATCTAGGATGTGTTATTTTAGTGTTCCCTTTATTTTTTTGAGCAGTGTATTTCAAGGCCTACCTTCAAGCTCAGTGTCTCTGTTTGCAATCATGGTTAAATCAAAAGAAATCAGCCAAGACCTCAGAAAAAAATTGTAGACCTCCACAAGTCCGGTTCATCTTTAGGAGCAATTTCCAAACACTTGAAGGTACCATGTTCATCTGTACAAACAATAGTATGCAAGTATAATGTCACGACATCCGCCGAAGTCGGCTCCTCTCCTTGTTCGGGCGGAGTTCGGCGGTTGACGTCACCGGCTTTCTAGCCATCGCCGCTCCATTTTTCATATTTCCATTTCTTTTGTCTTGTTCCCTGCACACCTGGTTTTCATTCCCTAATCACACTGCATGTATTTAGTCCTCTGTTCCCCTCCATTTCTTTGTTACGTGTTTTATATGATGCGCCAGGATGGTGTTTCCCGGGTACCATTTGTCCACCCCGTAGTATGTTTATTGTCATACTCCTTTTTTGCAGCATTGTCGCGCTTTACACTTTAGTTTTTGGCTGAAGGTTTGTTTCTGCCTAATAAAGTGTGCGCCTGATCACAACTCTCTGCTCTCCTGCACCAGCACGCACACCCCTGACATATAAACACCATGGGACCACGCAGCCGCCATACTGCTCAGGAAGGAGACGCGTTCTGTCACCTAGAGATTAATGTACTTTTTGCAAAAAGTGCAAATCAATCCCAGAACAACAGCAAAGGACCTTGTGAAAATGCTGGAGGAAACGGGTACAAAAGTTCTATATCCACAGTAAAACGAGTCCTATATTGACATAACCTAAAAGGCCGCTCAGCAAGAAGCCACTGCTTCAAAACCACCATAAAAAAGCCAGACTACAGTTTACAACTGCACATGGGGACGAAGATTGTACTTTTTAGAGAAATGTCCTCTGGTGTGATGAAACAACAATGGAACTGTTTGGCCTTAATGACCATCGTTATATTAGGAGGAAAAATGAGGATGCTTGCAAGCTGAAGAACTCCATCCCAACTGTGAAGCGGGGGGGTGGCATTATCATGTTGTGGTGGTGCTTTGCTGCAGGAGGGACTGATGCACTTCACAAAATAGATGGCATCAGAGGAAGGAAAGTTATGTGGATATATTGAAGCAACATCTCAAGACATCAGTCAGGAAGTTAAAGCATGGTCGCAAATGGGTCTTCCAAATGGACAATGACCCCAAGCATACTTACAAAGTTGTGGCAAAATGGCTTAAGGACAACAAAGTCAAGGTATTGGAGTGGCCATCACAAAGCCTTGACCTCAATCCTATAGAAAATTTGTGGGCAGAACTGAAAAAGCATGTGCGAGCAAGGAAGCCTTCAACCTGAGTTACACCAGCTCTGTCAGGGGGAATGGGCCAAAATTCACCCAACCTATTGTGGGAAGCTTGTGGAAGGCTACCCAAAACGTTTGACCCAAGTTAAACAATTTAAAGGCAATACTAATTGAGTGTATGTAAACTTCTGACCCACTGGGAATGTGACGAAAGAAATAAAAGCTGAAATAAATCACTATTATTCTGACATTTTCATATTCTTAAAATAAAGTGGTTATCCTAACTGCCCTAAAACTGATTTTTTACTAGGATTAAATATATTTGGTGTATGTAAACTTCCAACTTCAACTGTATCTGTAAGGTCCCTCAGTTGAGCAGTGCATTTCAAACACAGATTCAACCACAAAGACCAGGGAGGTTTTCCAAGCCTCACAAAGAAGGGCACCTATTAGTTGATGGGTAAAAAAAATTGAAAGCAAAGATACATGCATTCTTCCTAACTCAGTTGCTGGAGAGGAAGGAAAGTCAAGGGTGACTTTAAAACAGTAACAGAGTTTAATGCCTGTGGTAGTATAAAACAGAGTATGGATGAACAACATTGGAGTTTATTTAACCTTTTATTTAACTAGGCAAGTCAGTTAAGAACAAATTCGAATTTACAATGACGGCCTACCAAAAGGCAAAAGGCCTCCTGTGGGGACGGGCCTGGGATAAAACAACAATATAAATACAGGAGAAACACACACTCCATAGACCTAAGACAGCAACATAGCATGGTAGCAACACAAAACATGGTACAAACATGATTGGGCACAGCCAACAGCAAAGGGCAAGAAGTTATAGACAACAATACAACACACAAAGCAGCCACAACTGTCAGTAGAGTGTCCATGATTGAGTCCTTAAATAAAGCGATTGAGAAAACTGTCCAGTTTGAGTGTTTGTTGCAGCTCGTTCCAGTTGCTAGCTGCAGCGAACTGAAAAGAGGGGCTGACCTAGGGATGGGTGTCTTTGGGGATCTTTAACACAATGTGACCGTCAGAACGGGTGTTGTATGTGGACAAACAGAGTTACTCCACACCACTTGACAGAGTGAAAAGAAGGAAGCCGGTACAGAATACAAATATTCCAAAACATGCATCCTGTTTGCAACAAGGCAATACTGCAAAAAATGTGGAAAAGCAATTTACTTTTTGTCCTGAATACAAAGTGTTATGTTTGGGGCAAACCCAATACAACACGTTACTGAGTACAACTCTCCATATTGTCAAGCATAGTGGTGCCTGCATGATGTTGTGGGTATGTTTTTCAGGATAAAAAATAAAAGTAATGGAGCAAAAAACAGGTGAAATTGTAGAGGAAAACCTGGTTCAGTCTGAATTCCACCAGACACTGGGAGATTTCACCTTTCAGCAGAAAAACGAATTTCCGGAATCTCCCAGTATCCCTTTCAGTTGTGTCGCTTTGCAGGCGGGCTCTGTTATTTTTCACGTTGCATTATTGCAACTTTACCTCTATATGATAATCAGCTGCAAATTAGATAAGTATTCTCCTGTGCATCATGTGTGATTTATGGGAGGTGACTCCATGATGTGGCCCTCAAGGCCAGTGTGTGCATTGGAAATGACAGTGTGCTGAAGCCCTCCAGAGTGTTGGGCTGAGTTATTCATGTCCACTAAAATATCACTGGATGGTCTCATTAGGGCAACACAGTCAACACCACATATTTTCCATCAATTCCCACTATTAAAGTGGCTGGAATTGAGTCAGTGTGTTGGCAGCAGCCACTCAATGTTAGTGGTGGCTGTTTAACTGTCACGCCCTGGTCGTAGTATTCTTTATTATTTTGGTCAGGCCAGGGTGTGACATGGGTTTATTTATGTGGTGTGTTTTGTCTCGGGGTTTTAGTAGGTATTGGGATTGTGGCTTAGTGGGGTTTTCTAGGTAAGTCTATGGCTGTCTGAATTGGTTCTCAATTAGAGGCAGGTGATTATCGTTGTCTCTGATTGGGAACCATATTTAGGCAGCCATATTCTTTGAGTGTTTCGTGGGTGATTGTTCCTGTCTCTGTGTTAGTTGTCACAAGATAGGCTGTATAGGTTTTCGCGTTACGTTTGTTGTTTTGTATTTGTTCGTTTGTTCTTCTTCATTAAAGAACATGAGTAACCACCACGCTGCATTTTGGTCCGCTCCCCTTTCTACCGAAGAAAGCCGTTACATTAACAGTCTGATGGCCTTGAGATAGAAGCTGTTTTTCAGTCTCTCGGTCCCTGCTCTGATGCACCTGTACTGACATCGCCTTCTGGATGACAGTGGGGTGAACAGGCAGTGGCTCGGGTGGTTATTGTCCTTTATGGCCTTCCTGTGACATCGGGTGGTGTAGGTGTCCTGGAGGGCAGGTAGTTTGCCCCCGGTGATGCGTTGTGAAGACCTCACTACCTTCTGGAGAGCCTTACAGTTGTGGGCGGAGCAGTTGCCGTACCAGGCGGTTGGTTATACAGCCCGATAGGATGCTCTCGATTATGCATCTGTAGAGGTTTGTGAGTGCTTTTGGTGACAAGCCAAATTTCTTCAGCCTCCTGAGGTTGAAGAGGCGCTGCTGCGCCGCCTTCAAGACGCTGTCTGTTTGTGTGGGTGGACCAATTCAGTTTGTCCGTGATGTGTACGCAGAGGAACTTAACTTACTATCCTCTCCACTACTGTCCCATCGATGTGGATAGGGGTGTGGTCCCTCTGCTGTTTCCTGAAGTCCACAATCATCTCCTTTGTTTTGTTGACGTTGAGTGTGAGGTTATTTTCCTGACACCACACTCCGAGGGCCCTCACCTCCTCCCTGTAGGCCGTCTCGTCGTTGTTGGTAATCAAGCCTACCACTGTAGTGTCGTCTGGAAACTTGATGATTGAGTTGGAGGCGTGCATGGCCACGCAGTCATGGGTGAACAGGGAGTACAGGAGAGGGCTCAGAACGCACCCTTGTGGGGCCCCAGTGTTGAGGATCAGCGGGGTGGAGATGTTGTTACCTACCCTCACCACCTGGGGACCCCCCGTCAGGAAGTCCAGTACTCATTTGCACAGGGCGGGGTCGAGACCCAGGGTCTCGAGCTTGATGACGATTTTGGAGGGTACTATGGTGTTAAATGCTGAGCTGTAGTCGATGAACAGCATTCTCACATAGGTATTCCTCTTGTCCAGATGGGTTAGGGCAGTGTGCAGTGTGGTTGAGATTGCGTCGTCTGTGGGCCTATTTTGGTAGACTGGGATAAGGATTGATTGAGTAGCCTACACCCAGTATACCAAAGACCCTGTTGAGCTGTTTTTTCTTTTTCTCTCTTCTCTTCATTGTCCTCTCTCTCTCCCCCTTTCCTCGCTCCCTCCTTTATTTCTCTCTTAGCATATATTGTTTTTCATGCATCAGCCCCACTCACTCAATCTGATTTGTGAGGATACATAAACAGATTTTTTTAATTAAAAATGTGACAGCAGTTTAGATACAGCAATTGATAATGCGGTTTTGAATGCAGACCCATTCGTACTCAATACTGGTGAATCTGCAGACTAATTGCCTCCTAAACACACATATATTGCATAATTAATCAGAAGAAATATTGGAGGCATTAGACAAGTGAAATGTCTAGCTACCAAATTACTGTTAGTTTGACAGATTTGTTAGGAAATAAACTGCAAAAAAAAACTTGTAGATGGAGCTCTTTAATTATTTATTTAGCTGCAGTTGTGTGTGTATGTGTGAACATAAAACCAATGTCTGTGTGTGTGTTTAGTTCATGGTGGTCAACCTTACATTCTACAATGACATACGTCCCTTCAGACACAGACCTCCGGCCTACAGGATATGTGTGTTTAACTGATGGGCCCCCTGTAGTCCCAGCATGTGCCATGGTCCTCTCGTCGACCTAACCGCACCACACAACCGTGCCTCCTGCTCCAAACTTAGTTTTACTCAGTTGATGCCCCAGAACACAACCCCCCCACCCTATAGAGCCCATGCTGTCCTGATGAAGAGCAGATCAAGGTGGAATAGAGGCATGTGCTTGGGAAGGGCCAATCCCTCATTTGTTCTGACATGCCATAGCGGTACTGACCAGCTGGCTGAGAAGGGGATGGACAGGTTGTTCATATAGGCACAAAGTCATATATAACACCTGTCAGTTCTTGCTCCACATCTGCCTCAGCCACACTACTTAAGGAATCAGGCAGCACATTATGCGTCTGCTTATGGTCTAAATTAGAAGACAATGACCTTGTGGAGAGAGATATTGTGCATTCTATGAGTTAGTTTAGCTAGAGTGAACTATATTGAATTGTGTTGGTAAACTGAAGTGTTTTAGGTGCAGTACTACATTTGATTCAAGAATTCCATATCAACTCTAAACTGAGCTCAATGGAGATTATCCTTTGCTTAAGAGATTTCATCAAGACACCAAAAACCCACATAGTTTGATCTATCACCTCTGCACATGTCCTGCATTTAAGTGTCACAATCAAAGTGCCAGCCCGACAGATTTGCCCATGTACTTTAATTTCTCTGATACTGTAACTCACTTTTTTTATTCAGCCTCACCCATAGCCTGCCATGTCAAACCCAAATACTATTATGCTTGTTATAATTCATTATTATTTGAATGAGAGAGGTCTTGCTCTGAAGGTGACTTCATTACATTATAGGTTATTGCCTCATATATCAAACCTGGGTGGCCCCAATTTTAGAAAGGGGTCTGTGCCTGACTGTGAAATTGACTGCTCTCTATCATAAAGTAATTAGACTAGCCCACTGGTTATATATAAAATAGTGCAGACTGGGTGGGGTGGTCTCCTGGGGCTGCTGGCAGAGGATGGATAGCTCCAGTTGATGAGGGATAGGCTTGGACAGATTTGGTATTGTAAGGAAGAGTGTACATGGTGTATAGAATGGAAGGGGAGAAGGAGGAATCAATGTAGCAGTTTGAAGTTTTCCGACAATTGTTTTGATATAGGCTATATTGTATCAAAATAGTGAAATATTTGAAAGCAACGTATCTTACCTTCATATGATTTTGGAAAGTATTTTTTCGTCCACAGGTGGGGGTTGTGCTTACAGCCCAACACTGTGCAGGATGTTTGGCATTTGCCAGAGAACACCAAGATTGGTAAATTCACCACTGGCGCCCTGTGCTCTTCACAGATGAAAGCAGGTTCACACTGAGCACGTGACAGACGCCGTGGAGAACGTTCTGCTGCCTGCAACATACTCCAGCATGACCGGTTTGGCGGTGGATCCGTCATGGTGTGGCATTTCTTTGGGGGGCCGCACAGCCCTCCAGAGGTATCCTGACTGCCATTAGGTACCGAGATGAGATCCTCAGACCCCTTGTGAGACCATATGCTGGTGCTGTTGCTGCCTTTTTGAAATCTGACATGTTGGCTGGATTCACAACGAGTGTAGCTTTAATGAAAGTTAGAATTTTATAGCATTTTTTTTTTTTTTTTGGCGCTCTGCATTTTCCCTGGCAATTTGCGTCCTGCCTATCACAGAGAGGTTTTAACCTCTTGAAGCTAGGGTGCACTATTTTTATGTTTGGAAAAATAATGTTCCCAAAGTAAACGGCCTATTTCTCAGTACCAGATGCTAGAATATGCATATCATTGACAGATTAGGATAGAAACACTAAAGTTTCCAAAACTGTCAAAATATTGTCTGTGAGTATAACAGAACTGATATTGCAGGCTAAACCCTGAGGAAAATCCAATCAGGACATACCTCTCATTTTGAAACCCTTCTGTTCCTATGCATGCCTATCCTCCATTTAAAGGGATATCAACCAGATTCATTTTCTCTGGCTTCCCTAAGGTGTCAACAGTCTTTAGACATAGTTTCAGGCTTTTATTTTGAAAAATGAGCGTGAAAGATCACATTGCGTAAGTGGATAGGTGGGGACTCAGAGTGAGTTTTTGCGCTACAGAGTAAAGCCGCCATTGTTCCTCCCGCTGTTATTGAAAAACCTACACACTCGGTTGATATATTTTCCCAAAAATATTTTAACTACCTGAGGAATGATTATAAAAAACGTTTGACGTGTTTCTGTGGACATTATGGAGACTATTTGGAATTTCCGTCTGCGTTGTCGTGACCGCTCTTTCCTGTGGATTTCTGAACGCGACAAACAAACTGAGGTATTTTGGGTATAAAAATAATCTTGATGGAACAAAAGGAACATTTGTTGTGTACCTGGGAGTCTCGTGAGTGAAAACATCCGAAGATCATCAAAGGTAAACGGTTAATTTGATTGCTTTTCTGATTTTCGTGACCAAGCTTCCTGATGCTAAGTGTACATAATGCTATGCTAGGCTATCAATACACTTACACAAATGCTTCGATTGCTTTCGCTGTAAAGCATAATTTCAAAATCTGAGACGACAGGTGGATTAACAAAAGGCTAAACTGTGTTTTGCAATATTGCACTTGTGATTTCATGAATATGAATATTTATTAGTAATATTATTTGACTGTGGCGCTATGCTATTCAGCGGTTGCTGACAAATGATCCCGCGACAGGGATGGGTAGCGTCAAGAAGTTATTAATCTCTTCTCCCCTTGTAAAGCAGATTAACGAACGAAGACTGCCGCTGCAGCTGCGGCGGACGAGTATGTTTTGACTCTTTGCAGAGCCCCGTATTCGGAGTGAGTGGGGACGTTCGTAGAGATTTGGGCCTCGCTCACCAAGGTACTTTGGTTCACAGCAGAGTTTCATTCAACTAGGGTTGAGCCTGACTCCGGTGGTAAAGCTGACTTTGGTCACGTGTCACTACTGTCAAAATTCAGGTGATTGGAATAACGAATGTCCGGCTCTCAGGACTAGGGGTAAATTCAGTACATGTGCTTACGTTAAATCTAAGCCTACGGCATTAGCTGCGCCTGTCCCACATCAGTTCACTCCTGACACATTGTCTCATGCCAAGGGTCATGTGAAAGTCCATATTGACCCAGACTATTTACCTTTCATACGGAGGGTTTTGTGTCTGTTAGGAAGTAAGGACCTAGTGCCAGTGAAGATACTGAGAGACATGGGTGCCTCTGAATCGTTTGTTTTGGAGTCTGTTACCCTTATCTGCTGAGACTGATTTGGGGAATAGTGTTCCAATTAGCGGAATAGGTTTGAACACTGTCAGTTCCATTGCATAAACTGATGTAGGATTGTGGGCTGGTGAAAGGTGAGGTTGTTGTGGGGGTGCGTTCTTCGTTGCCTATTGAGGGTATCAACGTTATCCTTGGGAATGACTTGGCATGTCGTGTTTCCATATCTAGTGGTTTCCACTAAGCTGTCAATTGTAGGAATTCCTGATGAGAGTGCTCAGAATTTCTCAGAGGTGTTCTCTGCGTGTGCAGTGACGCACACATTTTCAGCTTCCAGGAATTGTCTAGAGATTGTTGTGACATGGGGCTGTGCATTATACTGCTGAAATATGAGGTGATGGCAGTGTATGACACAATTGCACAATGGGCCTCAGGTTCTCGTCACAGTATCTCTGTGCATTCAAATTGCTATTTATAAAATGCAATTGTGTATATTGTCTGTAGCTTATGCCTGCCCATACCATAACTCCACCGCCACAATGGGGCAAACCGCTCGCCCCCACACCACGCCATCTGCCCAGGACAGTTGCAACCGTGATTCATCCGTGAAGAGCACACGTCTCCAGTGGCCATCAAATTTGCTCACTGAAGTTGGATACAACTAGAGGTTGACCGATTAATCGGACAATTACAACAATACTGAATGAACACTTATTTTAACAATGCAAAAACAAATATTGGAGAAAGTAAAAGTACAATATGTTCCTTGTAACATGAGTCTTCAATATTCCCAGGTAAATTTTAGGTTGTAATTATTATAGGCATTATAGGACTATTTATTTTTATACCATTGGATGTTCTTATAGGCACTATAGTATTGCCAGCCTATTCTCAGGAGTTGATAGGCTTGAAGTCCTAAATAGCTCAATGCTTGAAGTGCAGGAAAGTGCTGTTTGAATGAATGCTTACGAGCCTGCTCCTGCCTACCCCCACTCAATCAAATCATAGACTTATTATAATATAATAACACACAGAAATGAGCCTTAGGTCATTAATATGTTCAAATTCGGAAACTATAATTTTGAAAACTGAACGTTTATTCTTTCAGTGAATTACGGAACTATTCCGTATTTTAACTAAATGGGTGGCATCCCTAAGTCTAAATATTGCACATCCTCCAATGTTACGTCATAATTATGTATGGTCTTCACACAGTTCGCCAAGCCAGGCAGCCCAAACTGCTGCATATACCCTGACTCTGCTTGCACAGAACGCAAGAGAAGTGACACAATTTCCCTAGTTAAAAGAAATTCATGTTAGCAGGGAATATTATCTAAATATGCAGGTTTAAAAATATATACTTGTGTATTGATTTTAAGAAAGACAATGATGGTTAGGTACAAATTGGTGCAACGACTGCTTTTTTCACATCATTGCCTATTTGGCGAAGTTGGCTGTGATTCGATGATAAATTAAAAGGCACTGCATCGATTATATGCAACGCAGGACAAGCTAGATAAACTAGTAATATCATCAACCATGTGTAGTTAACTAGTGATTATGTTAAGATTGATTGATTGATTGTTTTTTATAAGTTTCTAGCTAGCAACTTACCTTGGCTCCTTGCTGCACTCGTGTAACAGGTAATCAGCCTGCCACGCAGTCTCCTCATGGAGTGCAATGTAATCGGCCATAAGCGGTGTCCAAATATGCCGATTGTTATGAATTTGAAATCGGCCCTAATTAATCGGTCGACCTCTAGTTACAACGTTTAACTGCAGTCAGGCAAAGACCCTGGTGAGGATGACGAGCACGCAGATCAGCTTCCCAGACAGTTTGTGCAGAAATGATTTGGTTGTGCAAACCCACAGTTTCATCAGCTTTCTGGGTGGCTGGTCTCAGACGATCCTGCAGGTGAAGAAGCCGGATGTGGAGGTCCAGGGCTGGCGTGGTTACATATGGTCTGCAGTTGTTAGGCTGGTTGGATGTACTGACAAATTGTCCAAAACGACATTGGTAGAGGAATAACAAATTGTCTTGCAACAGCTCTGGTTATCATGGCTCAGGGTAAGACACAGATGCATACACAGGAGGTGGATAGTTCGAATCTCAGATATTTATTATAACACGGGGCAGGCAGAAGTTTGTCAGGCAGGTACAGGATGGCAGTCACGCTCAGGGTCAGGACAAGCCTTAAGGACAGAACCAGGAAGACAACTTGAGATCAGGAAAATGGGAAACACGCTGGTATGACTTCTTGATATGCCACGTTGATGGATTATCCTGACAAAAGAAAAAATGCTCACTAACAGTGATGTTAAATTTGTGCACAACATTTGAGAGAAATAATATTTTTGTGCCTACGGAACATTTCTGGTATTTTATTTCAGCTCATGAAACATGACAGTGTCGTTAGCGGAAGGATTGTTTCATTTTAACTCACAAGGATAGGTAAAGCAGTTATTTCACAATGATTCTAAACGAGAAAGCAGGGAATTTAAGAGAGAGATAGTCAAAGCAGTATTGAGGTACGTACAGTTTTACATGCTCGGACCAATACGGATTAAAGGAGTGAGGAACGGCTGACTTGAATGCCCTTACGTACTTTCAGTGCAAAACGGGAGAAAGTCCCTGTTCAAACAGTTCCGGGTTGGTGTCTTTGTCCAAAATGAGATCAAAGCGAGAGTAGAGGACAGTCATTCAAATTCCGTTATTGGTACTTGGAGTGGATGCCAAAGAGAGCTTTCCGGTTATGAAATATGCTGACGTCTGAGCAACCAAAGGATTTCAGTCAGCCGTAGTTATTATTTGCTGCGCGCTTTTATAGTTTGGTTTTGAATGGACAGTGAAGGCGGGGCTAGGTGCTGATGTAACAGGTGTAAGATATACTTCACTGAAAATCCCTCATTTTAATTTGTTATTTTAAGAGTGAATTATTGTATTGTGTTAATTCTGTGATGTCGTCAATGGGAGCCATGCTCTTACTCCTCAGTTTGCTCAGAGCGTGATGAGGAGATGTAGGAGTTATGTATGCTCCGGTCTTTTGAATGCACATGTTCAAATGTTCAGGAATTCACAAGAAATGGCAAGCAAAAGTTATATTGTCACTGATTTAGTGTTGCATTACTGTTTATAGGAATATACACTGCTCAAAAAAATTAAAGGGAACACTTAAACAACACAATGTAACTCCAAGTCTATCACACTTCTGTGAAATCAAAACTGATTGACAATACATTTCACATGCTGTTGTGCAAATGGAATAGACAACAGGTGGAAATTATAGGCAATTAGCAAGACACCCCCAATAAAGTAGTGGTTCTGCAGGTGATAACAACAGACCACTTCATAGTTCCTATGCTTCCTGGCTGATGTTTTGGTCACTTTGAATGCTGGCGGTGCTTTCACTCTAGTGGTAGCATGAGACGGAGTCTACAAC
The DNA here is from genome assembly GCF_045791955.1 of Oncorhynchus clarkii lewisi. Taxonomy (NCBI): domain Eukaryota; kingdom Metazoa; phylum Chordata; class Actinopteri; order Salmoniformes; family Salmonidae; genus Oncorhynchus; species Oncorhynchus clarkii. The sequence continues at coordinate 36,674,443 of NC_092158.1, forward strand.
CCACACAAGTGGCTCAGGTAGTGCAGCTCATCCAGGATGGCACATCAATGCGAGCTGTGGCAAGAAGGTTTGCTGTGTCTGTCAGCGTAGTGTCCAGAGCATGGAGGCGCTACCAGGAGACAGGCCAGTACATCAAGAGACGTGTAGGAGGGCAACAATTTAGCAGCAGGACCGCTACCACCGCCTTTGTGCAAGGAGGAGTAGGAAGAGCACTGCCAGAGCCCTGCAAAATGACCTCCTGCAGGCCACAAATGTGCATGTGTCTGCTCAAACAGTCAGAAACAGACTCCATGAGGGTGGTATGAGGGCCCGACGTCCACAGGTGGGGGTTGTGCTTACAGCCCAACACCGTGCAGGACGTTTGGCATTTGCCAGAGAACACCAAGATTGGCAAATTCGCCACTGGCGCCCTGTGCTCTTCACAGATGAAAGCAGGTTCACACTGAGCACATGTGACAGTCTGGAGACGCTGTGGAGAACGTTCTGCTGCCTGCAACATCCTCCAGCATGACCAGTTTGGCGTGGGTCAGTCATGGTGTGGGGTGGCATTTCTTTGGGGGGCCGCATAGCCCCTCCATGTGCTCGCCAGAGGTAGCCTGACTGCCATTAGGTACCGAGATGAGATCCTCAGACCCCTTGTGAGACCATATGCTGGTGCAGTTGGCCCTGGGTTCCTCCTAATGCAAGACAATGCTAGACCTCATGTGGCTGGAGTGTGTCAGCAGTTCCTGCAAGAGGAAGGCATTGATGCTATGGATTGGCCCACCCGTTCCCCAGACCTGAATCCAATTGAGCACATCTGGGACATCATGCCTCGCTCCATCCACCAACGCCACATTGCACCACAGACTGTCCAGGAGTTGGCAGATGCTTTAGTCCAGGTCTGGGAGGAGATCCCTCAGGAGACCATCCGCCACCTCATCAGGAGCATGCCCAGGCGTTGTAGGGAGGTCATACAGGCACGTGGAGGCCACACACACTACTGAGCCTCATTTTGACTTGTTTTAAGGACATTACATCAAAGTTGGATCAGCCTGTAATGTGGTTTTCCACATTAATTTTGAGTGACTCCAAATCCAGACCTCCATGGGTTGAAAAATTTGATTTCCATTGATAATTTTGTGATTTTGTTGTCAGCACATTCAACTATGTAAAGAAAAAAGTATTTAATAAGAATATTTCATTCATTCAAATCTATGATGTGTTATTTTAGTGATCCCTTTATTTTTTTGAGCAGTGTATATTCATGTGAATGGGGCTAATGGTCGAGGGCAACTTTGCAAAGCTAGCTCAACTATCGTTAGCTTTGTGGCGGGAGAGGGTCTCTTTCAGGTGCAGACATCGTGAGTTTTTAAAATTATTTTCTCGGGAAAATATACTTGTATGAGTCCAGACTGCAGCAGTAACTTTTGCCTTGTATTTGTATCCATTCCATGCAGATATGTTGTTTAATGTGCCTAGTTAGCTGTCGTTCATTTTGTTACTTTCCCGGGCATGTAAGAAATGGCGTTGTTGCTCCATTAGTATGCTTGGGCTCAGAACACTCAGACAACAGTAAGACCGCAGCACCCACCTAACCAAGGGTACTCTTACAGGAAATATTGCAAGGTGTGTAACGGTTCAAACCACTCTACACTTGCACACTGTAGAAGGGAGGGTCTGTGTTTGTCATGCTTTGAGTCAGGTCACTGGAAGAAAAACTGTTCGAAGTCTGGGCCTAGATACAGTGAGGAGCACACACGAGTAACCAATGGAGCGGAGCCGTTAACCTTTCTAGGGCATGCGTTCCCTCGACAACATTTTGCTGAAACGGCAGCGCGCGAAATTCAATTTTTTTTTGTTGAAATATATAACTTTCACAAGTCCAATACAGCAGATGAAAGATAAACATCTTGTTAATCTACCCATCGTGTCCGATTTAAAAAATGCTTTACAGTGAAAGCACAATATGTAAGGGAATACCCCCCTGAAATGGACAAAAATGAATGGGAAGTCATTGGCATTGGACAAACCATATACACGGTGTCCAATACTACCCAATCTGGCGTTGATTCGTGTAAAGTTGATGCCAGTTGTAACACTTTAAAAATCCAACAGGTGGCGAGTGCGCTCCACCTTGGTTTTTCATATTTGAAATGCAACACAAGTCAACATCCAAAAGCAACATTTTGAAAAAGTATTTTTTTTTCAAAAACTTATCACCCCCCAAAAAAGTGCTTTCTGGACCGTTTTTCGACATTGTTTCGATTTTATGTCAGTTAATCATGTGTAAGAACTGTATGAACATACTTGTAAAATTATCATAATTTTTTTTTTTTTTTACTTGTGCATAAGGAATATGATTTGTCCATTTGCAATATGATTTCATATGAAGTCAAAAGTCACTTTTTTGGGGGCCAAATGCCATAAGAAATTTGACATGCTCAAAAATCCTGCAGAAATGCAAAATTGACTGGCCTGATGAACTCGGGATGGCCGGGCAGTGATTGTTGTTCCTTTCCATCACTCGTTGTGTTGATTTCATCATGTCCATTTGGTGATGTTTTTTTCACTATCGAATCATATTGCAAATGCACGTGCATTTGCAATATGTTTCAATGGGCATTTACCATCACGAATTTGGCATGCTCAAAAGTCAAACTATAATTACTATACTAACTTTTATTATATATTTTTTTCACTTGTGCATAAGGCATATGTTTTGTCCATTTGCAATATGATTTCATAGGAAGTCAAAAGTCACTATTTTTGGGGCCAAATGCCATAAGAAATTTGACATGCTCAAAAATCCTTTAGAAATGTAAAATTGACTGGCCGGGCACTGATAGTTGTTCCCTTCCATCACTCGTTGTGTTGATTTCATCATGTCCATTTGGTGATGTTTTTTCACTGTTGAATCATATTGCACGTGCATTTGCAATATGGTTCAATGGGCATTTACCATCACGAATTTGTCATGCTCAAAAATCCTGCAGAAATGCAACATTGACTGGCCTGATGAACACAGGATGGCCGGGCATTGATAGTGGGTCTTCTCCATTGCTCGTTGTGTTGATTTCATTATGTCCATTTGTTTATGTTTTCTCACTTTTGCAAAGTCACTGTGCATTTGCAATATGGTTCAATGGGCATTTACCATCACGAATTTGTCATGCTATAAAAATCCTGCAGGAATGCGAAATTGACTAACCCAATGAACTCGGGATGGCTGGGCAGTGATTCTGGTTCCTCTCAATCGCTAGTTTGGGTTGATTTCAGAATGTCACTTTGGTGATGGTACCTCACTGTTTAAACATATTGCAAATGGACAAGAGTCACCAGCAAGTCACCGTCCATCAGTCAATTAGAGATCATTCTGTCACCAAACTGATAAACTGACACCAAACCCACTATCACATACTTCAGAGCTGGCCCAAAATTCACAACGCCTTCGGTTCAAACCATAAAAAACCGTAAAACACGTAGTTACGTTCTAGCTGCGGGTCCATTTCTGATGTTATGTGTAGGCCTAGCTGAGGCGACCTCGAATCCCAAGTTTCGGCTTGATAGGTCATTTCGTGCCCGAGCAAGACCCTAATTGGTGCTGAAAATCCACTTTTTTTCCATGACTTGCTACGGGGTCCTTGAATGAGCTATCGGACAGAAACGTTGGGGTCTGTCTATATGGGCCGAGACGGTCGCAATGCACCTAGTCTTGCGACTCGGGGAAATTTCTAAATTTTGTCATTTTCGTGATGCAAAAATGAATTGAAGTCATTGCAAATGTACGAGGCTGTTTCTCGGTCCGAGAACCTTCTAGAGCCACGTAACTCACCACGCACTGAGGTCTAGAACAGGTTTCTAAAGTTTCGGAACTCTAGGTCTGACGGTTCTTTAAAAGTTCCAACAAGGTTAACTAATGCAGGCAGTGTACAGTGCCTTGCGAAAGTATTCGGCCCCCTTGAACTTTGCGACCTTTTGCCACATTTCAGGCTTCAAACATAAATATATAAAACTGTATTTTTTTGTGAAGAATCAACAACAAGTGGGACACAATCATGAAGTGGAACGACATTTATTGGATATTTCAAACTTTTTTAACAAATCAAAAACTGAAAAATTGGGCGTGCAAAATTATTCAGCCCCTTTACTTTCAGTGCAGCAAACTCTCTCCAGAAGTTCAGTGAGGATCTCTGAATGATCCAATGTTGACCTAAATGACTAATGATGATAAATACAATCCACCGGTGTGTAATCAAGTCTCCGTATAAATGCACCTACACTGTGATAGTCTCAGAGGTCCGTCAAAAGCGCAGAGAGCATCATGAAGAACAAGGAACACACCAGGCAGGTCCGAGATACTGTTGTGAAGAAGTTTAAAGCCGGATTTGGATACAAAAAGATTTCCCAAGCTTTAAACATCCCAAGGAGCACTGTGCAAGCGATAATATTGAAATGGAAGGAGTATCAGACCACTGCAAATCTACCAAGACATGGCCGTCCCTCTAAACTTTCAGCTCATACAAGGAGAAGACTGATCAGAGATGCAGCCAAGAGGCCCATGATCACTCTGGATGAACTGCAGAGATCTACAGCTGAGGTGGGAGACTCTGTCCATAGGGCACAAATCTGGCCTTTATGGAAGAGTGGCAAGAAGAAAGCCATTTCTTAAAGATATCCATAAAAAGTGTCGTTTTAAAGTTTGCCACAAGCCACCTGGGAGACACACCAAACATGTGGAAGAAGGTGGTCTGGTCAGATGAAACCAAAATTGAACTTTTTGGCAACAATGCAAAACGTTATGTTTGCTGTAAAAGCAACACAGCTCATCACCCTGAACACACCATCCCCACTGTCAAACATGGTGGTGGCAGCATCATGGTTTGGGCCTGCTTTTCTTCAGCAGGGACAGGGAAGATGGTTAAAATTGATGGGAAGATGGATGGAGCCAAATACAGGACCATTCTGGAAGATAACCTGATGGAGTCTGCAAAAGACCTGAGACTGGGACGGAGATTTGTCTTCCAACAAGACAATGATCCAAAACATAAAGCAAAATCTACAATGGAATGGTTCAGAAATAAACATATCCAGGTGTTAGAATGGCCAAGTCAAAGTCCAGACCTGAATCCAATCGAGAATCTGTGGAAAGAACTGAAAACTGCTGTTCACAAATGCTCTCCATCCAACCTCACTGAGCTCGAGCTGTTTTGCAAGGAGGAATGGGAAAAAATGTCAGTCTCTCGATGTGCAAAACTGATAGAGACATGCGACTTACAGCTGTAATCGCAGCAAAAGGTGACGCTACAAAGTATTAACTTAAGGGGGCTGAATAATTTTGCACGCCCAATTTTTCAGTTTGTGACTTGTTAAACAAGTTTGAAATATCCAATAAATGAACAGTCAGTGTACTCTACAGCTGCAGGGACAATCCAAATCAAGAAAGTCAAGCTCAGCTCTCTCTTGATAATGAGACTGCTATTAGCATTCCTGGCTATGACAGGGTAGCTGTAGTCCCTGACACAGAACTTTCAGGTAATTCCTGACTCAGTTGCACCAGCTGATTTAGCTAGAGACCAAGACTTACAAAGACGGTGATTCGCAAGATGTGGTCAGAACACGCACTGGCAGGGTAGTGAAATCTGCGGGTCGTCTTATTGAGACAATGGCTCAGAGACGATTCACTATGGAGGGCTTAGCCACCAAACTAGGAAAGAAGTCCCAGTCTCTTCTAACTCTGTTTTAAAAAGGGTTTTCTTTATTTCTTCTGTTCTGAGGAATATTCATGGATATGTAAAGCCATCTAAGTGATGTGTAGAATGGTGTCAAGGGTTAATGTGATGTGAGGACGAGTGTTGTATGATGTACTTGGCATCGTATTTGTCTAGGAGGTTCTCAGGCCTGATCAACCTTAGATTCCTCTGAATCTGCCTGCAGATAGATTGTATAGCAGAGACCAAAGATGAGATGTTTGTGTTCACTTGTGCCAGTAGTGACTCAGTAGAGTTTGTTGTCCTTTGTGCTCCATATCTTGATTGATATACATTCAGGATTTTGGTGAAATTCAGGAGGGGGTCAATGTAACAGGTGTAAAAATATACTTTGTATTTCGCCGAAAATCCCTCTTATTTTAAATTGTTATTTTAAGATGGATTACATTACTTAAGAGTGAATTATTTTAATGCTGTGATGTCATCAACGGGAGCCATGCTCTTACTCCTCAGTTTGCTCAGAGCGTGATGAGGAGAGGTAGGTGTTATGTATGCTCTGGTCTTTTGAATGCACATGTTCACAAATTCACAAGAAAAGACTAGCAAAAGTTATCACTGGTTTATAGGAATATATTTTCATGTGAATGGGGATAATGTTCGAGTGCAACTTTGCAAGACTAGCTCAACTATTGTTAGCTTTGTGTCGGGAGAGGGTCTCTTTCAGGTGCAGACATCGTGAGTTTTTAAAATGATTTTCTCATCTTTCTTGTCTTTTATCAGGCAAATATACTTGTATGGAGAAGACTGCAGCAGTAACTTTTGCCTTGTATTTGTATCCATTCCATGCAGGTATGTTGTGAAATGTGCCGATTTTGTATTTCATGTGCCTAGTTAGCTGTCGTTCCTTTTGTTGCTTGCCAGGGCATGTCAAAAATTGTGTTTTTGCTTCATTAGTATGCTTCAGGTATAATGGTACACTCTCTAAGAAATATTTTTCACTTATTAGCAAATGATTAGTGTATTGGTGTACAACATTTATAAAATGTAATGAGTCGTTTGAAAATATGAATATGTACATTTTAAACAATATATTTTTTGTTGATACTCTTACTACAGTTTACTCAGAGCGTAATGGGTAGAAGCAAATATACTTGTATGGAGTCCAGACTCCGGCAGTAACTTTTGCCTTGTATTTGAATCCATTCCATGCAGTCATTAAAATAGAGAAAACCGGCTGAATTGTGTCCAGAGCCTTATCTTCCACCTACACCTAACAGAACAAAACGCAGAAAGGTACCGGTGCAGAACCGGTTACACGGAGGATCGTGGTCTCGCTTAGCAGGAGATGCACCCAGCCCCAGGGAGTTTATCCATTGTTGATGGATAAATATGTGTCAGGGGATAATGTTCCCTACATTATGATACAAAACATGACATGCTCTCCTTGAAATAGAAGTTATTCACAACTGGGAGAATACACAATATAATTTAACAAGTCTACAGCACACAATGATCATAGCATTCATCAGTACACTTCTTGCCTCCCAGTTTTGAACCTTATGTAATGATATGATTTCAATTGATTGGTCTGGATTCTGTCTGTTTAGAGCAGTGCAAGCAATTTGGTGGACCCCTGCTGTTACGGTGCTATCCTGTCCTAGATAGAAGGTTTGAAGTGGATGTTCTGCCATTTAATCTTTTTGGGATAGGGGGCAGCATTTCACTTTTGGATGAATAGCGAGCTCAGTGTGAACTGCCTCCTACTCTGTCCTAGATGCTAATATATGCATATTATTATTAGCATTGGAGAGAGAACACTCTGAATGATGTCTGTGAGTATAACAGGCAAAAACCTGAGAAGAATTCCGAGGTTGGTCGATTTTCAATCCAGTCCCTATTGAATTCACAGTGAGATATGGATGAAGGTGGGCTTCCACTAGAAAACTGGTTTGAGGATTCTACTATAAAGAAGAGCTCTTTGAGTCAGTGGTCTGGCAGGGTATCTCAGGCTTGTGACGCACGCTCCCGACAGAGTTTGCTCTCGTTCCAGTGCTTTTCTTCAGACAATGAAATTCTCCAGTTGGAACATTAGTGATGATTTATGTTAACACCTCTGCGCGCGGGCTGAAATTCCACAACATACGGTGATCACTACATAAATAGTCATATTAGGGGCCTCCCGGGTGGCGCAGTGGTTAAGGGCGCAACGGGAGTTGTAGCGATGAGACAAGATAGTAGCTACTACAACAATTGGATACTACGAAATTGGGGAGAAAAAGGGGTAAAATTCAAAAAAAAAAAAAAAATTATAAATAGTCATATTAAACATTCATGAAAATACAAGTGTCTCACATGTATCGAAAGCCTAGAATCTTGCTAATCCAACTGCGTTGTCAGATTTAAAAAATAATTTACTGCGAAAGAATGCGAAGCGATTATCTTAGCATAGAGCCCCATAAAAAACATTTTTTAACCAGCACAGGGATAACATAATCACAAACTGCATTAAAATAAATTGTTTACCTTCGTTTACCTCGTCTGTTTCGTCTGTCCAATGCTCATTGTTACACAACGAATGATTTTGTTGTTAGATAAAATCCGTTTTTATAGCCTAACACTAAACATTTTGTGAACCGCTTGTGTCGTGAATTCCGTCTCATTCCATTTGACGACACATTCCAGGTAAATAACCCACACAGAACGTGACTTTTCCAGTCATGTTTGGTGTCACTGCAACACAATCAAACCTGATGGGCCATTTTGCGGGACGTATTGACTGAAAGAAACCGATTTGAAGACAACAAGTAATGGCATCATTGTGCACCAATGATTTGCCCGCTGTTTCGTTGATTGACTGTCTTTTAACCCAATGACCACTGATCGTCTTGGAATCTAGCTGGGTAGATAGCCAATGAGCTGAGCTAAACGGCAATATGCCATGTTTATGTGTTGCAAGACCAAGCGTAAAGAGAGAAGCTATGCATATTACACACTGCATTGTTTGGTGAATGCGCAGATTCAGCTGTTTATATATCAATCATTATGGCGACTAAGTCAGGGAAAGCTAAATCTAAGTCTAGATATACAGATGTACACACAACTTTAGAATAAATTGATTGGGAAGGTGAGACAGAGATTGTTGTAGGACGCTTCATTTAGCGATTGTGGAGGAATATTTTTTGAACGGGAGAGGACATCGTTTTGGATTGGTAAGTTCTTATTATGCTAATGCCCTTGTTTGAAATGAATAATAAAATATTATTTGTGATTGATTTATTTTAGAAGCAATATATAAACATGTAATGTCATGAAATGTGAGATGCGTGTGTCTGCCGCCCCACCCCAACCCACATGAAATAGCCTATTTGAGGCTGTTGAGGAGAGGGCAGGACCACATCAATGGCCAAAGTGAAATGGAGCCAGTAGATACAGCTGGTCTGTTGTAATATAATAAAGACAGTTGATCTAGCTGAAATGTCATAATATAAAAGAGACAGTAGATCTAGCAGGTAATAATAATAATATATTCAACCTTCAACTCTCTCTATATATATCTGTTGATACAGGGCTCATATATTCTAACTGAACATTTTCTTTCACAGTGACACTGACTCCAAATGGGAGTCTTATCCGGTGTCCTGTGTGAATTTAAGTATGCTCTCTCTAATTCTCTCTCGGAGGACCTGAGCCCTAGGACCATGCGTCAGGACTACCTGGCATGATGACTCCTTGCTGTCCCCAGTCCACCGGCCCTGCCGCTCTTCCAGTTTCTACTGTTCTGCCTGCGGCTATGGAACCTTAAACTGTTCATTTTTTACTCTTGAGGTGCTGTCCTGTTGCACCCTCTACAACCACTATGATCTCCACTCGGCACAGCCAGAAGAGGACTGGCCACCCCTCATAGCCTGGTTCCTCTCTAGGTTTCTTCCTAGGTTTTTGCCTCTCTAGGGAGCTTTTCCTAGCCACCGTGCTTCTACACCTGCATTGCTTGCTGTTTGGGGTTTTAGGCTGGGGCTATATAAATATATTTGATTTGATAGAGGACTGAGGGTCATCCAAATATTGAAAGTGTGTAAATAGTTACCCATGTTATTTTGTAAATGTATATATAATTTTTTTTCCCCCATATTTTTCTAAAAAAACATTTTTTTGGTGGGGGTGTTAGAATACCATTTTGGCATTTTGTATATAGTTATTTGTTTCAAAATGTATACCTTCACCAATTTGGCCACTTGGATACCTGGGTGACTTCATGATAAATGTCATGTAGCACACTCATTTTGGAAGTTATCATTCTGAAACTTTGCACAAGTACTGTCGCCCTCTTATATTTTTCACTGAAATTGTACCCATCATCCTATCTGAATGTTTGTTTTTATCTTGTTCATTTTAAAGATGATAAAACAATGAAAAAAACATGTTTTTCTTTTTATCTAAACCAGATCTATTGTGTGTTATTCTCCTACATTCAATTCAAATTTACACAAACTTCAGAGTGTTTTCTTTCAAATGGTACCAAGAATATGCATATCCTTGGTTCTGTGCCTGAGCTACAGGCTGTTAGATTTGGGTATGTCTTCAGGCGGAAATTGCACAAAGTAGGGGGGAGCTGCAAGAGTTTAAAAGTGCAAGTGGTTAGAGCGTTGGGCCAGCAACTGAAAGGTTTTTAGATCAAATGCCTGAGCTGACAATGTAAAGATCTGACTTCCTGCCCCTGAACAAGGCAGTTAACCCACTGTTACTAGGCTGTCATTTGAAATAAGATTTTTTTTAAATGACTTGCCTAGTTAAATAAAAGGTAAAAAAAATGTTTCTCAGGGTTAGATTATCAGTAGCTAGTTAGCTTGCTTTGGCTAACGTTAGAAGGCCAGGGGATTGTTTGAAAGAGAAACTCACATCTACTACTATGAGATAGTACTCCCTTATTTCTGCTTACATCTGTTATAAAATTACAACAATGCCTTGCTAGTTGACTTACTTTTCCACTTTCGCGGCACTGTTTCCTGAAGCATTCTGTCCTGTTCTGAAAGAACTCCCTGGGTTTACCGTCATGTTGTGCCTGGATGTTAGGTCAGGACGTGTCGTTTTATTAATTTGTTCGTTTTGAGAGACTCATTACTAAGCACTTCGCCACACAAAAAACATTGTGGGCGCTCCTCGTTATTTCTCAGTTTGTATGAAAGAGACAAAAAGTCATCACTGTATTTGGCTTTCATGACGATTGAGCTCAGTCAGAACTAGTGGCTAGCATGAGTCAATTTCATGATGGTGAGTGGGAATAACTAGTCCGTGGCTTGAACGACAGTGCTGCAGTGTGTAGGTCCCAGAGTGCAGAAAAAAATAAGTATACATTTACGTCGCAACCCACCTACCCATACTTTAAGAAATGCTGATCTAGTGGAAAGCCTTCCCAGAAGAGTGGCGGATGTTTTAGCAGCAAAGGGGAGACCAACTCCATATTAATGCCCATGGTTTTGGAATGAGATGTTCGACGAGCATGTGTCCACATACTTTTGGACAAGTATTGTATTTTTGTTGCAAATTGCTATAGGCCTATACTTAAACAAAATTGCATTGAAACAAATTCATGGATCCAATGCTTTATCATTCCGTAATCTATAGACAGGGTATATGGTTTAATGCGTCTTCTTGGGCTTCCCCACTGATAAACGTTAATCCTTGTTAAATCGGGAACAGCCTCATCTCATATATTTAGGTCTATACTAAGCTCCTATATATCTTTAGTTTATCTTTATATTCTGTAGAAAATATGAGAATAAAAGGTTCAGAACTTTTGTCAAACCGCACAGTTAAAAATATGGCAAATAGAAATCGAAACTGGATGGTCATCAGAGATCGATGGGAGGGGTTGAGGGTAGCTGAAGGATGAGACTAAAAACAAACAAAGATAACTATTGTAAAATGTATATAGTATGTACAAGCTGGATGTAGAAGCCTAATTGTTGTCCGTTTGTTTACTCCAATTAGGGTAGGGGGTATAGGAAATAATAAAGGAAAATATATATTGGGGATTGGAAATGATGCCGACAATTACATTGATGGAAGCCACAATCGTTTTGCTATTTTATTAGGATACCCATCTGCAATATTAAAGCTGATCTCTATATGTACGCTCATGATTACATTTACTGTATAATGTTTGTGGAGGCGTTGCCTGACCAAAACGTGTCCACTATAGGCTTGCTTATGAGAGATTTGTTTATCATCTCAGGCACTGGCCTCTAATTGGCACTGAGCCTGTTTTACTTGTTTTCTGACAGCTTCAGGATCCTGGACTACGTTGATAAAAGACGCATGTGCTGAGAGTTCTGGATGAGAGGCAACCTGGCGTATCTACATTGGCTGGTGACCTGCATTAAAAGGTGGAGTTTCGAAACAGAAGTGTGCAACTCCAGGGGAAAAAAACATGACCACTGCTCCAAGCCCAGACAGGAGGCAACAGGATACAAAGCTCTCTCAACTCTGCTCTTGAGACATGGTCATTTTTGAACCTACCTACTAATACAGTGTGTTATTTAGGCTATGTCATCCTATTGACTTTTATACATGACTTCAGTGTCCCTCCAGCCTCTGCATTGCCTGCTAGCCTACTGTTGAGGATTGCCACTACTACCTGTGACAGCAGCCTTCCAGACAAGGCTCTCTAGCCCTGCTAAAAGGGACAATCTTCCAATTAGATCTGCCTCAAACTTTGCGTGAGTGAGCTTAAGAAGCCTTTGAGTCCAGCGTGACAGATGCACAGTGTCAATAGGTATATGGACGCAATTAGGCCTACAGCTTGACCGACACTACGTGTAGGATATAGAGATGAACACACTGGAATTTTGCATAAACCCTGTCCTTAATGGCCATACTATAGGCTACCGTAGGCCTTTTAATTTGTAGCTTAAGGCTATTGTCAAAGCAACATTTCCCCCACAATACAGCAAAAATACCATAACACGTGAAATCGTTTGGAAGTAATTTATCTGACACCTTTGATCATGTAGGCCTAGACCTAATATCTAGCTCCCATCTGTGTCACAGGTCAAATGTTATTTTGTCACATGCTCTGAATTTAACAAGTGTATGCACTTAACCAACAATGCAGTTAAGAAAATAAGTGTTAAAAGTATTTAATAAACTAAAGTAAAAAAAAAAAAGTGCTGGAGCCAAATCGCTGGAAATTCGGGAAGTGTGTAATTCTAGAAAACAGCTGCTGGTTGTCAGTGAAATAGCAGCACAGAGATGCAGAGGAAAGTCAGTTTTAAATGGTTTGATATTCACTTGTGAGCGTAGGCAGATATGTTCCCTCCCATGTGACCCTGCAACGGTATAGTAGCCTACATAATTGGACAAATAAACATTGTAAACCATAGCCTATTCTACCTCATTTGCCAATTTGGTTTTTGAAGTGACAGGCACTTTTCCCCGAGACTGTCTGGAGAACACTGAAGGTGACACAGTCTAGGGGAGACCGATGGAACAGGGTCTACTTTCCCAGTTGTGATGTAACTTAAAGGGGCAATCATCAGTAACTACATTGTTTTTTAAACTTATAAATTAAGGATATTTATCCATTGATTCTAGAAGAATATAACTTATGATCTTAGTTCAACTGTCATGACAGAATCCAAAATATAAGCTTGTTTTACTCTGTTTGTCAACAAAACAAACACTATATAGCCTCAAAGCATGATTTAAACCATCATTTTGATATCATGGATGGTCATTCCTTGCATTCATAGCTCTGTCGATACAGTTGAGAGTGGTATCATTTCTCCAGCCCCATCCCTCAGCTTTGAGGAGTATACAACCTCAGTCACCGGCTTCATCAATAAGTGCATCGATGACACCGTACGTACATATCCCAACCAGAAGCCATGGATTACAGGCAACATCTGCACTGAGCTAAAGGCTAGAGCTGCCGCTTTCAAGGAGTGGGAAAGTAATCCGGATGCTTATAAGAAATCCTGCTATGCCCCGAGACAAACCATCAAACAGGCAAAGCATCAATACAGGACTAAGATTGAATCCTACTACACTGGCTCTGACATGTTTGTCGGATGTGGCAAGGCTTGCAAACTATTATGAACTACAAAGGGAAACTCAGCCGCGAGCTTCCCAGTGACGCAAGCCTACCAGACGAGCTAAATGCATTTTATGCTCGATTCAATGCAAGCAACACTGCATGCATGAGAGGATTAGCTCTGTGTAGCCAATGTGAGCAAGACCTTTATACAGGTCAACATTCGCAGGGCCAGACGGATGACCAGGATTTGTACTCAAAGCATGTGCAGACCAACTGACAAGTGTCTGTAATACCTACATGTTTCAAACTGACCACCATAGTCCCTGTGCCCAATAAAGCAAAGGTAACCTGCCTAAATGAATACCGCCCCTTAGACCTCAACGTCGGTAGCCATGAAGTGCTTTGAAAGGCTGGTCATGGCTCACATCAACACCATCATGCAGGAAACCCTAGACCCACTACAATTCTCATACCGCCCCAAAAGATCCACAGATGACGCAATCTCAATCACACTCCACACTGCCCTTTCCCACCTGGACAAAAGGAACACCTATGTGAGAATGCTATTCATTGACTACAGCTCAACATTCAGTACCATAGTACCCACAAAACTCATCACAGTACTTAAATTGATGCCGCTTGTGTCATAAGCAAACACAACTAATAGCCCACATTGTATGTGAAAGGCTAGGCTTTTACATTTCGCAGAGTAGTTTTTATGAATAAAAATAAACAACACCCATAATCTACAAACTAACCATTTGTCATATAATGTTGATTGATATCAAGATTTGACCCCTGTTGTCTTCTTTCCTCCACAGTTCTTTAACTGCACCACAATGTTTTGACTATGTGTTATGTCCTGATCTCTGTTTTGTGTATAATGTTTCCATGTCTAGATGTTTTAGGGACTATAGATGGAAATGAGCTGAGATTTAGCCTATGTTTTTGTTGTGCATTGCCCTGCCAAATAATCTTCATAATAAAATAAATGTCTGTTTCCTTTTCGCCCACGAATTACAAATATATACAGTAACTAACCCTCTACTGCACTCTGTTTTTCTTTTTGTTTTAATTCTGAGGATGTGTCCATCCCCAAGGACCTGGAGAAAACTCCTGATCGTGTGAAAGCACAAGGCTGTTGTGCAAAGTTGCAGCGGGTTGGTCGGTTGATTGAGGGCGGCACAAGGAGTCTGAGTATCTCCTCTAATGGGATACTGTATTTCTGACCTATCATTGAGAGTTTGCAATGGGCTCAGGTTGTTGAGAATATGCACATTTATATACACCAACTGACACTACACTATTTCTAATATTACATTAGATCCTATACAGTACATTACCCAAATTAAACATTTATCATTGTATGATCATGGCTATTTACATTAAACTCTTAAATGGTTTAATATTGTTATATATTGTGAGGTAAGGCAGAAAATAAGCCTTACTGTGCACTTTGGCTGCTCAATGAGTGGTCTGGATCACTTGTAGATGTGCAAGGGTTTCAAGAGCCACGTTACTAACGAAGGCTCTGGGAAACACCTCTGCTACTAAAGATACATTGTAAGATGGTTCTAATGATGATTTTAACACTATACGAAGGCTCTGGGAAACTCTAGCTCGTAGGCTCATCACAAATGGCCAGATCCTGACATAGGCCAAACTAAAAACTGTTATCCATGGATCATGACTACTATATAGATCATTGGTCATGATGCGCAAATTTCACTAGACCGCAGTTGACTGCCCATGTGGTAATGTTGTCTAAGCTCGTAGGCACTGAAGCTTGTGGTGATCGGTGGCATATTATAGAGCCTGTCCACAATTATGTAGGCTACTGGTTAGTCGTTAAGGTTGTAAACATTGTGGAAGTGACTCTCACTGACCTAGGCCAATTTGGACTCAGGACTGGTCACATGATCCACTACAGTGACTGTCAATCATCAAATCATTAGAATTAGATTTTCTAAATGTTTTTCTAGATAACTTTCATCTGATTACATATGCACATCAAAAACATAAAGACCCATTTATCATTTTCTGTCTTGTCAAGAAGCCACGACTATTACTTGGTCAAAATGTACAGTGCACGGGTAGAACAATACCAGGAACAGGAGAACAGGATATTTTGGGCACAGGGCTTGTGGCAAGGTTGACATTGCTTTGCATCAACTCATTTTATTCACTCTCAAACCCTCCAGTTCATTAATAAACTTAAAACACACAATTAGGGAGCTGTCTTAGTTTTTTATTCTTCTCAGGTGTGAAATCAAGAGAGAGCTAGCAATTTGTAGAACTATGTTTCTCCAAGTAGCATGATAGACATGAGTACACTTGTGTGTGTATGAGTGGGAGTTTGAGAGTGGAGAGGTGCTCTGCATAGTTAGATTGGAGCATATTGACGAGGGGTCACCCCACATCAGCGACGTCATACACTCGCCCGTTTTCTGAGCTCTCATTAACAGCATGCCAGCCTCTTGTTATGCTTTCTCTCCTACTCTCCTCCCTCCAGTCTGATGGTACTCTGGAGTCACAGGACAGGAGGGGACAGAGGGAGAAAGAGAGAGAACAACAGCTGGTTTATGTCAGACTGAGGACATGAGGAATGAAGGATGGGGTAGACATACCAAAGAGGCTGTAGAGCAGGGGTAGGCAACTAGATTCGGTCGGGGGTCCAATTATAATCATTTGTACACTGCAAATTGTCCACAACTAAGCCCAAAAATAGGTTATTTTTGAAAATAACAGTAATTTCATACCTTGATTATATTGAGACATGATCAAATAGTGTCTTTTTTTATTCGTGGGACTATTTCGGTGCCCGGTTTTGGCCCGTGGGCCAGGTGTTGCCGACCACCGCTGTAGAGCAGTGTTTCCTAAACCCCGTCCTGGACCGAGTTTGGTAAACCCTGCTGTATAGGATGGTTAGATGTTGTGCTGCGCTGTGGTCGAATAACTCTTCTTGGTCATTAATTATTCACATCGCATTCTCTTTTCTTCCCTTTGTTTATTCTGTATTTATTTTTTGGGAGAGAAAAATCATATTTCTCTTTCTTGCCTCAAAGTTATGTGGTCCCCCTAAAAAAAAAATATCTCAGAGCGCAAGTCTTTGAAATAGGTAGTTTTGTAAATCCTTTGAACAGACATTGACTTTTTGACTGTCAAATGGCCTTCATCATCAGACCTGATCAAAGTTCACTGCTTCTCTTCAAATCTGGCTGTGGAATACTGACACCACCAGCCAAAATACCTTACAACGTCTACTGAATTCTCAGAGGTGCTAAGAACTCTGTAAATACAGCAGAGAAGTATTCTGAAGGCTACTTTCTACAAGAGGTGAATACAAAACAATACAACATCTATCCAACCAAAACAGTGCCAGAAACCTTTGCTCCGAACTTAAAATATAGCCATGAAATTCTAGGAGGCGAGCATCCCAGGTGAAATGACTAAATGTGCTAATTGATTATGGGGCATAAGTAGTTTAGGTTTTTCGGCCACATCTCTCCACTTCCTAAAGTACTGTAGAACATAATTGTTTCTTTTGTACCGTCATTATCAGTACACTGCTTATGTAACCTAATGAAGTAAAACAAAATGAGAAATTCAAACATGGATTGCTGAAGACATTTATTTTGTTGGGAGAATTTCCACCGATGGCCTTTTTTCAACCCTTAACGAAAAAAATACATTTCTATGTATTTAACTTAATGTAAAGAAATTGTAATACCAGTACTGTAGATACATTTCCATCTTTGCTAAAATGCAGGTAATGCTATGTGTAACGTCCTGACCTTAGTTAGTTTGGTTAGGGCGTGAGTTGTGGTGGGCATTCTATGTTTTTGAATTTCTGTGTTTGGCCTGGTATGGTTCCCAATCAGAGGCAGCCTGCTTTCCCACTATGATTTGTGGGTAGTTGTTTTCGTATTAGTTACCGGACGGAACTTTTTCGGTTGTTATTTTTGTTCAGTTTAATAAAATCACAAACACTTAACACGCTGCATATTGGTCCGATCCTTCCTACTCCTCCTCCTCAGAAGAGGAGGAAAACTGTTACAGAACTACCCACCAAGAAAGGACCATGCAGCGTGGTAACGAGAGGCAGGTGGTGAAATGGACATGGGAGGAGATATTGGACGGCAAGGGACCCTGGGCACAGGCTGGGGAATATCGCCGCTCCAAGGAAGAACTGGAGGCAGCGAATGTTGAGCGGCGGCGATATGAGGTAAGGCAGCGGAATAGGCACGAGAGGCAGCCCCCCAATTTTTTGGGGCGGAGGGGGCACAGGGAGATTGGCGGAGTCAGGCAATAGACCTGAGCCAACTCCCCGTGCTTACCAGAAGAAGCGTAGTACTGGTCAAGCACCGTGTTATGCGGTCAAGCGCACAGTGTCGCCAGTACGCGCTCATAGCCCGGTGTGCTATAGGCCAGCCCCCCGCAAGTGCCATGCGAGAGTGGGCATCCAGCCAGGCTGTTTTGGCCCAGGGTATCCTGTGCCGGCGCTGCGTGCTGTATCTCCGGGGTGCTGGGAGGGTGCAGTTCGCCTTATGCCTGCGCTCCACCCGTGCCGGGCGAATGTGGGCATTGAGCCTAAGGGAGAAGTATGCACCAGATCTCCAGTACTCCCCCACAGCCCGGTTCAACCTGTGCCTGCACTCTGGAGGTTTCAGGCTAAAGTGGTGGTGCCAAGGCTGCGCTCCAGTGCTCCCCCACAGCCCGGTCCATCCGGTGCCTCCACGCACCAGGCCTCCTAAGCCTGGTGTGTCCTGTTTCAGCCCCACGCAGTCTCTCCGTCTCCTCCCTCCAGGTTCTCCCGCCTATTCAGGGCCAGCTGCAAGGGTCGCCGCTCCAAAGGTGCCACTTAAGTGGGCCAAGACTATGGTGGAGTGGGGTCCACGTCCCGCGCCAGAGCCGCCACCGTGGACAGACGCACACCCAGACCCTCCCTTATGGGTTTAGGTTTTGCGGCCGGAGTCCGCACCTTTGGGGGGGGGGGGGGGGGGCGGTACAGTCACGTCCTGACCTTAGTTCCTTTTTTGTCTGGTCAGAGCGTGAGTTGGGGTGGGCATGCATTCTATGTGTTTGTATTTCTGTGTTTGGCCTGGTATGGTTCCCAATCAGCGGCAGCTGTTTATCGTTGTCTCTGATTGAGAACCATACTTAGGCAGCCTGTTTTTCCACTATAATTTGTGGGTAGTTGTTTGTCTTTGTATTAGTTACCAGACGGAACTGTTTCAGTTGTTATTTTTGTTCACTTTTTATTGTAGTGTTCAGTTCAGTTTAATAAAATGACGAACACTTACCACGCTGCATATTGGTCCAATCCTTTCTACTCCTCCTCAGAAGAGGAGGAAAACCATTACACTATGGAGAACCAAACCAGCCTTAAACAGAAAATAAATGAATAACTAAATCCACATATAATTAACCTCTCTAGGGTAGGGGGCAGCATTCGGAATTTTGAATGAAAAGCATGCCCAAATTAAACGGCCTGCTACTCGGGCCCAGAAGATATGATATGCATATAACTGGTATATTCAGACAGAAAACGCTGAAGTTTCCAAAACTGTTAAAATAGTGTCTGTGAGTATAACATAACTGATTTAGCAGGAGAAAACCTGCCATTACAGTATCCATTGACTTAGGACTCCAATTGCAGTTCCTATGCCTTCCACTAGATGTCAACAGTCTTTAGAAATCATTTCAGGCTTGTATTCTTATAAATGAGGGAGTAAGACCAGTCTGAACGAGTGGACTGTAACGTGTCGCAGAGTTTTTTCAGGTGCATGTGCATTTCTTGTTTACCTTTTATATTGACAACATTATTGTCCGGTTGAAATAGTAGATCGTTTAGGCTAAAAAACAACCTGAGGCTTGAATATAAACATCGTTTGACATGTTTCTATGAACTTTACGTATACAATTTTTTTTTGTCTGATTGTTTTGACTGAGTTTGAGCCTGTGGATTACTGAAGAAAACGCGCTAACAAAACGGAGGTTTTTGAATATAAAGAGACTTCATCGAACAAAAGGAACATTTATTGAGTAAATGAATGTCTTATGATTGCCATAGGAAGATCGGTAAAAGATTAATTGTATCTCTATTTCTGAGTTTTGAAACGCTTCTGTTTGGCTGGTTATAGTTTGTCAACTGGGCTATGTATGCTTTCGCCGAAAAGCATTTTATAAATATGACACTGTGGTTGGTTTAACAAGAAGTTAATCTTTAAACCTATGTAAAATTTGTTTTGTTTTCTGAATTTTTATAATGAGCATTTCTGTAATTTAATTTGGAGCTCTGCAACCTCACTGGATGTTGACCAGATGGGACGCTAGCGTCCCACGTGCCCTAGGGAGGTTAACAGCGGCAGGGACTGGGAGCCTAGTTGGGATCGAGGGAAAGATGAGCGGAGCAATGTACAGCGAGATCCTTGATCAAAATCATCTCCAGACCGCTCAGGACCTCAGACTGGGGTCAAAGGTTCACCTTTCAACAGGACAATGACCCTAAGCACACAGCCAAGACAAAGTAGAAGTAGCTTCGGGACAATTTTCTGAATGTCCTTGAGTGGATTAGCAGAGAAGAATGCGAGAAACTCCACAAATACAGGTGTGCCAAGCTTGTAATCACTGCCAAATGTGCTTCAACAAAGTTCTGAGAAACGGGTCTGAATACTTATGTAAATATTCTATTTCAGTTTTATTTTTTTTATAAACCTAAACTTGTTTTTGCTTTGTTATTATGGGCATTGTGTGTCGATTGAGGCTGAAAACTATTTAATAAATTTTTGAATAAGGCTAACATAACATTTGGATAAAGTCAAGGGGTCTGAAGACTTTCCGAAAGCACTGTAAATTCCCCAACAAAAAATAAATATGTTCAAATCGCACTGTGGATGAATTAGACTTCACAATTGAATTGGGGACATACTGTATGCATTGTACAGTCTTGCCTATGGATCTTGGGTACATTAAATGTTCACAACTGTCGAGTTTACACAAACATTAGTGTTGTAGCTTTTATTGCAGTACTTTAACTATGGGATATAACCTATTTTTTTCAGCCTATTGTGCATGTTGGACATTCATATTGCAATGTACAGCTTTACCTATGGATCTTGGGTCTATGAAATGGGGTATCAGCCTACTCAGTGACACTCACAGAACAGAACTGTGAAATGTTTACACAAGTATTAAGGTCGTATTTCTTACTGCAGGACATTAACACCACTGTGAAATGAACCACATTAGCTCACCAATCAATAGGCTGAATACTGAGGTGATATCCCACTGTCAAAGTCCTGCAATATGAGCTACAACGCTAATATTTGTGTACACTTCACAATTGTATTCTGTGGATGTCACTGAATAGGCTGAAACCCCATTTCAAGGACCCAAGATCCATAGGTATCAGCCAATTCAGTGACATTCTGCCTTAGATGTTGTGCTAAAGGCTCTAGCGACAAAATGAATAACATGCCCGAAAAATAGATAATTGACCTCAGTGTATGCCATTAATAGAAACCATAGTTAGCATATGTGACTCACCACCTGGTTTCCATCTTATGTAGCAACATTTTAATCTGTTTTTTACATTGGATAAAAGTTGAGACTAAGAACTGCAAAATGGTATATCATACACTGCATTTGAGGAAACAATGGGAAAGTAATTCTGCTTTGAGAAAACCGTCCTTCAATGTTTTGGTACTACCACTGAAGAGCCCTTTTTGTCTACACCCATTCAGCATTGTTCACACCCACTTAAGCCTTAGCCCCACCCATCTCTATTTCTAACTTGCCAGCTAGTTCCAGACATTTAAGAGCGGGAGAACAACTCACTAACATTACTCGCCCTAGCAGAGCTGGTTAGGTTGTTATGTTATCCAGAGCGCTGGTGACTGCAACTGTACTGTCAGATTGTCCCGTTAGTAAACGCAGACCTTTTCACGTTCAAAGCACATACTGGACGCTCTGGCCAAAAAATAGGGTTGGTCCGAAAGCTGTGACCTCACAACGACAGTCAAGCACCCAAGCTAACTGGCTAACTACATCCAGACACATAATGAGAGAACACCCCATTCTGACCATTTTACTCATGCTGGTTAGGCTGTTTTCATGTTATCCAGAGCGTTGTGACTAACTGTGCTGCTGGCAACATTTGAATTACGCTTTATTGCCACCAGACATTCAATGGGTGTTGAGCGTTTAAAAATGCATCAGTTGTTCTGAGCTCTGGCACACTAAGATGAGTATTTTGTTTAAAAAATGTAGCTAGAATGCTAGCTAGGTATACAATGAATCCCAACGCATGACGTAACGTTAGTTTGCAAGCTAACAGTACACTTTAACTTGAAATGAAAATACTTTATCAAAATTAGAAATGCATATTATCTGAAAATGTAGCCTGAAATTGGAGCAGATAGCCAGAGCAAATTTACCAGCTAGTATGTCTATCAACAGTTGCAGTGACATTCTATTGAAATGGATACATGCATAGTGGAGTCTTTTGTTAAGACATGTAGCTAGCTAAACAATGGACCATAATCACAACTCATGACGTTACTACCCTGCATGAATCTGCAGGTAGCTAACCAACCAGATTCTATGGCTATAACTAGTCAAGCAAATGGGTCTGATATACGAAGAATAAGATCGTACATATACAATTAAACCACTTTGTCAAAATTAGAAATGTGAAATATCTTAAATTGTAGCTAGCTAGACTCTTACTCATATACATCATGGTTGGATGTGTCTCCTGTCTGATGCCATGCATGGTTGCCCTTAGTTTGAAGATGTAATCCAGACTAGTGTTTTCTCCATCTCCTTAGCTATCACTCAAATTCCACTGATTTCAAAACTCGGTCCTCCAGAAAGTGGAGAGCATACACATAATTTTAGCTAACAGTACACTTTAATTTGACATTAGGTTTATGCAGTTTTGTTACATGATAAAAAAATTAAAAGCCACGTTCCACATGATTACCTAGACATACCAACTAGCTCCAATAGACAGACGCATGCTATATGGCAGACCAATCCAAACTCATCTCTTGGCATGTCCAGCCCACTGATTATCTCAGCCAATCATAGCTAGCGGGAAGGTTCGTAATTTAACAATTTTATTCATATTTACAGATGGCATGAAAGTTCACATGTTCGAGAAGGCATATTTCTTATAAAAAAAAACGCATTTTCCCCAAAAACATTTTTTACGTCCAAACGGCTCTCCTGTGAAGTCGTGACTTGCGACATACACCTAGTTTGCTGAATCGGGTCACATATAACACACAGACCATATCGATAAAATTATTTTCCAAGACAGCCCACAAGTACTGCCATTCAAGCCTGTCAAAAGTATTTTCCATCCATAACGCCAATACTTTTGAATACAATTTTTGGTCAGAATTAATTAAAGATATCGTACGATAATTTGCACAATCTGTGTGATCTTTCCCTTTCTTTGGCACTAGAGACATTAATGCAGAATCAGTATGCTCATGAAAAAAATACCTTTTCGATGGCCGAATGAATCGACTCCAATAATACTGGTCATAAAATTCAGTTCAGGTGGAATGCAAGGTGATTGACCCTTTTTAGCATCTTTCAATGCTCACTCCTGTTCCTCTAATGAGATGAGTCGGCCCAGATCCCCAAATTGCTTCTCATCCAATACGGGCAAATCAAGACTATGTAAAAACGGCTTGATGAATTGACTCCAATAATACACCAAAAATGTAGTAACAGTTCAGGTGGAATGCCATCCGAACAAGTTGATTGACCCTTTTCAGCATATTTCAATGCTCACTCCAGTTCCTCAAATGAGATGGGTCAGCCCAGATCCGCAGATTGCTTCTCATCCAATACGGGCAAATCAAGACTATGCAAAAACGGCTTCCATTTGTCTTGCTCAAACTGGATAGAAGATTTATATAACTAATAAAAGACTGAAACGTTGCATTAATTTCCTGTGGATCAGAAAGTCATAATTTAGATTGGGATTGAATAGATTCCATAGAAGTACAACATCCACTTTGTATAAATTTTAAAGCTAGATGCTTGCTTGGTTTGCTCCCATTAAAATAATAGTACTACATCACTCTATGCATGATGATCTCAGCACTCCCCAATAAATCATTCAGTTCCAGTTTAACCACCCTCAAATCATTTCTGACATTATTTAAATAATTCCTTTTCAGGTTCTGTTCAAGTGATTTAAATTTTTTCTTGAACAACTTGATTCTGTGATTCCTGGCTTTATTGAGGTGAGATGCAAAAGATGATGTAAAGTCTGTGATAAACCCTTTAGTAGCCATCCATGTAAACCTTGGGCCTCTACAGAGTCCTTGTTTTTTGCTAAGAATTCAACTACTGCTGCTTGAAATTCAGCCACGAACAACTCGTTTTGAAGAAGGGTCATATTAAAACGGCAACATTTTGTTTAATTCACCTGAAAGCTCACATCCACTTTGGTAATCTGCGAATTATGATCTGAAAAAGTTGCAGGCTGTCACGGCCGTTGAATGAAGAGGACCAAGGTGCAGCGGTGTGAGTGTACATATTATTTGTATTAGAAAAGCCGCCGAACAAAACAAACAGTGAAGCTAAACGCTATATGCCATAAACAAAATCAACCTCCCACAAAGACAGGTGGGAAAGGGCTACCTAAGTATGGTTCTCAATCAGAGACAACGATAGACAGCTGTCCCTGATTGAGAACCCTACCCGGCCAAACATAGAAATACAAATAATAGAACAGACTACCCAAACCAAATAGAGACATAAAAAGGATCTCTAAGGTCAGGGCGTGACACAGGCAATATTTGTATTGGCGCAAAGCACATACTTAGAGATATGAATGCGAGAATAGAAAACAATCAATTCTTGAGTATGATTTGTGATAGGCAGAAAGAATAGGTATAATCTCTGATGCCCGGATTCTGAACTCGCCACACATCAGAGATATTGAGATGATGCTGATTATTGGGCATGTGAAAAACTTTTTGTGGATCTATCAAGCTTGAGATATAAAAACTGCATTCATATCTGCCTCTGTGATAATTATTTGGTAAACCCAGGGAAAGAGGTGTCCTCAAAAAGAGCAGGTGCATAAAAATGCTACTTTCTTGCCATATAGACATGTAAATGTAAGCTAAGTGGCCTGAAGTGTCCTTGCTAGTCTACTTACTTTAAATCAAAATAACCACACCTGTGGACTTGACTCCACTAGTCAAAGCGGCAACTTTATACTCCTTATCCTGTAAGCAAGGGATATCTTTTACTCACAAATGAGATTCCTGGATAAATGCAATATCAATATTTTTTTACAGCGAATTAAGTGTAAACATTTAGTTCTCTCAATTTTCACATTCAAACCACGGACATTCAGGCATAAAACAGACAGCTTAACCATTGTCAAAAACAATCCTGACAATTACAAGTTGAACTGAAAGTGCTTCAGATTTACCTTTGATAAGCAGTGACATGTAACTGAGATAAACAAAACCTGGAAACAGTGAAAGTTTAGGGAAATTAAGGACACAATGAAGTGATTAACATTAAAACCTCTTGGTGCTAGGGGGCAGTATTTTCATTTTTGGAAAAAAAACGTCCCCGTTTTAAATGGGATATTTTGTCAGGAAAAGATGCTAGAATATGCATATAATTGACAGCTTTGGATAGAAAACACTAACGTTTCCAAAACTGTAAAGATATTGTCTGTGAGTATAACATAACTGATGTTGCAGGCGAAAGCCTGAGAAAAATCCGGAAGTGCCCCAGGTTTTGAAAGCGCTGCGTTCCAATGACTCCCTATTCAGCTGTGAATGTACCATCAACGAGCTTACGCTTTCTACGTATTCCCCAAAGTGTCTACAGCATTGTGATGTAGGTTTACGCATTTCTGTTGAAGAATAGCCGTAGGCAGCCACATTGCGTAAGTGGTCACATGGTGGCTCCGAGAGAGATTCTCGCGTAAAATACAGAGGTAGCCATTACTCCAATTGGTCCTAGTGAAAAATGAATTGTCCCGACGGATATATTATCGAATAGATATTAGAAAAACACCTTGAGGATGGATTCTAAACAATATTTGCCATGTTTCTGTTGATATTATCGAGCTAATTTGGAATATTTTTCGGAGTTGTGATGACCGCATATCCCGGGCGATTTCTCAGCCAAAGGTGAAGAACAAACGGCGCTGTTTCGCCTACAAAAATAATATTTTGGGAAAAAATGAACTTTGGCTATCTACCTGGGAGTCTTGTGAGTGAAAACATCCGAAGTTCATCAAAGGTAAACTATTTAATTTGATTGCTTTTCTGATTTCCGTGACAAGGTTGCCTGCTGCTAGCAAGGCATAATGCTATGCTAGGCTATCGATAAACTTACACAAAAGCTTGTCTAGCGTTGTCTGTAAAGCGCAAACCACTGCTTTTAATCAGGGCAAGGTGTCTGGTAACATGACCGAATACAAACAGTGCAGCTATTCCCTCCGCAAGGCTATCAAACAAGCTAAGCGTCAGTACAGAGACAAAGTAGAATCTCAATTAAACGGCTCAGACACAAGAGGCATGTGGCAGGGTCTACAGTCATTCACGGACTACAGGAAGAAATCCAGCCCAGTCACGGACCAGGATGTCTTGCTCCCAGGCAGACTAAATAACTTTTTTGCCCGCTTTGAGGACAATACAGTACCACTGACACGACCTGCAACGAAAACATGCGGTCTCTCCTTCACTGCAGCCGAGGTGAGTAAGACATTTAAACGTGTTAACCCTCGCAAGGCTGCAGGCCCAGACGGCATCCCCAGCCGAGCCCTCAGAGCATGCGCAGACCAGCTGGCCGGTGTGTTTAAAGATCGTGGAAGATTGACCATAAGAGACTACATTTTCCAAGTGTCCGCCTGGTGTCCCTGCATCGAAATTGGAGCGCAAAGCCAGGTGCAATTATTTTTCCATTTGAGAGCAAGGAGAAACCAGGCTTCCACGAAGGATATATCATCGAAGATATATGTGGAAAAACACCTTGAGGATTGATTCTAAACCACGTTTGTCATGTTTCAGTCGATATTATGGAGTTAATTTGGAAAAAAAGTTTTTTTTTTTTTTTTTTTTGGTAGCCAAATGTGATGTACAAAACGGAGCTATTTCTAATACACAAATAATATTTTTGGAAAAACTGAGCATCTGCTATCTAACTGAGAGTCTCCTCATTGAAAACATCAGAAGTTCTTCAAAGGTAAGTTATTTTATTTGAAGGCTTTACTTGTTTTTGTGATAGTTGCCTGCTAAATGCTACGCTAGCTAGCTACTGTTACACAAATTATTGTTTTCCTATGGTTGAAAAGCATATTTTGAAAATCTGAGATGACAGTGTTGTTAACAAAAGGCTAAGCTTGAGAGATAGCATATTTATTTCATTTCATTTGCGATTTTCATGAATAGTTAACGTTGCGTTATGGTAATGAGCTTAGGTCTATAAATAGAATCCCGGATCCGGGTTTGGTCGTCGCAACAGGTTAAGGGAACATTTTGACATTTCGTGTATGGTTAGTGAGGAAGTCCATATTGCAAATGTACGGTCCCTTACTAGACGTCCGAAAACGTTTGTAAAATTCGCGGTCGGCGTCGGGCCGTGCGGTAGGACCGGACCTACCGGGAAGTCATCGAATGAACTTTGTCGGACATTCGGTTTCCGTTTTATAAAATAAACAAGTTTTGGACCATTTTTCCGCTATCCCGGAAATTCCCACGAGGGCATAAGGAATCATATGGCAATTTGGCAAAACATCACGAATCACGACGGGGCCTTATCTCGAAAACTGAAAATATTTTGAAGCCGAAACTTGGTGAGCGTAGGTTTGGCATAATGGGCAGTTGGCCCCGAACAAGATGGTGTCTAGGCCTCAACGGTTTTTGAGTTATGGCCATTTTTCTGGGATTAAAGGTCCAAAATGGAGAAAATATTTTTCCACTTCCAGGTCAAAGTCAAGGAGCCTCCGGTGTCAATAAAAAAGAAACAGCCATTTATCTATCGTCATTTAAGAGAAACGGAACAATGACAAATTGGTGATGTTCACAAATAGGCGTTTTTTTTTCTTCAACGGTTACAGATCCAGTTGCAGGGTGTTCATATGAATCTTTTTAAAGTGTGCTGCGGAGCTCTGCGATTTTCTATGATTTTCTGAAATAACACACACATACTAAACCCTCCGTAAATAACTCAGTTCTTAACGTAAAGACTTAAAACTCAGGATTATGTAAAGGCATACCCCAATCACGATATGAGTTTATTTATAGCTTCCTGTGCCAACCAGAAGTGCCTTAAATGGTGTCATAGTGGCTGTTTCCAAGGGTTAAAAAAGTCAGATCTTTTCTAAACTTCATATGTGTGATTAGGCAATCCCCATAAACTGTAAGTCAGTCATTTCTCCCAACAGATGTCAAAGAAAAGCTCTCACACACACACACACAGCAAGGATGGAGTGACAAAGTGCGGTGCTTAAAGACACAGAGAGGAGGCAATGGCATTACCATAATCCCTAGGCCGTGCCGAGTTCAACGAGATATCCCGCTTGACCGTAGCTCGCTCGGTCTAGGCGCAGCGACCATTAGAATAGTAGGCCCAAAATGAAGCCTGCCCCACAATGTCATTTGCTTTTGGGTGACAGTGAAAGAACCGTTAGGGTGAGAAGAAAAATTCCACCACAGGAATGTTCCTAAGGTCCTCCCGATCTGTGCAAGCCTAACCTTGACCGTGTGGCATTAACCCTTAACAGTAAAACAGGGTTTTTTGATCTCACAGATTACAGTGGCATCTCTCCCCATAGGAATACATTGCCTGCACCCCTAAATTCAACCTGAAGCCTATTATTATGAATGCCGTATGAACCTGTCTTCGGTACCAGTCCATCAGGCCACTATGAGGTCTACCTGTGTTGATTCTAAGCTTCCTGGACCAACCGGAAGTGGTTAAAAACAACGTAAAAGTGTATATCCATACCCTGCCTGCAGTTTGACAGACATAGTGCATTCAACCCTGTGTAAATCAGTAAATTCTTAACGTAAAGACTTAACTCAGGATTCTGTAAAAGCATACCCCAATGAGGATATGTGGTGACTTATAGCTTCCTGTGCCAACCGGAAGTGCCATAATTGGTGTCTCAGGGGCTGTTTCGAAGGGTTAAAAAAGTCAGATCTGTCCAAAACGTAATATATGTGATTAGGCAACCCCCATGAACTGTAAATCAGTCATTTTTCCCCAAAAAATTCAAAGGAAAAATAAATCACACTAAAACACAACTTGGAAGGAGGGACGTATTGGGGTGCGTAGAGACAGACAGTGGCTGCAATAGTTAGCTTTGTTCGAGCTAAAAAAGAACCGTCAGACCTAGAGTTCCGAAACTTTAGAAACCTGTTCTAGACCTCCGGTCGATGGTGCGTGGTGAGTTACGTGGCTCTAGAAGGTTCTCGGACCGAGAAACAGCCTCGTACATTTGCAAAACCTTCAATTCATTTGGACCATTATGAAAATGACGACGTTTAGGAAAGTCTCAGAGACGCAAGGCTAGGTGCATTGAAACCGGCTCGGCACATAGAGACGGACCCCAACGTTTCTGTCCGATAGCTCGTTCAAGGACCCCGTAGCAAGGCATGGAAAAAAGTGGATTTTCAGCACCAATTAGGGTTTTGCTCGGACACCAAATGACCTATTGAGCCGAAACTCGGGATTCGGGGTCGCCTCACATAGGCCTTCACATAATGTCCGAACTGGACCCGCAGCTAGAACGTAACTATGTGTTTTACCTTTTTATTATGTTTTAAACTGAAGGCGCTGTGAATTATGGGCCTGCTCTGACATATGCCTCTAACCCTATTACAGGGGCTGAGTCACTGGCTTTACTGGGGCTCTCTCATGCCGTCCCTGGAGGGGGTGCGTCACCTGAGTGGGTTGAGTCACTGATGTGGTCATCCTGTCTGGGTTGGCGCCCCCCCCCCCCCCCCCCCCTTGGGTTGTGCCGTGGCGGAGGTCTTTGTGGGCTATACTCAGCCTTGTCTCAGGATGGTAAGTTGGTGGTTGAAGATATCCCTCTAGTGTTGTGGGGGCTGTGCTTTGGCAAAGTGGGTGGGGTTATATCCTTCCTGTTTGGCCCTGTCCGGGGGTGTCCTCGGAGTGGGCCACAGTGTCTCCTGACCCCTCCTGTCTCAGCCTCCAGTATTTATGCTGCAGTAGTTTATGTGTCGGGGGGCTAGGGTCAGTTTGTTATATCTGGAGTACTTCTCCTGTCCTATTCGGTGTCCTGTGTGAATCTAAGTGTGCGTTCTCTAATTCTCTCCTTCTCTCTTTCTCTCTCGGAGGACCTGAGCCCTAGGACCATGCCCCAGGACTACCTGACATGATGACTCCTTGCTGTCCCCAGTCCACCTGGCTGTGCTGCTGCTCCAGTTTCAACTGTTCTGCCTTATTATTATTCGACCATGCTGGTCATTTATGAACATTTGAACATCTTGACCATGTTTTGTTATAATCTCCACCCGGCACAGCCAGAAGAGGACTGGCCATCCCACATATGCTCTCTCTAATTCTCTCTTTCTTTCTCTCTCTCGGAGGACCTGAGCCCTAGGACCATGCCCCAGGAATACCTGACATGATGACTCCTTGCTGTCCCCAGTCCACCTGACTGTGCTGCTGCTCCAGTTTAAACTATTCTGCCTTATTATTATTCGACCATGCTGGTCATTTATGAACATTTGAACATCTTGACCATGTTTTGTTATAATCTCCACCCGGCACAGCCAGAAGAGGACTGGCCACCCCACATAGCCTGGTTCCTCTCTAGGTTTCTTCCTAGGTTTTGGCCTTTCTAGGGAGTTTTTCCTAGCCACCGTGCTTCTACACCTGCATTGCTTGCTGTTTGGGGTTTTAGGCTGGGTTTCTGTACAGCACTTTGAGATATCAGCTGATGTACGAAGGGCTATATAAATAAATTTGATTTGATATGTGATAGTTGGCTTCTAAATGAGTAGGAAAAAGTGGGTTTGGTGTCAATTGATATCAGTTTGGTGTCATAATGACATCTAATTGACTGATGGACACTGACTTGCTAGTTGACTTTTGTGCATTTGCAATATGTTTAAACGGAGAGGGACCATCACTAAAATGGCATTCTGAAATCAACACAAAAAAATGTGTGTGCCGAGTTCAACGAGACGCCCCGCTTGACCGTAGCTCGTTCTGAGTGCAGCGAACTTGAAAAAAAGAAGGCCCAAAATGAAGCCTGCCCCACAATGTCATTTGATTTTGGGTGGCAGTGAGAGAACCGTTAGGGTGAGAAGCACAATTCGACCTCAGGTACGTTCCTGAGGTCCTCCCGATCCGTGCAAGCCTAACCTTGACAGTGTGGCATTAACCCTTCACAGTAAAAAGAAGGTGTTTACTTGAAACAGCTTGCTTTGACTTCTCTCCCCATAGGAATACATTGCCTGCACCTCTAAATTCAACCTGAAGCCTATGTGGGTTATGAATGCCTTATGAACCTGTCTTCTATGACAGTCCATCAGACCACTATGAGGTCTACCTGTGTCAATTCTAAGCTTCCTGAAGCAACCGGAAGTGGTTAAAATCACCCTAAAAGTGTATACCCATACCCTGCCTGCAGTTTGATAGACATAGTGCATTCAACCCTGTGTAGATCAGTCAATTCTTAACGTAAAGACTTAAAACTCAGGATTCTGTAAGTGGCTATGTCAATCAAGACATGTGTTTACTTATAGCTTCCTGTGCCATCCGGAAGTGCCTTTAATTGGGTCACACTGTCTGTTTCGAAGGGTTAAAAAAGTCACATCTCTCCAAAACTTCATATGTGTGACTAGGTAACCCTTCTGAACTGTAAATCAGTCATTTCTCCCAACAGATGTCAAAGAAAAGCTCCCTCACACACACACAGGAAGGATGGAGTGATAGAGAGCAGGCAATGGCATTACCATAATCCCTAGGCCGTGCCGAGTTCAACGAGATATCCCGCTTGACCGTAGCTCACTAGGTCTAGGCGCAGCGACCATTAGAATAGTAGGCCCAAAATGAAGCCTGCCCCACAACGTCATTTGATTTTGGGTGAGAGGGTGAGAAGAAAAATTCCACCACAGGAATGTTCCTAAGGTCCTCCCGATCCGTGCAAGCCTAACCTTGACCGTGTGGCATTAACCCTTAATAGTTAAAAGAAGGTGTTTACATCAAACATTTTGCATTGACTTCTCTCCCCATAGGAATACATTGCCTGCACTCCTAAATTCAACCTGAAGCCTATATGGGTTATGAATGCCGTATGAACCTGTCTTCGGTACCAGTCCATCAGGCCACTATGAGGTCTACCTGTGTTGATTCTAAGCTTCCTGGACCAACCAGAAGTGGTTAAAATCACCCTAAAAGTGTTTACCCATACCCTGCCTGCAGTTTGATAGACATAGTGCATTCAAGCCTGTGTAAATCAGTCAATTCATAACGTAAGGACTTAACTCAGGATTCTGTAAAAGCATACCCCAATGAGGATATGTGGTGACTTATAGCTTCCTGTGCCAACCGGAAGTGCCATAATTGGTGTCTCAGGGGCTGTTTCGAAGGGTTAAAAAAGTCAGATCTGTCCAAAACTTCATATATGTGATTAGGCAACCCCCATGAACTGTAAATCAGTCATTTTTCCCCCCCCAAAAAATGGAAAAATAAATCACACTAAAACACAACTTGGAAGGAGGGACGTATTGGGGTGCGTAGAGACAGACAGTGGCTGCAATAGTTAGCTTTGTTGGAGTTAAAAAAGAACCGTCAGACCTAGAGTTCCGAAACTGTAGAAACCTGTTCTAGACCTCCGGTCGATGGTGCGTGGTAAGTTACGTGTCTCTAGAAGGTTCTCGGACCGAGAAACAGCCTCGTACATTTGCAATACCTTCAATTCATTTTTGCATCACGAAAATGACGACATTTAGAAATGTCCCAGAGTCGCAAGACTAGGTGCATTGCGAACGTCTCGGCCCATATAGACAGACCCCAACGTTTCTGTCCGATAGCTCATTCAAGGACCCCGAAGCAAGTCATGGAAAATAGTGGATTTTCATCACCAATTAGGGTTTTTCTCGGACACCAAATGACCTATCGAGCCGAAACTTGGGATTCGGGGTCGCCTCAGCTAGGCCAACACATAACATAAGAAATGGACCCGCAGCTAGAACGTAACTACGTGTTTTATGTTTTTTTTATGGTTTGAACCGAAGGCGTTGTGAATTTTGGGCCAGCTCTGAAGTATGTAATAGTTGGCTACTAAACGAGTTGGAAAAAGTGGGTTTGGTGTCAGTTTGTATCAGTTTGGTGTCAGAATGATATCTAATTGACTGATGGACTCTTGCCCACTTGACTCTTGTCCATTTGCAATATGTTTAAACAGTGAGGTACCATCACCAAAAGCGACATTCTGAAATCAACCCTAACGAGCGATTGAGATGAACCAGAATCACTGCAAAGCCATCCCGAGTTCATCGGTCCAGTCAATTTCACATTCCTGCAGGATTTTTATAGCATGACAAATTCGTGATGGTACCTGCCCATTAAAACATATTGCAAATGCACAGTGACTTTGAAAAAGTAAGTAAACATAAACAAATGGACATAATGAAATCACAATTTTTTTATTTTTCGGTTACCAGTTGCACAACAATGCATGTGCATTTGCAATATGATTCTATAGTGAAAAAACATCACCAAAGTGACATTCTGAAATCTACCCTAACGAGCGATTGAGATGAACCAGAATCACTGCAAAGCCATCCCGAGTTCATCGGGCCAGTCAATTTCACATTCCTGCAGGATTTTTATAGCATGACAAATTCGTGATGGTACCTGCCCATTAAAACATATTGCAAATGCACAGTGACTTTGAAAAAGTAAGTAAACATAAACAAATGGACATAATGAAATCACAATTTTTTTATTTTTCGGTTACCAGTTGCACGCGCATTTGCAATATGATTCTATAGTGAAAAAACATCACCAAAGTGACATTCTGAAATCAACCCTAACGAGCGATTGAGATGAACCAGAATCACTGCAAAGCCATCCCGAGTTCATCGGTCCAGTCAATTTCACATTCCTGCAGGATTTTTATAGCATGACAAATTCGTGATGGTACCTGCCCATTAAAACATATTGCAAATGCACAGTGACTTTGAAAAAGTAAGTAAACATAAACAAATGGACATAATGAAATCACAATTTTTTTATTTTTCGGTTACCAGTTGCACGCGCATTTTCAATATGATTCTATAGTGAAAAAACATCACCAAAGTGACATTCTGAACTCAACCCTAACGAGCGATTGAGATGAACCAGAATCACTGCAAAGCCATCCCGAGTTCATCGGTCCAGTCAATTTCACATTCCTGCAGGATTTTTATAGCATGACAAATTCGTGATGGTACCTGCCCATTAAAACATATTGCAAATGCACAGTGACTTTGAAAAAGTAAGTAAACATAAACAAATGGACATAATGAAATCACAATTTTTTTATTTTTCGGTTACCAGTTGCACGCGCATTTTCAATATGATTCTATAGTGAAAAAACATCACCAAAGTGACATTCTGAAATCAACCCTAACGAGCGATTGAGATGAACCAGAATCACTGCAAAGCCATCCCGAGTTCATCGGTCCAGTCAATTTCACATTCCTGCAGGATTTTTATAGCATGACAAATTCGTGATGGTACCTGCCCATTAAAACATATTGCAAATGCACAGTGACTTTGAAAAAGTAAGTAAACATAAACAAATGGACATAATGAAATCACAATTTTTTTATTTTTCGGTTGGTTACCAGTTGCACGCGCATTTTCAATATGATTCTATAGTGAAAAAACATCACCAAAGTGACATTCTGAAATCAACCCTAACGAGCGATTGAGATGAACCAGAATCACTGCAAAGCCATCCCGAGTTCATCGGGCCAGTCAATTTCACATTCCTGCAGGATTTTTATAGCATGCCAAATTCGTGATGGTAAATGCCCATTGAAACGTATTGCAAATGCACGTGCATTTGCAATATGATTCTATAGTGAAAAAACATCACCAAATGGACATGATGAAATCAACACAACGAGTGATGGAAATGAACAACTATCACTGCCCGGCCATCCCGAGTTCATCAGTTCAGTCAATTTTGGCCCCCCAAAAAATTGACTTTTGACTTTGACTTTTGACTTCCTATGAAATCATATTGCAAATGGACAAATCATATTCCTTATGCACAAGTAAAAAAAAAAAATGATAATACAAGTTGACAAAGGTATAGTTTGAGCAAAGTATAGTTTGAATTTTGAGCATGACAAATTCGTGATTGCAAATGCACAGTGACTTTGAAAAAGTAAGTAAACATAAACAAATGGACATAATGAAATGACAATTTTTTTTATTTTTGGGTTACCAGTTGCACAACAATGCACGTGCATTTGCAATATGATTATATAGTGAAAAAACATCACCAAAGTGACATTCTGAAATCAACCCTAACGAGCTATTGAGATGAACCAGAATCACTGCAAAGCCATCCCGAGTTCATTGGGCCAGTCAATTTCACATTCCTGCAGGATTTTTATAGCATGACAAATTCGTGATGGTAAATGCCCATTGAAACATATTGCAAATGCACGTGCATTTGCAATATGATTCTATAGTGAAAAAACATCACCAAATGGACATGATGAAATCAACACAACGAGTGATGGAAATGAACAACTATCACTGCCCGGCCATCCCGAGTTCATCAGTTCAGTCAATTTTGGCCCCAAAAAAATTGACTTTTGACTTTGACTTCCTATGAAATCGTATTGCAAATGGACAAATCATATTCCTTATGCACAAGTAAAAAAAAATAAAAAAATTATGATAATAACATTTTACAAAAGTATATTCATACACTTCTTACACATGATTAATTGTCTTAAAATCGAAACAATTTTGAAAAACGGTCCAGAAAGCAATTTTTTCATTTTTAAAGTTTAAAAAAAAAATCACATTTTCGACTTTTGACGTCCTATTAAATCATATTGAAAATGGACAGTGACTTTGAAAAAGTAAGTAAACATAAACAAATGGACATAATGAAATCACCATATTTTTATTTTTGGGTTACCAGTTGCACGCGCATTTGCAATATGATTCTATAGTGAAAAAACATCACCAAATGGACATTCTGAAATCAACCCTAACGAGCGATTGAGATGAACCAGAATCACTGCCCAGCCATCCCGAGTTCATCGGGCCAGTCAATTTCACATTCCTGCAGGATTTTTAAAGCATGTCAAATTCGTGATGGTAAATGCCCATTTAAACATATTGCAAATGCACGTGCAAAAAAAAAAAACGGTCCAGAAAGCACTTTAAGGGGTGATAAGTTTTTGACAAAAAAATCATTTTTTCAAAATGTTTCTTTTGGATGTTGACTTGGGTTGCATTTCCAATATGAAAAACCCCGGTGGAGTGCACTCGCCCCCTGTTGGATTTTTGAAGTGTTACAACTGGCAATTGCCATATGGCATTTGCAATATACTTTGCATGAATCAACGCCACATTGGGTGGTATTGGACATCGTGTATATGGTTTGTCCAATGCCAATATGTTGCCATTCATTTTTGTCCATTTCAGGGGGGTATTCCCTTACATCCAGAAGGCGAGGTCAGTACAGGTGCATCAAAGCTGGGACCGAGAGACTGAAAAACAGCTTCTATCTCAAGGCCATCAGACTGTTAAACAGCCACCACTAACATTGAGTGGCTGCTGCCAACACTCTGACACTGACTCAACTCCAGCCACTTTAATTATGGGAATTGATGTAAATATATCACTAGCCACTTTAAACAATGCTACCTTATATAATGTTACTTACCCTACATTATTCATCTCATATGCATACGTATATACTGTACTCTATATCATCGACTGTATCCTTATGTAATACATGTATCACTAGCCACTTTGTTTACATACTCATCTCATATGTATATACTGTACTCGATACCATCTACTGTATCTTGCCTATGCTGCTCTGTCCCATCAGTCATTCATATATCCTTATGTACATATTCTTTATCCCCTTACACTGTGTATAAGACAGTAGTTTTGGAATTGTTAGTTAGATTACTTGTTGTTTATTACTGCATTGTCGGAACTAGAAGCACAAGCATTTTGCTACACTCGCATTAACATCTGCATGTGACAAATAAAATTTGATTTCATTTGATTTGATATTTTGAAAATCTGAGATGACAGGGTGATTAACAAAAGGCTAATCTGTGTTTCAATATATTTCATTTGTGATTTTCATGAATAGGAATATTTTCTAGGGATATTTATGTCCGTTGCGTTATGCTAATTAGTTTCAGGCGATGATTACGCTCCCGCAGGCGGGTTTGGGAGTCACTAGAGGTTAATCATCCTAAAAACTAGCAACATCAATCCCTACTAATCACGTTCCAACTTCAACACACCTCCATTTAAATATTTTTTAAACGTTACGTAGTCTGATGATTGCTGCAAATCCATGGGTTCAAACATAACCATATTTGTATAATCCGGTACTAAATAATAGTAATGAAATCAAGAAAAGCATCCAAAATAAAGTCAACAGGTTGAACCAGCCTCCAGTTCCACTGGTCCGGTAGGAGTGACATTTTTGGAGAAAGTGGATACATGACTTTTGGCGGATCCATTTGTGGTTTCAGAGTGGGTGGGAAACGAGTTGGGTGCAATTAACTTGTTGGGCATAGGGGGCAGTATTTTCACTTTGGATGAATTGCGTGCCCATATTACGTGCCCATATTTGCTAATATATGCATATTATTATTACTATTGGATAGAAAACACTCCGAAGTTTCTAAAACTGTTTGAATTATGTCTGTGAGTATAACAGAACTCATAGGGCAGGCAATCTTCCAAACAGGAAGTGAAATTCTGAATGCGTGTCTAATTTCAAGTCATCGCCTATTCACTTCCAAATAAGATATGGATCTGGTAGCACTTCCATTCCTAGAACGTGGAATGGAGCCTCTGGTGTGAACTTTGACCGAATGGGAGGGGAAATAGTCACTATCCTGGCAGAATGCAATTTCCCTGTGGCGCATTTGTCTGTGGATGTCACCATCGTTCCATTTGGCTGCAGATGAAAACGTATGCTCCGGTTGAAACGTTATTGGATATATATGAAAATAACATCCTGAAGATTGATTCTCTACTTAGTTTGACCAGTTTCTTCGACCTGGAATATATCTTTTTGAAGTTTTCGTTCGAGTTCTCCTGGACCAGCGTCAGCTTTTGGGCACTTGAGCTGAAAGTGCTAGCAAATGCAGCTAATTGGACACTAGTATTGGACATTATGGAACAAAACAACAATTTATTGTGGAACTAGGACTCCTTGCACTACATTCTGATGAAAGATCATCAAAGGTAAGGGAATATTTATGATGTAATTTCGTATTTCTGTTGATTCCAACATGGCGGAGAAATATATTTACGTCTGAGCGCTGTCTCAGATTATTGCATGGTAGGCTTTTTTCGTAACGTTTAAAAAAAATCTGACACAGCGGTTGCATGAAGAACCAGTGTATCTTTAATTATATGTAGAACATGTATCTTTAGTCAAAGTTTATGATGAGTATTTCTGTTATCTGGCGTAGCTTTCTATAATTCCTCCGGATATTTTGGAGGCATTTCTGAACATGGCGTCAATGTAAACCGATATTTGTGGATATAAATATGCATATTATCGAACAAAACATAAATGTATTGTGTAACATGTCATATGAGTGTCATCTGATGAAGATTTTCAAAAGGTTAGTGATTCATTTTTATCTCTAATCCTGCTTTTGTGACTAGGGCAGGGAAAAAAGGCTGTGTTTCTTTTTTGATTTGGTGGTGGTCTAACAAATATGTTGTGTTTTAGCTGTAAAACATTTTTTAAAAATCGGACATGATGGGTGGATGAACAAGATGTTTATCTTTCATTTGCTGTAATGGACTTGTTAATGTGTGAAAGTTAAATGTTTCCAAATAATATTTTTGAATTCCCTGCGCCACCTTTTCAGCTGAATGGGGGGGGGGGGGGATTCCCCTAGGGGAACGCCTTGCCATAACAGTTAAGTCAGTGACGGTAACTTGTAATGGATATTTGTGACCCATTTCAGGAAACTAGGCATATGTTGATGGTCACTACTTCACAGGAGAGACGTTTTGAACGTAAACTTTTTTCGGGGCAGAAATGCCTTCTGTATCTGTAAATACAACTAAAATTATTTTAAAAACAAGCCTAGTTGGTTAAGCCACAGAAAAAGCAACCTTCCCGCTAGCCATGATTGGCTGAGATGGGCTGGACATGCCGAGAGATGAGTTTGGATTGGTCTGCCACATGGCACGCTTCTGTTTATTTGAGCTGGTCAGTATGTGCAGAGTAATCCTGTCTAACGCAGCTTTTTTTTCTTGTATCGCGTATTAAAACTTAACAAAAAACTCCACTTTGCAAGTAACCTATTTCAATATAACATCACTGCAACAACTTTTTCATAGCACTCTCGTCTGAGTGTACCAGAGCGCAGAATACATGCTGAATTTACAAATGCTCAACATTGCCGGTGTCAGTAAACGTTGGCAAAAAAGCTCAGTTAAATTGTTGCCAGGAGCAAAGTTACAGCCACCAATGCTCTGGATAACATGAAAACA
Organism: Oncorhynchus clarkii lewisi; assembly: GCF_045791955.1. NCBI lineage: Eukaryota > Metazoa > Chordata > Actinopteri > Salmoniformes > Salmonidae > Oncorhynchus > Oncorhynchus clarkii. The sequence continues at coordinate 36,713,923 of NC_092158.1, forward strand.
GCCTAACCAGCTCTGCTAGGGTGAGTAAAATGGAGTTTGGGTGGGGCCTACTTCTTAGGGATAGGGGGCAGTATTCGGAAGTTCGGATGACTGACGTGCCAAAAGCAAACTGCCTTTTACTCAGGCCCAGAAGCTAGGATATGCATACAATTGGTAGTATTGGATAGAAAACACTCTGAAGTTTCTAAAACTGTTAATATAACTGATGTGGCAGGCAAAAACCAGAGGAGAATCCACCCGAAAATGTTTTTTTTTGAGGCGACCACCCATTGAAATGCTTGTCTATGGGGAAATCCTCCCAGATTGCAGTTCCTATGGCTTCCACTAGATGTCAAGTCTTTAGAAAGGGTTTCAGGAATGTTTTTCAAGGTGGCTCTCATTTTACTGTAGTCTTGTGGCGAACGTGGATGAGGGCGCACACTTCGTCATTTATCTCCGGAATTGAACACACTATTCTCCATCTTAAATTTTATAGTTCATTTACATGTTAGGGTACCTGAGGATTGATTAGAAATGTTGTTTGACTTGTTTGGACAAAGTTTATTGGTAACTTTTGGGATTCCATTGTATGCATTTTGAATGAGTGGAACAGGTGGATTACTGAATCAAGCGAGCCAACTAAACTGACTTTTTGGGATATAAAGAAGGACTTTATAGAACAAAACAAACATTTGTTATGTAGCTGGGACCCTTGTGATTGCAAACAGAGGAAGATCTTCAAAGCTAAGTGATTTATTTTATCGCTATTTCGGACTTAACAAGAAGTTAAGCTTTTAAATGATGTATGACACACACACAACGTTTAATATTGCGATTTTTGTACTTTGAACTCTGCAATTTCATCGGATGTTGTCGAGGTGGGTCGCTAGTGGCACGTCTAGCCCAAAGAGGTTTTAAGATGATTATCATGGTATTGCACACAGTCAGTGTGAACCAGAGTGACTTGACAAAACAATGGGACAGGCAAGTTGTACATACAAAATGGAAAAGACAAAAGATGTCTTATTTAATGAAAGGGGTTGCAGTCTGCTGTGAAGCATTCTTCCATGTATACGGATAAGAGTCTAGCTACAGTTTCAGATATGATACTTTTCTAATTTTGTCAGAAAGTTGTTTTCATTTTAAGTTAGTTTACTGTTGGCTGGCTCGCTAGCTAACATTACATTTATGATCTGTGTGGAGTAATGTGTTCTTAAAATGCAATTTTGCATTGCTAGTTATAGCCTAATGTTAACTAGCTAACATTGAACCTATTTCATTAACTTTAGATAGCCATGACAATTGGTTTGTATTGCTAGTACTCTATGGATTATGATTATGGTTCATTGTTTAGCTAGCATGTCTAAACAACATGTTTTGATTATTGATCTCCAACATGATTGGCACTATTTTTATTGAGCACATTATTTCTGTATTTTCTAGAGGTACAGTTGAAGTTTACATACACTTAGGTTGGAGTCATTAACCTCTTGAAACTAGGGGGCACTAATTTTAATTTTGGAAAAATAATGTTCCCAAAGTAAACCGCCTATTTCTCAGGACCACATGCTAGAATATGCATATAATTGACAGCTTAGGATAGAAAACACTCTAAAGTTTCCAAAACTGTAAAAATATTTCCCGTTTTGCCTTTTCTCCTTTTTCTAGTCCTCCCAGTTTTGACCCTTGCCTGTTCTGGACTGTACCCACAAGCCTTACCATTCTGCCTGGCTTGACCTCGAGCCTGCCTGCCACTCTGTACCTCCTGGACTCTGATCTGGTTATGACCTTTCGCCTGTCCAAAGACCATTCTCTTGCCTATCACCCAGTTTCCCCCTATCTGTGGTGAGTTTGTACAGCCTATCTTGACTCCCCGTGAACTCCGCTTACCACCTCCAGAGCGATATTCGGGGAATCCTGGTACCTGCCGGGGTTTTATTTCTCAGTGCTCACTTATTTTTGAGCTACAGCCATCTTAGTTTTCTTCAGACCGATCTAAGATGGAGCATATAATTACGCTGATGTCAGGAAGTGTGCTCTCCAGGGCTACAGTTTGGGAACAACAATTTTTACCATTTGTGGTAATTTGGAGGAATTCGTGGCAGAGGTGAGAAGTTTTTGAGTCTCGGTATCCGGGAGAAAGGCGGCTAGCAAACTGCTTGACTTCCATCAACTCCCGTACTGTGGCAGACTACGCGGTGGACTTTTGCATGTTGGCCGCCGAGAGTGCCAGGAATCCAGAGTCTCTTTTCAATACTTTTCTGCACGGATTATCTGAGGTTAAGGATGAACTAGCTGCTTGGGAAATTCCGATGGACCTCGACTCCCTTATCGCTTTAACCATTAAAATTGATGGATGCCTAAGGGAACCTCTTATGGCTGAGATCCCTGTACAGCTCTCCGCTGCGTTTGAACCTCTCCAGAGGGCCACCATATTTCCCAAGTTGGACCTCTGAAATGCCTACCACCTGGTTTGGATACGCGAGGGGGATGAGTGTAAGACATCCTTCAACACAGCCAGTGGACATTATGAGTACCAGGTCATGCCATTTGGACTCACCAACGCCCCCGCTGTTTTTCAGGCTTTGGTCAATGATGTGCTTCTGGATATGCTAAACCGGTTTGTGTTTCTGTACCTTGACGACATCCTGGTTTTTCCCGATCTGCATAAGAACATGTTTATGTCATTCAGCACCTCCTGGAGAACCAACTGTTCGTGAAAGCCTAGAGCTGTGAGGTCCACTGCTCTACAATCACCTTTCTGGGATATGTCATTGCTGAGGGCAATGTTCAGATGGCTCCTGGAGGGAGGAAAGCAGTGGTGGATTGGCCTCAACCAACATCCAGGGTGCAGTAGCAACGGTTTCTTGGTTTTGCAAACTTCTACCGCCGTTTCATTTGGGACTACAGCACCCTGATGGCCCCTCTCTCGGCACTCACCTCTCCTAAGGTACCATTCAAATGGTCTCCAGCTGTCGACAAAGCCTTTATGGACCTGAAGCATCGGTTCACAATAGCACCTATCCTCATCCATCCGGACCCCTCACGTCAATTTGTGGTGGAAGTGGATGCTTCAGATGTTGGAGTGGGGGCCAGCCTGTCCCAGCAATCTGCCCAGGACCAGAAGCTTCATCCCTGTGCCTTCCTGTTCCATCGTCTCAATCCTGCTGAAAGGAACTACGATGTTGGCAACTGAGAACTCCTGGCGGTGAAGATGGCGTTGGAAGAGTGGCGGCACTGGCTGGAAGGAGTAGAACAGCCATTCCTGGTCTGGCCCGACTATATAAACCTGGAATATCTCCGTAGAGCCAAACGCCTCAACTCCAGGCAGGCCCGGTGGGCCCTTCTCTTCACCATCTCCTACCGTCCAGGGTCTAAGAGTGTGAAGCCTGACGCCCTCTCCCGCCTATGCAGTTCCTCTGCCACACCCTCTACCTTTTGAAACCATTCTCCCTACTTCATATCTTGCTGCCATTGTGGATTGGGGTATTGAACCTGGTCTATGAGGCACAACGCTCCCAGCCTGGACCTGAAGGGGGGCCTGGCTAACCGGCTGTTTGTCCCTAGTCCGCTCCCCTGTCCTGGAATGGGCTCATTCCTCCAGGGCGACCTGTCAGCGATGGTCCCGTCGTACACTAGCCTTCCTTCTGCAACATTTCTGGTGGCCCACAATGGTCCCTGACGTCACCGCATGCACTGTGTGTGCTCAAAACAAGACTCCACGGCTAGCTTCTTCTGGCGTCCTGCAGCCACTACCGATTCCTCAGCGTCCCTGGTCTCATATCTCTGGACTTTGTCACTGGGCTCTCTCCGTCTGATGGCAACACTGTCATTCTGACGGTAGTCGACCGGTTCTCCAAGGTCACCCATTTCATCCCTCACCCCAAACTACCTTCTGCCAAGGAGACGGCCCAGCTTATGATGTAGACATGGTCTCCGATTGGGGTCCTCAGTTGTCTCAGTTCTGGAAGGCATTTTGCACCCTTATTGGGTCGTCGGCGAGCCTGTCATCCGAATTCCATCCCCAAACTAAAGGTCAGTAGGCACGAGCAACAAGACCTGGAGACCACCTTAAGGTGCCTGGTCTCAACCAACCCCACTACCTGGAGCCGTCGACTGGTCTATGTGGCGTATGCCCGGAACACTCTTCCCAGTTCTGCGATGGAGCATCAGCCTCCACTCTTCCCTGAACAAGAGCAGGAGGTCAGCGTACCTTCGGCCCAGATGTTTGTCCACCGCTGTAGACGTACCTGGAGAAGAGCCAGGGCGGCTGGTCGACAAGCGGACCACCCCAGCACCACGCTTCCGCAGAAGGTATGGCTATTCACACAGGACCTGCTCCTTCGGGTAGAGTCCTGCAAACTTTCCCGCCATTTTCCCATCCCCTGAGTTCCACTGCTGTCCGTATCTTGTTACCCCGTGCCCTCCGTTACATGTATCTAGAATTAAACCCGTGTCTCACAGTTCTTTGTCTTCTGTCCCCAGGCCCCCCCCCCTTCCAACGTGCCATACACATCCGGCATACACGGAACTCGCCTCCTGCGTGTTCGACCATTGGGCAGGGGTTTCCAATACCTGGTTGACTGAGAGTGTTGGGTTCCCACTAGAGACATCCTGCCCTCATCACCGACTTCCACCGCCGACACCCCGGTAAATCAGGTATGCGCCCAGGTAGGACGCCAGGTGGCGGTACTGTCACACCCTGATCTGTTTCACCTGTCCTCGTTATTGTCTCCACCCCCTTCAGGTGTCGCTTGTTTTCCCCAGTGTATTTATCCCTGTTTGCTGTCTCTCTGTGCTAGTTCGTCTTGTATGTCCAAGCCTACCAGTGTTTTTTATCCCCGTTTTCCTGCTTTGCCTTCTCTTTTTTTCTAGTCCTCGCCGTTTTGACCCTTTCCTGTTCTGGACTCTGTACCCGCCTGCCTGCCCTGACCTCGAGCCTGCCTGCCACTCTGTACCTCCTGGACTCTGATCTGGTTATGACCTTTTGCCTGTCCTCGACCACTCTTGCCTATTCCCTTTGGATTTATTAAACATCTTAAACTCCAACCATCTGCCTCCTGTGTCTGCATTTGGGTCTCGCCTAGTGTCGTGATAGCACGTTCAAACAGAGGCAGAGATTTGAAACCGAAATTCAAAATGGTGCCTATGTGGGGTAGTGTCATTACAACCCAAATCTATTTCCGAAATATCCATTTGTTTCAGAATATAGAATTCTAACACCGTAAATAATCTTACTCTGGATAATTTGTGCCTCTTAAGAGGAATAGAAAGGGTGGTTGTTTTGGAAAGAGACATGTTTCTTTTTTCTGTATTTGTGTATTGTACTGCTCTAGGGATGTGATTTAACATTATGTATTGATATATTTCAACAAAAAATCTCTTAATGCAATGCAGAATAATTATTTTATTACCATAGTGAATTGTTGTAATGTTTGTCAATTAATCCCATAAGGGATGGGTTTGGCTATTTGACACGAAAAGAAAATGTCACCTTAAGAATCTCAGACCATGAGAAGCAAGATTCTCTGGTCTGATGAAACCAAAATTGAACTCTTTGTCCTGAATGCCAAGTGTCACGTCTGGAGGAAACCTGGCGCCATCCCTATGGCGAAGCATGGAGGCAGAATCATACTGTGGGGATGTTTTTCAGTGGCAGGGACTGGGAGACTTGTCAGGATCGAGGCAAAGATGAACAGAGATCTCTCCTTGATAAACCTGCTCAGGACCTCCGGACCGGGGAAAGGTTCACCTTCTAACAGGACAACAACCCTAAGCACACAGCCAAGACAAGGCAGGAGTGGCTTCGGGACAAGTCTCTGAGTGTCCCAGCCAGAGCCCGGACTTGAACCCAATCGAACATCTCTGGAGAGACCTGAAAATAGCTGTGCAGCAATGCTCCTCATCTAATCTGACAGAGCTTGAGAGGATCTGCAGAGAAGAATGGGAGAAACTTCCCAAATACAGGTGTTCCATGCTTGTGTCATACCCAAGAAGACTCAAGGCTGTAATCGCTGCCAAAGATGCTTCAACAAAGTACTGAGTAAAGTGTCTGAATACTTAATTGTGAGATTTCTGGTGTTTCTTTTACTATAAATTGGCAAAAGTCTAAAAAACATTTTTTGCTTTGTTATTATGGGGTATTGTGTGCAGATGAGGAAATGTAAAAAATATATATATTTTTAGAATAAGTCTACTCTAACAAAATGTAGACAAAGGGTCTGAATACTTTCCTAAGGCACTGTATTAATAATTAAATTATAATTGATGAAATTAATTCCCTTCTTGATAGACAAACTCTGAAAATATAGTTACCAAGCTAACAATTACTTCACACTGGAAGAAGTTAAGCTATAGTAAAGCTGCCTTTAAGAGAAATATAGTTTGTTTAACTAAAGTTACTTTGAAAAAGTAATTCACTTCATCAAAACAATATCTACATTTGAAATAAATACAAAGTTAAGAAACACGACTGCAGTATGGGGTCGTTTTTGTGGGAACATATATAGATTTTTTGCAAAAACATGTATTTTCTTTTAAAATTGTATTGAGTTGTTCCAGCATTTAGCTACAGCGCTACATGGCAAAAAAGGGACTAACTACTGGAAACACTACTAAGAGGTATTTTAAAAACATTCATAACACAGCAGTACGTAACTTTTTACATGTCTACAAGTTTGCACCGACAGTATACTTGAAAGAACTGGGGACATGGGCTGGGAACCCTGTGAGGTGAGATGGAATATGTGTATGGTGAGACTTTGGAATAGGCTGTTGGATATGCCAACTGCCAGAATAGCTAGTCAAGTTTTTCAATGGGATCTATCCATAGGGGGAGCCTGGGCAACTGAAATGTCTACATTTTTCAACAGTCTGACAGGCTGATTACACCGCTCGTGTTGCAAAATAAATGTAGAATCTATATTATTAAACTATTGCACGCGCGCCAACGAGCGTCTGCGTTGACAATGGCTAAAATAGAAGTCAGTTCTATTTGCGACACAGATCGCGCTGCAAGTCCTGCCTCTCCTATCTCCTCATTGGTTTATAGAAGCAGGTACCCATGTGCCATCTCCTCATTGGTTATATCCCCGTGGGTGACTGAAAGACGAACGAGGTCAGTGGCAGTAATGCACCTTATTTATGAAAGTTGCCGATCGCAATATAAAGTCAAGAGAAGAAAAAGCCTAGAAGGTGGAGAGATGACTATGTGTGGATTAATTGTCGGAGTAGAGGACCTTGTTGCATTTCAGGTAAAATAACAACTCAATGTTTATATCCCAGGACAAATTAGCTAGCAAGTGCAAGCTAGCTAGCTAAATTGCCCTTAAATGTTTAATGCTTTTCGACCAGTCCCCAAATTAATGTAATTGGTTCAGAGTTTGTTTTGATATTTTAACCTGCGTGTCGCGTTTGGTGTGGGGGGACAACATGGATTTATGCACGATGGCGCACGCGGGCAGCCGGTTTGAGTTCCGTGTGACTGAACATCTGTACGAAAACCAAATTAAGGGAGGCATAGATATGATAAAAAAAACAACTGTTGATGCAATATGAAACAAAATGGGTGGAGGAGATTAAACCCAAATTGAGAAGCTTTTGTTTGATTAAGGGTGAATTTATGTGTGAGAGAAATTATGTAAAGCCTACCTAAAAGCAAGAGTTTGCTATGTGCACAGGTAAAATCAGGGATATTGCCTCTGCGTATTGAAACAAGTCGGTATTGTGGTGAAATGGAAGAGGAAAGACTATGTAACTATTGTGACCTTGAAGAAATAGAGAATGAAACTCATTTTATCCTCTATTTCCCTTTATACAACGATATACGCTTGCAGTCGAGTGGCCATTTTCTTTTTGTTGATCAATTAGACGGTAAAATTAAAGTAAAACGAAGGGGAGGACACATCACATGTCAAACATGTTGTTTCTTCTCTGTATTTGGTCTGTGTTCAAAAATATGCGAGACCATCACAGAGCAGTGAGGCAGGTAATTGCTTAGAAACTAATTAGCCAACTACTCAAGGACGGCTTGCCAAGCAAAGCAGGAGGAGGAAATGCATTTCACAAAAAAGCAATTAGATGAACATTTCTGGAAATGCAGTGTGTACTGTAAACAACAGAAATTGGGGAGTGAGGGGAAAAGACTTGGATTGGAGGTTGGAGATTAACTGGAGTAATACGATTGAAGAGTGCTGTCAACTGCTCTCTTTCCCTTCTCTCTCTCCCCCTTCTCTATGTTTCACATACACACTCCTTCACTCTCCTCACATTATCATTTGCTTGAGAGAGTCACTAACACCCTATTACTACTTTCCCTTATTACTGATGAGAACCTAAACCATATTACACACCTATTTTCCCCAAAACACATTCTGCAAATGGTCTCATTTTAATTCACAAGGATTTCACATGATTTTCCCCAAATCTAATCATATAGGCTATGAACCAAACAGTTTCAGCCTTTACCTTACTTTCACTAGTCAACCATCAACTGTTGACTTAACATAGAACCTGCCCCTGAGCATATCTCAGAGCCATGGCTGTATCCAGCTAAGCCCAGCCAGCCTGGCTGTCTCACCTGGAGGGAGAGCTGAGGGGTTCTGGGTAGCTATCGCTCCTCTCTGACAATCCCCCCATTATCTGGAAGGGTCTCTGATGTATTGCCTTGTGTCACATTTACTTATGGAGATCCTCAGGGATTGTTCCACCAAATCCCCACAGTCATGTCAGTTTTTAGAATCTGCCACTTTTGTGTCAACATCTATTTTGTAACAGTTTAGCCGGAACATTAAACCAGGCTTCCCGGTGACAAATCTCTTTTCTGCCTCCCTTCATGGTCAGTCTCCTGGTGGAAATTCAGAGAAATATCCCATTCGTTCTCCGACGGTGTCTCATGTGAATGCTGATAATGGCACGTCTCATTGGGTTCATATTCACAGAGTGAATGAAGCCTGATGAATCTCAATCTATATCAAAATGGAGGATTTTAAAAGGCAACAAATGGCTCACTCAGCAAGCAGTGCAAACTTTAACTCTGGTTGGGAACCAAGCTTGCAAAGATGGGGTGGGTAAAAAATATTCTGGTCAATATACTGTAGCGAAAAAGAGAGTATTGGTGAGATAGTAAGTGCCGTGGCATAAGAATAACATTTCTCAGTGTCGGATCAGGCGAGTCAGATCAATCGAGAACAAAAAAAATACAAATACAATATCAGGTAAAAATGTCATTTGTACTGTTAATGTGTCAGAATTTATTTCATGATATAGACTTTTATAATTGACAGACTAAATAATATTTACAAAGTTATCTTTGGCACATACTGTATCCGGCACATTATAACATTTCATTGCTGTCAGTGGTGCAACATTATGCCGATTCAGACTTATGAATTTTCCACTTTCCTATGCATTTCTCAGGTTTTGGAATTCAGACCTACCTTATTCAGTCCCACTGCAGGAGTGGCCATCTTGTGGACTATATACATTTAATTAAACTGCTAAGTATTCATTCAATAGGGATTTCAGTGCATTTATCTTAATTAAGCCATCCCTTTAAATACGGTGTATCTTTTTAGTTCAAATTTTTCTACAGATATAAAGAGAACGAGTTCAGAATATTAGGCATCTGTCACGGTCATCCTCCTCTTCGTCTGAAGAGGAGAGGCGAGAAGGATCAGAGGACCAATATGCGGCGTGGTAAGTGTCCATGGTAAAATCTTTAATAAAGAAAGACTGAACACTATACAAAAGAGTAACAAAAACAATAAACCAAATTCGACCGTGAAGCTACAAAATGAGACCTGTGCTGACACAAGCCACTAACATAGACAATCACCCACAAACAAACAGTGCAACCCAGGCTACCTAAGTATGATTCTCAATCAGAGACAACCAATGACACCTGCCTCTGATTGAGAACCATACTAGGCCGAAAACATAGAAATGCCCCAAAACATAGAAAAACCAACATAGACTGCCCACCCAACTCACGCCCTGACCATAATAAATAAATACAAAACAAAGGAAATAAAGGTCAGAACGTGACAGTACCCCCCCAAAGGTGCGGACTCCGGCCGCAAAACCTTGACCTATAGGGTAGGGTCTGGGTGGGCGTCTGTCCGCGGTGGCGGCTCTGGCGCGGGACGCGGACCCCACTTCACCATTGTCTTAGTCCGCCTTATTGTCCGCCTCCGTGGCTTACTCACCATGGCCACCCCTCTCAATGACCCCACTGGACAGAGGGGCTGCTTGGGACATAGGTGAAGCAGCTGCTCGGGACAGAGGGGCAGCTGCTCGGGACAGAGGGGCAGCTGCTCGGGACAGAAGGGCAGCTGCTCGGGACAGAGGGGCGGCAGCAGCTTGGGACAGAGGGGCGACAGCTGCTCTGGACAGAGGGGCGACAGCTGCTCTGGACAGAGGGGCAGCTGCTCGGGCGGCCCCTGGCTGACTGGCGGCACTGGCGGCCCCTGGCTTACTGGCGGCCCCTGGCTGACTGGCGGCACTGACGGCCCCTGGCTTACTGGCGGCCCCTGGCTGACTGGTGGCACTGGCGGCCCCTGGCTTACTGGCGACCCCTGGCTTACTGGCGGCCCCTGGCTGACTGGCGGCACTGGCGGCCCCTGGCTGACTGGCGGCACTGGCGGCCCCTGGCTGACTGGCTTACTGGCGACCCCTGGCTTACTGGCGGCCCCTGGCTGACTGGCGGCACTGGCGGCCCCTGGCTGACTGGCGGCACTGGCGGCCCCTGGCTGACTGGCGGCACTGGCGGCCCCTGGCTGACTGGCGGCACTGGCGGCCCCTGGCAGACGGGCGGCACTGGCGGCTCCTGGCAGACGGGCGGCACTGGCGGCGCTGGGCAGACGGGCGGCACTGGCGGCGCTGGGCAGACGGGCGGCACTGGCGGCGCTGGGCAGACGGACGGCGCTGGCGGCGCTGGGCAGACGGGCGGCTCAGCTGGCGCTGGGCAGACGGGAAACTCAGCTGGCGCTGGGCAGACGGGAAGCTCAGCTGGTGCTGGGCAGACGGGAAGCTCCGGCAGCGCTGGACTGAGTAGCTCTCGTAGCGCCGAACAGGCAGGAGACTCCGGCCGCGCCGGAGAAGAGGAAGGCTCTGGCGCGGGACGCGGACCCCACTTCACCATTGTCTTAGTCCGCCTTATTGTCCGCCTCCGTGGCTTACTCACCATGGCCACCCCTCTCAATGACCCCACTGGACAGAGGGGCTGCTTGGGACATAGGTGAAGCAGCTGCTCGGGACAGAGGGGCAGCTGCTCGGGACAGAGGGGCAGCTGCTCGGGACAGAAGGGCAGCTGCTCGGGACAGAGGGGCGGCAGCAGCTTGGGACAGAGGGGCGACAGCTGCTCTGGACAGAGGGGCGACAGCTGCTCTGGACAGAGGGGCAGCTGCTCGGGCGGCCCCTGGCTGACTGGCGGCACTGGCGGCCCCTGGCTTACTGGCGGCCCCTGGCTGACTGGCGGCACTGACGGCCCCTGGCTTACTGGCGGCCCCTGGCTGACTGGTGGCACTGGCGGCCCCTGGCTTACTGGCGACCCCTGGCTTACTGGCGGCCCCTGGCTGACTGGCGGCACTGGCGGCCCCTGGCTGACTGGCGGCACTGGCGGCCCCTGGCTGACTGGCGGCACTGGCGGCCCCTGGCTGACTGGCGGCACTGGCGGCCCCTGGCAGACGGGCGGCACTGGCGGCTCCTGGCAGACGGGCGGCACTGGCGGCGCTGGGCAGACGGGCGGCACTGGCGGCGCTGGGCAGATGGGCGGCACTGGCGGCGCTGGGCAGACGGACGGCGCTGGCGGCGCTGGGCAGACGGGCGGCGCTGTCGCCGCTGGGCAGACGGGCGGCGCTGGCGGCGCTGGGCAGACGGGAGGCTCAGCTGGCGCTGGGCAGACGGGAAACTCAGCTGGCGCTGGGCAGACGGGAAGCTCAGCTGGTGCTGGGCAGACGGGAAGCTCCGGCAGCGCTGGACTGAGTAGCTCTCGTAGCGCCGAACAGGCAGGAGACTCCGGCCGCGCCGGAGAAGAGGAAGGCCCTGGTAGCGCCGGAGAGGCGGGAGACTCCGACAGCGGCGCCGGACAGGCGGGAGGCTCCGGCAGCGGCGCCGGACAGGCGGGAGGCTCCGGCAGCGGCGCCGGACAGGCGGGAGGCTCCGGCAGAGGCGCCAGACAGGCGGGAGGCTCCGGCAGAGGCGCCGGACAGGCGGGAGGCTCCGGCAGAGGCGCCGGACAGGCGGGAGACTCCGGCAGAGGCGCCGGACAGGCGGGAGACTCCGGCAGCGGCGCCGGACAGACAGGACCACCTGCAGGGAGGAGACAGAGAGACAGCCTGGTGCGTGGGGCTGCCACAGGAACCACCAGGCTGGGGAGACCTTCAGGAGGCTTGGGGATAAGAGGAGGCACCTGAAAGACCGGGCTGTGGGGGAGCACTGGAGCTCTGGTGCGCAACCTTGGCACCACTTCCCCAGGCTGGACAACCACTCTAGCCCGGACCCTCCAGAGTGCAGGCACAGGTTGAACCGGGCTGTGGGTAAGCACGGGAGATCTAGTGCTTACTACACGCACCTCTCCCTTCGGCTCCATTCCCACATTCGCCCGGCACGAGCGGAGCGCGGGCAGAGGACGCACTGCACCCTCCCAGCGCCCCGGAGACACAGCACGCAGAGCCGGCGCAGGATACCCTGGACCAAAACTGCGTACCGGCGACCAGACCCGCTGAGCAGGCACCATACGCCCTGGCTCGATGCCCGCACTCGCATGACACTCTCGGGGGGCTGTCCTATAGCGCACCGGGCTATGGACACGTACTGGCGACACCGTGCGCTTAACCGCATAACACGGTGCCTGCCCAGTATCCCACTGCTTATAATAAGCACGAGGAGTGAGCGCAGGTCTGCTACCTGGCTTAGCTCCACCCCTCGTGTGCCCCCCCCCAAAAAAATTTTGGGGCTGTCTCTCGTACCTGTCGCACTGCCGTGCTGCCTCCTCATATCGCCGCCGCTCAGCTTTCGCTGCCTCCAGCTCTGCTTTGGGGCGGCGATATTCCCCAGCCTGTGCCCAGGGTCCCTCTCCGTTCAGTATCTCCTCCCATGTCCAGGAGTCCTGTGATACCGGCCGCTGTTGTTGCTGCTGCTGCTGCTGCTGTCGTCGCTGTTTTCTACCACGCCGCTTGGTCCTTGGTTGGTGGGTGATTCTGTCATGGTCGTCCTCCTCTTCGTCTGAAGAGGAGAGGCGAGAAGGATCAGAGGACCAATATGCGGCGTGGTAAGTGTCCATGGTAAAATCTTTAATAAAGAAAGACTGAACACTATACAAAAGAGTAACAAAAACAATAAACCAAATTCGACCGTGAAGCTACAAAATGAGACCTGTGCTGACACAAGCCACTAACATAGACAATCACCCACAAACAAACAGTGCAACCCAGGCTACCTAAGTATGATTCTCAATCAGAGACAACCAATGACACCTGCCTCTGATTGAGAACCATACTAGGCCGAAAACATAGAAATGCCCCAAAACATAGAAAAACCAACATAGACTGCCCACCCAACTCACGCCCTGACCATAATAAATAAATACAAAACAAAGGAAATAAAGGTCAGAACGTGACAGCATCACTGAAAGAAAGCGATACAAATATACTGAACAAAATATAAACGCAACATGTAAAGTATTGGTCCCATGTTTCATGAGCTGAAATAAAAGATCCCAGAAATTTCAAACACACAAAACGCTTATTTCTCTCAAATTTGGGGAACACATTTTTTTACATCCCTGTTATTGAGCACTTCTACTTTGCCAAGATAATCCATCCACCTGACAGCTGCAGCATACCAATCCATCCATATCCCAGTCTGCTGTTCCCACATGCTTCAAGAGGGCCACCATTGTTCCTGTTCCCAAGAAAGCTAAGGTAACTGAGCTAAACGACTTCATGAAGTGCTTTGAGAGACTAGTCAAGGACCATATCATCTCCACCCTACCTGACACCCTAGACCCACTCCAATTTGCGTACCGCCCCAACAGGTCCACAAATAGCGCAATCGCAACCACACTGCCCTAACCCATCTGGACAAGAGGAATACCTATGTGAGAATGCTGTTCATCGACTACAGCTCAGCATTTAACACCATAGTACCCTCCAAACTCGTCATTAACCTCGAGACCCTGGGTCTCGACCCCGCCCTGTGCAAATGGGTCCTGGATTTCCTGACGGGCCGCCCCCAGGTGGTGAGGGTAGGTAACAGCATCTCCACCCCGCTGATCCTCAACTCTAGGGCCCCATAAGGGTGCGTTCTGAGCCCTCTCCTGTACTCCCTGTTCACCCACGACTGCATGGCCATGCACGCCTCCAACTCAATCATTAAGTTTGCAGACGACACTAGAGTGGTAGGCTTGATTACCAACAACGACAAGACGGCCTACAGGGAGGAGGTGAGGGCCCTCGGAGTGTGGTGTCAGGAAAATAACCTCACACTCAACGTCAACAAAACAAAGGAGATGATCGTGGACTTCAGGAAACAGCAGAGGGAGCATCCCCCTATCCACATCGACGGGACAGTAGTGGAGAGGGTAGTAAGTTCCTCAGCGTACACATCACGGACAAACTGAATTGGTCCACCCACACAGACAGCGTGGTGAAGAAGGCTCAGCAGCGCCTCTTCAACTTCAGGAGGCTGAAGGAATTTGGCGTGTCACCAAAAGCACTCAAACTTTTACAGATGCACAATCGAGAGCATCCTGTCGGGCTGTATCACCGCCTGGTACGGCAACTGCTCTGCCCACAACTGTAAGGCTCTCCAGAGGATAGTGAGGTCTGCACAACACATCATATGACAAAAGTCTTAGCAGCCAAGTCAAAGTTAGAAATTGATGAACAGAATTATAGAACATTACGTAATTATGCAGTTAAATTGAATCAAAGGAGAAAAAAAGTTATTTTACAACAATGCTTTTATTGATTGTAAAAATGATTCTGAAAAGGTATGGAACACAGTTATTAAGGGCTTACTTGGTACATCTATCTCATCATGCCCATCTAGTGTGGAGGTTGATGGGAGAATAATAACAAAACCAGTTGATATTGCCAATCATTTTGCAGATTTTTTTACACAGAAAATTAAATTACTGAGCAACAATGTAGACATACATTCTTCCAAACAAGCTATTGTCCAATGGATTGATGATCATATTATGAGCAATAAGATTAGCTATTTTAGTCTACAAACTGTGTCAGTGGAGGAGGTGTTAAACCTATTGAAGTCATTACCTGATGGTAAATCTACAGGTTATGGTCTTATTGACAATTTTTTGCTTCGCTGTGCTGCTCCCCAGATTGCAGTTCCACCGAGATACATATTTAATTGGTCACTGGAAAAGGGGATGTTTGCAAATGTATGGAAGCATGAGAAACTGTGTCCTATTCCGAAAGACAGCAAAAAAAACATTACTCCTGCTAATAGTCGACCAATTAGTCTACTCCTTACACTCAGTAAGATAATGGAAGGTATTGTGAGTAGACTAATGTGGGAGTACATGGAAAATAATGATCTGATTACAGCCAATCAGCATGCTCATCGCAAAAACCATTCCACTACCACTGCATTGGTTGACATGACTGATCAGTGGCTCAATGCTATGGATAATGGCAAATTTGTAGGTGTACTATTTTTAGATTTCAGTGCAGCATTTGATTTAGTGGATCACTAAATAATTTTGACAAAATTAATGCATTATGGTTTTAAGGAGGCAGCATTGAATTGGGTACAGACATATCTAACTGACAGGAAACAGTCCACCTATATCAATGGTTCATTTTCTTCCCCTAATGTGTTAAACTGTGGAATACCGCAGGGCAGCTGCCTTGGGCCACGTCTTTATTTAATATAAACCAACGACCTTCCCTATGCCTTGGTTGAAACTTAATCTACTATATTTGCAGAGTATACTACAATTTATGCTGCAAGACAATTGGTTCAACAGGTACAGCAGGCTTTACAAGGAGATTTGGAGAATATCAGGAAGTGGGTTTGCCAAAACAAACTTATTTTAAACACCAAGAAAACCAAAGTTATGTTGGTCTGTTCATCTAGGAAAAGGCCAAAATAGCATGGGATACAATTAATTATGGGAGGAGTACAAATTGAAGAAGTGGCAGAAACCAAACTATTGGGAGTGCAGCTAGACAACTGCTTATCATGGTCGTCTCAAATAACTAATCTATGTAAAAAAAAAAACATTAAAACAGCATGCATAATCAGAAGGATAGCTAAATATTTACCAGGAAAAATTGTTCAGCAAATAACACAAGCATTAAAACCTCTTACTTCTACCCCCTCCTTTTTCGAAAATTCTGTTAAAAATCGCGCAACTTTTCAGCGTCCTGCTACTCATGCCAGGAATATAGTATATGCATATGATTAGTATGTGTGGATAGAAAACACTCTGAAGTTTATAAAACTGGTTAAATCACGGCTGTGACTATAACAGATCGTGTGTTTCATTGAAAAACGCAAGAAAAACTGCTCTCTGAAAGCTAAAAATAATTTCCATAAGTCACTTCCACCAGTTGTTAAAAGAGAACAGAATTGAATGGCGATCTGCCTGAAATTCATACAAATTCCGCACGATGGCGCCATTGTCCTCATTTTCAATTGAATTAATTGTTGGAAAATCCTTCTATCTGACCTCCAGTTTCCCAGTCTTCACCCGGATGCAGTTGAGGAAGATATTAGAAGCCATTGTTTTTGCAAGTGAAGACCTATTGAAAAGACATCGCCCTGTAATCATTTTGATAGATTATAAACGTTTACTAATACCTAAAGTTGGATTACAAAAGGATTTCGAAGTGTTTTGTGAAAGTTTATCGTCGACTTTTTTAATTTTAAAAAATTACGCAGAGTTTAAAAACGATGATTTTTTTCTGAATGACACAGCTCCCATACAAAGCTATTTTGGGTATATATGGACCGATTTAAACGAAAAAAAGACCCAATAGTGATGTTTATGGGGCATATAGGAGTGCCAAGAAAGAAGCTCGTCAAAGGTAATGAATGTTTTATATTTTATTTCTGCGTTTTGGGTAGCGCCGGCTACCGCAAAATCTGTTGTTTACGTGTCGTGCTGGCATTTTGGGGGGTGCATGCTATCAGATAAT
Source organism: Oncorhynchus clarkii lewisi (assembly GCF_045791955.1). NCBI lineage: Eukaryota > Metazoa > Chordata > Actinopteri > Salmoniformes > Salmonidae > Oncorhynchus > Oncorhynchus clarkii. The sequence goes on from NC_092158.1 coordinate 36,731,067, forward strand.
AGCTTCTCATGCTTTCGCCGAAAAGCATTTTAAAAATCTGACTTGCTGGCTAGGTTCACAACGAGTGTAGCTTTAATTCAATACCCTGCTTGTGAATTTTGATCAAAGATTGAGTTGTAACGAGTACATTTAGCATTTAGCGTAGCGCATTTGCATTTCCAGGGGCAAACTTGAGACGTCTGCGTCTCAAGTATGCTCAAGAAGTTAATTGAGAGTCAGGTGAACTACTGTTCGTTGGTCTGGGGAAATGCATCATCAAGTGGAGGCTGCAGAATGCACAGAATAAGGCAGCAATGATTGTTTTAATGTGGAGATATGGTTCTTCTGTTGCAGTCATGCGCAGTGTTCTTGGTTGGTCATCAATCGACAAGGTAATTGAAAAAAAACATGCTTATTTTATTTTATAATATACATCATTAAAAACGGCCAAGTTCTATTCACAACGGTATTCAGTTGGTAAGAGGACAGACATTCCGTAAATACTAGGAATAGATTGTCCACCATCTATGCGTTATCCAGACAGAAAAGAAAAATAGGCAAAAGAACATTTCGATTTAGAGCAATACAGAAATTGAATAAATTAACTGAGCAAACTAGAAACCTTTCATTATAAACATTATTTTAAAACAATTTAAATATAGTATATAGAAATGTTGCGGGATTATATTTTTTTAGATTGAGTATTTATTGGGTCATTATGCTAGTATTATGTATGTCTGTAATAGTGTGTTATATGTGAAAGTGTGTTTGTATTTTAATGTTTAAGGACTCTTGGAAGATTAGTCCAAATGGGGACTTAAAAGAGATCCAAATAAAATCAAAATCACCGGGGGAAAACTACCTGCCCTCCAGGACACCTACACACCACCCGATGTCACAGGAAGGTTTAAAAAGATCCTCAAGGATATCAACCACCCGAGCCAGTTGGCTGCTGCCAACATACTGACAACTCCAGCGACTTTAATAAAGGAAAAATTGATGTAAGAAAATGTATCACTAGCCACTTTAAACAATGCCACTTAATATAATGTTTACATACCCTACATTACTCATCTCATATGTATATACTGTACTCGATTCCATCTACTGCATCTTGCACCATCATTCATGTACATATTCTTCATCCCTTTACACTTGTGTGTATAAGGTAGTTGTTGTGAAATTGTTAGGTTAGATTACTCGTTGGTCATTACTGCATTGTCGAAACTAGAAGCGCAAGCATTTCACTACACTCGCATTAACATCTGCTAACCATGTGTATGTGACAAATCAATTGGATTTGATTTGATTTTGATTTAAACAGCATGATCATTACACAGATGCTCGGAACAATAAAAAGCAATTCTAAAATGTTCAGTTGTCAAACTGAGCATTTATTTAAATTGACTGATTTCCTTCTATGAACTGTAACTCAGTAAAATCTTTGAAATTGTTGCATGTTGCGTTTATATTTTTGTTCAGTATATGTGCATTTTCATCTCCGTTTCAGCACCAATTGGTAGATTAATAATGACCAGTGGTGCAGCGGTCTAAGGCACTGCATCTCAGTGCTAGAGGCGTCACTACAGACCCGGTTTGAATCCAGGCTGTATCATAACCGGCTGTGATTAGGAGTCCCTTAGGGCGGCACACAGTTGGCCCAAGATTGTTCAGGTTAGGGTTTGGCCTGGGTAGGCCGTCATTGTAAATAAGAATTTGTTCTTAGCTGACTTGCCTAGTTAAATAAAGGTTACATTTAAATTAAAAACAATTGGCACATTCAGTTCTTCAACCCATGGTAATTTTGGAAGATTAGTGTACATAGAATTATAATATGAAGAATAATGTACCGTAAGTAGTATGCCATACCCTCGTCTATTGCCTGACATGGCCAAGTGTTGCACCATGCGTCGGGTTCAAACTTTTACGGTTTGGTCTGCGCTCTCTTCCATAACGTTTTAATTAGCCTTCATGTCTATTTTTTATATTATCAACTGGTACTAAATATCTTCAGCAACAACCAAATGACCGTAATGGCGTTTACAGTGGAAGCAAATAAAAGTAAACAAAACAATGTAAGTAAACAGAATGATACTGTAAAATTTAAGTTCTGCATAATGGCACAGCATTTCCTAAACTTTACCTAGCTCTTATCAAGTTGTAAATTACAGTGCATAGAGAATGGTGTTATTTCTATCATAAAAAATAAAGTAGATGCGTTTCCACTTGAAACCGGTAGGTTCGCTAGAACTTATTAATGGTTTCCTCACAAGGTGGCACAATTATTGGGATATTTAGTCAAAGTAAGAATATGGCATATATGTAGACACATCTCCACCTCACCTTAATTAATTTGATCACCACCCAAACGGATAGCAGGTGAATAGCATGCTATTCTCATACTTAAATTCAGAATACGCATAGAGAGAAAAGTGCATGAAAAGGGAATTACATGTGCTTAACTCAAGTTGTAATTCCTCCCTATATGCATTGTTAACCATAATGGAACAGAAGGAAACATACGTCAACTACAGTAATGCACAGTGCTTTTCTGTTGCAAAAATAATCGATAAACACTTACAAAAACCTCTGCCCAATCTTATCCTATCACACAAGCCAACACTGCTGTCATAGTTTATTTTCCTCTCATCCTGTCATAGCAGATGTCTGACCAAAGAGACATTGACAGGTTACAGACAGTACTTTGTGCTCTCTCTGTGTTCATTGTCGACAACTCACCTTTGTCTACCAGACAAATCCCCCACGCCCGCCATCTCTCCGCTCTGTGGTTGTCCCCACAGGGGTGTGAAGGCTACTCTGCCCCCTGCCTGTGTGCTGCCAGTGGTCAGCCAAGCATCTGTGCCTCTCGCTCCAGGCAGGTGACTCTCCAAAGAGTACTGGTGGGAGACAGAGATTTAAATGTTACTCTCACCTAACTCTCAAGTAGTTTTTCCTGACTTTGTGACCTGGGGCCTCATTTATCAAAGTCACACAAAAAATACTAAAAACCTTGTGTGCGCAAGTTTCCCCGAAAAGGTTGGTATTTATAAATGATTAACTTCACGGGAAAGTGTGCATATCTCCACCCAAATCTCAATCCTTGTATATGTATAACTTCTAGTGGTTGATCAACTGTATTGCAAGCAAATATGGTGATGTTGGGGAAATTTAGGGGTTTGATGCACGGGAGTTATAATAATGGTAGGCTAATAAAACATTAAAACGAGGCCTAATGATAAAATAGTGTAACATCTGCTTCCAACTCACACCCTCAAACACCTAGATCCCCTGAAAGCAGCTCAATCTCCCAATCACATGAATTCTAGTCACCTGTTCACGCACCTGTATGTCATTATCACACAGTGATAGTTCAGTTCTTTGCACCCCATTACTGTGGTATTGTTTGTTTTGTGACACACGTCTTTCGGAGCCGTGATTCCCGTGTATGATAGCTTTTGCCTGTCTCACTAACGACGTCTTTTGCCTATTCCTTGTCTGTACTTTAGCCTATTGGATTTCCTGTTATCAACCTATTGCCTGATCTCCCAGACTACGTTACCAGCCTTTTCCCTGCCGCCCTTTTTGGACCCCTGTGTATGACCTTCTGCCTGCCCCTGGACCCAGCTACCTGTGGGTCCAGGGGCAGAGGACCCCCTATCTCTGCAAAGAACATCTGCTGCGCCCTGCAATTGAAACCAGCTCTCTGTCTCCTCTCGTGTTCATTACAAAAGGATGTATTTGTCATTGGTAAGAAGATGGCATAGTAAGCATGTCATCTGATAATTATTTTACTTTTATTATATAGGTCTAAATCATATTGCAAAGCATGTCTCTCTGTAAGGACAGATGCTGGGAGACGAGAAGCAAGTACAGGGAGTGAATATTTAATGACAAAAGGACACAGCATTGCTGCTGACACGAGGAATAAATTGAGGAATAGACAGATACAGGGGAGGCAATCAATAAGTGATGGAGTCCAGGTGAGTCCAATGAAGCACTGATGCGCGTAATGATGGAACTTCCTGGCGCCCTCGAGCGCCAGAGAGGGGGAGCGAGAGCAGGTGTGACACTCCTTTTCTGACATGACTGGTTTATTTCCGCTAAACAACAAATATTAGGCTACCATTTATCCATTGCTCATTCATTCGTTGGCTAGGACACAGTAAATGAGAACTTGTTGTCAACTGGCCTACCTTTTTAAATAAATAAATAAATTCAATAGCAACCATAATCGGAAGTAAATAGACCGGTAAGCTACAGCATTGCTGTGAGACAGGATCATGACTTAATAATAGCCTATTAAATCTCAGGAGATAGAAACACAATCATGCATTGATAAACATCTCTCCAGGAAGAAAAAGGGTGAGGTGTATGTTTCAAGATTAACGACTCATGGTGTAATTGTAACGTACAGCAAATCAAGTCCTTTTGTTCACCTGACCTAGAATTCCTCACAATCAAATGCCAACTGCATTATCTACCAAGAGAATTCTAGTCAGTTATTGTCACAGACATGTATATTCCCCCACAAGAAACTTCACTGGACTCTGAAAACTGAAAAACATATATCCTGAGGCTGCATTTATTGTAGCTGGGGATTTTAACAAAAAAATTAGAACAAGGCTACCTAAATTCTATCAGCATATTGATTGTAGTATCCAGGCTGGCAAAACACTGAATCACCCCTACTCTAACCGTGATGCATACAAGGCCCTCCCCCGCATTCCTTTCGGAAAATCTGATCATGACTCCATTTTGCTCTTCCCTTCCTATAGGCAGAAACTCAAACAGGAAGTACCTGTGCTAAGGTCTATTCAACGCTGGTCTGACCAATCGGAATCCACGCTTCAAGATTGTTTTGATCATGCAGACTTGGATATGTTCCGGGTAGCCTCTGAGAATAAACATCGACGAATACACGGATACAGTGACTGAATTCGTCAGGAAGTGTATAGGAGATTTACCCACTGACTATAGAAACTACCCAAACTAGAAACCTTGGATAGATGGTAGCATTAGTGAAAAACTGAAAGCGCGAACCACCACATTCAACCATGAAAAGGTGACTGGGATATGGCCCGAATACAAACAGTATAGTTATCAAACAGGCAAAACATCAGTACAGAAACAAAGTGGTGTCACAATTCAATAGCTCAGACATGAGACGTATGTGGCAGGGTCTACAGACAATCATGGACATCAAAGGGAAAACAAGCCACGTCGCAGACATTGACGTCTTGCTTCCGGTCAAGCTAAGCACCTTCTTCGTCCGATTTGAAGATAACCGACGCGGCCTCTACTTCTCCCATGGCCGACGTGAGCAAGACATTTAAGCGTGTTAACCCTCGCAAGGCTGCTGGCCCTTCAGCATCCCTAGCTGCATCCTCAGAGCATGCACTGACCAGCTGGCTGGAGTGGTTATGGACATATTCAATCTCTCCCTATCCCCATCTGCTTTCCCCACTTGGTTCAAGATGTCCACCATTGTTCCTGTACCCAAGAAAGCAAAGGTAACTGAACTAAAGGTAAGGTAACTGAATTATTGCCCCATAGCACTCATTTCTTTCACCCTAGACCCACTGCAATTTGCATATCGCCCCAAAATGTCCACAGACGATGCCATCACACTGCCCTAACCCATCTGGACAAGAGGAATGCCTATGTAAGAATGCTGTTCATTGACTACAGCTCAGCATTCAACACCATAGTACCCTCCAAGCTCATCATTAAGCTTGAGGCCCTGGGTTTCAACCCCACCCTGTGCAATTGGGTCCTGGACACCCTGATGGGCTGCACCCAGGTGGTGAAAGTAGGAAACATCTCCACTTCACTGGTGCCCCACAAGGGTGAGTGCTGAGCCCCTTCCTGTACTCCCTGGTCATGCTCGCCTCCATCTCGATCATCAAGTTTGCAGATGACACAACGGTAGTAGGCTTGATCACCAACAATGGCGAGACAGCCTATAGGGAGGAGGTGAGGGCACGCGGAGTGTGGTGTCAGGAAAACAACCTCTCACTCAACGTCAACAAAACAAAGGAGATGATCATGGAATTCAGGAAACAGCAGAGAGAGCACCCTCCCTATCTACATCAATGGGACAGCAGTGGAGAAAGGTGGAAAGTTCCTCTGCGTACACATCACAGACAAACTGGAATGGTCAACCCACACAGACAGTGTGGTGAAGAAGGCGCAACAGCTCCTCTTCAACCTCAGGAGGCTGAAGAAATTTGACGTGTCACCTAAAACGTTTACAGATGCACAACTGAGAGCAGCCTGTCGGGCTGTATCACCGCCTGGTACGGCAACTGCAATGTCCACAACCGCATGGCTCTCCAGTGGGTGGTGCGGTCTGCAAACTACCTGCCCTCCAGGACACTTACAGCACCCGATGTCACAGGAAGGCTAAAATTATCATCAAGGACAACAACCACTCGAGCCACTGCCTGTTCATCCCACTACCATCCAGAAGGAGAGGTGAGTACAGGTGCATCAAAGCTGGGACCAAGAGACAGAAGAACAGCCATCACAGACACAGAAAGGCTACAGGCTACATACAGACTTGAAATCATTGGCCACTCTAACAAATGTATCACTAATGACTTTATTAACGTCACTTTCATAATGTTGTTTACATATCTTGCAATACTCATCTCATATGTACAGTTGAAGTTGGAAGTTTACATACACCTTATCACATTTCCTGACATTTAATCCTAGTAAAAATTATAATCAATTTATTTTAAGAATTTGAAATGTCAGAATAATAGACAGAATTATTTATTTCAGCTTTAATTGATTTCATCATGTTCTCATACACTCAATTAGTATTTGTTAATATTGCCTTTATACTGTTTAACTTGGGCAAAAAGTTTTGGGTAGCCTTCCACAAGCTTCCCACAATAATTTGGGTGAATTTTGGCACATTCCCCCTGACAGAGCAGACCTCCTTGCTCGCACATGCTTTTTCAGTTCTGCTCACACATTTTCTATAGGATTGAGGTCAGGGCTTTGTGATGGTCAGTCCAACACCTTGACTTTGTTGTCCTTAAGCCATTTTGCCACAACTTTGGAAGTATGCTTGGGGTCATTGTCCATTTGCGACCAAGCTTTTACTTCCTGACTGATGTCTTGAGATGCTGCTACAATATACCCTCAATTTTCCTACCTTATGAAGCCATCTATTTTGTGAAGTGCCCCAGTCCATCCTGCTGCAAAGCACCCCCACAACATGATGCTGCCACCCCCGTGCTTCACGGTTGGGATGGTGTTCTTCGGCTTGCAAGCCTCCCCTCTTTCCTCCAAATATAATGATGTTCATTATGGCCAAACAGTTATATTTTTGTTTCATCAGTCCAGAGGACATTTTTACAAAAAATATGATCTTTGTCCCCATGTGAAGTTGCAAACCGTAGTCTGGCTTTTTATGGCGGTTTTGGAGCAGTGGCTTCTTCATTGCTGAGCGGCCTTTCGGGTTATGTTGATATAGGACTTGTTTTACTGTGGATATCAATACTTTTGTACCTGTTTCCTCCAGCATGTCCACAAGGTCCTTTGCTGTTGTTCTGGGATTGATTTGCACAATTCGCACCTAAGTACGTTCATCTCTTGGACACAGAATGCGTCTCCTTCCTGCGGTATGACGGCTCCGTGGTCCCATGGTGTTTATACTTTCGTACTATTGTTTGTACAGCTGAACGTTCTACCTTCAGGCATTTGGAAATTGCTCCCAAGGATGAACCAGACTTGTGGAGGTCTACAAAATGTTTTCTTAGGTCATGGCTGATTTATTTAGATTTTGCAAAGATGCACTGAATTTGAAGGTAGGCCTTGAAATACATCCACAGGTACACTTCCAATTGACTCAAATTATGTCAATTAGCCTATCAGAAGCTTGTAAAGCCATGACATAATTTTCTGGAATTTTCCAAGCTGTTTAAAGGCACAGTCAACTTAGTGCATGTAAACATCTTACCCACTGGAATTGTGATTTGTTGGGAAAATTACTTATGTCATGCACAAAGTAGATGTCCTAACCGACTTGCCAAAACTATAGTTAGTTAACAAGAAATGTGGAGTGGTTGAAAAACTAGTTTTAATGACTTCAACTGTAATTATTGTGTTTTATACCATCTATCGCATCTTGCCTATGTCGCTCTGACATTGTATCCATACATATTGTACATATTCATTCACTTTGTGTTTTTATTATGTATTCGTTGTGGAAATTGTTAGATATTGCTACACTCGCAATAACATCTGCTAACCATGTGACCAATACCATTTGATTGAGGCGGCATGCATTTGTTGTTTGAAAAAGTAATTTTAAAAGATGTAAACATTCTGCTCACACCTCTCCAGAAATGTGATCTAATTTGCTATTCCGCTTTCTTATAGGGTCGTGGATCATAAAACCAATCCGTGTCTGGCATGACCACCTTTTGCCTCATACAGTGTGACACATCTTCTCTGCATAGAGTTGTTCACACTGTTGATTGTGGCCTGCGTAATGTCCCACTCCTCTTCAATGGCTGTGAGAAATTGCTGGATATTGCCTGGAACTGAAACACCCTGTCGTACATGTCGATCCAGAGCATCCCAAACATGTTCAACGGGTGACATGTCTGGTGAGCATGCAGAACTGGGACATTTTCAGCTTCCAGGAGTTGTGTACAGATCGTTGCGACATGGGGCTGTGCATTGTCATGCGGAAACATAAGGTGATGGCAATGGATGAATGGCACGACAATGGGCCTCAGATCTGATCACTGTATTTCTGTGCATTCAAATTGCCAACGATAAAATGCAATTGTGTTCATTGTCCGTAGCTTATGCCTGCCCATACCGTAACTCCACCTCCACCATGGGGCATTCTGTTCACAACATTGACATCAGCATACCGCTCACACACACAATGCCATTGTAGAGGGTAGGGTGCGTGTTGGTGGCAGGGGAGTCAGGCTCAGGAGAACGGTATAAACATAGTCGCTTAATAAGTGCTCATAAAACTCCCAAAACCAAAATATACAAAACCCTTCGCACACCGACACATGACTTGCACAATCAAACAATGAGGGGAAACAGAGGGTTAAAAACACAACATGTAATTGATGGGATTGGAACCGGGTGTGAAGGAAGACAAGACAAAACCAATGGAAAATGGATCAGTGATGGCTAGAAGGTCGGTGACGACCACCAAACATCGCCCGAACAAGGAGAGGGACCGACTTCGGCGGAAGTCGTGACACTAACCCCCCCCCCCCTCCCCCTGACGAGCGGCACCAGTTTCGCGTTGGCACTGACTTCGGGGACGATCCGGAGGGCGAGGTGCAGGGCGAACCGGATGGAGATGGAGGAAATCTCACAGTATAGAAGGATCCAACACGTCCTCCATCGGAACCCAGCATCTCTCCTCCGGACCATACCCCTCCCAGTCCATGAGATACTGAAGGCCCCTCTCCCGACGTCTCAAATCCAGTATGGAACGAACGGAGTATGCCGGGGCCTCCCTCGATGCCCAGAGGGGGCGGAGGAACCTCCCACACCTCAGACTCCTGGAGCGGGCCAGCCACCACCGGCCTGAGGTTAGACACAAGAAACGAGGGGGGAAGGCTGTAACCTGTAACATATCTCGTTCACACTCCTCAGGACTTTAAATGGCCCCAAAAAACGCGGACCCAGCTTCCGACAGGGAAGGCGGAGGGGCAGGTTTTGGGTCGAGAGCCAGACCAAGTCCTCCGGTGCGAACACCGGGGCCTCACTGCAGTGACGGTCTGCGCCAACTTTCTGGCACAGTACAGCACACTGAAGATGGACATGGGCAGCGTCCCGTGCACCGGAACCAGTCGTCCACTGCAGGAGCCTCGGTCTGACTCCTATGCCAAGGAGCCAGAACCAGCTGATACCCCAATACACACTGGAAGGGAGAAAGGTCAGTGGAGGAGCGGCAGAGCGAGTTCTGGGCCATCTCTGCCCAGGGCACGAATGCTGCCCACTCCCCCGGCTACCCACATCCTGGTTTACTCTCTCCACCTGCCCGTCACTCTCAGATTGGAAACCTGAGGTAAGGCTGACCGAGACCCCCAGACGTTCCAAGAACGCCCTCCAGACCCTCCACGTAAACTGGGAACCCCGATCAGACACTATATCCTCAGGCACCCCGTAGTGCCAGAAGACGGGTCTAAATAGAGCCCCCACAGTCTGTAGGGCGGTAGGGAGACCGGGCAAAGGGAGGAGACGACAGGACTGAGAAAAACGATCCATAACGACCAGGATCGTGGTGTTACCCTGTGAAGGAGGAAGATCAGTCAGGAAATCCACCGACAGGTGCGACCATGGCCGTTGTGGAACGGGTAAGGGTTGTAACTTACCTCTGGACAAATGTTTTAGGAGCCTTGCACTGGGCGCACACCGAGCAGGAGGTAACATAAACCCTCACGTCCTTAGCTAAAGTGGGCCACCAGTACTTCCCACTAAGACAGCGCACCGTCCGTCTGATACCAGGATGACCAGAGGAGGGTGACGTATGGGCCCAATAGATTCGCCGGTCGCGGACAGCAGACGGAATGTACAGACGCCCAGCCGGACACTGAAGGGGAGCAGGCTTTGTACGCAACTAACCAGCTCCACACTACCGGTATCACCAGGCAAGAGACCTGGAGCATGGGATTGGGATCCATGGTCCACTCCTCTGTGTCATACAGGCGGGACAATGCATCTGCCTTAACGTTCTGAGAGCCTGGTCTGTAGGAAAGGGTAAATACAAAATGGGTGAAAAACATGGCCCACCTTGCCTGGCGAGGGTTCAGTCTCCTCGCCGCCCGTATGTACTCCAGATTTCTGTGGTCAGTCCAGATGAGAAAAGTGTGTTTAGCCCCCTCAAGCCAATGTCTCCATGCCTTCAAGGCCTTGACGACAGCCAACAGCTCCCGGTCCCCCACATCATAGTTTCGCTCCACCGGGCTGAGCTTCTTCGAGAAGAAAGCACAGGGGCGGAGCTTGGGTGGCGTACCCGAGCGCTGAGAGAGCACCACTCCTATCCCAGCCTCTGACGCATCCACCTCCACTATGAAGAGGGATCCAAATGGGGCAACACGGGAGCCGAGGTAAACAGAGACCTCAGGTGACTTAATGCCCTGTCCTCTTCAGCTGACCACTGCAAGCACACCGGGCCCCCCTTCAGCAGTGAGGTAATGGGAGCCGTCACCTTACCAAAACCCCGGATAAACCTCCGGTAGTAGTTGGCAAACCCTAAGAACCGTTTCACCTCCTTTACCGTGGTGGGAGTCGACCAATTACGCACACGGCTGCAATGCGGTCACTCTCCATCTCCACCCCTGAAGTGGAAATGCGATACCCTAAGAACGAGACGGACTGTTGGAAAAACAGGCATTTCTCAGCCTTAACGTATAGGTCATGCTCCAACAGGCGACCAAGCACTCTGCGCACCAGGGACACATGCGCGTGTAGCTTGTTTCATTTTGTCTGTCATAGTTGAAGTGTACCTATGATGAAAATTACAGGCCTCTCTCATATTTTTAAGTGGGAGAACTTGCACAATTGGTGGCTGACTAAATACTTTTTTGCCCCACTGTAGGTATTAATACGTGTCACATCAGTTTGCAAACAATGTAAAAAAAAAATATATATATATATATTGAGTTAGTAAAGCTATTTTCTGCTTTCTTGAGTAAGGCATTGCCAAAATGCAGGTGTTTCGGCCTAGCTCAGCACTTTCAGTGGTTGCGGGGCAGCCAGCGGAAAATACAGAGTGGAGGGGTTGGTCATTTTCTCTAGTGCGCCGTGATTGGCTCAGTGTTCTGTCACTCATGGGGACAATAAGTCACCGCAAAATCTACAGGGAGAGCTACACATTTTGGGTCCAGCCATAGATTTATATTATAAGTTCCCATCCAAGAAGGCTCAAGGTCATTGGCCACAGATAAAATGACTTAAATCACGTTATATCTTCCTTAGCTTTGATTGGACTGATCATGTCAACATCATACTTTCAAAATCTTAGCTAGGAAGCTAGACAAGCAGTCATCATCATGAGTCATGTCGACAATCTACTTGCAAATCTTTTTTAGTCCTTGTCATTTAAAGAGAAATTATAGATAAAATGTACAGGTGCTCATTGACCGTTGGACATAAACACTACACAACAAGTTGGACCCCTTCTCTACAGCAGTATTTGCAGGTTTTATACAGCATGCTTCAGTAGGGACAGGGCTAGAAAGATATGCCATATTTTGAGGGGTTGGTTGATATTGATTATCCCACAAGGCATTGTAGCGGCCATGGCACGCCGTATAGAATATTGATCATATGATTTGCATGTCAGTCCAGATGTTTTTGGAAGTTTAGTTGATTTACAGGCGATATGGGACCGGAGCTGAAAGCCAATCTCCTTCTCACCCGTGTTTTCTATTCACAGCACATGGCAGCCTGAGCAGACTGAGCCATCAGAGCACTGCTACTGAGGACTGGCTGCATAGTGATCAGAAGTGGATAGGCACGGACTGTATAGCGCACCTGGATTCAGCATTATATTAATGCAAGCATTATAATATGATTATAATCCAAAATAAATGTGCAATAGCATGTATATTTAGACTTCGGCTGGGCTTGCTAACTGCTAACGTTAACCAGTGGAATCAGAGTCTGGGACTCATAGTAAAATGGTTAATATTTTTAACACTTGACCTCAGAACACAATTAACTGTGCTTGTATGATATAAACTCTGTGGTGTGATTGTATTTGATAGGCTTGTGTTCCACACACTTTCAAAACTTTAATTTATAATGATTGAGTGGGGCTTTATTATTGTTAATTCGTAGGCTACTGATTCAATATTTATTTCAAAACGCACACACTAATAATACGTTTCTATAATGTGATACTTAAAGTATTCATTATTATGTATATCCTATTGAAAGCAAGTAGCTACACTTCATGATCAAAAGTATGTGGACACCTGCTTTTCAAACATCCCATTCCAAAATCATGGGCATTAATATGGAGTTGGTCCCCCCTTTGCGGCTATAACAGCCTCCACTCTTCTGGGAAGACTTTCCACTAGATGTTGGAACATTGCTGCGGTACTTGCTTCCATTCAGCCACAAGATAATTAGTGAGGTCGGGCACTGATGTTGATCGATTAGGCCTGGCTTGCAGTCGGCTTTCCAATTCATCCCAAAGGTTTTCGATGGGGTTGAGGTCAGGGCTCTGTGCAGGCCAGTGAAGTTATTCAACACCAATCTCGACAAACCATTTCTGTATAGACCTCGCTTTGTACACATGGGCATTGTCATGCTGAAACAGGAAAGGGCCTTCCCAAACTGTTGCCACATATTTGGAAGCACAGAATTGTCTAAACTGTCATTGTATAATGTAGGTGTTACGATTTCCCTTCACTGGAACTAAGGGGCTTAGCCCGAACCATGAAAAACAGCCCCAGACCATTATTCCTCCTCCTACAAACTTTACAGTTGGCACTAAGCATTAGGTCAGCTCAACAGGCTAAACAGGTAGGGCTCAAAACAAGTGGGGCTCGGCCCCACCTGTCCTGAATGACGGGTCGCCACTGTTTGGGATGCTCTGGATCGATGTGTACGATACTGTGTTCCCTGCAATATCCAGCAACTTCGCACAGCCATTGAAGAGGAGTGGGACAACATTCCACAGGCCACAATCAACAGCCGGATCAACTTTAAGCTTAATGAATTTATTTTAAATGACTGATTTGCATATGTGAACTGTAACTCATTAAAATCTTTGAAATTGTTGCATGTTGAATAAAAAAAAGATCACAAAACAATTAGACATAAACAAATGTCAATAAGGTCTTCCGAAGCAAAAACCTGATAAAAATGAATTATTGTGAATGCTATAAGTACAGTTATTGTTTGCTCAGTGGGAAATGAATATCCAACAACTCAGTGTCAACTGTGTGACAGCCACTATGAGCTTATTACAATATTATAGACACTGATCTGATTATTCCTAGGATTTTCTATGTAGAAGAACCCCTTACTTTCTTACAGCTCTGGTGTAGCTTGTGAGCGTCATAGACTTTCTCAGCTTTTCAAAGATAGCTTTTAATAGTTTGTAAATCAAACCATTCGGACTCCACAGATGTTTTTGTAAAAGGACCCGGCCCCGGGATCCACCCGTCTCACAAACATCGCTCTAGCTCAGACCCCGTTAATCACACAGACTAATGTGCTACAACAAGTATGTAGTTCAAACACACAATGTTGAAAAGGGTTTAAATGTCTGGCATCACAGTGGGAATCATTGGGTTATCAAAAGGCACCTGCAAAATAAAAATAAAAATCTATTTTGTGGTGCTGTTGTTACATTTTTATTTAATATCCTATTTTACTATTTCCTGCCATGATGAGCACGAGCATGATTGATTAGTCTTCACTGTATCGCAGCCTCTGACTGTGAGTAACTTTCCATCAGGCTACCAAAGGTTGCACCTTTGCAGAAAACTGCATGTCCTGTAGCTCGTAGGGTCTCAATGAATAGCTTGCAACTAGATACTGAGAAATAATGAGTAGGCATAATATTACATGCTTAAATCTGTGAAAAAGTGTATATCCCCAAGCTGTTTACAGACATTTAACACCATTCTGCATGTTTGCAATCTATTTCCTCAACATCAATAGGTTAAATTGCATTGTTAAAATGTTTCCATTCAGTCATTCATTCATTAATTAATTCACCTGACCAAGTTCTAAAGCAATGGGACTCCCTAAATCTTTCTCAGATTATTACCAATCCCACAAGGTATGGCTCCAAACACCCAGAAAAGGCTTCTCTCCTCGATGTTAGTGATCACAGCCTGTGTTGGTAATGGCTACTCGGTGAAACGACCTGTCCTGATTTGTCATAGACGCTTGCTAAAAAACTTGAATGAGCAAGCCTTCCTTAATGAAATGGTATAGAATCAGCTTGATCCCCTCTGTCGAAGACGCTTGGAACTTCTTGTTTTTATATTTTCAGTGGTATTGTTAACAAACAAGCCCCCATAAACAAAATGGGAATTAAAAACAGGTTCAGTCCTTGATCTTGCAGAGTTACTCTACCTCAAGAATTGCATTTGGCGAAAGCCTCGGCACACACATACTCAGGCTAATTGGCTCTCGTTCAGGCAAATGAGAAATAAGTGCACTCAGGTTATCCGGAAGGCCAGAGTTAGTTACTTTAAGGAGCAGTTCTCTCTCTCTGTGGGTAAAAACCCAATAAGTTCTGGAAAACATTTAAAGACCTGGAGAATAAACCCTCCTCCTCACAGCTGCCCATGTCCCTTAAAGTTGACAAGAAGCACCACTTCATCAAGTCAGGATTCTTATATGACTCAGCCATGCCTCCTTGCCCGTCCAATATTTCCTCATCTCCCACCCCTTCTAATGCGACTATCCCCGATGCTTCTCCTTCTTTTTCCCCTGCCCTGCAACAAAGTTTCTCCCTGCAGGCTGTCACTGAGTCCGAGGTGCTAAGGAGCTCCTGAAACTTAAACCCCAAATAAACATCTGGTTCAGATGGTTTAGACCCTTTCTTCTTTAAGGTTGCTGCCCCTATCATTGCCAAGCGTATCTCCAACCTTTTTAACCTGTCTCTCTTTTCTGGGGAGGTTCCCATTGCTTTGAAGGCAGCTCCGGTTTACCAAAAGTGTTGGAAAAACTTGTCAATAATCAACTGACTGGCTTTCATGATGTCCATAGTATTCCCTCTGGTATGCAATCTGGTTTCCGCTCAGGTTATGGATGTGTCACTGCAACCTTAAAAGGTCCTCAGTGCAGTCACCATTGCCCTTGATTCTAAGCAATGTTGTGCTGCTATTTTATTGACTTGGCCAAAGCTTTTGATACGGTAGACCGTTCCATTCTTGTGGGCCGGCTAAGGACTATTAGTGTCTCTGAGACGTCTTTGGTCTGATTCGCTAACTACCTCTCTCAAAGAGTGCAGTGTATAAAGTCAGAAAATATGTTGCCTCAGCCACTGCCTATCACCAAGGGATTACCCCAAGGCTCAATCCTAGGCCCCACACTCTTCTCAATTTACATCAACAACATACAGTGCCTTGCGAAAGTATTCGGCCCCCTTGAACTTTGCGACCTTTTGCCACATTTCAGGCTTCAAACATAAAGATATAAAACTGTATTTTTTTTGTGAAGAATCAACAACAAGTGGGACACAATCATGAAGTGGAACGACATTTATTGGATATTTCCAACTTTTTTAACAAATCAAAAACTGAAAAATTGGGCGTGCAAAATTATTCAGCCCCCTTAAGTTAATACTTTGTAGCGCCACCTTTTGCTGCGATTACAGCTGTAAGTCGCTTCTCTATCAGTTTTGCACATCAAGAGACTGAATTTTTTTCCCATTCCTCCTTGCAAAACAACTCGAGCTCAGTGAGGTTGGATGGAGAGCATTTGTGAACAGCAGTTTTCAGTTCTTTCCACAGATTCTCGATTGGATTCAGGTCTGGACTTTGACTTGGCCATTCTAACACCTGGATATGTTTATTATTGAACCATTCCATTGTAGATTTTGCTTTATGTTTTGGATCATTGACTTGTTGGAAGAAAAATCTCCGTCCCAGTCTCAGGACTTTTGCAGACTCCATCAGGTTTTCTTCCAGAATGGTCCTGTATTTGGCTCCATCCTTCTTCCCATCAATTTTAACCATCTTCCCTGTCCCTGCTGAAGAAAAGCAGGCCCAAACCATGATGCTGCCATCACCATGTTTGACAGTGGGGATGGTGTGTTCAGCTGTGTTGCTTTTACGCCAAACATAACGTTTTGCATTGTTGCCAAAAAGTTCAATTTTGGTTTCATCTGACCAGAGCACCTTCTTCAACATGTTTGGTGTGTCTCCCAGGTGGCTTGTGGCAAACTTTAAACACATTTTTTTATGGATATCTTTAAGAAATGGCTTTCTTCTTGCCACTCTTCCATAAAGGCCAGATTTGTGCAATATACGACTGATTGTTGTCCTATGGACAGAGTCTCCCACCTCAGCTGTAGATCTCTGCAGTTCATCCAGAGTGATCATGGGCCTCTTGGCTGCATCTCTGATCAGTCTTCTCCTTGTATGAGCTGAAAGTTTAGAGGGACGGCCAGGTCTTGGTAGATTTGCAGTGGTCTGATACTCCTTCCATTTCAATATTATCGCTTGCACAGTGCTCCTTGGGATGTTTAAAGCTTGGGAAATCTTTTTGTATCCAAATCCGGCTTTAAACTTCTTCACAACAGTATCTCGGACCTGCCTGGTGTGTGGACCTCTGAGACTATCACAGTGCAGGTGCATTTATACGGAGACTTGATTACACACAGGTGGATTGTATTTATCATCATTAGTCATTTAGGTCAACATTGGATCATTCAGAGATCCTCACTGAACTTCTGGAGAGAGTTTACTGCACTGAAAGTAAAGGGGCTGAATAATTTTGCACGCCCAATTTTTCAGTTTTTGATTTGTTAAAAAAGTTTGAAATATCCAATAAATGTCGTTCCACTTCATGATTGTGTCCCACTTGTTGTTGATTCTTCACAAAAAAATACAGTTTTATATCTTTATGTTTGAAGCCTGAAATGTGGCAAAAGGTCGCAAAGTTCAAGGGGCCCGAATACTTTCGCAAGGCACTGTATGTCAGGCAGTAGGAAGCGCTCTCATTCATTTATATGCAGCTGATACAGTCTTATACTCAGCTGGCACCTCCCCGGATTTTGTGTTAAATGCTCTACAACAAACCTTTCTTAGTGTCCAGCAAGCTTTCTCTACCTTAACCTTGTTCTGAACACCTCCAAAACAAAGGTCATGTGGTTTGGTAAGAAGAATGCCCCTCTCCCCACAGGTGTGATTACTACCTCTGAGGGTTTAGAGCTTGAGGTAGTCACCTCATACAAGTACTTTGGAGTATGGCTAGACAGTACACTGTCCACTGCACATATCAAAGCTGCAGGCTAAAATTAAATCTAGACTTGGTTTCCTCTATCGTAATCGCTCCTCTGTCACCACAGCTGCCAAACTAACCCTTATTCAGATGACCATCCTACCCATGCTAGATTATGGAGACATAATTTATAGATCGGCAGGTAAGGGTGCTCTCGAGTGGCTAGGTCTTCTTTACCATTCAGCCATCAGATTTGCTACCTATGCTCCTTATAGGACACATCATTGCACTATACTCCTCTGTAAACTGGTCATCTCTGTATACCCGTTGCAAGACAACTGGTTGATGCTTATTTAAAAAATCCTGTTAGGCCTCACTCCCCCCATTTTGAGATCTCTACTGCAACCCTCATCCTCCACATACAACACCCGTTCTGCCAGTCACATTCTATTAAAGGTCCCAAAGCACACACATCCCTGTGTCACTCGTCTTTTCAGTCTGCTGCATCTAGCGACTGGAACTAGCTGCAACAAACAATCAAACTGGACAGTTTAATCTCAATATCTTCACTCAAAGACTCAATCATGGACACTTACTGACAGTTGTGGCTGCTTTGCTTGATGTATTGTTTTCTCTACCTTCTTGCCCTTTGTGCTATTGTCTGTGCCCAATAATGTTTGCACCATGTTTTGTTGCTACCGTGTTGTTGTCATATTGTGTTGTTACCATGCTATGTTGTTTTCTTTATGTAGTGTTGTCTCTTTTGTCGTGATGTGCGTTTTGTCCAATATTTATTTATCCGAGCCCCCGTCCCGCAGGAGGCTGTTTGCCTTTTGGTAATCGGTGATTGTAAATATGAATTTGTTCTTAACTGACTTGCCTCGTTAAATAAAAATAATTACCAAAGTAAGAGTCCTGGCTGAGTCCCAAAAGTCTGTATGCACATATGCGCAAAATGAAAAGTACAGGATATTTGCATCTTGATAATACAGTTCTGCTTGGCTTTGTAATAAGTAATATCGACCAAATTTCTACCATCGTTAAATCAAATATGTATGCTGCTGCAGCTGGCTGCTGAGACAAGTTCATTTTAAACTTTTTCATAGTGAGACTGACAGCGCTTCAAACAAAAGCATCCCAAAAAAACTCTGTCAGAGTAAAAGCGGAATGTTTAAGTAATGTGTTTGATGAGACTACACTTTTATTATTCCTTATATTTTTCATGATTATTCTGTTTCTTTACAATTGATTGTCAAATATGTATCCTACTCACTGTGGTGAGGGCACTATTAAACAGAATTACAATTAAACAATAATTGGAAAATAATTAAAAGTAGCCTAATCTTGTAACTGAAGGCTACAGATTGGTTCAAATGTATAACCCTTTTATTTTCTCTCATCTTAAAAAGTCCAGATTCTCAAGGTAGGCTACAGTTGTAACTATATGTGCTGAGAGTCAGGAAGCAAGTTCAGGGAGTGAGTGTTTTAATAAATAAAGCAACATGAACAAGACATGAAAGAGAAACAATAACACCTGGGGAAAGAACCAAAGGGAGTGACATATAAAGGGAAGGTAATCAGGGAAGTGATGGAGTCCAGGTGATTCTGATGACACGCAGGTGCGCGTAACAATGGTGATAGGTGTGTGCCATAACGGGCAGCCTGGTGACCTAGAGGCCGGAGAGGGGGCACACTTAGATTTTTGTTCAAAATGTGTGGTTTTAAGAACAAAAATGCAATTACTTTATGTATGCAGTGCTGGTTTTTGTATCAATTCATCAAAGTAGGCCTACACAATTAACAAAATATGCAGGCTGGGGCTGAACACGCCACACACACGCCCCCATTCACATAAACAGGGATGCAGTGGAGTGGGTCGAAAGCTTCAAGTGTCCACATTGTTAAGGACCTATCATGGTCAAAACACACCAACACAGTCGTGAATTGGGCACGA
Source organism: Oncorhynchus clarkii lewisi (assembly GCF_045791955.1). Lineage (NCBI taxonomy): Eukaryota > Metazoa > Chordata > Actinopteri > Salmoniformes > Salmonidae > Oncorhynchus > Oncorhynchus clarkii. Next base: position 36,750,910 of record NC_092158.1, read on the forward strand.
CAATGCCTCTTACCCCTCAGTAGGCTGAAAAGATTTGGCATTGGCCCTTAGATCCTCCAAATGTTTTACAGCTGTTCTCCCAGCTACCAATGAGGAATCGGCCCTGAATCGGCCAGGAATCAGGTGTCGGACTCGGCGCGGAATCTAAATGAATGACTGCCCAGAATCAGCTAAAGTACATCAGCCATTTCCGTCTTTCAGAATTCAGTCGACTTTGCTGGCATCTTACCAGAATCCCCCCAGATGCAAATGTAAATAATTGTATAGAAAATTACCCGATTTAGTCATTCTAAATATTACTATTATACATACAAATTACAACAATCCGCAAAGTAATTTTTTAACCCCTTTTCGTCATATCCAATTGGTAGTTACTGTCTTGCCTCGTGAAAGGCGAAGGTCGAGAGCAGTGCATCCTCCAAAACGCAACCCCGCCAAGCCGCACTGCTTCTTGACACAATGCATGCTTAACCCGGAAACCAGCCGCACCAATGGGAAATGAGGAAATGAGGAAACACTGTACACCTGGCAACCGTGTCAGCGTGCTTGCGCCCGCTACAGGAGTCGCTACAGTGCGATGGGACAAGGACATCCCAGCCGGTCAAACCCTCCCCTAACAACATGGGCCAATTGAGCTTCGCCTCATTTGTATTCCTGGCGCAGCTGGCTGAGACACAGACAGGTATTGAACCAGCATCTGTAGCAATGCAGCTTGCACTGTGATGCAGTGTCTTAGATCGCTGCTTGACTCGGGAGGCCCCATTGACCAAAGTTTTCAATGCTGATCAGTTGCCTTGCACAAAGTATCAAAATACTAAAATAATACTTAAATTGGAAAGACTCTTACATTTAAATTCAATTCTTTATCACAGAAACAATGACAAAATATAGAAAAATAATGTAATGTTAATTATTATAAAAAGCAGCTGTGTAGTCATCTGCCAGAGTGTAGACACAATCGGCCTGAGCCCCAAGTAGTACATTTGGGCCAGATAACTCACACCGGAATCGGCCCGAGCTCAATCTCCACATCGTAGCCATAAGTAACTGCCTACCGAAGGCGGGCCAGTTAAGATGATGCCGGAGAAGGCTGACGTTTTACGTGTTCCTAACCAATTGTGTTTTTTGTTTGTAACTAGTTTTTTAACTTAATTTGTACATAATGTTGCTGCTACTGTCTCTTATGACATCAGAACTGTGATTACTTTTTTTCCTTTAACAATTCCGACTTGAATGACATACTGCTTTCCCGGGAACAGGCTCAGATGCGTGAAGAGAAGGCGGAGAAAAAGGGTCCGGAGGGCAGGTTGCTTTCTGAGAATTCGTATGTGATCGAATAAACCCCCCCTGCCGTCCATTCTGCTAGCAAACGTACAATCTTTGGAAAATAAAATTGATGACCTATGCGGAAGATTAAACTACCAATAGGTCTTTCAAAACTGTAATAACTTATTGTTAGGAGAATTATGTTCTCCAGGTACATTACCCAATCTAATTATATTACTCTGTCTGTAAACCAGAATTTGTAAGATCCTGGTCGAATTAAACAAACAGAGGCCCAGGTAAATGGTCAAAAGGTTTATTCACGGAACGTTCTGAAGTCAAGAATACAAATCAATTCATTTTATACTGACTTCTCACACCCACACATACAAACAAACATACGCACACACATACACACAAACATGTCCTGCTACGCACACACTGTCTGTCTCACTTCCCAGCCGACAGAGATAGTGACTTTGTCCTTGAGACGTACTCCCCGTTCTCTCCCAAATCTCTAGTCAGGTCGGCACCAAGCTCAGACAGTCTGTGTTTGAAATACCATAAAGGCATATTGTTTTACCCTAATTCTGACTAGGACTACACATTTATTGATTATGATTTCATACATTCTAATCAATTCCATACAATCATATGTTTCAGGGCGGAATATTCTAATCATTCAGGCAATTTTCACATATCACTTATGCTTCATGGAGTGGTGGCTGAACGACGGCATTATCAAAATACAGCTGGCTGGTTATACGCTGTATCGGCAGGATAGAACAGCGGTGTCTGTTATTAAAGAGGGCGGTGGACCCTGTATTTTTTTAAACAACAGCTGGTGCACGATATCTAAGGAAGTCTCAAAGTTTTGCTCACCTGAGGTAGAGTATCTCATGATAGGCTATAGACCACACTATCTACCAAGAGAGTTTATCTGTATTTTTCGTAGCTGTCTACATACCACCACAGACTGATGCTGGTAAAAGACCGCACTCAATGAGCAGTATTCCGCCATCAGCAAATAGGAAAACGCTCACCCAGAGGTGGCGGTCCTAGTGGCCGGGGGACTTTATTGCAGGGAAACTTATATTTCTATCAGCATGTTAACCTTTTTGGGATAAGGGGCAGCATTTTCACTTTTGGATGAATAGCGTGCCCAGAGTGGACTGCCTCCTACTCTGTCCCAGATGCTAATATATGCATATTACTATTAGTGTCACGCCCTGACCTGAGTATTCTTTGTTTTCTTTATATATTTTGGTTAGGTCAGGGTGTGACGATGGTGGTATGTGTTTTTGTTTCATCTAGGGTTTTTGTATGTCTAGGTGTGTGTGTCTAGTCTAGGCATATTGTAGGTATATGGTGGCCTGGATTGGTTCCCAACCAGAGGCAGCTGTTTATCGTTGTCTCTGATTGGGGAACCTATTTAGGTTGCCATTTTCCAGTTTGGGTTCGTGGGTTATTGTCTATGTTATGTTAATTGTTAGCACTCAGTTTCTATAGTGGTCTAGGTCGTCTGGTTGGTTGGTTGGTTGGTTGGTTGGTTGTACTTCGTGTTTTTTCGTTCGTTCATTAAAGTATGCATTCACACCATGCTGCGCTTTGGTCTCCTCAATACGACGATCGTGACAATTAGTATTGGATAGAAAACACTGATGTCTGTGAGTTTAACATAACTCATATGGCAGGCAAAACTTGAGAAAAATCCAACCAGGAAGTGGGATATCTGAGGTTTGTAGTTTTTCAAAGCTTGGCCTACCAAATACAATTGACATATGGATGAGGTTGCACTTCCTAGGGCTTCCACTAGATGTCAACCGTCTTTAGAAACTGGTTTGAGGATTCTACTATAAAGGAGGGGCTCATGAGACCTCTTTGAGTCAGTGGTCTGACGCGCGCTACCGACAGAGTTACTTCTCGTTCCAGTGCTTTTCTGAAGACAAAGGAATTCTCCGGTTGGAACATTATTGATGTTTTATGTTAAAAAGATCCTAAAAATTGATTCCATACATCGTTTGACATGTTTCTAAAGGACTGTAAAGGAATTTTTCGAGTTTGTCTGAATGAAATGCTCGCGCCTTATGAAGATGGATTACTGGGCTGAACATGCTAACAACAAGTGGTTATTTGGACATAAATGATGGAACTTTATGGAACAAATCAGTCATTTATTGTCGAACTGTGATTCCTGGGAGTGCCTTCTGATGAAGATCATCAAAGGTACGTGAATATTTATGGTGTTATTTCTAACTTTGTTGATTCAAAAATGGTGGATATTCCTCTGGCTGTTTTGGGTTCTGAGCGCGGTTCTCAGATTGTTTTTTCTGTAATTTAAAAAAAAATCTGACACAGCGGTTGCATTAAGAAGAAGTCTACCTTTAATTCTGTGAATAACACTTGTTTCTTTCATCAATGTTTATTATGAGTATTTCTGCAAAATCACTGGATGTTTTGGAATCAAAACATTACTGCACGTAAGGCGCCAATGTAAACTAAGATTTTTGGATATAAATATGCACATTATCGAACAAAACATATATGTATTGTGTAACATGATGTAGATCATCAAAGGTTAGTGATTCATTTTATCTATATTTCTGCTTTTTGTGACTCCTATCTGGAAAAATGGCTGTGTGTTTTTCCACTTGGCGGTGATCTAACATAATCATATGTTGTGCCTTAGCTGTAAAGCATTTTTGAAATCGGACACGATGGGTAGATTAACAAGACATTGTTAATGTGTGATAGTTACATAATTCAAAAAGATATTTTAATATTTCGCACACTGCCTTTTCAGCGGAATGTTGTCGAGCGGAACCCCTGCGCTAGAAAGGTTCACGTAAATATTAGATACAATTGAAGACGGGATGATCTGTGTTCAATATAGGAGGAAAACAAACTGTAGCTAGATTTCTGGTCTAACAGTACACTACAAGTGACCCTCGTTTTGAACAACCTACTTCTTCGTTACACAAAGGAAGACCTCAGCCAATTTCTAAAGACTGTTGACATCCACTGGAAGCGGTAGGAACTGCAAGAAGGTCCCTTAGAAATCTGGATTCCCAATTAAAACTATTTAAAAAATAATGTCCTCGGGGTTTCGCCTGCTAAATCATTTCTGTTAAACTCAGACATGATTCAGAGTGTTTTCTATCCAAATCTACTAATAATATGCATATCGTATCTTCTGGGGAGCAGGCAGGTGAATTTGGGTATGCATTTCATCCGGACGTGAAAATACTGCCCCCTGTCACCAAGAAGTTAACAAGAAATGTGTGGAGTGGTTGAAAAACGAGTTTTAATGACTCCATCCTAAGTGTATGTAAACTTCCAACTTTAACTGTACCTCTGGAAAATACAGAAATAATGTGTGCTCAATAAAAAGTGGCAATCATGTTGGAGATCAATAATCAAAACGTGTTGTTTAGACATGCTAGCTAAACAATGAATCATAATCCATAGAGTACTAGCAATTCAAACCAATTGTCATAGCTAGCTAAAGTTAATGAAATAAGTAGTTAGCTAGCTAACATTAGGCTATAACTAGCAATGCAAAATGGCATTTTAAGATAACATTACTCCACACAGATCTTAAACGTAATGTTAGCTAGCGAGCAAGCCATCTAACATCAGCTAGCTAGCTAACAGTAAACTAAGTTAAAATGAAAACAACTTTCTGACAAAATTAGAAAAGTATCATATCTGAAACTGTAGCTAGACTCTTATCCGTATACATGGATGAATGCTTCATGGCAGACTGCAACCACTTTCATTAAATAAGACGTCCTTTGTCTTTTCCATTTTTTATGTACAGCTTGCCTGTCCCATTGTTGTGTCAAGTCACTGCGCTAGAAAGGTTAAATGTGCAACCAGAAGGAAAAAAACTCTGGGCCACCTTTACTCCACACACAGAGACACATACAAAGCTCTCCCTCGCCCTCCATTTGGCAAATTTGACCATAATTCTATCCTCCTGATTCCTGCTGACAAACTCAAATTTAAGTAGGAAGAACCAGTGACTTGTTCAATAAAAAAGTGATCAGATAAAGCAGATGCTAAGCTACAGGACTGTTTTTCTAGTACAGACTGGAACATGTTCCGGGATTCCTCCGATGGCATTGAGGTGTACACCACATCAGTCATTGGCTTCATCAATAAGTGCATCGATGACGTCGTCCCCAAAGTGACCGTACATACCCCAACTAGAAGCCATGGAATACAGTCAACATCCGCACTGAGCTAAAGGCTAGAGCTTTCAAGGAGCGGGACTCTAACCCGGAAGCTTATAAGAATTCCTGCTATGCCCTCCGACGAACCATCAAACAGGTAAAGAATCAATACAGGACTAAGATCGAATGGTACTACACTGGCTCTGGCGCTCGTCGGATGTTGCAGGGCATGCAAACCACTACAGACTACAAAGGGAAGCACAGCCGAGAGCTGCCAAGTGACACGAGCCTACCAGATGTTCTAAACTACTCGCTTCGTGGCAAATAACAATGAAACACGCATGAGAGCACCAGCTGTTCTGGAAGACTGTGTGATCACTCTCTTCGCAGCCGATGTAAGACCTTTAAACAGGTCAACATTCAAAAGGCCGCAGGGCCAGACGGATTACCAAGATGTGTACTGCGAGCCTGCGCTGACCAACTGGCAAGTGTCTTCACTGACATTTTCAACCTCTCCCTGTCTGAGTCTGTAATACCAACATGTTTTAAGCAGACCACCATAGTCCCTGTGCCCAAGAACACAAAGGTAACCTGCCTAAATGACTACAGACCCGCAGCACTCCCGTCTCTAGCCATGAAGTGCTTTGAAAGGTTGGTCATGGCTCACATCAACACCATTATCCCAGAAACCCTAGACCCACTCCAATTTGCATACCGCCCAAACAGATCCACAGATGATGCAATCTCTATTGCACTCCAGACTGCCCTTTCCCACCTGGACAAAAAGAACACCTATGTGAGAATGTATTTCATTGACTACAGCTCAGCGTTCAACACCATAGTGCCCTCAAAGCTCATCACTAAGCTAAGGACCCTGGGACTAAACACTTCCCTCTGCAACTGGATCCTGGACTTCCTGAAGGGCTGTCCCCAGTTGGTAAGGGTAGGTAACAACACTTCTCAGGGGTGTGTGCTCAGTCCCCTCCTATACTCCCTGTTCAACTGCAAGGCGCTACAGAGGCTAATGCGTACGGCCCAGTACATCCCTGGGGTTGAACTCCCCTCCATCCATGATCTCTATACCAGGCGGTGTCAGAGGAAGGCCCTAAAAATTGTCAAAGACTCCAGCCACCCAAGTCAGAGACTGTTCTCTCTGCTGTCACACAGCAAACAGTAGCTCCTGAGCATGTTCTACCCCAAAGCAATAAGACTGCTAAATAGTTAACCAAATAGCTACCCGGGCTATCTGCATTGACCCTTCATTGATCTCTTTTTGACTCTACGCAAACACACTGTACTCTACCCACACACTCACACATATTTACAGACACTCCAACACTCACTCACACAAAAAACGTACACACAGGCACACATTCGCCACACACAGACTACCACACTTCCCCACTCATCACATATGCTGCTGCTACTCTCTATTATCTATCCTGTTGCCTAGTCACTTTACCCATACCTACCTCAATTTCCTCCTACCCCTGCACATCATTTCAGTACTAGAGCCCCATATATATAGCCAAGCTATCATAACCCATTGTGTATTTATTCCTTGTGTTAATATATATTTATTAGTAGTATTCTGCATTGTTGGAAAGGGCCTGCAAGTAAGAATTTCACTGTTAGTCTACACCTGTTTACAAAGCATGTGACAGTTACATTTGATTTGTATTTTATTGGAGTAGCTCACAAAAAAATGTGTTGTACGAAGTAGCTCTTATTAAATAAATGTTGGAGACCCCTGATCTAGCCCAAATTGTTCAAATATGACTGGAACTACATTTTATATTTTTATTCCAGATTCGGGGCACATTTGATATTGATACATTAATAATACATTTGCAATATTGTTTTTATGTGAACATAATCAATGACCTAATTTCTATGCAAAACTTCAGTTTGCATTTTCAAGTTAACAGTTCTAGTTCAATGCCCTACCAGATAGCACTGCCATATTGAGAAAGAAAATTGTTAAAAAATTACATTACATTAAATTACGTTAAACAATATTATTCCTCCGATTTTCAAATTTCATCTCCTCATTGTCATGCGTTATCCTGGCCACATTCTTTACAGTTTGGCCTGTCAATCCATCACTATGGGTGTGGCTTTCAGGTTAGTTGGTGGGATGTTTGTGAGTCACAGGGATGGTATGGTTTCAGACCTGTCAATTTGGTATTTGGTATTTTATTAGCATCCTGACTGCCCTCGACCAGCACAAAAACATCCTGTGGCGGACTGCAATAGCATCGAATAGTCCCCGCGATATGCAACTGTTCAGGGAAGTCAGGAACCAATACACGCAGTCAGTCAGGAAAGCTAAGGCCAGCTTCTTCAGGCAGAAATTTGCATCCTGTAGCTCCAACTCCAAAAAGTTCTGGGACACTGAAGTCAATGGAGAACAAGAGCACCTCCTCCCAGCTGCCCACTGCACTGAGGCTAGGTAACACGGTCACCACCGATAAATCCATGATTATCGAAAACTTCAACAAGCATTTCTCAACAGGCTGGCCATGCCTTCCGCCTGGTTACTCCAACCTCAGCCAACAGCTCCGCCCCCCACGCAGCTACTCGCCCAAGCCTCTCCAGGTTCTCCTTTAACCAAATCCAGATAGCAGATGTTCTGAAAGAGCTGAGAAACCTGGACCCGTACAAATCAGCTGGGCTTGACAATCTGGACCCTCTATTTCTGAAACTATCCGCCGCCATTGTCGCAACCCCTATTACCAGCCTGTTCAACCTCTCTTTCATATTGTCTGAGATCCCCAAGGATTTGTTTTGTCACTAAAGCACCTTATACCACCCACCACTGCGACCTGTATGCTCTAGTCGGCTGGCCCTCGCTACATATTCGTCGCCAGACCCACTGGCTCCAGGTCATCTACAAGTCCATGCTAGGTAAAGCTCCGCCTTATCTCAGTTCACTGGTCACGATGGCAACACCCACCCGTAGCACGCGTTCCGGCAGGTGTATCTCACTGATCATCCCTAAAGCCAACACCTCATTTGGCCGCCTTTCGTTCCAGTTCTCTGCTGCCTGTGACTGGAACGAATTGCAAAAATCGCTGAAGTTGGAGACTTTTATCTCCCTCACCAACTTCAAACATCTGCTATCTGAGCAGCTAACCGATCGCTGCAGCTGTACATAGTCTATCGGTAAATAGCCCACCCATTTTTACCTACCTCATCCCCATACTGTTTTTATTTATTCACTTTTCTGCTCTTTTGCACACCAATATCTCTACCTGTACATGACCATCTGATCATTTATCACTCCAGTGTTAATCTGCAAAATTGTAATTATTCGCCTACCTCCTCATGCCTTTTGCACACAATGTATATATACTCTCTTTTTTTCTACTGTGTTATTGACTTGTTAATTGTTTACTCCATGTGTAACTCTGTTGTCTGTTCACACTGCTATGCTTTATCTTGGCCAGGTCACAGTTGCAAATTAGAACTTGTTCTCAACTACCCTACCTGGTTAAATAAAGGTGAAAAAAAAAAAAAAAAAAATTCAAACAAAACAATGCAGAATGACCTAATACAGAATATCAATAGACAAGAACATCTCAAGGACAGAACTACATTTAAAAAAAATGTAAAGGCACACGTAGCCTACATACATAACTCAGTTATGACAATTCCTGATATTTAATCCTAGCAAAAAATCCCTGTTTTAGGTCAATCTCAATGGCATTCTTTATTTTAAGAATGTGAAATGTCTGAATTATAGTAGACCGAATGATTTATTTCAGCTTTCATTTCTTTCATCACATTCCCAGTAGGGCAGAAGTTTGCATTGCCTTAAAATTGTTTAACTTGGGTCAAATGTTTCGGGTAGCCTTCCACAAGCTTCCCACAAAAAGTTGGGTGAATTGTGGCCCATTCCTCCTGACAGTCAGGTTTGTCAGGTTTGTAGGCCTCCTTGCTCACACACACTTTTTCAGTTCTGCCCACAAATGTTCTATGGGATTGAGGTCAGGGCTTTGTGAAGGCCACTCCAATACCTTGACTTTGTTTTCCCTCAGCCATTTTGCCACAACTTTGGAAGTATGTGTCGTGTCTTTGGCTATGCCGGATTATGTGATATGACTTGCTATTCTATAAAGTAATTTCTCCGTAATTAATATCACCTGATTGAGCTAATCATGTAAATGTAATTAACTAGAGTCAGGCTCCACAAAATAATATTTATAGAGCTGTTATCTTTCGAATAAACTCTTAAAGACCTAGTAATATTTTACATCCATAGCAGTCAACATTAATCTTCATCTTACTTCAGTCTCATCTGAAAGTTGTAAATTCTTGGTTATCTGCAAGAACCCTGGTTAACAATTTGAATCAGCAATACAAAATACCTAACTAATCACACATACACATAATTAAATCATAACTTGATAACAAATTACGTCATAAAGGAAAAAGTCCCTAGCGGGCGGAACAGATATGACAGCTTGTTACACAAAGGAAAAGGGGCTGGGTTGAGTGAAAGAGCGGGAAGACCAGAACAAAGGTGAAGCTGTGCTATCGTAAATACAGTATCTTATGCATTATAAATTACCGCCCATTTGGAAAAGGAAAATGCAATAAATATTTACTGAGCTGCACTTCAGTAGGTTGGTGGAAGGCCGTGTTGCCAAACCGAGTCCTCTGTCCTTGAATAATGTCTCTGGTTGTCAATTGGATACGTTGCAGTAAGTTTGTTGTGTGATAGACGGGATACTCTGTCTGTTCCTTCGCTAACTCAACATCTAGGAGGTATCACTTCTGTAGTGAATAAGAGTTCAAAGCTCATGCTGATGTTGGCTTCGTTCTGAACCATTCTGACATAGGACCGTCGCCCTCATATCCTCGGAACAGGAAGTTCTATTGTCGTCAAGGGCTTATATAGGAAGGGAGAAAAGGGGTGTGTGTCATAGTTTACAAACTCTGTCTCTTCACGTGGGCGGGTCACTGAGTGAGCAGCAATATCTTGTGAAAACCCACATCTCACATTTTAGAAGCTAAAATCACATTTCATCCCATCACAAATAATTTCATATTCAAACATTTAAATTGAACAACAATTCCATGCGAATCCGATAACTCTGATGTGTAGACTTTCCACTGTAGAGTTTGTCATCTTATCATTGATGAGAATGTCTCAGATGACAACCGAACTGACATCATATTCATTAAGTACCACCGCATATGTTCAATTGTTCGGATTACTAGAATAGTTCATTTCCCCCCACATTCTGATGTTCCCATAATCTCTATTTAACCAAGGGTTTTTAAATGTAACCTCAGTAGGTTAGAGAGAGGAAAAAGGGGGGAAAGGTATTTATGACTGTCATAAACCTACCCCCCAGGCCAACGTCATGACATATGCTTGGGGTCATTGTCCATTTGGAAGACCCATGTGCGACCAAGCTTTAACTTCCTGATTGATGTCTTGAGATGTTGCTTCAATATATCCACATAATTTCCCTCCTGCAGCAAAGCACCCCCAAAACATGCTGCTGCCACCCCCGTTCTTCACGTTGGGATGGTGTTCTTCAGCTTACAAGGCTCCCCCCTTTCCCTCCAAACATGATGGTCATTATGACCAAACAGTTCTATTTTTGTTTCATCAGACCCGAGGACATTTCTGGTCTGGTTTCTTCCTTGCTGAGTGGCTTTTCAGGTTATGTTGATATAGGACTTGTTTTACTGTTGATATTGATACTTTTGTACCTGTTTCCTCCAGCATCTTCACAAGGTCCTTTGCTGTTGTTCTGGGATTGATTTGCACCTTTCACACAAAAGGACGTTAATCTCTAGGAGACAGAACGCATGTCCTTCCTGAGCGGTTTGACGGCTGCGTGGTCCAATGGTGTTTATACTTGCGTACTATTGTTTGTACAGATGAACGTGGTACCTTCAGGAGTTTGGAAATTAATCCCAAGGATGAACCAGACTTGTGGTGGTCTACAATTTTTTTCTGATGTCTTGGCTGATTTATTTTGATTTTCCTATAATGTTAAGCAAATAGGCACTGAGTTTGAAGGTAGGCCTTGAAATATATCCACAGGTACACCTCCAATTGAATCAAATTATGTCAATTAGCCTATCAGAAGCTTCTAAAGCCATGTCATTATTTTCTGGAATTTTCCAAGTTGTTTAAAGGCACAGTCAATTTAGTGTATTTTGACCCACTGGAATTGTAATACAGTGAATTATAAGTGAAATAATCTGTCTGTAAACAATTGTTGTGTCATGCATAAAGTAGATGTCCTAACCGACTATAGTTTGTTATCAATAAATGTTGGAGTGGTTAAAAACAAGTTAAGGTTTCAGTGACTACATTAGCTGTGGTTGTATCAACAGCATACATGGACACACATGTTTTGTTTAATGACAGTGGCAGGTCATTGGTAAAAATAGAAAAGAGTAGAGGGCCTAGAGAGCTGCAATGCGGTACACCACACTTTACATGTTTGACATTCCATTAAAGAAAACCCTCTTATATAAACCTCTAGAAGCTAGGGGGCACTATTTTTATGTTTGGAAAAATAACGTTCTCAAAGTAAACGGCCTATTTCTCAGGACCAGATGCTAGAATATGCGTAGAAAACACTAAAATTTCCAAAACTGCCAAAAATAAAATATTGTCTGAGTATAACAGAACTGATATTGCAGGGGAAACCCTGAGGAAAATCCAATCAGGAAGTGCCTCTTATTTTGAAACCCTTCTGTTCCTATGCATGCCTATCCTCCATTTAAAGGGATATCAACCAGATTCCTTTTCTCTGGCTTCCCTAAGGTGTCAACAGTCTTTAGACATAGTTTCAGGCTTTTATTTAGAAAAATGAGCGTGAAAGATCACATTGCGTAAGTGGATAGGTGGGGGCTCTCAGAGTGAGTTTTTGCGCTACAGAGTAAATCCGCCATTGTTCCTCCCGCTGTTATTGAAAAACCTACACACTCGGTTGATATATTATCGAATATATATTTTAAAAACTACCTGAGGAATGATTATAAAAAAAGTTTGACATGTTTCTGTGGACATTATGAAGACTATTTGGAATTTCCGTCTGCGTTGTCGTGACCACTCTTTCCTGTGGATTTCTGAACATAACGCGACAAACAAACGGAGGTATTTTGGGTATAAAAATAATCTTTATGGAGCAAAAGGAACATTTGTTATGTAACTGGGAGTCTCGGGAGTGAAAACATCCGAAGATCATCAAAGGTAAACGGTTAATTTGATTGCTTTTCTGATTTTCGTGACCAAGCTTCAACAACAGGTTATGGTCAACAATACCAAAGACTACACTGAAATCTAACATTACAGCTCCCACAATCTTCTTATTATCACTTTCTTTCAACCAATCATCAGTCATTTGTGTCAGTGCACTACATGTTGAGTGCTCTTCTCTATAAGCATGCTGAAAGTCTGTTATTAATTTGTTTACAGAGAAATAGCATTGTATTTGGTCAAACACAATTTTTTACAAGAGTTTGCTATGAGCTGGCAGCAAGCTTATAGGTCTGCTGTTAGAACCAGTAAAGGCCGCTATACCACTCTTGCGTAGCGGAATTACTTTGGCTTCCCTCCAGGCCTGAGGACAAAGCTTTCCTCCGGGCTCAGATTTAAAATATGACAGAAAGGAGTGGCTATAGATTCAGCTACCATCCTCAGTAGCTTTCCATCTAAGTTGTAAATGCCAGGAGGTTTGTCATTATTAATTGATAACAATAATTTTTTCACCTCTTCCACACTAATTTTAAAAAATTCTAACTTGCATTATTTTTTCATGCATGTATACAATTGTTCACTGTTCGCTGTTGGCATTTCCTGCCTAAGTTTACCGACTTTGCCAATGAAATAATGTTGAATTTGTCTTCCTGCCCAAAGTTTTTTTATATCATTGATCTTTGTTTCATAATAAATTTTATTTTTATTTTTGTTGAGTTCAGTCACATAATTTCTCAATTTGCAGTCAGTAAGCCAGTAAGAATTGCAGCCAGACTTATTAGCCAGTCCTTTTGCCCCATCTCTTTCAACCCCTCATCAATCCATGGAGACTTAACAGTTCTTACAGTCAGTTTCATGTTTATCAATAATTGGAAGAAGCAAATTCATCAAGTGCAGCTTCTGGATGCTCCTCATTAATCACATCAGACCAACAAATATTTTTAACATCATCCACATAAGAGTCACAGCAAAATATTTTGTATGATCTCTTATATGCTATTTTAGGCCCAGCTATTGGAACTTTGGCTTTCCTGGATATAGCCACTATATTGTAATCACTGCATCCAATGGGTACGGACACAGCTTTAGAACAATGTTCTACAGCATTAGTACAAATGTGATCGATACATGTGGATGATCTTGTTACTGTAGTGTTTGTAAACACCCTGGTTGATTAATAACCTGAACCAGATTACAGGCACTGGTTACAGTAATAAGCTTCCTCTTGAGTGGACAGCTTGATGAAAACCAGTCAATATTCAGGTCCCCAAGAAAGTAGACCTCTCTGTTTACATCACACACAGTATCAAACATTTCACACATATTATTTAGATACTGACTGTTAGCACTTGGTGGCTTATAGAAACACCCCAAAAGAAAATGCTTTAGATGTGCCAAGAGAAACTGCAACCACAACACTTAAAAAACACTTGACATAAGATCTTCTCCCATTACAGGGATATGGCTCTGAATATATACAGCAACACCTCCCCCATAAGCATTTATGTCTCTTCTATAGATGTCATATCCTTGTATTGCTACTGACGTATCATCAAATGAATTATCTAAGTGAGTCTCAAAAATGGCTAATATATGAATGTTATCTGATGTTAGCAAGTCATTGATTTCATGAACCTTATTTCTAAGGCTACATTTATTTTCAGCCCTTTCTTGGGTAGCTTATCAGAAATAGATATAATACTGAAAAGAGCAAACAACACAAGAGAAAAAAATATACATTCAGCTGCCCATTAATCAATTGGTGTGTGTCACGTCCTGACCTTTATTTCCTTTGTTTTGTATTTATTTAGTATGGTCAGGGCGTGAGTTGGGTGGGCAGTCTGTTTGTTTTTCTAGGTTTTGGGTATTTCTATGTTTCGGCCTAGTATGGTTCTCAATCAGAGGCAGGTGTCATTAGTTGTCTCTGATTGAGAATCATACTTAGGTAGCCTGGGTTTCACTGTGTGTTTGTGGGTGATTGTTCCTGTCTCTGTGTTTTGCACCAGATAGGGCTATTTTTGGTTTTCCACGTTTATTGTTTTGTAGTGTTCATGTTTATCGTTTTTTATTAAACATGAATCAATATAACCACGCTGCATTTTGGTCCGCCTCTACGTCAACACAGGAAAACCCTTACAGTGTGTGTGCTGCGGGGTTGAAGCTACGAACCCATTTTCAGGAAAGGGAGTAGATTAGTAATTAAAACACTTTAAAAATATATATATTTTGTGGCAAAACCTTGTAAAAAAATAGTCATGTTCATAAATATGGATTCTCCCCATTAAAAAAATGCACATCCCTTCCCCTCACAAGCTTTTGCACCTTCAGACAAAGTCAAGCACTCATGAATAAAAGCAATATCATCTTTATTTCATAATTGGCAGCCAAGCACCGATCATCATGTCACCATGTAAAGGGGTTCTATATGTAGCTGGTGTAGAGAGCCATGCGCAGGACAGCAGATATGAGTAATCAACGTACTTTACTTGTCAAATATACATAGTAACAAATACACGCACACCATGACCGACCGAAAATATAACAAACAATCCCTCACAAAAAAAACATGGGGGAACAGAGGGTTAAATAATTAACAAGTAATTGTGGGATTGAAATCAGGAGTGTAAAACAAAGACAAAACAAATGGAAAATGAAAAGTGGATCGGCGGTGGCTAGAAGGCTGGCGACGCCGAACGCCGCCCGAACAAGGAGAGGGACCGACTTCGGCGGAAGTCGTGACACACCAGCATTACCGTGCACTTAGAACCACCAAGAAGTTCATTATAAACTCTTCATAATTTCCATGTCACGGTGGTAGGCCTAAAACGTAACAAATCATTGCGTTACTCCAAGTTTACTTATAATGTACTGTTTTTTTCAGCATCAGGTAATTAAATGTCATGAAATGGTTGGATGGAAACCTGGTTACTGAAGAGATCTTAGTTCCAAAGTCTCCTGCACAGTTTCTGTACTAGAGCCCTCAAGACTGCCAATGATATGTTAAGCAAGCTCTGTCAATATTTTAATTAGCTGACTTTACACTCACAATTCATAGCCAAATCTGACAATTATTGGAAATAATTTGCCACATCTCCATCGAATATAGTTGATCCGGCTGTTGAATGTTTTCCCACTCCTCTTCAATGCCTGTACAAAGTTGCTTGATAGTGGTGGGAACTGGAGCACGCTGTCGTACATGTCGATCCAGAGCATCCCAAACATGCTCAATAGGTGGAGACATGTCTGGTGAGTATGCAGGCCATGGAAGAACTGGGACATTCTCAGTTTCCAGGAATTGTGTACAGATCTTTGCAACATGGGGCCATGCATTATCATGCTAATATATGAGGTGATGGTGGTGGATGAATGGCATGCCAATGGGCCTCAGGACTTTGTCACAGCATCTCTGTGCATTCAAATGGCCATTGATGAAATGCAATTGTGTTCATTGTCCGTAGCTTACGCCTACCCATACCCTAACCCACCGCCACCATGTGGCACTCTGTTCACATCAGCAAACCTCTCACCCACACGACACCATGCACGCTGTCTGGCATCTACCCAGTACAGTTGAAAACAGGATTAATCCGTGAAGAGCACACTTCTCCAGTGTGCCAGTGGCCATCGAAGGTGAGCATTTTCCGAACTGCAGTCAGGTCAAGACCCTGTCAGGTGGATGGATTATCTTTGCAAAGGAGAAATGCACACTAACTTTGACGTAAACAAATTTGTGCACAACATTTTTGAGAAATAAGCTTTTATTTTAGCTCATGAAACATGGGACCAACACTTTATGTGTTTATATTTTTATTCAGTATAGATCCAGAAAGCATTAGTATAGTATATGGTGACATGTCTTTGACCCCATCCATTCTGCGGGTGGAGATGGTCCATGTTTAGACAGGGAAATTAGCAGGGGGGAGATCAAAGATCATTAGCACCATAACTCGTCTGAGAAAGCGATGTGGCCCTGGGTTGGACGGGGCCATCTGTAATTCTGCAGGATGGTAATGAGCGAGACTCCTGGGTGATGTATGCCGAGGTTGAGTCTTGACAATGAGCCTCTCTTTTATCTTTACCGGCCTGCCAGTGGACAGAGGTGCACCTCTTCAAGGGCCCGCTAAAATCCATCACATCCTTTGATTATGGATTGATTGCCAGCCACTATACCCCGGTGTACACACAGCTGAAACCCTTCCACTGTGCCACCACGCTGACTCCTCACTGACCCTCAATCCCTCATTCCTCCCTCCCATTGAGGAGGCCAAGTCGAGCACCACCCACTCCACTCTGGATAACCTTGTGGACTGGGTTCTAGCAGTGAAGGTGGTGGCAGAGACAGTATTCTCACAACCACATATATACTGTAGCTAAAGGTTACCCTGGGGAGGTTTAGCTAGCATTTAGTATCAGCAAGGGGGGGCTATATTTTAATTTATCTGTTGTATTGTCTGAGGCAGACAGCCTGTGCTGTGGTAGACAGACGTGCCTTGGCTGAGCCCAGTGAATGTGCCTATGTCTCCCAGGCTGAAGTTCTGTGGGCTGAGGTCCTGTGGTGCTTTTCATCCAACAGAGTTGTGAATATTTGGGAATAGCTCAGCTCATATTTGTGCAAATTAAACGTAGCTACTTCACACTGAGGGGCCAAATGAGGGTCAGCAACATTTGCTGACAGATGTGTTTACCGCATTAAAAACAAATCTGTAAACTCTATTTATTTTCCTCGCAGTCAATTCCAGGTCATCTTCTAGTGTGTTGGACAGAGTATTTATTTGGAGAATGTAAGGAATGTAATTCTCAGGGTGTTGCATATTCTCTGACCTTTTTAGTGTTGACTCAAGCACTAAAAGTATGTGGTTTGGACGTATTCAGAGAATCCACATTCTCATCACAAAGAAGGATTTTATCTTTACAGGTTTGATGGATCCTAGATTTTTCCCCACTTGAATTGCCATGGCCCTCTATGGGTTGCTAGTGAGAGTTATGAAAACTGAAGATATGAAACAAATGTTGCAGAAAAACAGGAGTGTACGTTCTCCCCTAATTCATTTACTCTAGGTACAGTATTGGAACTAAATTACACAACATAGAAAACACTCACATTGAAAACATTGCAATCTAATCATAAGGAGAGAGTGGAGTAAGTTGAGCAAAAGGGTTATTTGAGCCACCCCTTGTTTCTAGGGAAACAATAAACTAAATGAATCATGTGACCAAATATTTAGGAAGAGGTCATCATTTAATGAAGAAAGAAACCACATGATAAAAAGTGGTAAGCAAGTTAGGTTGAAAAAAAATGGAAGTTGATCGATCCCCGTCGAGGGAGGGGCAGATATTTTGTGTTTGACTATAAAATGTGTTGGCACCTTCAATTTTTGTACCTTTTCTCATAGAAAGTATATTTCAACACTGTCTGCTAAGGCAAATTTGCTGAACTGCTAAACCTGGAACCAATCAGAACTCCCATACATACGAAGCCAATGGCCTGCTTCTATATAGGATGTAAACACAGCCTCAAATGAAAACTTGAGTTGCTTTCTGTATGTGTGATGAGCTCCCAAAGACCGAGTGCCCCCACTGTATGTGAATCCATTCATTAAATAATACTTGCATTCTGCATTCGCTTCTTATGACCATTAAATATTGATCTTGCTCAGCTAAATGCAGCTAAAACTTTTCTTGGGAAAAGAAACATGAGCAAAATATAACTAAAGGTTAGACTACAATTTAAAAAAAAAAAAAACTTTACCCATGGCAGTTTGTCGGACAGAGATCTCTCTCAAGCTGTCACCAGTTGTGTTTAGTACCTTAGATACAGTGAATGGGATTGGCAGATGTGATCAGCAGAGATGGTACCTGGATAGTACACAAGTTTTGATTGGATTGCTTGTATAGTACTTGGCAAAGTTTGCCTGTCCAGCTAGCAAACATAAAAGTAAGTAGTTAAAGAATATATCGAAGAATTGAAATTGCCAACAAACGTAAATGTGTTCAGAATAAATACATATGCTCAATAGTTAAAAAACAGCTCCCCCTCGCCAGTGACCAATCATCTTGAAAACTAAAGGAGATGTGATGCTTCGGCCCACAACCTACATATGTAGATATCATTGTTAGAAAGAATACTACACTGCTCAAAAAATAAAGGGAACACTAAAATAACACATCCTAGATTTGAATGAATGAAATATTCTTATTAAATACTTTTTTTCTTTACATAGTTGAATGTGCTGACAACAAAATCACACAAGAATGATCAATGGAAATCAAATGTATCAACCCATGGAGGTCTGGATTTGGAGTCACACTCAAAATTAAAGTAGAAAACCACACTACAGGCTGATCCAACTTTGATGTAATGTCCTTAAAACAAGTCAAAATGAGGCTCAGTAGTGTGTGTGGTCTCCACGTGCCTGTATGACCTCCCTACAACGCCTGGGCATGCTCCTGATGAGGTGGCGGATGGTCTCCTGAGGGATCTCCTCCCAGACCTGGACTGAAGCATCCGCCAACTCCTGGACAGTTTGTGGTGCAACGTGGTGTTGGTGGATGGAGCAAGACATGATGTCCCAGATGTGCTCAATTGGATTCAGGTCTGGGGAACGGGCGGGCCAGTCCATAGCATCAATGCCTTCCTCTTGCAGGAACTGCTGACACACTCCAGCCACATGAGGTCTAGCATTGTCTTGCATTAGGAGGAACCCAGGGCCAACCGCACCAGCATATGATCTCACAAGGGGTTTGGGGATCTCATCTCATCTCATAATGGCAGTCAGGCTATCTCTGGCGAGCACATGGAGGGCTGTGCGGCCCCCCAAAGAAATGCCACCCCACACCATGACTGACCCACCGCCAAACCGGTCATGCTGGAGGATGTTGCAGGCAGCAGAACGTTCTCCATGGCGTCTCCAGACTTTCACGTCTGTTACATGTGCTCAGTGTCAACCTGCTTTCATCTGTGAAGAGCACAGGGCGCCAGTGGCGAATTTGCCAATCTTGGTGTTCTCTGGCAAATGCCAAACGTCCTGCACGGTGTTGGGCTGTAAGCACAATCCTCACCTGTGGACGTCGGGCCCTCAGACTCCCTGAGGGTGGTATGTTTCTGACCGTTTGAGCAGACACATGCACATTTGTGGCCTGCTGGAGGTCATTTTGCAGGGCTCTGGCAGTGCTCCTCCTGCTCCTGGGTTGTTGCCCTCCTACTGCCTCCTCCACGTCTCATGATGAACTGGCCTGTCTCCTGGTAGAGCCTCCATGCTCTGGACACTACGCTGACAGACACAGCAAATCTTCTTGCCACAGCTCGCATTGATGTGCCATCCTGGATGAGCTGCGCTACCTGAGCCATTGTGTGGGTTGTAGACTCCGTCTCATGCTACCACTAGAGTGAAAGCACCGCCAGCATTCAAAAGTGACCAAAACATCTGCAGAACCACTCCTTTATTGGGGGTGTCTTGCTAATTGCCTATCATTTCCACCTGTTGTCTATTCCATTTGCACAACAGCATGTGAAATGTATTGTCAATCAGTGTTGCTTCCTAAGTGGACAGTTTGATTTCACAGAAGTGTGATTGACTTGGAGTTACATTGTGTTGTTTAAGTGTTCCCTTTATTTTTTTGAGCAGTGTATATTTCTCTTGACACTGAATGTAAAAAATGTCTCAACATACCCCAATCTCCCCTACCACTCATTGTACCAAAATACCGCCATGGTTTTTCACGTTCATTTGACTGATGGTTTTTGCCACCAAAGTACATACTTTAGGGGGGAGTACCTAATATAACCACAAATAGCATGTGTGCCTGGGCATTACTGACATTCGAGGCCAGCAGATTTCAGTGTTACAGCAGTACAGATACAGGCCTTAGAATGAAGGTGAAGTGGAGAGTGGGGGAGTGAGAGAATGAAGCTACTGTTTACTGTCACATCACACACACAATGAAACCTACACATCTTCGGGGACATCTATGATGAGCCCAGGCAATTCATGCAGAAAATTGTTAGCTCCCTCCCCAAGCACATACAGATTTATATCCTCAGTGCACCTTCCTCTCCTCTCTACCCCCCCCCCCCCCCCTCCCTGTTTATTTACCGGCTAACGGTGGGAATTCAGCTTGAGAACATCTGCAGCAGCTCATCCCTGATGAAATAGAATAGAGGAGTATAATATCATGCTACCGCTACTCTTTCCCCAAATGGAGCCTGATGTAGGGCACCTGCCGATTGCCCACATGGCAGTTGGCAGTCAGTGGTAATGGTAAGGCAGATTAGAAGAGTCATGGGTGAGCAATCAAAGGATGCGGGCAGGATGCCTTCTTGTCGACTGCCCACCGCTCATCTCCCTTTGATATCCAAATGCAGCACAGAAAGTAAAAAAAAATAATCTGTTTCTTCCTAAGCGTTTTGGGAGACTTTTCTCTTGCCTTGCCTTTATCAGTGCGTTTTTAGATAACGCAGCACTGGGCCAGTTCATAAATACAGGTGAGAGGCTTGCTCTGTGTACCTGGCCTTGTTTTGATCCTGTAAGCATCCCCATCAATAACAAGAGCTTTTTCTGGGCTCCAGTTGGGAATGCAGCAGCCACTACTCTTAAAACTTTGGATGCCATCTACCATAGCGCCCTTCGCTTTATCACAGGTGACAGTTTTAATATGCATCACTTCATCCTGTATCAAAAGTTTGGCTGGTCCTCATTACAGTCCCGTAGATCACTTCATTGCCCCTTTTTGTTTACAAAGCTCTACTACACAAGCTTCCGACCTACCTCACTTCACTGTTAACATTTTAAAATATGAGTCACCAAACCCGTTCACAGGGGTGGTTAACTCTCAAGGTTCCACTAGTATGTCCGGCTTCAGTTTTAGTGCCTCCCCATTTTTTTAAATAGAATACAAATTTCCCTACTGTACATCTTGACTCTCTGGTGCCTGTAGGCCAGTTTAGGACTTTAATGTTGAATGAATTTGATGAGAATTGTAACTGTTTGTATTGAATGTCAATAATTGTATTCATGGTGTATTAATCATTTTGCATTTGTTGTATTGTTGTCCACAGGGCACCATTGTAAATGAGACTCTAATCTCAATGAGGTCTCCTGAATAAATAAAAGTTAACAACCATTTAAAAAAAGTTATGTTGTAATTCATCAAAGTTACATTCCCACAGGGAAATAAATACACTTAAAATATATTTTGGGATTCATTGTTTAGGATGCATTTATCTTTATTTGGACAAATAATGTACAGTAAAAAATATATATACAGTGGGGTAAAAAAGTATTTAGTCAGCCACCAATTGTGCAAGTTCTACCACTTAAAAAGATGAGAGAGGCCTGTAATTTTCATCATAGGTACATCATAGGTTGTTTCTTCATGCAAAATAGGGGGTTTGGATTTGGGATTAAAAATTCAATTAAGCTGCTTTATTTTAGTGGTTTAGTGAAGGCGGGTCATATTTTACACTTAGGACAAGGGTAGTATACAGAATGGTAAGACTACACAAATTAACCTTTATTCACAGAACACAACATAACACATTAACTAGCATTACAATCCGCAAAAAGCACAAAGCCCTCAGCAAGCCACGCCTCCAAGAATTCGAATAGGTTGCCGCCGCTACCATATATTTTGTCAAAATGCATTTCCTATTGTACTTGACATACCAAAAGCATACTAAAAGCACTACCATGCATTTAAATTACTACAAAAATAATACATTATCAGTCATGTAGTGACTCAATCTCTTTCATGTGCAAATGACAAATAAACAATCTTGACGAGAGTAACACAACCAACGTCCAATGGGCAGAACTTAAGGTATACTGGGTCGTTCCACCAAATGAGTGCTTTTTGTGTCCCTTTGATATGTTAAGTAGAAATGATGCACCAATTTTGAATTTTAAAACGCCTGTTATATGACATTAAGTTTTAATATAATGTCCCTCCGTGCATCCTCTGTGACTTCTAGGAAGATTTTAACCCACTAACCTAAAAAAATACTCCAAGTCTTCACCATCATTGTAAAGCTCTAGTTATTTCCTTGCTTTGACAAAGTTATTACTGAAGATTTAAGGTCAGCCCTATTACGTGAACTAAACTATTGTTTTAATATGGTGAAACTATTCCAGTCCATGAGGAGGAGATGCACTGCAGTACTTAATCAGCTTGTGACCACACCAGATTTTGACCCCCCCCCCCCCCCTTTGTTCAGGGACACATTATTCCATTTCTGTTAGTCACATGTCTGTGGAACTTGTTCAGTTTATGTCTCAGTTGTTGAGTCTTGTTATGTTCATTCAAATATTTACACATGTTAAGTTTGCTGAAAATTAACATAGTTGACAGTGACAGGACATTTATTTTTTTGCTGAGTTTATGTATTTCAAAAGAAACATTGAATATCTAATCGTCCAATCATAGTGTAAAAGCAGGTTCGCTGGTTCTGTTCTTTTTGGCTATTTTCTGGTGTTTTGTGGTGAAAAACTGAGCGGGTCGAGCATAACCCTCTTACCCAAAGATAGGCTATAAATGTTTAACATTTTTATTTTTATTTTAAAAGTGTGAATATTGCATTCAATTGCCCCTCCCTGTTGCATACATCATGCTTCCATTCCCCCTGTCACAAGGGGATGCTGATTTAACTAGTAATTACCAGTTGGAGGGCCGTTCAAGTGCATAAATTCCCAAATGGTACACCGCCAACCATCCACTGTATAATACCACTCATTGGAGGCACAAAAACTTGACCTACACTTTGGCATAATGTGGAGCATTGTATGGGGTATAGTTTTTGTTTAAATTGATACAAATATATTCATTATTTCATTAAGCTGAAGAGAGGCTGTAGAGAGGCACTTCCTATAGTAATGTTTCCCCCTCTTGAGATAGGAAAACAAGTTGAACATGTGCTCTTTAAGACAGATAAACATTTTGTGAAATCAAAAGTTTTTATTTTCCTCACCATCATAATTTAAATTATATCACTGAAAAAGTTTTGGCTTAGTTGCCCAATCTAAAGAGTAAAGAGTAATTCATGATGCTGAATTAAGAACCACTCTGGCCACCCTGTAGGCTAGATGGCCATGTCATAGCCATGCATTTCTGGAATATTGTCAGGCATTACATGCAATTAATCAAAGATGCAAATGTATGTACATCCATCTCTAAAATACATGTTAAAGAGTAGGCAGGGTTGTGGAGTAAGGGATTACACAAAAAAGGTAACTGTAATCCATTACGTTACCAGCAAAAAATATTGTAATCAGATTACAGATACTTTTGAAAAACTAGATGATTACTTTTACATTTAGAAAGGATGTGAGCGGAAAAAATTAAAGAACCTTCTCTGTTTTATCAATTATACTCAAATCACCATTGAAAAAAGGCACACATTTAAGTTTGTCCCACCTGAGAGAGTCTGACCACAAATCATAGACCACTATGATGACACACTAAATGTGTTTGATGGATCGCGGGAAGAGATCAGGAATAGGCTTTTGTAAGCTACAGTCCAAGCTATGTCTTCCAATGGTGCGACGGATGTCAGCATCCAAAAATGATCCAACTTGAATAAACGCTTGGAGGTAAGGATGACAGCAGTGGTGTAGTCTTCGGCGATACGGATATTACTTATTATTGATCAAAGCATGCGTTCCATTAGCGCAGCATATTTTTCAACTCAAATCAATGAGCCCAATCAGTCCTCCCTGACAACAAAATCATAAACAGAGTAGGGCTGGCTCTGAAGTCCTTAGTTTTGGTGCTCAGGTAAAACAATTTGGCTAATCTATACTTCCATATTTCCAAGTCCTATTATTGAAGATCAAGGAGTATAACATTTATTGGAATGACTGGAATTCTGATATACTTGTTTTTTAATGCCAGGATATAATTTAATCGCATCAATATATGTAGTAGAAAGCGATGGGATAGAGGAAGCCAACATACAGTGCCTTGCGAAAGTATTCGGCCCCCTTGAACTTTGCGACCTTTTGACACATTTCAGGCTTCAAACATAAAGATATAAAACTATTTTTTTGTGAAGAATCAACAACAAGTGGGACACAATCATGAAGTGGAACGACATTTATTGGATATTTCAAACTTTTTTAACAAATCAAAAACTAAAATATTGGGCGTGCAAAATTATTCAGCCCCCTTAAGTTAATACTTTGTAGCGCCACCTTTTGCTGCGATTACAGCTGTAAGTCGCTTGGGGTATGTCTATCAGTTTTGCACATCGAGAGACTGACATTTTTTCCCATTCCTTCTTGCAAAACAGCTCGAGCTCAGTGAGGTTGGATGGAGAGCATTTGTGAACAGCAGTTTTCGGTTCTTTCCACAGATTCTCGATTGGATTCAGGTCTGGACTTTGACTTGGCCATTCTAACACCTGGATATGTTTATTTTTGAACCATTCCATTGTAGATTTTGCTTTATGTTTTGGATCATTGTCTTGTTGGAAGACAAATCTCCGTCCCAGTCTCAGGTCTTTTGCAGACTCCATCAGGTTTTCTTCCAGAATGGTCCTGTATTTGGCTCCATCCATCTTCCCATCAATTTTAACCATCTTCCCTGTCCCTGATGAAGAAAAGCAGGCCCAAACCATGATGCTGCCACCACCATGTTTGACAGTGGGGATGGTGTGTTCAGCTGTGTTGCTTTTACGCCAAACATAACGTTTTGCATTGTTGCCAAAAAGTTCAATTTTGGTTTCATCTGATCAGAGCACCTTCTTCCACATGTTTGGTGTGTCTCCCAGGTGGCTTGTGGCAAACTTTAAATGACACTTTTTATGGATATCTTTAAGAAATGGCTTTCTTCTTGCCACTCTTCCATAAAGGACAGATTTGTGCAATATACGACTGATTGTTGTCCTATAGACAGAGTCTCCCACCTCAGCTGTAGATCTCTGCAGTTCATCCAGAGTGATCATGGGCCTCTTGGCTGCATCTCTGATCAGTCTTCTCCTTGTATGAGCTGAAAGTTGAGGGACGGCCAGGTCTTGGTAGATTTGCAGTGGTCTGATACTCCTTCCATTTCAATATTATCGCTTGCACAGTGCTCCTTGGGATGTTTAAAGCTTGGGAAATCTTTTTGTATCCAAATCCGGCTTTAAACTTCTTCACAACAGTATCTCGGACCTGCCTGGTGTGTTCCTTGTTCTTCATGATGCTCTCTGCGCTTTTAATAGACCTCTGAGACTATCACAGTGCAGGTGCATTTATACGGAGACTTGATTACACACAGGTGGATTGTATTTATCATCATTAGTCATTTAGGTCAACATTGGATCATTCAGAGATCCTCACTGAACTTCTGGAGAGAGTTTGCTGCACTGAAAGTAAAGGGGCTGAATAATTTTGCACGCCCAATTATTCAGTTTTTGATTTGTTAAAAAGGTTTGAAATATCCAATAATTGTCGTTCCACTTCATGATTGTGTCCCACTTGTTGTTGATTCTTCACAAAAAATAGTTTTATATCTTTATGTTTGAAGTCTGAAATGTGGAAAAAGGTCGCAAAGTTCAAGGGGGCCGAATACTTTCGCAAGGCACTGTAACTAACCCATAACGTAAAATGTAACATTCATATACGGCCAGTTTTGTAAACATTGATTTATCCTGCAATAAATGTCGTTCAATTGGAAACATACATTTTTGTCTACTGCTAATGCCTCTTAAGGCGAAAGTAATTTAAAAGTATGTGAAATCAGATTACGTTACTGAATTCGGGTAATCCAGAAGATACGTTACTGATTACAATTTGACAGGTAACTGTAACGGATTACATTTAGAAAGTAACCTACCCAACCCTGAGGGTAGGTAGCATAAACATAACCACATGTAACATATGGATTTGCATTAGTGTACGCATCAAAAGTCCCAGTATAAAATTACACCTCACTGTTCGAGTTATTACATAAAATCGATCAGTATTCGGAAGAATACTTGTCGAAAGTCATGTCGGAAAATGTTCTCCCAGGGTATGATGTAATATGGAGGACCCGGTAAGCCAGTCTACTTTTTGCAGGCGCCAAGTTCAAAACAACAGAAATCCCATAATTAAAATTCCTCAAACATGCAAGTATTATACACCATTTTAAAGATAAAACTTCTTGTAAATTCACCACAGTGTTCGATTTCAAAAAGGCTTTACGGTGAAAGCACACCAAACGATTATGTTAGGTTAGCGCCTAGTCACAGAAAATCATACAGCCATTTTCCAGCCAAGGAGAGGGCTCACAAGTCAGAAATAGCGATTAAATGAATTACTAACCTTTGATGATCTTTATCAGATGGCACTCACAGGACTTCATGTTACACAATAAATGTCTGTTTTGTTCGATAAAGTTCATCTTAATTTCCAAAAACCTCATTTGAAATTGGTGCTTTATGTTCAGAAATGCATTGTCCCAAACAAACATCCGGTGAAAGTGCAGAGAGCCATATCGAATTACAGAAATATTCATCATAAACATTGGTAAAAGATACAAGTGTTAAACATTCAATTAAATATAAACTTTTGCTTAATGCAACCGCTGTGTCAGATTTCAAAAAGGCTTCACGGCGAAAGCACACTTTGCAATTATGTTAGGTCAGCGCCTGGCCACAGAAAACCATACAGCCATTTTCCAACCAAGGAGAGGTGTCACAAAAGTCAGAAATAGCGTTAAAATTAATCACTTACCTTTGATGATCTTCATCTGGTGGCACTCCCAGGTCTCCATGTTAGACAATAAATGTTTGTTTTGTTTGACAATGTCCCTCTATATGACCAAAAACCTCCTTTTTGTTCGCGCGTTTAGTCCAGTAATGCAAATGCACCATGCGAAAAGTTTTAAAAAGTACAATAAAAGTTCATAGAAACATGTCAAACGATGTTCAAAATCAATTCTCAGGTTGTTTTTGTCATAAATAACCGATAATATTTCAACCAGACAAAAGCTTCATCAATAGAAAAGGAGAAACAAGAAAGGCGCACTCCCGATCACGCGCTTGGCTCATGTCTGGAAATTTCCACTGTCCACTCATTGAACGTGGTGTTCATTTTTCAGAGTAAAAGCTTGAAACAATGCCTAAAGCCTGGCCACATGTAGAGGAAGCCATCGAGATCGCGAACTGGGTCCTAAGTTTTTGTATGGTGGATAGGCTTTCAATGGAAAAACAGCCTTTCAAAATAATAGTACTTCCTGGTTGGAGTTTTGCCTGCCATAACAGTTCTGTTATACTCACAGACATTATTTTAACAGTTTTGGAAACTTTAGAGTTTTCTATCCAAAACCAAATATATGCATATCCTAGCTTTTGGGCCTGAGTAGCAGGCAGTTTAATTCGGGCACGCTTTTCATCCGGAGGTGAAAATACTGCCCTCTACCCAAGAGAGGTTAAACGACCATTGGTACCTCTGATATATTCAGTCTAATAGACACTTCCAAAACAAAGGAAACCTACAACAACTACTAAGGTCATGGTGGACAACAGGAGACTTACACAACCAGAAACTTTCTTTTGAACTATTTTTGTGGAACTCATCGGTGATGATCTGAGGGTGCTTCAGCATGGCTGGAATCGTGCAGATGTGTCTTTGTGAAGGACGCATGAATTAAGCCACGTACAAGGTTGTCCTGAAAAGAAAGATAACTTGCTTCCTGCTCTGACAATGTTCCCAAACTCTGAGGATTGGTTTTTCCAGCAGGACAATGCTCCATGCCACACAGCCAGGTCAATCAAGGTGTGGATGGAGGACCACTAGATCAAGACCCTTTCATGACCAGCTAAATCTCCAGACCTGAACCCCATTGAAAACCTCTGGAATGTGATCAAGTGGAAGATGGATGGTCACAAGCCGTCAAACAAAGCCGAGCTGCTTGAATTTTTGCGCCAGGAGTGGCATAAAGTCACCCAACATCAATGTGATTGACTGGTGGAGGGCATGCCAAGACGCATGAAGGGTCTGATTTGAAAATCAGGGTTATTCTACCAAATATTGATTTCTGAACTCTCCCTAAGTTAAAACATTACTATTGTGTTGTTTAAAAATGAATATAAAAATGTTTCATTGCAGTTGGAGGTCTTCGAGGTCTGACAACACTGCATATTTTTTTTTATTTTCTGCAAATAAATGCTCTAAATGACAATATTTTTATTTAGAATTGGGGAGAAATGTTGTCAGTAGTTTATAGAATAAAACAAAAATGTTAATTTTACCCAAACACATGCCTATAAATAGTAAACCAGAGACTAGCCAACTTCGGCTAACCTCCAGCCAATCTGAAGAATTCTGATACTTTAAGACCTTAAGCGGATATGAGCTACTATCCAGAATACTGGGTGCATGTAACACCCCTTGACTTTTTCCACATTTTGTTTACGTTACAGCCTTATTCTAAAATTGATTAAATTGTTTTCCCCCTCATCAATCTACACACAATACCCCATAATGACAAAGCAGTTTATTTTATTTTATTATTTTTTATTTTTGCAAATGTATGAAATATAACATTTAAATGTTAAGTATTCAGACCCTTTACTCATTACTTTGTTGAAGTACCTTTGGCAGCGATTACAGCCGTCGAGTCTTCTTGGGTATGACGCTACAAGCTTGGCATACCTGTATTTGCGGAGTTTCTCACATTCTTCTCTGCAGATCCTCTCAAGCTCTGTTAGGTTGGATGCGGAGAGTCGTTGCTGAGCTATTTTCAGGTCTCTCCAGAGATGTTTGATGTCTGGGCTCTGTCTGGGCCACTCAAGGACATTTAGAGACTTGTCCCCAAACAACTCCTGCATTGTCTTGTCTGTGTGCTTAGGGTCCTTGTCCTATTGGAAGGTGAACATTTGCCCCAGTCTGAGGTCCTGAGCACTCTGGAACAGGTTTTCATCAATGATCTCTCTATACTTTGCGCCATTCATTTTTCCCTATATCCCGAAAAGTCTTCCAGTCCCTGCCGCTGAAAAACATCCTCACCACAAATGCTGCCACCACCATGATCCACTAAACATGATGTTAAACGTGATGCTTGGCATTCAGGCCAAATAGTTCAATTTTGGTTTCATCAGACCAGAGAATCTTGTTTCTCATGGTCTGAGAGTCTTTAGGCGCCTTTTGGCAAACTTCAAGTGGGCTGTCATGTGTATTTTACTGAAAAGTGGCTTCCGTCTGGCCACTCTACCATAAAGGCCTGATTGGTGAAGTGCTGCAGAGATGGTTGTCCTTCTGCAAGGTTCTCCCATCTCCACAGAGGAACTCTGGTGCTCTGTCAAAGTGACCATCGGGTTCTTGGTCACCTCCCTGACCAAGGCCCTCCTCCACCGATTGCTCAGTTTGGCCGGGCGGCCAGCTCTAGGAAGAGTCTTGGTGGTTCCAAACTTCTTCCGTTTAAGAATGATGGAGGCCACTGTGTTCTTGGGAACCTTCAGTGCTGCAGAAATGTTTCGGTGACCTCCCTAAGATCTGTGCCTCAACACAATCCTGTCTTGGAACTCTACGAACAATTCCTCATACCTCATGGCTTGGTTTTTGCTCAGACATGCACTGTCAATTGTGGGAACTTATACAGACAGGTGTGTGCCTTTCCTAATAATGTCCAATCAATAGAATTTACCACAGGCGGACTCCCAAGTTGTAGAAACGTCTCAAGAATGATCAATGAAAACAGGATGCATCCGAGTTAAATTTAGAGTTTCATAGCAAAGGGTCTGAATACTTATGTAAATAAGCTATTTACATTTTCAAAAATGTCTAAAAACTCGTCTCCGCTTTGTCATTATCGGGTACTGTGTAATGATTGATGATGAAGTAAAAATATTTGATACATTTTAGAATAAGGCTGTAATGTATCAAAATGTGGAAACGGGGAAGGGCTCTGAATACTTTAAATGCACTGTATATCACTCATTGGTACAGATCTACTACGCACATTGATCCTCTCAGGATCCCTCACCCTTGACCCATCCTCCTCTACTTTCTTCACTGCCTCAGTCTGCGTCGCACCACCTCCACCGCATAATGCTACCCCAGAAATCACTAATTTCAATGGTGCCCTATTCCTAAACGCAAAGCAAGGAGCAGATCTCGACCCAAGTTGCGTGACACAGAGCGCCCGCTCCCTCTGGGTAGAAGAAACAAACAAATTGGACCGACTGGCTAAAATTGGTCTTATGTAGCAAAATTGTTTTTTTTATTTTTTATATTGGATAAAAGGAGAGCTGCAAAATGGTATATCATACACTGCATTTTTGAGGAACATTGGAAAGTAATTCTGCTTTCAAAGTTGATAAACTTGTAAAGTCACTTTTGAGAAAATGGCCTTTGAATGTTTTGGTACCTATTGGAGAGCTCTCCTCTGTCTACACCGATTCAGCATTGTTCAAACCCTCTTAAACCAGCCCCACCCAACTCTTTAAGGATTCACATGTGAGGTCATGTGCTAAACAGTGACTAGTGTAGTCAAGATTAATCCTAAAAGTGTAAATGTAGTAGCCTACAATAAGGAAAAATTCCAGGTAAACAGATAACATTTTATAAATATTAGATGATGCTTACCCAGACACACTTGTCTAAGTTGACGGGTCATGTCAAAGAAATGCTATAACCCCCAGCCACATCTTGACAAGTGGATGGGTCTCTACAGTGTCACGCCTGCTCCCGCTCTTCCCCCCCCCGGCGCTCGAGGGCGCCAGGATCCCCAGCATTAGGCACACCTGCCACCATCATTACGCACACCTGCCTTCCCCTGTCCCCCGCATCAGCGATTATTGGACTCACCTGGACTCAATCACCTCTGTCATTACCTCCCCTATATCTGTCTGTTTCCTGTCTGTTCCTTATTAAATGTTGACTCCCGTAGCTGCTTCTCATCTCTGGCGTCGGTCCTCACAGAAGGTATAAATGGTACAGCCAAATGGTTACTTGAGTAGTAGCAATATCAGAAATAAAATAATATAGAGTATGTACAAGGACAATATCAGAAATAAAATAATATAGAGTATGTACAAGGACAATATCAGTGATAGAGGAGGTTAGATGCATACAATCAGGGGTAACGTGGTAGCAGCAACGTATGGTGTGTGTGTGTTAGGAGAGAGTAATTTGAATAGAGGCACTGCAGATAGTGCTGATGACTGGTCCGTCCGAACCAGGCATGACCAAGGGAATCTATATGTTCCTAGCCACCCCGGTCTTCTCAAAAACATACATTTGTCTAGCTGTGTCCAGTCCAGGTGGTGCTTTTACAGACAGACCATCTATTGGAGGAAGGATGTCAGCGTTGTACAGCAGCTGAAACCTGGTCCAGACTGAGACGGAATGCTCCTTGGCAACAACAACACCAGGCTCCAGAGCATCGAAGCTGTAAAACAGGAAATTGAGAAGACATTACAACTTTGCACAACATAATTTCACTTCCCAAGTTTAGATAAGAAGAATAACCTCATACAATGCAATGAAAATGGTATTCATCTGAAATGCTGGTACTGCTTGAAATGTGGCAGCTGCTTTAGTACAGAGTCAGATGTTGTTGCCAGCCATAGCTTTCCACCAGCACCGTACCATCCTCCAGTCCAACCAGCTGTGGGATGTTGACCCCTGTCACAGTGCTGTCCTTCACAACACCAGAAATATCAGTTAAAGTGTTCACTCTGGTCTTTCTGAAGAGCTGCTCGATGAGGCCTGACGCACCAGTCGGGGGCAAAGTTGGTGTGACCTGTGAAGGTCCAGACTGTGGTGGCGCTTGTGCATGGTCCGCCTAGCATAATACCAGATCACAAACTTCTTCTTGTTCTTCCCTCTGTAGTTGCGAGGAGTTAAAAAGTAGATGGGACCTGGCTGCATAGGGTCAGAAGGATAGTGCACCTGCAAACAACAAAAGAACATTAAGATAAGTTAATGAAAAGAAAATGTAACGTTAAACGTAATCATTTTTGAATGCATCATCATCTGTTAAGTTTCACTTACCTACAAATGTGCAGAGCAGCAGCACTGCATACAGAAACATAATCTTGGAAACTGGAAGTTAAAATGATTAAACACAACCCTACTACACGTACAGTTGAAGTCGTAAGTTTACATACACCTTAGCCAAATACATTTAAACTCAGTTTTTCACAGTTTCTGACATTTAATCCTAATAAAAGTTCCCCGTCGTAGGTCAGTTAGTTATCACCACTTTATTTTAAATATGTGAAATGTCAGAATAATAGTAGAGAGAATTATTTATTTCATCACATTCCCAGTGGGTCAAAAGTTTACATTCACTCAATTAGTATTTGGTAGCATTGCCTTTAAATTGTTTCACTTGGGTCAAACATTTCGGGTAGCCTTCCACAAGCTTCCCACAATAAGTTGGGTGAATTTTGGCCCATTCCTCCTGATAGAGCTGGTGTAACTGAGTCAGGTTTGTAGGCCTCCTTGCTCGCACACATTTGTTCAGTTCTACCCACACATTTTCTATAGGATTGAGGTCAGGGCTTTGTGATGGCCACTCCAATACCTTGACTTTGTTGTCCTTCAGCCATTTTGCCACAACTTTGGAAGTATGCTTTTGATCATTGTCCATTTGGAAGACCCATCTGCGACCAAGCTTTAACTTCCTGACTGATGTCTTGAGATGTTGCTTCATTATATCTACATAATGTTCCAACCTCATGATGCCATCTATTTTGAAAAGTGCACCAGTCCCTCCTGCAACAAAACACCCGCACAACATGATTTTGCCACCCCTGTGCTTCACCGTTGGGATGGTGTTCTTCGGCTTGCAAGTCTCCCCATTTTTCCTACAAACATAACAATGGTCATTATGGCCAAACAGTTACATTTTTGTTTCATCGGACCAGAGGACATTTCTCCAAAACGTCCGATCTTTGTCCCCATGTGCAGTTGCAAACCGTAGTCTGGCTTTTTTATGGCGGTTTTGGAGCAGTGGCTTCTTCCTTGCTGAGCAGCCTTTCAGGTTATATCGATATAGGACTCGTTTACTGTGGATATAAATACTTTTGTACCTGTTTCCTCCAGCATCTTCACAATGTCCTTTGCTGTTGTTCTGGGATTGATTTGCACTTTTCGCACCAAAGTACGTTCATCTCTAGGAGACAGAACGCGTCTCCTTCCTGAGCGGTATGATGGCTGCATGGTCCAATGGTGTTTATACTAGCGTACTATTGCTTGTACAGATGAACGTGGTACCTTCAGGCATTTGGAAACTGCTCCCAAGGATGAACCAGACGTATGGAGGTCTATTTCTTCTGAGGTCTTTTTCTTTTGATTTTCCCATGATGTCAAGCAAAGAGGCACTGAGTTTGAAGGTAGGCCTTGAAATACATCCACAGGTACACCTCCTATTGACTCAAATGATGTCAATTAGCCTATCAGAAGCTTCTAAGGCCATGACATTTTCTGGAATTTTCCAAGCTGTTTAAAGGCACAGTCAACTTAGTGTATGTAAAGTTCTGACCCACTGGAATTGTGATACAGTGAATTATAAGTGAAATAATCTGTCTGGTCTTCTTTGTGTCATGCAAAAAGTAGACCATCTAACCGACTTGCCAAAACTATAGTGTGTTAATGAGGCTTCTCCCATGTCTTTATCACTGAGTTTTAACGGAAATTAACTCAACACAGTCGAGTAACAACACTTAATTTATTCACCACATGTTGTAATGATGGGGCGGTGAGTCGGAAGCAGGTGCAGGTGAAACATTTTAATAAAACAACAAAACCAAGAACACGACACTGACATAAGGCAGTGCGCCGATACACAAGAACAATACCAACTGGTGAGTGAACCTGGGAGAGTGACATATAAATGGGAAGGTAATGGAGTCCAGGTGTGAATCATAATGATTCACAGGTGCCCGTAATGATGAATCCCAGGCCCCAGTAGAATCTACACTCAGATATAACACTCACTTTACTTTACCTTAACACTGAGATTTTAACACTTGCAAATTTGCTGTGTATCATTCATTATACAGGGTGTATTGACATTATCTCATTATACAGATTGCGCATCTCTGCCATTAATGGAAGCATAACTCTCTTACTTAAACTTTTGCATTAAACATCTGAACTTAGCAAAAGTGCTTTCGGTGGCAAGACAGGACTTATGAGGGCACTCACAACTCAGGTCAACCATCTGATCGTTTTTCATTAGCATTTTCACACCAATAGCTTATTATTCATATTAGGTGTCTGCAGTGCATAAATGCATATAGAAAATGACATGTAGGCCTAGGCAGGCACAGTGCGCAGGCCCCATGCTAGGAGATACTAATTTATTCTGCCGTTACAGGAGCACAGAGCACCTCACTGACACCGTACTCAGCCACACTATGCACTCTCGTCTTGGATTTTAATGAGCACAATAGCTGGGAATTAGTTTCAATAGAACTCTCGCCGTAGGAGAGTTTTCATTTTTAAAGCAGAGAGCCCTCATTGAACTCTATATATGATGAATCACCCTGGCTGTGTTCGGCTCTCACATGTAAGTCTTTAGAATTAGGATGTTCCTATTAAGGCTGTGTGATAAATCACAGTTAAAATGTGGTCAATAAATATGCTTTAGGGTTTGGCCACACATAAACATGTTCTTAGAAGGGACTAACAGTTCAAATGAAAGTCATACTGTTCTTGAGTTAGTTTAAAGATGTGACTTAATTTATCTGGATAGTTCTATAATACCAGGTGAGCTCTGAATGTGATCCTGCACTGTGTGTTATATCTCCTCCCTCTTGTCTAGCATGACATGTGTCAAGATTCCCTTGGTGAGTACATTCCTGTACAGTAGGAAATGCCACTGCAATCTCAAAGACATGTTTAAACATACCATAAACCGCTGACCTTTCAAAAAGGGATTGCTTGATATTTGCAGTGGCAAGTAAACTGTAACAGTGCTGTAGGCCATGAGGCAAAATCAATAAGTATAAGGATATATAGACCAACAACCTTGAGGCTAAAAGTGATAAACGTGGGATACACACTAAAGGAAACGTATCCCATAATATTGGATGTATATTTCATCTGTTCCACAATATTAAGTTTATGCCCTCCCATTTTCTTTCAAACTATACACACATTTAAACAGTATTATGATAAACCAAACTGGGTGAAAGGAAAAATTCTACATTAAGTTCACTGACCATAAACCTCTGAACATGCCATTATATTTTGGCAATTGCAATACAACATGGACTCTCAGGAGTAAAATTCCAGCTCTTTAGAGAGGTTTATGCAACATACGTTTCCTAGCTCTTGCATAATGGGAGTCAGGCTCCCTGGGGTGAGGAAGACTGGATCTGTCTCCCTTCATCGCCTGTGAACATCTGTTGGACTTGACCTTCCGCCTTTGATCAAAGAGGCCTCTTTTGTCTCTTATTAACATCAAATGATGAACATTCCATTTTTACTCTGCCCTTTATCTTCTGCTCCAGATATGCAGCGGAAATTCCTAACCTCTCCTGCTTTGTATTCAGAGGGGCTTGTATAAAGGATTATGAGGCTGGCACTGTTGGAGGGGTACAGAGGTGTAATACAGTGTTCACAGGACATTGTGCCATAGACCTGTTCTAGTGGACCCTTGTCATCTTAAGGGGAATTAATGAATAAACGCATGAAGAGCACATTGTTCCTGATGGCATTATGCAGAATAGTCTGTGGACCCAATAGGTCCCCAGACGATGCAACCGCCATCCCACTGCACACTACCCTATCCCATCTGGACAAGAGGAGCATCTACAGTTGAAGTCAGAAGTTTACATACACTTAGGTTGGAGTTGTTAAAACTTGTTTTTCAACAACTCCACACATTTCTTGTTAACAAACTATAGTTTTGGCAAGTCGGTTAGGACATCTACTTTGTGCATGACATGTCATTTTCCCAACAATTGTTTACAGCCAGATTATTTCACTTATAATTCACTATCACAATTCCAGTGGGTCAGAAGTTTACATACACTAAGTTGACTGTGCCTTTTAAACATCTTGGAAAATTCCAGAAAATGATGTCATGGCTTTAGAAGCTTCTGATAGGCTAATTGACATAATTTGAGTCAATAGGAGGTGTACCTGTGGATGTATTTCAAGGCCTACCTTCAAACTCAGTGCCTCTTTGCTTGACATCATGGGAAAATCAAAAGAAACCAGCCAAGACCTCAGAAGAAAATTGTAGACCTTCACAAGTTTGGTTCATCCTTGGGAGCAGTTTCCAAATGCCTGAAGGTACCACGTTCATCTGTACAAACAATAGTGCGCAAGTATAAACACCATTGGACCATGCAGCCATCATACCGCTCAGGAAGGAGACGCGTTCTGTCTCCTAGAGATGAACGTACTTTGGTGCGAAAAGTGCAAATCAATCCAGAACAACAGCAAAGGACCTTGTGAAGATGCTGGAGGAAACAGGTACAAAAGTATCTATATCCACAGTAACATGAGTCATATATCGACATCATCTGAAAGGCCACTCAGCAAGGAAGAAGCCACTGCTCCAAAACCGCCATAAAAAGCCAGACTACGGTTTGCAAATGCACATGGGGAGAAATATCATAATTTTGCGAGAAATGTCCTCTGGTCTGATGGAACAAAAATTGAACTGTTTGGCCATAATAACCATCATTATGTTTGGAGGAGAAAGGGGAGGCTTGCAAGCCAAAGAACACCATCCCAACTGTGAAGCACGGGGGTGGCAGCATCATGTTGTGGGGGTGCTTTGCTGCAGGAGGGACTTGTGCACTTCATAAAATAGATGGAATCATGAGGCTGGAAAATTATGTGGATATATTGAAGCAACGTCTTAAGACATCAGTCAGGAAGTTAAAGCTTGGTCGTAAATGGGTCTTCCAAATGGACAATGACCCCAAGCATACTCCCAAAGTTGTGGCAAAATGTCTTAAGGACAACAAAGTCAAGGTATTGGAGTGGCCATCACAAAGCCCTGACCTCAATCCTATAGAAAATTTGTGGGCAGCAAGTAAAAGCGTGTGCGAGCAAGGAGGCCTAAAATCCTGACTCAGTTACACCAGCTCTGTCAGGAGGAATGGGCTGAAATTCACCCAACTTATTGTGGAAAACTTGTGGAAAGCTACCCAAAATGTTTGACCCAAGTTAAACAATTTAAAGGCAATGCTACCAAATACTAATTGAGTGAATGTGATGAAAGAAATAAAAGCTGAAATAAATCATTCTCTCTACTATTTTCTGACATTTCACATTCTTTAAATAAAGTGGTGATCCTAACTGACCTAACACAGGGAATGTTTACTCTGATTAAATGTCAGGAAATACTGAGATGAAATGTATTTGGTTAAGATGTACAGTACTGTATGTAAACTTCCGACTTCAACTCTATGTAAGAATGCTGTTCACTGAGTACAGCTCAGCATTCAACACCATAGTACCCTCCAAGCTCATCATTAAGCTTGAAGCCCTGGGTCTCAACCCCGCCTTGTGCAATTGGGTCCTGGACTTCCTGACGGGCCTCCCCCAAGTGGTGAAGGTAGGATAAAAAGTCTCGACTTCGCTGATCTTCAACACTGGGGCCCCACAAGGGTGCGTGCCCAGACCCCTCCTGTACTCCCTGGCCATGCACGCATCTAACTCAATCATCAAGTTTGCAGATGACACAACAGTAGTAGGCTTGATTAGCAACAACGACGAGACAGGCTATGGGGAGGAGGTGAGGGCACTCTGAGGGTGGTGTCAGGAAAACAACCTCTCACTCAATGTCAACAAAAAAAAGAAGATGATCTTTGACTTCAGGAAACAGCAGAGGGAGCACCTCCCTATCCACATTGACTAGACAGCAGTGTAAAGTTTTAAGTTCCTCGGTATACACGTCA
Organism: Oncorhynchus clarkii lewisi; assembly: GCF_045791955.1. Taxonomy (NCBI): domain Eukaryota; kingdom Metazoa; phylum Chordata; class Actinopteri; order Salmoniformes; family Salmonidae; genus Oncorhynchus; species Oncorhynchus clarkii. The sequence continues at coordinate 36,789,407 of NC_092158.1, forward strand.
CGGACAAACTGAAATGGTCTACCCACACAGACAGTGTGGAGAAGAAGGTGCAACAGCGCCTCTACAACCTCAGGAGGCTGAAACCCTCACCTAAAACCCTCAAACTTTTACAGATGCACAATTTAGAGCATCCTGTCGGGCTGTATCACATCTTGGTATGGAAACTGCACCACCCACATCCACAGGGCTCTCCAGAAGGTGGTGCAGTCTGCACAATGCATTACCTGGGGCAAACTACCTGCCCTCCTGGACACCTACAGCACCCGATGTCACAGGAAGGCCAAAAAGATCATCAAGGACAATAACCACCCGAGCAACTGCCTGTTCACCCTGCTACCATCCAGACGGCGAGGTCAGTACAGGTGCATCAAAGCTGAGACCAAGAAACTGAAAAATAGCTTCTATCTCATGGCCATCAGACATCACTAACACAGAGAGGCTGCAGCCTACATACAGACTTGAAATCATTGGCCACTTTAATAATGATACCTTTAATAATGTTTAGATATCTTGCATTTCTCATCTCATATGTATATACTGTATTTTATGCCATCTACTGCATCTTGCCTATGCCACTCGGTCATTGCTCATCCATATATTTATATGTACTCTATATATTCTTATTCCATACCTTCACTTAGAATTGTGTGTATTAGGTATTTGTTGTGGAATTGTTAGATTACTGGTTAGATATTGCTGCACTATCAGAACTAGAAGCACATGCATTTTGCTACATTCACAATAACATCTGCTAACCATGTGTATGTGACCAATAAAATCTGATTTGATTTGTCGATA